>NC_134472.1:12559878-12724559 GCF_964194025.1 Convolutriloba macropyga | reverse complement strand
AAAAAAAGTTCGTATTTCAATCGGAAATATCGACTTTTTCGCTTATTCTATTTTCAAAAATATAGAAATTTCGTCGGGTCAAGGAGTTGTCCAAATTGAACCAAAGTTGGTATTGAGTATACCATGGGTACCTAGAGTGTAAAACAAAAAGAATTTTCGGTATAGTTTGCCTAGGAAAAAAGTTAGTTTTTCATACGGAAATTTGCTATTATTTCAAATAAGTAATTTTCAAAATAGGTCTTTTTATCGGGTCAAGAAGTAATTCAAATCAAACCAGACTCGGTATGGAGTATCCCATGGGTACGTAGAGTGTAATTCAAAAAGAATTTTTGGTATAGCTTGCCTAGAAAAAAAGTTCGTACTTCAATCGGAAATGTCGACTTATTCGCCTATTATTCGCTTATTCTATTTTCAAAAATATAGAAATTTCGTCGGGTCAAGGAGTTGTCCAAATTAAACCAAATTTGGTATGGAGTATTCCATGTATAGTTAGAGAGCAGGAGAAAAAGATTTTTTGGTATAGCTTGCCTAGAAAAAAGTTCGTATTTCAATCGGAAAAGTCGACTTTTTCGCTTATTATTCGCTTATTCTATTTTGAAAAATATAGAAATTTCGTCGGGTCAAGGAGTTGTCCAAATTGAACCAAACTTGGTATGGAGTATCCCATGGGTAACTAGAGTGTAAAACAGAAAGAATTTTTGGTATAGCTTGCCTAGAAAAAAAGTTCGTATTTCAATCGGAAATGTCGACTTTTTCGCTTATTATTCGCTTATTCTATTTTGAAAAATATAGAAATTTCGTCGGGTCAAGGAGTTGTCCAAATTGAACCAAACTTGGTATGGAGTATCCCATGGGTACCTAGAGTGTAAAACGAAAAGAATTTTTGGTATAGCTTGCCTAGAAAAAAAGTTCGTATTTCAATCGGAAATATCGACTTTTTCGCTTTTTCTATTTTCAGAAATATAGAAATTTCATCGGGTCAAGGAGTTGTCCAAAGTGAACCAAACCCGGTATGGAGTATCCCATGGGTGCCTAAAGTCTAAAACAGAAAGAATTTTTGGTATAGCTTGCCTAGAAAAAAAGTTCGTATTTCAATCGGAAATATCGACTTTTTCGCTTATTCTATTTTCAAAAATATAGAAATTTCGTCGGGTCAAGGAGTTGTCCAAATTGAACCAAACTTGGTATGGAGTATACCATGGTTACCTAAAGTGTAAAACAAAAAGATTTTTTGGTATAGTTTGCCTAGAAAAAAAGTTAGTTTTTCATACGGAAATTTCCTATTATTTCAAATAAGTAATTTTCAAAATAGGTCTTTTTTATCGGGTCAAGAAGTTATTCAAATCGAACCAGGCTCGGTATGGAGTATCCCATGGGTACCTAGAGTGTAAAACAAAAAGAATTTTTGGTATAGCTTGCCTAGAAAAAAAGTTCGTATTTCAATCGGAAATTTCGACTTATTCGCCTATTATTCGCTTATCTATTTTCAAAAATATAGAAATTTCGTCGGGTCAAGGAGTTGTCCAAATTAAACCAAATTTGGTATGGAGTATTCCATGTATAGTTAGAGAGTAGGAGAAAAAGAATTTTTGGTATAGCTTGCCTAGGAAAAAAGTTAGTTTTTCATACGGAAATTTGCTATTATTTCAAATAAGTAATTTTCAAAATAGGTCTTTTTTATCGGGTCAAGAAGTTATTCAAATCAAACCAGACTCGGTATGGAGTATCCCATGGGTACCTAGAGTGTAAAACAAAAAAAATTTTTGGTATAGCTTGCCTAGAAAAAAAGTTCGTATTTCAATCGGAAATGTCGACTTATTCGCCTATTATTCGCTTATTCTATTTTCAAAAATATAGAAATTTCGTCGGGTCAAGGAGTTGTCCAAATTAAACCAAATTTGGTATGGAGTATTCCATGTATAGTTAGAGAGCAGGAGAAAAAGATTTTTTGGTATAGCTTGCCTAGGAAAAAAGTTAGTTTTTCATACGGAAATTTGCTATTATTTCAAATAAGTAATTTTCAAAATAGGTCTTTTTATCGGGTCAAGAAGTAATTCAAATCAAACCAGACTCGGTATGGAGTATCCCATGGGTACCTAGAGTGTAATTCAAAAAGAATTTTTGGTATAGCTTGCCTAGAAAAAAAGTTCGTACTTCAATCGGAAATGTCGACTTATTCGCCTATTATTCGCTTATTCTATTTTCAAAAATATAGAAATTTCGTCGGGTCAAGGAGTTGTCCAAATTAAACCACATTTGGTATGGAGTATTCCACGTATAGTTAGAGAGTAGGAGAAAAAGAATTTTTGGTATAGCTTGCCTAGGAAAAAAGTTAGTTTTTCATACGGAAATTTGCTATTATTTCAAATAAGTAATTTTCAAAATAGGTCTTTTTTATCGGGTCAAGAAGTTATTCAAATCAAACCAGACTCGGTATGGAGTATCCCATGGGTACCTAGAGTGTAAAACAAAAAAAAATTTTTGGTATAGCTTGCCTAGAAAAAAAGTTCGTATTTCAATCGGAAATGTCGACTTATTCGCCTATTATTCGCTTATTCTATTTTCAAAAATATAGAAATTTCGTCGGGTCAAGGAGTTGTCCAAATTAAACCAAATTTGGTATGGAGTATTCCATGTATAGTTAGAGAGCAGGAGAAAAAGATTTTTTGGTATAGCTTGCCTAGGAAAAAAGTTAGTTTTTCATACGGAAATTTGCTATTATTTCAAATAAGTAATTTTCAAAATAGGTCTTTTTATCGGGTCAAGAAGTAATTCAAATCAAACCAGACTCGGTATGGAGTATCCCATGGGTACGTAGAGTGTAATTCAAAAAGAATTTTTGGTATAGCTTGCCTAGAAAAAAAGTTCGTACTTCAATCGGAAATGTCGACTTATTCGCCTATTATTCGCTTATTCTATTTTCAAAAATATAGAAATTTCGTCGGGTCAAGGAGTTGTCCAAATTAAACCACATTTGGTATGGAGTATTCCACGTATAGTTAGAGAGTAGGAGAAAAAGACTTTTCGGTATAGCTTGCCTAGGAAAAAAGTTAGTTTTTCATACGGAAATTTGCTATTATTTCAAATAAGTAATTTTCAAAATAGGTCTTTTTTATCGGGTCAAGAAGTTATTCAAATCAAACCAGACTCGGTATGGAGTATCCCATGGGTACCTAGAGTGTAAAACAAAAAAAAATTTTTGGTATAGCTTGCCTAGAAAAAAAGTTCGTATTTCAATCGGAAATGTCGACTTATTCGCCTATTATTCGCTTATTCTATTTTCAAAAATATAGAAATTTCGTCGGGTCAAGGAGTTGTCCAAATTAAACCAAATTTGGTATGGAGTATTCCATGTATAGTTAGAGAGCAGGAGAAAAAGATTTTTTGGTATAGCTTGCCTAGGAAAAAAGTTAGTTTTTCATACGGAAATTTGCTATTATTTCAAATAAGTAATTTTCAAAATAGGTCTTTTTATCGGGTCAAGAAGTAATTCAAATCAAACCAGACTCGGTATGGAGTATCCCATGGGTACGTAGAGTGTAATTCAAAAAGAATTTTTGGTATAGCTTGCCTAGAAAAAAAGTTCGTACTTCAATCGGAAATGTCGACTTATTCGCCTATTATTCGCTTATTCTATTTTCAAAAATATAGAAATTTCGTCGGGTCAAGGAGTTGTCCAAATTAAACCAAATTTGGTATGGAGTATTCCATGTATAGTTAGAGAGCAGGAGAAAAAGATTTTTTGGTATAGCTTGCCTAGGAAAAAAGTTAGTTTTTCATACGGAAATTTGCTATTATTTCAAATAAGTAATTTTCAAAATAGGTCTTTTTATCGGGTCAAGAAGTAATTCAAATCAAACCAGACTCGGTATGGAGTATCCCATGGGTACCTAGAGTGTAATTCAAAAAGAATTTTTGGTATAGCTTGCCTAGAAAAAAAGTTCGTACTTCAATCGGAAATGTCGACTTATTCGCCTATTATTCGCTTATTCTATTTTCAAAAATATAGAAATTTCGTCGGGTCAAGGAGTTGTCCAAATTAAACCACATTTGGTATGGAGTATTCCACGTATAGTTAGAGAGTAGGAGAAAAAGAATTTTTGGTATAGCTTGCCTAGGAAAAAAGTTAGTTTTTCATACGGAAATTTGCTATTATTTCAAATAAGTAATTTTCAAAATAGGTCTTTTTTATCGGGTCAAGAAGTTATTCAAATCAAACCAGACTCGGTATGGAGTATCCCATGGGTACCTAGAGTGTAAAACAAAAAAAAATTTTTGGTATAGCTTGCCTAGAAAAAAAGTTCGTATTTCAATCGGAAATGTCGACTTATTCGCCTATTATTCGCTTATTCTATTTTCAAAAATATAGAAATTTCGTCGGGTCAAGGAGTTGTCCAAATTAAACCAAATTTGGTATGGAGTATTCCATGTATAGTTAGAGAGCAGGAGAAAAAGATTTTTTGGTATAGCTTGCCTAGGAAAAAAGTTAGTTTTTCATACGGAAATTTGCTATTATTTCAAATAAGTAATTTTCAAAATAGGTCTTTTTATCGGGTCAAGAAGTAATTCAAATCAAACCAGACTCGGTATGGAGTATCCCATGGGTACGTAGAGTGTAATTCAAAAAGAATTTTTGGTATAGCTTGCCTAGAAAAAAAGTTCGTACTTCAATCGGAAATGTCGACTTATTCGCCTATTATTCGCTTATTCTATTTTCAAAAATATAGAAATTTCGTCGGGTCAAGGAGTTGTCCAAATTAAACCACATTTGGTATGGAGTATTCCACGTATAGTTAGAGAGTAGGAGAAAAAGACTTTTCGGTATAGCTTGCCTAGGAAAAAAGTTAGTTTTTCATACGGAAATTTGCGAATTTCGTTTTTAGCAAATTTTAACTATAGTTGTTTTTGATTGGGTCAAGATGTTGTCCAAATTGAACGAAACTTGGTATGAAGTATCCCATGTATAGTTAGGGAGTAGAAGAAAAAGAATTTTTGCTATAGCTTGCCTAGGAAAAAAGTTAGTTTTTCATACGGAAATTTGCGAATTTCGTTTTTAGCGAATTTTAACTATAGTTGTTTTTGATTGGGTTAAGATGTTGTCCAAATTGAACCAAACTTGGTATTAAGTATACCGTGGGTACCTAAAGTATAAAACAAAAAGAATTTTTGGTAAAGCTTGCCTAGGAAAAAAGTTGGTATTTCATACGGAAATTTGCGAGTATTTCAAATAAATAATTTTAAAAATAGGTCTTTTTCATCGGGTCAAGAAGTTGTCCAAAGTGAACTAAACTGGGTATGGAGTATACCATGGGTGCCTAGAGTCTAAAAAAGAAAGAATTTTTGGTATAGCTTGCCTAGGAAAAAAGTTAGTTTTTCATACGGAAATTTGCGAATTTGGTTTTTAGCAAATTTTAACTATAGTTGTTTTTGATTGGGTCAAGATGTTGTCCAAATTGAACAAAACTTGGTATGAAGTATCCCATGTATAGTTAGAGAGTAGAAGAAAAAGAATTTTTGCTATAGCTTGCCTAGGAAAAAAAGTTAGTTTTTCATACGGAAATTTGCGAATTTCGTTTTTAGCAAATTTTAACTATAGTTGTTTTTGATTGGGTCAAGATGTTGTCCAAATTGAACAAAACTTGGTATGAAGTATCCCATGTATAGTTAGAGAGTAGAAGAAAAAGAATTTTTGCTATAGCTTGCCTAGGAAAAAATTGAGTTTTTCATACGGAAATTTGCGAATTTCGTTTTCAGCGAATTTTAACTATAGTTGTTTTTGATTGGGTCAAAAAGTTGTTCAATTCGAACGAAACTTGGCATGGAGTATTGCCTGTGTAGGTAGAGTGTTCAAATTGAGTGCCACTATTGGATTGTTGGATTTTACCTTGTGTGCTTGTATTTTGGATTTTATCTTGTATAAAATAGCAGTCATTTTGGTTTTTATTTCATATTTTCAGGTTTTTGTTTATGGAAGTGACCTCGCCTGAAAGGACCAAAATTATTGGCCATGATAAGAGAAAAAGATGATTTCAAGAAAAGGTTGAACGCAACGAAGCTGAAATGTCAACAACCTAAGTGCAAAGTTCAAAAGAAAAAGTCGACATTTCGTCACAGATTTGCGTTGCGATTCAAAAGTCTTCTTGCTCGGGATATGAAAACGGCCAAGTCGCACATCTGGAAAGTGTTCAAGGGAGTTTGGCAGTGACATTTCTAACAGCCCGCAAAAACCAAAACCATTTCAACGGTTGGATCTTCTTTGATTGGAAAATCAACTTGATGTTGGCACAGTCAAAAATACAACGCAAAAAGTCGAGAAAATTGTGCTATATGGAATTTATTAAAATTGAAATCAATGGGTTTGAACGGCAGCCACTATTCGAGATGAAGAAGGTTTATGTAAAAAAGCAATGGAACAGAAGCCCAGTCCGTCTTGTAATGGAGAAGTTCAAAAAAGAAGAAAAAAGCGCAAAAAATTACAAACACTGGACACTGAACTGCAGAAATTCCAAGGTTGTTTGAAACATTCTAATTCTTTTCCGCGTTATATTTTCGCATTTTCATTTGTTGTTTGCCTTTTAGCTGCACATTGTCTCTTTTTGATTTTCTCATTTTGAAGTTTGTTTTACGAACGAATTGTACTTATTTATATTGCCGACTTTGAATTTTGTTCGAATTGATAATTGATTGATTGATTGATTCTTTCGGTTTTTGAAAAGAGGAAAACAGCGCTAGCGTTGTTGCGTAGAGGCTCAAATGGGAAATTAATCAAAACTAGCGGTTTTGTTTGAAACTCTTGAATAATTTTAAAAAAATGAGTAAAAGTTGCTGAACAGTAAAAAATTGTTGCTGATGGAGATTGTCTGCAGTGAGCTGTCTGATGATGCCTGGTTTGACAAAAAAATCAGCTGAAGCGCTGATTCAGGTAAGAAAAGTGAACAGGGTGAATTCATAGAAGACACGGTGAATTTTCGTAAGAAATGCGGTGAAATGTGGTGAAAAAAAAATAATTTTCACCGCGTATTTCGTACATCTTTTTGCGGTGAATGCGGTGAATCGCGGTGAATTATTTTTTTTCACCGCGTTCTCGGTGGCGGTTAATTTTTTTTTTCACCGCTTAATGCGATGAATTATTTTTTTTCGACCGCATCTATGCGGTGAAAAAAAATAATTCATCGCATTAAGCGGTGAAAAAAAAATTAACCGCCACCGAGAACGCGGTGAAAAAAAATAATTCACCGCGATTCACCGCATTCACCGCAAAAAGATGTACGAAATACGCGGTGAAAATTATTTTTTTCACCACATTTCACCGCATTTCTTACGAAAATTCACCACCAAACCTCGACCCGGGAAACATTAATTAACTTTGTGTCAAATGCAGTAGATCTCTCAAAGAAATTGTAGGTTGACGTGGACATCATACCATAAGATGAACTATAGAAGCAAAATTAAATTAAAAAATTACTCACATAAAAAAGAGCAAACGAACACAACGATAACACAAGCAGCGTATCATCTAATTGATCACATATTTCAAGCGCGGTGGAGGTATGCATGCTGACAAGATCACAGCGAGCTGCTCCACCAGTGAAATCGTCAATTCAAACTGCTGCATCGCTTCACTAAGCCTTAATTCTCGCGGCGGATTTAGATCCCAAAACCGCTATACATCCAGTGACACTATTGTTACCGAGTAAATTGAATTGAATAAATTATATCACTAGATAGAGAATTTTTGTGCGTATTATATCAAAACTTTCGCTTAGATTTTCCGTTCTAAATGCAACATACGTATTATTTCTGAGAAATACAAAGGCCGATTTCCCACTAAGAATAACTTCCAAAATGGCTCAAAACTGATCGCTTAGCCTAACAAATTCGGTTTTTTGAACAGATTAGTTTAAATCGGTGACCTAGACTAAGACCTGCTAAAAAAGATCAAGCTAGATTTGCCTCCAAGTAAACGAGGCTTGTTTGCCTTTAAAACGTTGTGGATTTACAGTTGCTTATCTATATGAATTGAAATTCCGATGAATTAACATTAACGAATAAAGATTACGAAAGAGTAATCTAACACTGCCACTAAACGGTGACGAGAAGGGACTAAGCATTGCGGCTTCTTAGAAAACTGTTTTCTCTGCGGTGTCTTGTTCTCCTGAATTGCTTACCCCCGAAACGCTAAAAACAAAACGCAGACATTGAATTGAACAATATCGTCCCTCAAACACAATGAAACCAACTAAGTATTCGACAGCAGAAAATGCATCATCCTTCAACTGCAGTTGGTTGGTCTTCGCCCTACAGACCTCAGATTTTGTCGTGCAGTCTGGAGTCTGTCATTTCCTCCAGCAGCATCACATGGCACTAATTTCAGAGTCAAAGTTTTCGAATACTGCTCAAACTTCTACTCAAACTTGAAAACCTCTTTACTAAAGAGACCTGCTAAAAAAGATCAAGCTAGATTTGCCTCCAAGTAAACGAGGCTTGTTTGCCTTTAAAACGTTGTGGATTTACAGTTGCTTATCTATTTGAATTGAAATTCCGATGAATTAACATTAACGAATAAAGATTACGAAAGAGTGTTTCCGTCACCTTTATTTCTGGTGCCGCTAGTTTTCTTTAACTGTTAAAAAATCTGTTCTTCAACCCCTGAAGAAGGCGAGAAGTTATAACTTTATAAGTTAAGTTTAACCTTTCAATAGCGACACATTACTGCGCGACGATTGCTATAATAATTAACCTACTTGTTGTGATAAACGTCTTTAATAGAGTAATTGAATGTAACCGAATTCAAGTCAACCGAGTTAGCACCAAAATTTCATTGGACTTTTGCTGGTTAGTTGGAGGCATTAATTTCCCTGCTCATCGATCACAGCTGACGGTCGGGGCCGGATTACTGACATTCCTGAGGGGCAGGAGGGAGCACCATAGTAGGTTCTGAAACCGAATCCTACCCCGTTGGTTCACAACAGGACATTGAACATAACAACACCAGAGACGTGGATCACGGGAGTCCTAGCGGGATGCGTATAACGAGGGAAAAACAGTCCTACCAGTATTACTAGTGCACATCGATGCTCCAATTTTCCCACCTGCTTGTGGCTTGGGCTCAACCAACCAGATGGGGGAACTCAATGTGCTTCGATGACGCAAGGACTTATATCTAAACTGTAAGACTCTTCCAAAATTTATATTTTTGGTGCAGTATATTGATTTATTTTACCGGCAAATCTAGAACCCCCCAAAAAACACCCT
The DNA here is from genome assembly GCF_964194025.1 of Convolutriloba macropyga. NCBI lineage: Eukaryota > Metazoa > Xenacoelomorpha > Acoela > Convolutidae > Convolutriloba > Convolutriloba macropyga. The sequence continues at coordinate 12,715,304 of NC_134472.1, read as the reverse complement.
AATCGTTATTGTTGTGTTGCATCAAAAAACCATTCAGCACTACCCGGTCACCGATAACCTACCCCTTACAATTGTTTTTTGAATAACAATAACTTTGACAAATTTTTGTCAAATCCAGAAATAGTCAAATTGCGGTGTTTTTTACAGTTTTTTTGACATAAACGCAAAACCAAAAAAAAAGTTTGAAAAAATTGATCAAACTTGATAAAATTTATAACTTGATAAAACCAAAAATTTATATAAAGCGTTTACTGATGGCAGATAGAGCACTTGTATAAAAAAGGGTAGAATTAAGAGTTTGGTCAAGATTTTCAAATTTTGAAAAAAAAGAATCAAATAACTGATTTTTTTTACAAATAAGCGCTTATTCTTGGTAACTCGTGAAAATCGTGCATTTAACGTCAAGGTTCGGAGTTTGAGCAAAGCTCAAATCAATTATGTTGTAAAAACATTATATGGTTTTCATATTAGCTGCAAGTTCACTTCATCACGCCATAAAAACTTTGCCTCGAGCGTTACAAGGCCATTATAAAAAAGGAATTTACGCATTACCGGGTCTGAGTTTTAATCCTAACGCTTTGAAAGCCCGAAAAACCGCGCAATTTCAATTGATTCACTTCTTCCGTGATAAAAAGAGGCTAGTTATATGGAATGATGTGGTGAACAATTCATTGTCCCGTCATCGCAGTAACAACAATAAGCCTTTAACACCTTCGCAGCTTATTGAAGTGCTTGAAAAATATCAGGAGCGCATAGAAGCTATAGTGTATTGCCCCAGAGAGGGAACTCCTGATATTTACAATCAGCTCAAGCGTAGTACTCTAGTTACCATCCATTTAGTGAAAGACATTGTGTCTAAACGTAAACAGAAAGATCTTAGTTTACTTAAAGAGTACAGAGCATTACACCAAAGGCCTGCGCTTGAGCTGAAAACGCTCACTATAGTCTTAGCTCATAAGAACAACCTCCGGTCCTTGATAACACGCTCCCGACTGAAGAAACTTTCAAAGCGCCGTCGTAAAACGCTTCGCACCCTTCACGCGTTCGAGGAGGCGGAACTCACACAAGCCTTTGATAACCTGAATGTCACTTAGTCTTGCGCTGTTGTGGGAGTCTACCCGCTGACTGGCGGTGTGACTTAGTTAACTCACGAGTTACGGGTTAGTTTGTGGTTGGTTCTCTCCGACAGCGCTTTACTAAACGTTTCGCTCTCCTCATTCTTCGATTTTTTCACTACCGTCCGTTTTCCGCAGGTTATCTGGTTTCATTTTCCGCTTCCGTCCTTTTCTTTCCGTGTCACTTTGTTTCCTTCTATCCCCCGTTTATCTGTTGTATGATGTAGTATGTTGAGTTTCTGCTGTAGTAAAATTTCTCTGCTAGTATGCTGGGTTGTTGTGTAGTCTCATTCCTTGCTAGGGTGTGACTTAAGTTCATTCTGGAGTTACGGCTGGTTTGTTTCGTGACTTTCACCACACTGGTTTGCTAGCAATTTGTTGTAGCTTTATTAATTTTTGTAGTATGCACTTTTGTTGTCTGGGTAGGGTGGTTTGCTAGGGTGTGACTTAAGTTTGTTCTGGAGTTACGGCTAGTAAAGTTCCTGACCCTTTCGACTTTTGGTTATATTACACCGTTGCCGTAAATTGTTTCATGTTTGATGTTTTGATGCCGTTGATAAAGCCCCCATAATGTTTTGTGCTAGTTTACCTGGCAGTAGCTGCTCTCCTTCTTTCTAGGGTGTGACTTAAGTTTATTCTGGAGTTACGGCTAGCTTGTTTGGTTGAGTTTGTTGCTGTGGTCTGTTAGCATCGATCTTCCCGCCTCCCCGCTTGTGGTTTCCGCCCCGCCCGTGCCGTTTTCCCGTTTCGTCGCGCGCCATCCGCCCGACGTTTCCGCCCCGCCCGTGCCAATTTCCCGCTTCGTTGTGCGCTTTTCGCCCGACGCTCCCGTTTGTCCGTCCGGTTTCCCGTTGAGTCGTGCGTTACTCGTTCGGCGTCTCTTCCCGTCCGTCCCGTCTCCCGTTCTGCCCCTTTTCGCGCTTCCTGCGCACCGTTCTTTCTTTCTTTCGCCGGGTACTATTGTACTCGACGAACATCTTTGCTCTCTCGCGGTTTGCTAGCCAAACCGTCACACTAGGGTTCGGTATAACCCCTTTGTGTTTTCTGTTGCATGTGTGTGTACTTTATATTAGTACCAAATTAAACTTGTGGTTCCTGTTTTTCTTAAGATCATGACAACTTTGCAGGACAAATTTAACAAACTTTATAGTGCGAGGGCAAAATTAGAGGCTGAACTAAAAAACATCTATGGTGAAATTAACAATGCTGTTGATAAGCAAGACAGGAAAGTTAAGATCGAACGTCTGATTGTGAAGTGCAAAGATGCTTTTACTAGAGTAGTTGATAAGAATGAAGAGCTCTTTGATCTGGCACAAAAGACTGAAGATCCAGACGCTGCCTGTAAGAACCTTGAAAAATGGTTAGAGACTGTAACAAAGAAAACTGATGAGTTCATTGCTGCTGCTCGAGGGTATATCAATTCGGTCCATGACAAAGAGACAGCAGAGCAGTATACCTCTCACCATTCAAAATCAAGTTCACATATGACTTCCTCAAAAAGATCAAGTCAGCGTCAACGAGACTTAGAACTATCAAGACTCAAAAGGGAGGAACTTGAGAAACAACATGAAGCAAAGCTTCGCATTGCTAGACAGCGTCTCGAAATTGAAAAAAAAACGAAATTGCGGGAATTGGAAATTGAGCAGCTTGAGGAGGATCATCGCAAGGAAGTAGCTGCTGCAGCACTTGAGGAAATTGAGTTGATGACAAAATCATCAGCAGACGGGTCTGGTACGGGCAAAATGAGTGGGCTCTTTACGGAAAGAAGTTCAGTCAAGAGCAAGAAACTTGTTCAAGATTGGGTTAATTCGTCACCGGCCGGGAACATGGCAGATGTTGCAAATGAACCGAGTTTTTGAACTTTTCTGGTTCCATCGCCCAATCCAACCAAGCAATTGTCCAACGACCTTCTTCAACTCAACTTCCAAACTCACACTCCAATTTCAATACACATGGTCAAGTTGAGGCCAACATCAACCTCCCTGTCCATGAGCCGCAAGAACCAAGTAGTAGAACCAATGTAACCAATGATGCACATGTTGCAAACAACATCATGCAAGAGCAGCAGCAGCCTCAATATACGCCTCCATCACCAATAAACTTTGGTATGCCAACTCAACTAAACGCCCCAAACACAGCCCGACAACTGTCTCAAGCAACAATGCACTTCGATGGTTTACAGTTAGATCATCAATTCCCGCGCAGGTCGAGCATGCCGGGACAGTTGAATTTAGTCAGCCCTCCGCGTTCACCACCTTTAAACACACTTGTTAATGCTCCGCTAGCACTTAATCCGCAACAAGCACACATAAATGTACCAACCCCCCCCCCCCCCCATCCCCCGTTCTAAACCCCGCACCACCGCATTTCCCGTTAATCCCACCAGCATTCCGCTTTCCTCCTTCGCCGCCACAAGCACTAGCACTCCCACTACACGCCACTAACCCCGTGGCGAATAATGTCAATCTGTTACCCCATTCTCCGCCTGCACCAATCATTTCCTCCGCAAACATTTTTGTACCTCAACTAATTCATCCACCACCCCCACAAAAGAGTTTTCAGCCCCAAAATTTTGTCCCTATAAACCACGCACCTCCTGCTCCTCCGGATGCAAATGTCTGGCGTTTTCCGGCAGCAGTCCCATCTAATGCAGTACCACTTGTACGTACATCTGCAAACTTATACACCGCACAGCCGGCCCCGTTAATCAACCCTCATATCACTACATCGCTCCGCTCCTCTCAAGTACAAGCAGCAGCAGGCGCTCAAAGTTACGTAACATCAGACTTCATGCAAGCGAATCCATTTAGTTCTTCCACAGGTACCGCCCCCACCTTTGTCACTCCGATCATTCCGCCAACGTATGGAGCTACCGTTCCGAACCCGTTGTGTTGGGGTGGCCCGCCGCATCCCATACCTTCGGCTCCTTCTTTGGACTCTGCGGATTTGATAAAGCAGTTGGCGGAGGCAATTACTTGTAAGAAGAACGATCCACTGCCCGAGTGGAAATTGTCACAGTACAATGGTGATCCACTGCAGTGGCACGAATGGTTCGGACAATTTAAAAGCGCCATAGACGCACAGTCCTTGACTGATGATGTCAAGTTAACATATTTAAAAACGCTTGTAACTGGAAAAGCTAAAACCGCCATCGCTGAGTTCGCATACTGTGGTTTAATGTATAAGGACGCACTTAAGACACTCGAACGTAAATTTGGCCAACCACAGGCAGTAGTCAGTGCACACTCAGACAAACTCAGCTCTTTTCCTCCACTTAAGATGCACAATAGTGACAACTTCATAAACTATTCTGCAACAATTTCAAGTCTTGTTGGGGTCTTTAAATCACTTTCATATGACGCAGACCTTAAGAGCGCCTCACTTCTCAACACGGCTGTGCAAAAATTGCCGCCCAATCTAAAAGAGTCTTGGTCACTCTTCACAGTGAAGAAACATTGGGTTAAGCCAACACTCCTTGACTTCAACGATTGGTTGAAGGAGAAGGCCGAGGCACACGATTTAATGAAACAAACTTCATCGAAGGCAAGAACTGAGGATAACACCAACTCAGTAGTAAAGACCAAAGTTGCCTCAAGAACTTTTGCTGCTAATACACAAACTAAGGGCACTCAGAGACCAGCCTCAACATCGGCAACGCCTGCAACCCCTCGCTGCATCGTGTGTAAAGGCAATCATCGCATCTGGGAGTGTAGGGTATTTAAAGAAAAGTCTCCCACTCAGCGAGCAAAGGTAGTGGCGGAAGCAAAACTGTGTTTCTCATGTTTGAGAGAAAAGCATATGTTTAGGCAATGCCCAAATCCCAGGAAATGCAGGAAGGACGGATGTAACAGCTCCCATAATACACTTCTCCATGGAGCTGAGAGGGTTTATCCATCAAAATCCCCTTCAAACAATAACAATAGTAATTCTAATGCCGGCGCAAATCAAAGTAAACTTTCTAGTGTCCAATCATCGAGTAAGACCACTACTTTGTCATCTGTGAGTAATGTGAAAGGCCTCCTTCAGGTGACTGAATTACAGTTGAAGAGCTCCTCCGGTAAAGATACCACGGCTTTAGTTTTGTGTGATACCGCTTGCAGTAACTCTTGGGTGTCCAATGATCTTGCAAATAGACTTGGTTTGCACGGTACAGCATTGAAACTAACAGTCAAGGGTATAAATACTGAGGAGGTTGTAGACACTAAGTTAGTTGAACTAATTCTAACACCACGCGACCACCAAACATTTGAACCATTTAAAGTCAGCCCTTACGTAAAGGAAGATTTGAATGTAGGCGCCGATGTCATTAACATTAAAGCACTTCAGGAAACATACCCGCACCTAGCAGTTCTAGACCCAGTTACATATTGCTATGGAAACATCGAGATGATACTTGGACAGGATGTGTATCATGCCATCCGCCCGTTAGAGTACTTCGCTGCCGACGAGAAGTCCTCAACCTTTGCTGTTCGCTTGCCCATAGGTTGGGTTCTAAGCGGCCCTCTACCGTCGTCTTCAGGTTTAGTCTCGACTTGTTTCAAAGCTAATATGGAGCAGGATTTTGAACTCGCTAGTCAGGTAAAATCTTGGTACGACATAGAGTCGTACGGCGCACTTAAGCAAGTAGACCCACGATCCGCCTGGGATGCACGTGCGCATGAAATTCTTGAAAACACCACCGTACATATTGGAAAAAGGTACGATGTAGGAATGCTATGGGCTGAAGATAACATCGAACTGCCCAACAATTATTTCTCAGCGCTGGTTCACTTGAAATCTTTGGAAAAGCGGCTTACGAAAGACCAGACTTTAAGGGAAAAGTACTCGAATACCATCAAAGAGGACTTAGACAAAGGCTACGTAGTAAGGGTCAAAGATGCTCATAAGGTGGAAAGTCGCTCGGAACGAGAGTGGTACCTACCACACCATCCGGTTGTTAACCCGAACAAGCCGGGCAAGTTTCGTAGGGTACTAAACGGAGCAGCAAAATTCCATGGCGCATCTCTTAATAAATCATTACTCACCGGACCTGACCTACTGCAAAACCTAATCTATGTACTCCTACGGTTCAGACAACATCCATTTGCCGTATCCGCCGACATCGAGGGAATGTTCCTCCAAGTTGGAGTGTTGCCATGTGATCAACCATCATTGCGCTTTTTGTGGCGGGAGGACCCCACATCAAATGTTGTGGTACACCAGTATACGCGCCACATCTTTGGGGCAAAAGATTCGCCCATCTGCGCCAACTACGCACTTCAGCGCACGGCACGCGATAATGCTAAGGAGTACCCAGAAGCTGCGAAAGCCGTCCTTGAGAACTTCTACATGGACTATTACTTAGACTCTGTGGAATCCCCCGAGAGGGCCCTCATTAGGTCGAAGGAATTGGTACATCTTCTCCATCTAGGTGGGTTCAAGATTACTAAGTTTGTAAGCAATGTACCAGATCTGGCTGACCGAATTGATGGGTCTGCTCAATCCACTGAACCGAAGGTCATCGTTTCATCAAAAGAGGAATCAATGCACGTGCTTGGGCTTAAGTGGGATCACAACAACGATACTCTGGTTGTGAGCAGGGGTACTAACAGCACCATCACGAAAAGTTTAACACAGCGCTTGGTCCTAAGTCTTGTGTCAAAGGTCTACGACCCAATTGGTCTTGTCGCACCGTTCACTGTTGGTGCTCGGTTGATCTTGAAAGACATTTGGCGTGTCAATGGACAAAGTTGGGATGACGAGTTACCTAAAGACACAGTTGACAGATTCCTTGCCTGGTGTATTGAACTGCCGCGGTTAGCTGAGATCACTATACCGAGAAGTTACTTTTCAGGACCATTCCAACATCTTGAACTCCACATGTTTGGTGATAGCTCGCAAGACGTATTCAGTGCAGTAGGATTTCTTAGGGCTCAAGTAACCTGCACCTCCGGGGAGATTATAACAGAGCTGGCGTTTGTCTTGGGCGAGGCCCGTGTTGCACCTATGAAGGTAATGACAGTTCCTAAGTTGGAATTACAAGCCGCTCTCCTCGCTGCCCGTTTAAAAAGGGAAATCTGTCGAGCATTAACTGTTACTGTGGACAAAGTCTTTATGTGGACAGATAGTACCATCGTCTTGCAGTGGATAAACTCAACAAACAAACACCCCATTTTCATTGCAAATCGTGTTAGTGAAATCCTGGAGAACACCAGCGTTGACCAATGGAACCACGTCGCCACTTGTGATAATCCGGCAGATGCTGGCACGCGTGGTATGTCCGCTGAAGTTTTGCAATCAAGTAGCTGGGTGAGGGGTCCTGACTTCTTGAGAAATAAGCAATTCCCTTTTGTGCCAAATACTGACGTCGTTGATAACATCAAACTCGGCGTTGTAACCAAGGAACAAGATGATGACTCCATCTCATCTCTAGCTGCATCCGTAACCAAGCCGCCTAAGGAACAAAGCTTTAATCTAATCCCGTTTGATAAGTTCAGTTCTTATCAAAAATTACTTCGTGTCACCGCATATGTCCTCCGTCTTTTACCATCTCATGAAAGTTACCGTACCGTAGACGGCAGCATAGCCGACCCTGTTGAGCTTGACGAAGCCGAGCGTCATCTCCAGCACTTGGTTCAAGGAGAGTCCTTTAATACTGAAAGAAAAGATCTTCTTGACAACAAATCAGTTAAGAAGAGCAGCCGCATTGCTCAGTTTACTCCGTTTATTGGACCTCATGGTCTCATCCGTTCCTCTGGTCGACTCCAACGGCTAGTGGAAATTGACTTTGACACTAAGCATCCTATCGTGCTGGATGCGCGTCATGCTTTTGTTAAACTGTTTCTGCGGCATACTCATTTGAAGAACCATCATCAGGGCATCGATTACTTAAGGTCAAAGGTACAAGAACGTTATGCCATCCTAAAACTACGTTCCACACTGCGTTCCATCAAATCAAACTGCGTCTTGTGTAGAAAGTTCCGTGCAGCAACCATTCAACCTATCATGGCAGACCTCCCAAAGGAGAGACTCGCATACCAGTCTCCTCCCTTTACCAACACCAGGGTTGATTACTTCGGCCCATTCTACGTCACAGTTCGTCGGACTACCGAGAAGAGGTGGGGATTTCTCTTCACTTGTCTCACTACTCGTCCTGTCCATGTTGAAGTTGTCCCGTCCATGGACACTAGTTCCTGTGTAATGGGAGTTGAGCGGTTCGTCTCCCGTCGGGGTACTACTGCTATGATTTGGTCGGATAACGGTACGAATTTCATTGGAGCGGAGAAAGAGCTCCGTGAATGTGTGGAAAAATGGAATACGCTTAACATCGCTGCCGAACTTGGACATAAGGGCACTAAGTGGAGTTTCAATCCACCCAGTGCGCCACACCAAGGTGGCATCTGGGAGAGGTTAGTTCGTAAAAGAGTACTGTACACTATCCTCGGTACGCGTCGCCTCACAGATGAGGTGTTGAACACTACTTTTTGTCTGGTCGAATACGCACTAAACTCACGTCCCTTAACGCCCGTAAGTGCCGACCCGTCCGACCTAGGCGCAATAACACCTAACCATTTTCTACTCGGTAACCAAGCAACCAGAATTCCGTCCATCGTTGGCGTCGACGAGTTTGATCATCGTAAGCGGTACGCCCGTGCACAGTCATACGCCAATGCAATTTGGGCACGTTGGCTCAAGGAGTATGTACCTGCACTGAACCGTAGATCTAAGTGGCAGACGCCTGCCGAGCAGCACCTCAAGGTCGGTGATTTAGTTTGGATCGTCGAAGAAAGCAACCCTAGGGGTTACTATCCAACTGCTCGGATTGAAGAACTTCGGTACGGCTCCGACAGCGTCGCCCGCTCCGCCGTCTTACGCACGTCATCCGGATCGCTCGTCCGCCCACTCGTTAAGCTTGTACCAATCCTCCCAACATTTTCTTCCGGGCCGGAGGATGTTACCGAGTAAATTGAATTGAATAAATTATATCACTAGATAGAGAATTTTTGTGCGTATTATATCAAAACTTTCGCTTAGATTTTCCGTTCTAAATGCAACATACGTATTATTTCTGAGAAATACAAAGGCCGATTTCCCACTAAGAATAACTTCCAAAATGGCTCAAAACTGATCGCTTAGCCTAACAAATTCGGTTTTTTGAACAGATTAGTTTAAATCGGTGACCTAGACTAAGACCTGCTAAAAAAGATCAAGCTAGATTTGCCTACAAGTAAACGAGGCTTGTTTGCCTTTAAAACGTTGTGGATTTACAGTTGCTTATCTATATGAATTGAAATTCCGATGAATTAACATTAACGAATAAAGATTACGAAAGAGTAATCTAACACTGCCACTAAACGGTGACGAGAAGGGACTAAGCATTGCGGCTTCTTAGAAAACTGTTTTCTCTGCGGTGTCTTGTTCTCCTGAATTGCTTACCCCCGAAACGCTAAAAACAAAACGCAGACATTGAATTGAACAATATCGTCCCTCAAACACAATGAAACCAACTAAGTATTCGACAGCAGAAAATGCATCATCCTTCAACTGCAGTTGGTTGGTCTTCGCCCTACAGACCTCAGATTTTGTCGTGCAGTCTGGAGTCTATCATTTCCTCCAGCAGCATCACATGGCACTAATTTCAGAGTCAAAGTTTTCGAATACTGCTCAAACTTCTACTCAAACTTGAAAACCTCTTTACTAATGTCGTTGCCTATTCATAATTAAGATCTTATTTAGCAGCTGAATACTTAATAATGTTGATAGTTTTGACTGTTCCTGTTCAGTGTAAAATTTTTGCGGAGATTAGTCTTTAATGTTTTACTCATGATCTGGTAAGCAGTTCATATAAGTGTTTAAGGTTACTCTTCCCGCAATGTGAAATACATTCCATACATAGTTCTAGTTCAACCTACTTTTCATTTTTACTTTTTACTCTTGAATAATTGGCAAAATCATTCTTAATCTTGCCAATCGTTTTCAGACTTAGTAGAGATTATAGCAATCATTCGCAACGTGAATTTCATTTCAGAGTTTATACAAGCATGCCCGCCGTGCTATTCACTAAGCCAAACTGATGCTATACCACAGATATAACGACTATTTTGAAAACCATTGGAAAAATAAAATCTATTGCTTAGTAAAAATGATATCGTAGTGATTTGGAAGTTTTTTGCAACAATTATATGCAAAAATTTTGCATGAATCATTTCTCTTTGCAATAACAGTTGAGTGGCTATCAATTTTTGCTATTGCACTTTATGGCAGTTAAGTAAATTTGCGGCAATTTTGCGTGTTTTGACATTACTATCATATTGTATGTCTATAAAGCGAAATCATAGCAAAAAAGTCGTGGCTAGTCATGCAACCAGACTGTCCATTATGGAATTACAGCTATTATGGAAGCGTTCGTTGAGCAGATCGTAAGTACCGTACAAGCTTCACACTGGAACGGAGGAATTTCTAACGTCGTGCAGAATCTCCACTAATATGCAGTGAGCTGTATATAACATGCAGCAGGCAGGCAAGGTTTTACAGACCAAAGAAGTTCGTGGTCACAGATTGAAGACGTACCCAGTGACAGATCGAACAGACTCAGAACCTGGGCCAGACCAAACAAACCCAAGGTTAGACCCTGATCAACACCGAACAGACCCAAAGATGGGCCTTGAGTCAAACTGGCAAGACTACGACCATAATGGCCCATACCCATCAGACCCGAGGCCAAGTCTAGAAAAAGGTAAGTATGACCAAAATCAACTATTTAACAGACGGAAACTTGCTGGGTATGCACTAGACCGAACAGACAAAAAATCAGTGGGTCAATGACCACAATCATTTGTGGGCACACATGAGAAGTGCAACAATCATTGCGCAGACTATTAGCTTAGGTCGAACAGCAACAGATGGTTGAAAAGTCAAAGTTCTCAAAGTTAAATTTGGTTATAAAATAGACGTTTTTGCAGCTAATCTAGATTATGAACTCATCCACTACTATAAATGCAAATAAAAGTTTGTAAAACATCTGTCTATCAAGACGATACATTATAACTCGCAAAACCATAGATCCATATTTGATCAATAATTTAAGTGATCAATAATTGAAGTCTTTCCCATTATCACCCCCCCCCCCCCCCAACAATTGATGCATGTAGAACCTACAAGCTTGCCAGTTAAAGTTTTTATACAACAATGAGAGAGCTGTTATTGTCGAGTGTGCACAGGCTTTATGGGGATTATTTCGAAACTAATTTTAGTTTAATTATAAATCCATAGTGATTGAGAATGAATGAGAAAAGATGTTTCCAAAAGTTAATACTTCGCAGTTAACAAACAGTCAAGGGTCGGTTATAGTTTCTTATTCAGCATAACCAGCCTATACAACACAGAGCAAAAAAAAACTGATCCCTTCCTGGTAACTTGAGCTATTAGGTGCAGTCCCATTAAGCACGAGGGAATATAACAAGGGAAAGAGGCTAAAAAACATTAATAATAATAACAAACTGCTCGCAGTTTTACAAGCTTTCGTAGAAAGAGTTGCTCAACTCTGCTAGCAAATGCCTTCGGTGTATGATCTCTGAAACTAGAACCAATCCACTTCCGATGCAGGATAGGATACCCAAACCAATGAAGATTGGGTCGTAATTGCCCAACATTTGGTACAAGTGACCCACTAATGTGTCCACTACCAGGGTTGACACTCCGTCTGTTAGAAACAGCAGGGCTATTCCGAACTCCCTCCCTTCGTGCATATAGTCCTAAAACCATTAATCATACGTTTAACAATAAACCATCTAATGATCAAGACCATGGTTTTTCATTCAGCACAATTTTGAGGCGATGACCTAATCGAATCGGAAAACATCTAGGAACCGTCCTTAACACCATAAGTATAAGTCTCCGAAACAATTTCTGTGAATCCCATGCTTGGAGAATAGTGAGATGAAAGGCTCTAAGACAACTTAACGCCCGCTGTGCTCTACCTGTTTATCCCGCTTTCAAGGACGAAAAATAAAATGGGTCAGACGAAAAGTCGGTCAAGCGAAAAATTGCATAAAAAAGACCAACAGGACTAATATAATAGCTACAAAATTCGTTTGAGAGCAATTAAAAAACGGCTATAAAAAGTGAATTTAATCAAAAATCGTACCAGTTGACGCCTCTAATGATACAAAAGCAAGTACTAAGCAGAAGACCTAACTCTTAAGTTATCCGACTTCTGAAACTCAAATTTTCATCCACCTTCTTAACATGAAAACTGTAAAAAGAAGGCAATTGATGCTGTTGCATTTGTTGCTTTCATTGTTTAAGCTCTACATAGCAGCAAAAACCCCGAGGTGTTGATCTGAAACATCTCTCTATGTATAACAAATCTTATATTCAGCCTACAAATGCAAACATAGCTGGCAGATTGCCAGAAAATAGCCGCAATAGATTCGTAGATATGCAGTCTAAAAAAACAGTAAAAAAGACAGACCAAAAAATTCGTCTTTTCATTGAATGCTGATCTGTTATTTTGATTAAAAATCTGTATAAGTTATTGCTGCCTCTATTAGCTGATCTCAAATAACCTTCATTTAGAGTGACACACACCCATTTGACCTTATCTCTTTGAAGTAAAGTAAATAAAAGTCAATTTCAAATTGAGGAAGTCATTTTTGAGAGTGAGGTAAGTCAAGTGTGACCAAAAATTTAATCACGCGCATGAACAGAAAAACTCGCTCCATTTAGAGCGAAAAATGACGTCACACATGCAATTCAGTTGAAATTGCATGAATAAATGAACAAAAAGTGGCTGTGACGTCATATGGTCGTAACAAAAATTATGACGACGAAATAAAAAACATAGCAGGACAAGTCCTGACACACAATTCAAAGAATTTTTATTGACTAAACAGAAAACTAGACCAAGAACGTACTATGAATGGATTGGGAAAACCATTTCGAAAAAAAATCCGATCCAAAAAATCGAAAAAACTGTAAAAATCAAAGTGAAATTGCCGCATGTGAACAAAAAACCACTAGCGAGAAAGCCAATTTTTGTTCAAACACCTATTTCTCACTCTACTTTAAATTTAGAGCGAAAAAATTTCACGCCGCAAAACCACTCGCTTTTTCGCTCCACTTCCTGTTTCGGCGTGACCAAAATCACTACTCCAATTTGACTTCAAAAATCATGAAAATGTGTGAACAGATCTTTAAAAAAAAAGACAGCGCCCCAATACAATTCAAATTCTTTGAATTGTAAAAAACCAAGAGAAGGCCAATAATAGCCCCAGCTATCGCTGTGCGGCTATTAAAAACAAACAGTGAACAACCAGAAGACCTCAGAATCAATTCGTTAAAATGATATAGAAAGTGTGAAAAGAGAAAGGTTTAGATTAATTATTGGTAATTACTATCTGAGCAGAAAAAATTACACAAAATCCACCAAATTTTCTTTTTCAAACCTTTTTTTGAAAAACTCATTATCTTTTTCTAAAGCTTCTTTCGATACTTCAGTAACCAAATAACATCTAAAGAGTTTCCAACTAACCAAACGAGGGTGTCATCTCACATGAAATGTGCCTTTGATTTACCCTTCAATATTCAGAATAAACTGTATTGATTTATTCTTTCCTCGGAAAACTTAAATTCTTCAACAATTTGTTACAATTTTCAGATCAACCACAGCGTAGGTACAAAAACCAAGCCCAGAAAATAACCTTTGAGCGCCATTTCGTATCGCTTATATATTTCAGACCATTTCAGGAGCAAACTTTTTCCTCAGAAAACTTATAATTTGAAAAAGTGCGCTGATTGCATTGATTAAATTTTAAAAATTAAAAATTGACATCTTAGGGGTCCTTACTAACACAAAATCCATTTCAGATAATTTTAGATGCAAACTTTTCCACGAAAAGAAAACTTGAATGAAAAATTCTGAAGTTGCCCTTACCGAATAAAAGGAAAAACCAAGTCAACAAAAACTACTTTTTGAGCGTGCTCTAATGGTGCAAAATCCATTTTATACAATTTTGGGAATAAGCATTCTCAACAAAAATCCAAGTTCCAAGCCTCTAGCCTGTAAGACATAAACTTTTATCAATAATACCAATGAGCCATAACCAGACCCAAGGAGAACACAAACAATTTTCTCCTCGTAGAAGACTACTTAAAAGCTGTTTTCTGCTGTTGAAAACAAATTTTGAGCAGTGAACTCAATACAGGAAATTTAACTAATAACTACGCGACTTCTTTTGACAACACGAAAAAAGTTTTTCTGAGATGATTCTTTTAGGGCGATATGGGCACCGAACCCCATCCCACCGTCATATCACAAATTCCTATCACCTCTCATTTACTTCACTGCATTAGACAAATTCCGAGTTTAGTAAATACTTAAAATCCGAAACTCAATACAACCTTCATAAATCTAGAAAAAGCAGCTCCAAAAGTTCAGCCAAAATTTTTTTAAAAAAAATATTTTACAGCTTTCGGTAAAAAAAAATTAAAAATTTATTTTTGAAATTACAACGAGTGTTGGCTACAAATATTCTCCCACTTTTTATCGCCCTCTGTAAGTTAGTCAAATACTGGGCTTCGCCTCGCGTTTTGATAAATTCTCCTGGGCAATAACAAACCCTGTGGTAATATTCATTCCTTTACAATTCAACAATGACACCATCAGTTCACAAGACTTTGCTATTTGGAAATTTAAAATAAATAATCGGCCAGTAACAAATAAAATCTTTTGCTGATATTAACTAATGACGTTATGTGTAGATAATTTGTTGCTAATTGAAATGGAAGGGTGGCCAGAAATACGTTTCCAGGTATTACCTTTTGCAAAAAGGATTGAAATCCTGAAAAACAATTACCTCTATTTCTAGCCTGCGAGGACGCTCATTCGACGTATTGTTCTGATCAGTTAAAAAGGGCATTCGGCAAGAATTTCGTGGCTATAATTAAAGGCTATAATTAATGGTCATTCGACATGGTTCAAAATTTGACACTTAGGCTCAATGTATTTCAGTACTTCTTGCTGTTTCAGATAGTATGTTCAAGACCCGAAACAAGAATAAATGTCTTCAGTCTTTCTAAAGAATTGATTGAAAACTTAAGAGACGTTTTTTGTCGTACCTTAACTAGAAGGAAGTCTGTGGTGTTGAGGAATGCGCCTGTGACTCCAATGAGGAACATGTACAACAACTGACACCACAAGTGAGGTAGGAAAGTACTCACTATTGTCAACACTCCCAGTCCCAACTTGGACAGCTCACTTAACCTGTAGAGCACAACTGAAACCAATTCCTGCGTGGATAAAATTTACTGACCTACTAAGCATTGATCGTTGGGGATGGGACACAAACGGAAAAGATGTGTGTGTTTCTCTAGAGCAATTTTTTCTGCAAGCCGCAAATCGCATGCAATAATGTTTTCAGAGATCGACGAATCTTGTTCTAAAAAATAGGTCCGTTATTGCTTGCCCTTGGAATTATAGCCCATTATGGTATATTTACGATACTTGGGGAAGGGGGCGAGAAGCTCCTTCAAAACTAATCTGCAGCGGCTGCAATGGGAAAGACCAAACTATTAAAGTTTATAATGCATAATAACAAAACAAGATTTCAAATTAGCAAGGGTCATAAAGTTGCAAGGCAAGTGAACGTTTGAAAAAATCTGGGCATGCATATGAAAATCTATATGTCAATAACTGAACGTTTTAAAACTGAATTTGGGTCTCTGAAACGTTCGTTATTGTTTCAACTTTATGCTACTGACTATATACCACAGTAATTTTACCTGAACGGTGACACCTTCTCGGACGCAATTAGCACCCCAGCTAGAACCCTGAACACCATCTGAACAAACCCATTTATGGCGATGGACTGTGCCCCGTTGTTAAGAGAGAACCCGAATGCGAGTAGGCGAGTTGGTTGGTGGTACATGACAGTGTTGAAGACTGAAGTGCTGCAGAAGTAGGACAACAACATCAGCATAAAACGACTGTTGGAGAAGATGGACTTGACTAGATGGCCGACGTCTGGAGGTCTGTGGGATCTGAAAAAGGCTATTTCTATGTCAAATACATGTTGTTATAATCACAAACTTTCTCCGATGTTAACTTTAATGGCTGAAAATATTCAGTCTAGTTCAATATACAACTTCAATATAAAAATGATTTAGAAGGTTTTTGTTATTTTCGCCCAAAATGTAGGGAACGCAAGCGATTTTAAAATCCAGTTGAGGTTTCGTTCGCCGAATTTTTCGCCTTCGAGACATCAGGAATTGCAAGTGTTATTTTGGACATCCTATAGTTTTTACAATTTGTTATAACTTCTCTTCATTTCATCCAAGGATAATATTGGATCGTTTTTTGCAATACAGTACTGGGCGATCCCTTTTGTATTGAGCTAGAATGGCTTTGTAAATTTAGTGCCGACCGACCAGGTCACCAACTTTAAGAGTCAAAGTTTCGCGAAAATTTCACCTCTTCCACGATAGAGAAAAAATGTTTCAGGGCTAACAAAAACCAATTACAACTTTAAAAAATACATCTTAAAATATAAAATTAAAATCATAAAATGCATCTAAAAATAAACTTAAAATACTTAAATTACAAAAAAAGCATAAAAGCTGAAAAACCACAGCCTGAACTTTTCCACAACAACAACAAAATACACTTGGAAACCGTAAATTAAAGATAGAAGCCGATACAGAAACGAGCTGAAAAATTTATCATCGCTTCAAACAAGTATCAAACAACTTTCAGCGATGAATTCATATGTCTTGTTCAATTTGACCCTTATGCAAAATAAAATTCAGTTTTAAAAAAATATATTGCTGAGTGGGGTAAGTCACGCATGATCAGAATCTAGTCAAGACAGCAGGAAATTTTAAAACATTTTAATTATATTTTTACACATTTATAAAAATTTAAGAAAAAAAATCAACGAAAATTAACTATTCCTCATCAGAGAGCTAAGCAAACTTTTTGCTACCAAGACTAAGTGACTGATAAAGACAAAACGAGCAATAAAACCACTGGCATGGTTAACAAAGTAGTGACAACATCTTTATATTCGTTTCAAATGAAATAAGACTTACATTTCCTACATTTCACAAATTTTAAATACCTTTCACAAAAACAACGACCTGTAAAAGCAGGGCCGAGTCGTAGGACAAAAAGTAATTTCAGATACGGACAAACCTCTAACATGTAAGATAGCATTTTAAAATTAATGTCAACGCCGTTGAAAAAATTTCCATATCAATTAAATTAATTAAAAATTTCCCCATTTCCCCCTTTATTGCCCCCCTTAGAGAGCCAGTGATACCCTCCAGCAACGAGAAAAAACGAAAGCCACCGGCCAACAACAAGACCTACAAAACTGAAAAACTCACTTAAACAATTTATGAAAAACAAAGCTTCTAATACAACTCATTGAAGAGCCAATGAAACCCGTCCTCTTAATGAAGCTAAGAAACATGACAACAAAAAACTACTAGAACTCGCAAAACTAAAAGCTACGGATATTTTATAAAAACACTCAGTGTCTAAGATATGTAAACATAAAGAATATAAAGACATATTTTAAAGATGTATATTAACTGCCGTTTGCCCTATACAACAAATACAACTATACATTTTGAAACAACTTGAAACCATTACTAAAGAAAATCAGGAAAAAAACAGCAAAAAAGTCAAATTGTTGCTCGTAAAAAATGGGCTTTCAAAAACTAAAAATCTGTTGACACACCACTTTCTCACTCCAATGCATTTTGAAAAGAATTTATGCCCTAAACTGTTCGCTTTTTCGCTCCCTTTACTACGCTCTGGTGACAAAAACCATTACTCTACTTTGACTTATAACAACAAATATTCAAAAAAATGTGAACGGATCTTCAAAAGAGAGTGCACCAACGTAATACAAATTCCTGGAATCGCAAAAAACTGAGAGCACCGGTTTATAGCTATGAACAACTTACAGCTTTGCAGCTATAAAAACGTCATTGATTAGGCCATAAAAGAGAATAAAACCCATTAAAACTTTAGGTGAGTAAACTTTCGGTCAAAAGCTTAAAAAAATGAAGTACTTTCAGCGATTAGTGAATCGTAAATGTTCCTTCCTTTCCTAAGACATTATCGTTTAGCCCGACACCTGACAATTCTTGACAATAAAGTCTTAAGAAAAGGAGTCAGGCATAGTAGAGAGCCACGCAACTAGCTAAATAACCATTCTGTGTTGCACAAATGAGAGTCAATCAACTTGGTAATTAACCATTTTGTGTTGGGCGTCATTGGTTTGGAGGGTGGTACAAATGTTTTATGTAACATTTGTACCACCCTCCAAATCAATGTCCCTTGATAATTTTTAGTGGAAAAATCAAGTTCGTAGCGTTTTTAATGAAGTAGAAAAATAGTCCCGAACACTAGTTCGTAGGTAAACAAACATTTATTTCGTATCGGTCAGAATTTCATTCGAAAAGATGCAAAAAAAAAGACAAAGCAACAGCAGCTCCAAAAACTCCGAAATTCCGAAAGCTATCTTAAAAACCGTATATTCAATTAACTCAGTAGATTTATCTGATCTAATATCTTACCCCAACTCAGGAGATACTTATGAGTTTTTTCATGATATACATTTACTTGAGGGAACTTCCTGTATCTAGAAAGGACTGCTACAAGATAAATTTTTAGTTGGATATATCACATCTAACACATTTTCACATAGTAACATAAAATCTTTTTATATCATATTAGGACGGGTGAGCATATTATTATATTTATCTCATCTTCCACAAATTGTGGTAAACTTGTATACGCTACTGTAATGTTTCCTAGTGTGGCTCATGCCACTTTTTTTTCAGCAAACAAAAAAAATAAAAGTGAAGACACCCGTTAGAGCAATTTTATCAGTTTATTTTCAGCAATTTGTTTTATGACAAAATGAAAAAGAATGGTTGCGCTAATTAACCTATTAGCAAATCCATTAAAACGGTAATTTCACTTCATTGAAAACCAAAAAAAGGCAACGCGACGGCAGCTTTAGGTTATTGCTACTCCAGAATTAATGATGAAAAGCTTTAAAGTTTTTTTCACATTTTCAAAATATGGTTTTCAAACTGTTGCCAAAAAGGGGCAAAGCTTGCCAAAGGTGGCGCAACGGAAAACAAATTTTCATAATTTGACAGCCATATCTTAAGAAAGCAGGAAGAAACAATTTGCAGGCCAGGTGTCAAAAATATGAAGACACAAAAGCTAAAAGTAAACGCTCGCCCCTATCTACCACAATCGATTGGAGAATTCCTTCGTTTGGATACGGCATACAGCATTTTCGCAAGAAAAATATCTGAATCGGTTTGTTGTGCGAACTTTAACTGCTGTTATGAAGGTTGTAGTTCCGAGCCCCCTGTGGGGGGGGGGGGCTATATGCTCAACTTGGGTGTTTAGCTCAGTCAATATCAGTCGATCGACTTCGATATAAATTGCGTAGAAAGCTATAACTGGTATTACTGAGAAGCCCGTCCAGCGTTGTATTTCAACTTTTTTGGGGATTCATTGCAGTTTTGTACAAAACAGCCGCTTGTCACTCTTATTGTCAACTTTTTCAGTACTTCTTGCTTAAATTTTTGTTCTATTTTGCTTTAAAAATCTATAATTGTTCGCACAACAATTTTGGATTAAACTCATCCGAAAAAGTGCTTCTGAATCAATTGGCGTCTTTCGTCCCTCAAAAATCTTGTCAGAACTTCAAATAATTTAGTCTTCCTCTTTTTTAAAAGTAACAGCAAGCGATTAGCCATTTCAGCTAATTTTCCATTTTTCTCAAACGCAATGATATAAAAACCGTTAATTATTACAATTTTAATTGCAACCTTATGAACAAAATACTATCTATGTTAAGCCAACCAATGATTTTTTTGTTTTCACCAGTTCACAGGAAATATTAAAATTGATTATCTTCGTTAGATGTTGGTTTTATTCCTTGTGACTTGATTTTTAAATCTGATTGTACTAGAAAAACATAAATTTCGGAGAGACATATCAAATTTGTACCCAACTGGTTTTACGAGGGAGAATACCTGACTTGTAGTTCTGATGAATACGACAAAATGTAGTTCAAATTTTACGCAATGCCGTTTTTATATTTTACTTTCAAAGCTCTCTAATGTCAACTGCATTTCTACAAACAAAAGGAGGTTTGCTAAATCAATCAGTCAATAACTTGTCAGATGGTTAACTGGAAGAATCATTTAGATTTACGCTGAGGTGTATTTTTGATAAACTTTACCAATGCTGTTTTTAATTTCTTCTGAAAGCAAACAAACACTGCTAGCTAAATAAATGGACAAAAACTGTTAGACCAAAATAAAAAGTTTATGCTGCCAAAAAACGCTAAAAACATCAGAGTGGAACAATTCAGATTACAACAAAGGGAATTGAATACATGATTCAGAATAATTTTTTAATTCAAAAGCAAAGCTGAAATTGAGTAACAAAATGGCTTCAAATCAACAAAAATTAGCAAAATCTATGTCCCAGTCAACACGTGGACTTTAGCTAGAGACAATACTTACCTATCAGACAACACAGTGTTCCTTGACATCATAATAAGTGAAGTCTGGCTATCGTATGCATAGTCATGGTTGGTGCGACTGTGCTGTTCCTGGTTGTCCATTAAATGTTTGGACAGGGAGTCCCTCGAGGTGTACCCTGAACTGTGGTCTTGATGAGTCACAGTTCCCTCTGAGTGGGATATCTGTGCGTGTAGAGCACACGGACACTTGCTTCTCCTCACTAGAACGCCGTTGGTGGCACAAACCTCACATCTGTAAACAAGTGGAAAAAATTGATCAACACTCCAAACAAAACTTCCTCGTAACACAAAATTCGTTCACGTGATGATTTGTGCCTTATCGCTTTAATTGCGTGAAAGTGTGGGCGATATTGGATCACTTGAATATTTCATGCTAAATAAGTTTTTCTCATTCGTATTTGAAAATGGAAAATTCTTAATACTGATCAGCACAAAAAAGTAAAAGATCGTCACATGATCCCGTTGTCTACCCTTTCTTGAGCCTCATCTATTCAATTAAATTTTTCACTTGGTTATAATTATTGAATTTAGGGCTGGGATAAATTATTTTTCATTCCTTATCACATGATAAATCGCATAAATTTCACATTTATTTGCGTGGATCACACGAAAAACCCCGTTCAAACGTGAAGTCATGCATAGATACACACAATCCTAATTCTTGCTAGGTTTAAACATATACACCACTCCGCTTGAACTCACCTCTCTTCGCCCAGCAGTTCCTTGCCTGCCTCTCCACGAAGTCGTTTCTGTTGATATTTTGTTCTCATTCCTATTTTGTGTCCGAATGAGAAGAGCAGAATGGCGATTATGAATATGAACCAGGCGACAGACAGCTGCACGAAACCAATTCCACGCAATCCTGAAGATAATGAGATAATTTGTCTCTTTAAATACTTAGATTCAAAATTAACGAAATTGGTAAAAAAAATATCCCCGATAAATTTTACCTTAAGTTTTGTTTTAGGTGCTAATTATTAATGCATCGCTAAAAATTAGACATAATTATTTGTTGCCAGATACAAATTATAATCAATCAGCGGGTTGCCGCAGTGCCACCCATAAATTGAAAAACCTATTGTGTGGGTTTTTTAGCTACAACTGAAGACCCGCTTTGTTTAGCTATGCTGCCGTCGTAAATTATTGAATCGTTTCACGAGTTGCACTGCTATTGAATCGAATCTAAAAACTGATTTAGTCATCAACAATAACCCTGAGTTTTATAATCGCGTAGCTTGTCAATAACTTGGGAAAACTGCAAATAGACTGAAGTTATTATTAGAACTTAACCATGTATGACAGCACAGTGGTAAAGATGTTCGGCGTAATCTTTGCGACCAAAGCTTTTGTCAGAAATTTTCTTAAAATTGACTACTGGTTCAATTTGAACTCTGTTGAAGCGTAATACGTATAAGTTTAATCGATTTCAATTAACTTTTCCAAATTAAGTTACTTGTAAATTTTTAACAGGAGACCAAATATACCTGACGTTCAATTTTTAATCTATTCAAACTCTTTTTCTCGTTTAAGGATGCTGAAATAAAATAAGTGCAAACATCACGGTAATGTATTTTTTTTTAAAAAAAATTGATAATGATGTGTTTAAAACGACCTTCTTCTTACCTAGCCCTACAAAATTACTGACCCACTTGCAGGCTAACTACAAATTATTACCGAAAACCTTAACAAAAAAACAAAAACAAACAAAAACCGACTAACGTCGGAAAAATTGCTCCCGAATGACAGGCGAACACTGAAAGTGCAGAACACTGAAGCAAAAAAGTCGCATAAAAAATACTCACACGTTTACAATATTTTGCTTCTCATTAAAGAGCAAATAAAAACAGTTGGTACGAACTCCATTGTTTTCCCAAAAATCCATTTGGGTGTTAAAATCTAGAAAAAAAAACATTTCTAGCGGCCCCATTGAACAAAAACCAACGAGACATAAGTTTCAAAAAAAACCTGAAAAATATTGAAAACTTTGTTCACGCATCTTTGTGTCAGAGTTAACGTTTTCAAAAAACTCAAAAATCACAGCAGAAATAATAGTTGCAGAGATCCAAAATTAACAGCACCCGACGACAAGCCAGGAGCAATACGCGAATTCCGCACTAGAAATTAGGGATCTTTTCCGTTTGTGCCCCCAAACTTAGTGGGTACATATTATTTGCACACCTCAAGCGCACGTGCTATATTTTTACATAATGATTTACTATGTAATGGCACGTGTTGTGTAACTTGGGGGCGCATAACGTATTGGGGGGACACAAACCGAAGATATCCGAAATTATAAAAAACCGACAAGATATCAAAAGCAAAATTTCAAAAACTGATAGTTTCATATAGAATTCATCATTCCTTCCAACCAATATCACCACCCTCTGTACTTCGTTTTCAGCAAAGGCCTGTTTGTACACCACTGTGCCAATATAACATACTAATCCCGATTCGAAAACACAGTCACAGAAAAAAGCGTTGCTATGACTCTGGAAAAAAGCAGATCACAGACACAATCTAAGTTCTCCGAGTTGTTGAAACTAAATAAAAGAAAATCAACTTTGCTTTTTTGCTCGGTCAAAATTTTGTTTTTATTTCTACTGTAATAAACGGGAATTCCACTTACTTTTCAAAAAATTGCTGATTAATCTTAGGTTGTTCTCTGAAAAAGCTTTAGCTCTGCTTGCCTTTGAGCATAAGAAATGTTCTTAATACCGGAAAATTAAATTTTGTTTTCGATAGCAAATTTTAACATCGATAATAATTTTTTTCACTTTCTGCTTCAGAACCTTAAAAATGTTGCCAATAGAATTTCATCTGAGACCCTAATTGAGAAAAGTAAGGCAGTTGTCATTTTTGTTAGTGAAAATTAGCATAAAACGATTTAATGTAGCATTCGTAAAATTTATGCATAATAACAGTTCCAAATCTATTTCTCACAATCTTTATCTCACAAACTGCTTTTAAATGTGTTACTTAAAATTGTATACATATATTCTTTAACAGTGCTGATTCAGAATATAAACCCACAAACGTTCAACAAATTGCTCTGGAACGAACGTTGGGGAATTTAATTCAAATGGGACTGTAGCCTAGAGCATTTAGTCAGGTATAACCACGTCAGCAAACTAAGTCAGGTATAAATCAAGAAGTCAAGCGTGAAAAAGAACTCGGTGTAAAATTGAAAGAGTGTTCTAGAAGAGCACGGTGAAGCAAAAATTTTGCACAACTGCAATTAAACAACATATGTTTAGCGATATGAAATGGCATTGGGCATGAGACAAGCACCTCAACCACCATGGCTATATCAATGGTTTCACGGTGCTCAAAATTCGTTTTAATCAACAATATAGTACCAAAAATCTGCATACAGCCCAATTTCTTTTTTTAAGCGTAATTTTTGATCACTTTTGATTTGCTCTTAAGCGTACTTTTGATTTGCTCTAACACGACAAAAATTTTGAAGTTTCAAACGAAATTTGATTTTCATTCTCTCCGTTTACGAAGAAAAGATAGTTAAGTTGCTTTGTTCCTTCAGTGTTTGCCACTCTGTTGTGGTCCGAAATGTCTAATTTTCAAGGACCAAAACAAAAGCTACTCAGCTTCAAATCAAGATCTAGTAAACAGCATGCATACAAACGTTACAAACACAGTAACATACTCAAGGCGTGTTCTGTAAAGAAATTGTGCGAGTTCCTCGAAAAACTGGAGTTTTTTTTAAAAAAAAAAACGATTTCGAGTTTGGAAAGGCAATCAATTATGCTTTGGGGTACCATACAATCGGATGGGTGGGAACTGAAACTGTTTTGAGATGTGCAAACAAGCCAGAGGTTCTAGTTTACTTCAAAATATGAAAAATGGTGAAGAAAAATAGCATTTTCAACGCCTCATTTTGAAAACAAATTAATGCTTAAATGAATAAATCAAGATTTTCAGCCATTTTTTCAACAAAAAGCGGGAGGTATAGGAGTGGTCAACAATTAGTCTTGATGTGAATCAAACTAAAATGTATAGGCAATTCCGAAGCAACATTTACGAAAACAAGAGAACAACATTTCTTTGAGAGAATTTGGAAGAAAGATTGTCGGAAAGTTGACTGAGATCTCGTAAGAATCCTGTGTGAAAACTATACAGACTGTCTAATTGAAAATATACAAATCGTCTAAAAAACATAAAAAACGTTTTGAATTGTTGGAGAAATGATTTGAACTCAAAATGGTGTCTTATTTGATGTCTGTTGCGCTTTTTTTATAATTCTTTAGGTGTGCGTAGCTTTTTGGTACCATAGTGTATTACACTCTATTTTCAACTCCACTCGAAAGCATTAGTCTAAAATATGATCTCTCGGTTTATATGAATGATATACTTCAGTACCAACCTAATGAGGGTTCGAGGAGGAAGAACATGGTTGAGAATAAAATCATCCCCCCTCCCACACCTGAGGAGACTATGCTCGTGAACAGATACACCTGCTCGTCCCTGAAAACAAATAGGGGAGTAAACTTGAAAATGAATAAACAATTTTGACAAACGAAACTAAATTGTTCCCTTTACCGCTCGCATTACATGGAACTCGCATCATACCTCGCCCCTCCTAACCCTCCCCCCCCCCACAATGTTAAATTGAAACGAAGTTTGGTCCAACGATGAATAAATTCTGAAATCATTTTTACACTTTTTATCATCATGTCCTTTTTAAGAGACAAACAAAAATTAAGTACCAGCTTAAAAACTTTATTGCAACTACATCAATTCTCGTCATTTTGACTATTTGTGATTTTGAACCTTTTTTCCAAGAAAACAGACGAGATCTATTCACCGAAAAAAAGTGGGAACAGATGCCAGGTTTGTTCCATATTGAACTTTTTAAGATTATTTATAACTTATTATAACTTAAAACCATGCTTTACTTGACATAACTTATTTAGACACTTAACAATTGCAGAATGTGATATAATTCGACTGACCTGAAGTAGTGATAGACAGCTGTCATTGAGGTCACATCCATCAGACTCTGAGCAGGACCCAGAAATACACCACTGGCCAGCAAAAGTATCCAGAAGTCAGTGCTGTACGCATTCAACAATACACCAGCTGCAATAAAAATCATGATTAGTTTTGCCACTTTTTGAACTAAAATTAACATAAACGGACCAACGTCGGACCAATTGCTCTCGAACGACTGGCGAGGCTAAAGAAACGCTTATTGTGTAAACAGTTCTGACTAGCGTGGGTTACAAACTCGTCATCTCGGTTGAGAGTTGAGGACATTAACCAATACGCTACATGGGCTATATACACTATTCTCTCGCAATCGCTTTTATTTTAGCAACAGATTTATTTTCTAAACTCGCGCAGTTCAAATCGCTCCAGAAAATTCAAAATATCAAGCGTGCATGCATTTTGCATGAAAAAAGACAGGTTTACAATAATTGATTCAAATTATGTTCGAGAGCAATCAAAAACGTACTTAAAATTGCTTTATAATGAAAACCCAACTCAGTTCTTTATGTCAGAGAAAAAAACCAGATTTTATTTGTGAATGACCTACATTTGAATGAAATAAAAAACGTTTGAAAAAAGACGAAAAAAAAACCTGTCACAGGAGAGGAACTCAAACACATCTGTAGAGCTTAAGAAAAAAATTCAATATGAGAAAAAATGGCATATCCATCAAATCATCTAATGACGATACTCGACAAAATCAGGCGTGCCTAGGTGTTCGGGGAAGGAAAATGTTCAATATAATGCTAAAGTAAGGATCTAAATTTGCATATATACTAAAATATCGGTATCGGAGTTCGGAATCGATTTACTATTTTTGTGGACCAACAGTTACAGATAAATAGTTAATAACGGATATTTTATTTAAAACTTGTATGATTCTGTCAGAATAAGGGAAAAATTGTCAAAACATGACTTCTAACTATTTCCATCTCAATTCAACTAAATCCTCATTTCCTCTGCGTAAAACTAATCTTTCTAGCCATACAAAAATACTGACTTTTTAGAGCCTGATTTTTATTACCAAATCAATTGAAAGAGCATAAAAACAACAGTTTTAGATCATAGGTTGGGTGTTGACTTCTTGCTTGGTCATACGGAAAAATTGAATTGAATTGATGAAAAATGACTTCTAACAATTTCCATCTCATTTCAACTAAATCCGTGTTTTCTTCGCGTAAAACTGATTAACTTGAATAAAAAATAGGGCGGGAAGTATTCTTCAATGTCAATCAAGCATTTTTTGCACCAAACTAACGAGCGGGATATTCTGGATTTTCTGGGAGCAATTGTTGATTCTGTTTTCCACCAAATTTCTTCCAAAGTTGTTCAAAATTGTATACTCATTCTGCGTGATTGTGCTGTTCAAATTTACCCTAAATGCGTTGTTTTGCTTTATGCACTCAATATTTGTTCTAATAAAGATGGAAAAAATTGAACAAAAATATCAAAAATTATTTAAAAGCTACCATAAAAGAATATGGCGAAAAATGTCCTTTATTGTTAATCCTGTTGTTTTGTAAACCAATGATATAGGTTGGAATATTATTTCCGGGAGCATTTTAAAATTTTTTGTCGACATCTGTATTTGTAAAACTACCTCTCATATCTCAATTGAAATTTACGCAGCATTTCTCTTTTTTTAAAAAACAACTGAGTTCACAGAATCATCGGGTATTTTTCCTGAAATTTATAGAATAAGCCTTAATTTTATGCAGATAAAGTCGTTTTTTTTTAAAAAAAAAAGCAAACAAAATTGCAAATTTCAGAAAATTTGGGCAGGACTTTATGGCTCCTTGTTAGCGAATATCCACAATAACTAGTTTGATAATAACTCTAGAATATATAAATTCGACAAAACGTATCATAAACAAGTGGTTAGGGATTTACGTTGTAAGAAACAAGAAGCCTCGAAGTCGGGTCTGTCCCATTACAGCCATATATCATAGAAATGTTTTTGGTTATTGTGGGGAGTTAACCAACATTAAGACTCATTCAGTTTTTCGCGTGCCTCGTGCACATCCTAAGTACATCACAAAAAGTGTAAGGGGAGGACTGATGATTTAGCCATTTATGTAAAACGAGCTCAATTCTGATGAGAAACACAGTCTCAACCGTCAGAAAAAAAAAGCAGACGTCTCATGAGCAATGAGAGAATTTGGTCAGTCAGAACAGCCGGAATCTCATTACTATTTATATAAAAGAATTCCGGAGGTCGATTTCTCGGTATTGAAAAACACTGTAATTTCACTTCAATGCCTTATCTACTCATTGCATCGAAGTTCCGGATCTCATCTGTCCTCCCCACACCCCCACAGAAAATTGCAAAACGAAAATCGGAAAAAACATAGGAAAACCTGACATGACACTGCAGAGGTCTGGCATTATAAAATTTGACAGTGCCTGCTTCAATTTTTTTTGCAAACTTTTCAAATATGGTTGTTCAATTTGGTTTATAAATTACAAAATTAGTACAAACCATCTGAAATTTTTCAAATACTCAATCATTTACAGACTCGAAGTCCCACTACAGCCGTTATCACTAAAAATTCGGGTCCTTCCCACTACAGCCACCATCACAGAACACTACAGCCCCCATTACAGCGATTAACGGCAGTAAAAGGGCTCATATTACTAATAGTGCCCCCAAAGTGATCAACTTCGCGTAAAACTGATTAGTTTGAATAAAAAATAGGGCGGGAAGTATTCTTCAATGTCAATCAAGCATTTTTTGCACCAAACTATCGAGCGGGATATTCTGGATTTTCTGGGAGCAATTGTTGATTCTGTTTTCCACCAAATTTCTTCCAAAATTGTTCAAAATTGTACACTCATTCTGCGTGATTGTGCTGTTCAAATTTACCCTAAATGCGTTGTTTTGTTTTATGCACTCAATATTTGTTCTAATAAGAATGGAAAAAATTGAACAAAAATATCAAAAATTATTTAAAAGCTACCATAAAAGAATATGGCGAAAAATGTCCTTTATTGTTAATCCTGTTATTTTGTAAACCAATGATATAGGTTGGAATATTATTTCCGGGAGCATTTTAAAATTTTTTGTCGACATCTGTATTTGTAATAAACTACCTCATATCTCAATTGAGTTTTACAAAGCATTTCTCTTTTTTTAAAAAACAACTGAGTTCACAGAATCATCGGGTCATTTTTCCTGAAATTTATAGAATAAGCCTTAATTTTATGCAGATAAAGTCGTTTTTTTAAAAAAAAAAAGCAAACAAAATTGCAAATTTCAGAAAATTTGGGCAGGACTTTATGGCTCCTTGTTAGCGAATATCCACAATAACTAGTTTGATAATAACTCTAGAATATATAAATTCGACAAAACGTATCATAAACAAGTGGTTAGGGATTTACGTTGTAAGAAATTTAGCTGCAAGGAATTTAATCACCCAAGTGATGGGACAACTATTGCTAAATGCATTTTGAAAAATACTTCACAAACAGAATTTAAACATTTTTAAACACATTGAAAAAGGAGCTAAATTAAAAATTATGCAAGAACCTTGCAAGAAGTATGTTTTCTCTTGCAAGATAGCTTGCAAGATTCTTGCAAGTTTTTGAATTTTATAATCCCTGGGGAAACGATTAAATTGTTGCCTGATTTTTGAAAAGTTCAGATCACAGATCCATGCTACTTTACTAAGTGCCAATTAAGAGTTGGGATTACAATTATCTTTGATCTCCGGCAGTGTACTATGTCGGAAAATAACAAGCAAAGTTCCAAACTCAATTGCTTGCTTAGCTAATTAGGGCTTCAAGATGAATTCTTTTTTAAACTTTGGGTTTGAAAAAGTTTTGGCATGCAAATTGCAACGTAGAGGCAACATGCACTTGCGTAAATGTTCAAGCAGCAATCACAGTATTAAGCAGGTCTTCTGCCCTCTTGGAATTGTTCCTATAAAAAAAACAACATATAACTGCGGGAGTTCGCAACTTCACCCAACAAAGATCGAAGTCCACAATGGGAAAGACTAATTTTTCCATTAATACTTGTGGAAAAAGCGCCCTGCATAGATTAATCGAACAATTCTTACTGGTGAGCATAGGAATGGCCATGGCGACCATGAGACTGGGTCTGAATCGGCCACTTTTGTGTATGAGGATGCTGATGACAGGAGAGGGCACACATGTCATCACAAACAGGGTACTGGATACCAGAGAGGCCCGAGTAGGACTCATCACTCCCAACTCTTGCACCCAGTATGCCTGGTACACACCCATCGTGTACCTGTAAAACGAAAAAGAGAACTTCATGATACACTCAAGTGGTATAGCTCGAGGCAAACTGGCTGATTTTGTCGGATCTTTTCTGTTCCCCACCCCCTCCAGATTTTTCATACCCCCTTCTGCAGATTGAGTTGTTATACAGCAGGTTACTATGCAAAAAAGCATTTGCGCTTTGGGGCGTAAAATTATATGCCCATTAACAGGGGGGGGGGGGGGGGGGTCAGTGAAAAAAATCTGGCATTAATCGAGAACCAATAGCGGTTTGAGTTATAAGTCAGATTTTTGAAGTGTCCCGAAAGCATGCTTAAAACAACAACAGGCAACTTTGAAATCTGGCACTGCATATACGAAAAACTGACATGGCACTGCAGAGAATTGGCATTATGAATATTGCACGTGCGTTTTTCAATATTTCAGAAATACGTGCGTGCAATTTTTTTCGCCATATTTCAGATCTGCCATATTTGGCAAAAAAAATGGCAGATCTTTTTTGCCATATTTCAGATCTGGTTATCCAGTTTTGTTTATAAATTACAAGGATCTATTCTGTTTCGGCCCTGTATAGATGTTTGTTTTCTAAATACTTGTGAGAAGGCTCTAAAAAAATTGAATTTTTAAAAAGCAATGTTAAAAACAAACAATATATTATTAATAACAAACACCTAATAAAAAGTTAAGATACGGCATTATGTTTTAAGTCACGATTCTAAGTTTTATAAAGCGACCTGTTTAAAACTGCTTTTCCGTCAGCAGCTTCTGCATACATCTATTTGTGTTGTCAGACATCTTATTAATACAAATTTATTTTTTGTCCGATATTCAATTAGTTAAAGCCTCGAAGTCGGGTCTGTCCCATTACAGCCATATATCATAGAAATGTTTTTGGTTATTGTGGGGAGTTAACCAACATTAAGACTCATTCAGTTTTTCGCGTGCCTCGGGCACATCTTAAGTACATCACAAAAAGTGTAAGGGGAGAACTGACGATTTAGCCATTTATGTAAAACGAGCTCAATTCTGATGAGAAACACAATCTCAACCGTCAGAAAAAAAAGACGTCTCATGGGCGATAAGAGAATTTGGTCGCTCAGAACATCCGGAATCTCATTACTATTTATATAAGAGAATTCCGGAGGTCGGTTTCTCGGTATTGAAAAACACTGTAATTTCACTTCAATGTCTTGTCTACTCATTGCATCGAAGTTTCGGATCTCATCAGTCCTTCCCACACCCCCACAGAAAATTGAAAACGAAAATCGGAAAAAAACATAGGAAAATCTGACATGACACTTCAGAGGTCTGGCATTATAAAATTTGCAAGTGCCTGCTTCAATTTTTTTGCAAACTTTTCAAATATGGTCGTTCAATTTGGTTCATAAATTACAAAATTAGTACAAACCATCTGAAATTTTTCAAATACTCAATCATTTACAGACTTGAAATCGGGTCTTTCTCACTACAGCCGTTATCACTAAAAATTCGGGTCTTTCCCCCACTACAGCCGCCATCATAGAACACTACACCCCCCATTACAGCGATTAACTGCAGTAAATGGGCTAATATTACTAATAGTGCCCCGAAGTGATCAACTTTTGACGCTTTGGTGCTTGCATTTGCTAAAATCTCCACCTTTTGATCCCACTAGTAGCTAAGACCTGGGTTAAGAACCAATCTGAAGGAGACCAAATTTTGTTTATTATTTTGTTATATAGCAAGTTGCAATGTAAAAATTAGCTCACTGACCTAAAGGGGGTTAATGTTATATGTCAACTAGGCTGCTGGACCGAATCAGACTATACTATAATTTCTCGAAAATAACGAAAACTTGAACTATGAGGAACTTTAACCAAGAAACAGTTTAGGCAATCTTAATGGCCACACCCCACAAAAGATTAATCTTTTGGGTAACTACGCTACGGAAGACGACACTAAAAAAATTGACAGGCTACCAAACAATGACGAGTTTCAACAGATAGTGAAACAAATTATTCAGGTCTGAGATGAACACGTCCAGGGTTGACCTGATAATTGAGAAAGTTGTAAAATTACAACTTCCTATAATGTCGTCTACGAAAAGTTGTAATTCTAGAACATTCCTAAATGAAAGTTGTCAATGAAAAAATTTTTAGAGAAATTATGATTAGGGCTGAAACAACACACTAAAAAAATTAAGGCAAATTTACCTAAACCTTGGTCAGGTAAACGGATGTTCAGGTGTAAAGAGAACTGAAACACACCTGAACTGTAGTTCAGGTAAATTTTTACCTGAACGAGTTCAGGTGTAGTTGTTAGGAGAACATTTTATTTCATACAGCAATTTTATTTCAAAGAGACGCTATGAAACAGACGCTATGAAACAGTCACTCTCTTTGAACTTGAAAAAAAAACGTTAAATGCGCAATGCCTCGAAATCTTTCTAAGCCTAAAACATTATCAAAATTGCTTAAAAAGATTACAGATCTTGAACCGCAGATACATTCTTTGAAGTTATTATTAAACAAAAAAAATAATTCATCATCTTCCAATTATCGACCGAGGAGGGCAATTACACCTGATGTACTTCAATCAAAAGATGATGAATGTGGAAGTGAGATTACTTCAGCAGGTGCAACACCTACCATCGAACCAGGAGCAAACCACAAAAAGCTTATGAAACCAAACTGTAGTTTAGCAAAAAATCCTCAATTTAGGACAAAAATAATCAAAACTGGGTCACGAAATTTTGTTTTGGGTACATCAAGAATCAGAAGAATCAGACACCTGCACCCAAGACAACTAGGAGGCCGGGATACGAAGGTTCATTCTTATCCAGGATCTACTCTTGACGATTTGATTCAAGTTTGCGCTGATTATCCCAAAAAGAAAATGAATACGGTCATACTAGGGGCAGGCTTCAACGACAGCAACAAAATGGAGAGCCATATCAAACAAAAATGGATAAAATTGATCTCAATTTTGTTAGAAAAGTTTCAGCCGACGAAATTTCTAGTGCCTCTAACCATTTCACATTTCCTTCAAGATTAATGCAATAAACCTGGCATTTTTTTAAGCTCTGTGTCACTTTAACTCAATTTATGGACTCTTTGTCATGATAAGATGTTCTTAGACGCAATTTTTGCGCGAGATCGCATTCATTTATCCAGAGCTGGTTACATTGTTTTGGAAAATAATCTGCAATGTTATATCCATGCTTTCTCTACAAAACCCCTGCAGACTTACACTTACATGAGAGGCTGTTAGTTTTTGTTGGCTTGCGCTTCAATGATAACTCGTATTGTTTTGAGATGAAGTGTTTCGAAATATCAGCACTCAAATTACATATTTATATCTTGTGCTCTGTAACAGATAATGAGCGTATAAATTTTCTCAAAGAGCGAAACCAGACATATATAAGTTTTCCCTCTTTATGCCACTTGGTACAAAAAAACACATATAAACATTCTCAACATCTTGCTGCAATCTAAGTTTAATTGTTTCACTATTACCAATTTTATCAGGGATATTGAGAAAAATCTAGTCCCCGCTAGTTATTATACTGATGTGTTAAAACATGTTAAACAGACAGAAGATCAATTGAAGTTCAAAAATTTGATTTGCAGGAGTCTAAATTGCCAACGCGGAGATCTAAAAATTTTATTAGGAGATTCTGGGCATAATACAACCATAGGTTTGCCCGAGACCTGGCTTTCCTCGGAAAATGATTCCAAATTATGGGAAATAGACGGTAAAAAGCTTGTATCCTTTAGACGTGACCGCAATTTAAGCGAAATATCAAAAAACAGGCGGTGGTGTCAAGCTCCTTGTGCCTAAAAGTTTGAACCCAAGAATTCGAAACGATTTGAAGATGAACACCAGCTTCGAAGCTCTGTTCTTAGAAATCTCCCTTGTAAATATCGAACTAATCGTCGGCGTAGTCTACAGTCCACAAAAACATTTAAGTTCTGAAATTTTAGATGAATTAGTATTCAAGATTGACAAAGTTTTTACTATGGGATGTAAATTTGTCCTGATGGGCTATTTCAATATTAATTATCTAAATATGAACGAAAAATCTTTTTTAAATACAAATCTAACGCCATATAGCTTCCAACCATGTAATCAATCTGTGCCAACTATGCAAAAATTTACCTCATTAATAGATTATTTCATTACAGACGATACATCAGACAAACATAGAACCAAAATTTTCAAAACTTATATAAAAAACGATCATCTTGCGACGATACTATGTTCTAATTTAGAATGCAGCTCAAGAGTTTGCCCACCACGATGTTACTTTTTGATAAAAAACATTACTCGAAGTAAAATTTTTGTGCAACTTTGTGATCCTTGAATTGGACGTATATATATTGTCATGACAATGCTTATCATAAACTCGAGTACTTCAACAGCATGATGACTCTTTTATTAAAAACAAATGAGCCATTAAACGCGTTTTCATAAGAAATGATAAAAAAAATTTAAAGTTTCAAAGCGATAGTTTGGTGAAAGATTTATTCGAAATGTCCACTTCCTCAGACATCAATAGAAATTTTCCGCCCAAGAGATTTTTTTGGTAATTACATGTCGGAAAATTTTAAAATGGCAAATTTATCAAATTACAAATTTTCCAGGTTAGGTGACTTCTTCTGTAAAACAAACACGCTAGCAGCAGCAAATTTTCAAAGTTCCTTCAATAGCTTGCATCTAGTACGCGCACAAAATCAGTTTCAGTTCCGATTCATTACAGAATTCGAGCTAAAAGAGATCTAAAGTCTTTAAATGATCAAAAACCAATAGCACCCTCAAGTATGACTCCCTGGGCCTTAAAAGATGGTTGTGATATAATTGTGGGACACTTGACGAACGTCATTAACAGTTTCATCAGTGAATCAGCGAAAAAAAGTTTCCCATTAACCTTAAAACCGCATATGTTACTCCCTGTTCAAAAAAGATGACCCTGATAACCCTGAAAACTATAGGCCTATCTCAGTGACATCTTCTCTGTCCAAAATTTTTTAGAGACTGCTCCAAAAACAAATCGTAGAAATTTTGCATAACGAACGCTCCTATTCAGAAACACAATTCGGTTTTAGATACAACTATTCAACAATTGATGCTCTTCTGTATTGCACCGAATCGTTTCGACTAACTGTTGACAATAACAAAATCATCACGGCTGCTCTTATTGATTTATCAAAAGCTTTTGATTCCAATCAAGCATAACATTTTGAAAGAAAAGTTGATTTCCTTGAATTTCAGTGAAAATGCTGTTGAATTACTGATTGATTTCATAACAGATCATAGGCAGCAAACCATTGATCACAACGTCAGATCTGATTGGATAAAACTTTATCAAGGTGTGCCTCAAGGTACAGTATTGGGCCCACTTCTATTTAATCTTTACATAAAGAAAATGCCAAAAAAACATACCAAGTAACTGTAAAACTGTTCAGTACGCAGATGACACTCTACTTTTCACAGAACATGAGGATTTGAAGCAATGCTTACAAAATATTGAAGAATCTTGCAAATTAGCTCATCAACATTTCAATATACATTCACTAAACCTTAATGCTGAAAACTGAACTAATTGTAATTAACAAAAAAAACACCACCGGAGGGTCAATTAAAGTTGGCAGTAAGATAATCGAAACCAAAAAGTCAGTAAAAGATTTAGGGATCATGATTGATAGTCATTTAAATTTCCATGAAGTTAAGAAAGTTCTTAGGAAAAGAGCATGCCGAAATAAAACCATTGCCGCAATTCAAAAACCGTTCGACATTCAGACTCGCTTACTTTTTCTACAGTCACTAGTTTTTAGCCATCTGCATTATTCTTCAGTACTTCTCTCAGGAATAAGTCAAAAACTGATAATTTCACTTGATAAATAAAATAATTGGGCTTTAAAGACCATTACTGACCGCAAAAAACATAAATTATCGAAAGATCTGAAATTAAAATTTGAAATTTTGCCAGCAACTGAATTTTTGAAATATAAAAGGAACTTCCATATGTGGGAGATATTTAGCGGTCATTTACCAGCGTTTCGGAAAATTAAATACTCAACCTTCGAAGTAACTAGAAACAAACGAACAAACAGCTACTTCAGCAAAATGATACCAAAAACTAAATACATGCAGAACTGTTTTTTAATACATCTGTTCCCTTATATATCTCTACGTTCAAAAACTTCGGTGATGAAAAAAATATCCCTACTTGATGCCAAAAAAAAACATAACAAAGCATTTCTTTAATGACTTTTGCGAAACGTACCACGTGGCAAAAGCAGTTGTTTCTTGGCGTAATGTGCGTTTTCTTTGATCCTTCTCTAGTGCATTACAAGATTAATTAATACTTGCCGTTGTTGACTCATCTGTATTTTTATCTGTAAAACTATTATTATATTACCTTACACTACCATTGATAATGTTACCTCTTGGCATTGGTTTTTCGATTAATAAAGTGTTACTACACATTTATCACGCAATGTCCAGCACTTTTTTAAGTTTCTCAAAAAACGGTTAAGTTAAATAAAAAAAAACGTTCCCATTCTTCCGCTGCCGGTAGAGTACACATGGCATTCTCGGCTGTTTAGGCTTATTTAGGCTGAAGAGAAAAATTGTTTTGTGGCAAAAACGCTTGCAACCCCACTAATTTAATTTATGTGTGTGCCAGCCCCAGTAGAAGTGACGTTCTGCAAAAGAACGCTTCCTCAAGGTATTAGAAGGCTAATAAAATTGGACAATTACGATTTTCAAAGCAATTAGAAAGAATTTACGATTTTGGATCATATTCGATACCTCAAGGTCCCTACTAATAAAAGCGATAACGGAAACTACACTTGCGAAGAGAACGTCTGCTGAGCATTAAAGTGAGCTATGAATGAGCTCTTTAGGACCAATACTTCCATCCCTAAGTTACCTCAAGCTGAGTTTAACGATTTTTGTTCTTGCAGTAGATGCTACAAAAAGACCGTAAGGTGCCAAAACGGTCAAAAAGTGGCCAATTCTTTTGCTTCGGACAATTGTATCAATAAGAACTTTCAAAAATATGATTGAAAAATTTGTTTTAAAAAATGTAATTTAAAACGGCTACTAATTAAAAAACCATTAGTGTCATAAACACGTTTGGACAAAAAGACGTCCATTTGTCGCACCGCAAAACCAAAGAATTTAAATTCCTGCGTCTTTTAAGTATTTTAAATTGACTTTTGTGTTATTTGAACCCTATTATTAATTCAACCAGACTGAAAGAAGTGGAACAACTTATTTCAAAAGAGAAAAATCGTTTGAATCGTATTAAACACTGGGCTAAAAGTTTTTGAAAAACTTATTACGTTTTTTGGTGCTGACTAAACTAGTCACATGTCAAGTATACATGACCAAATAAACTTTTATAAAATCAGTTTTCTGGAGATCAATGTCTTAAATACGTTATCACCGGTAGAGTACACATGAAATTCTCGGCTATTTAGGCTCGAGAGAAAAACTGTCTTATGGCAGAAACACTTGCAACCCCATTCTTTTAATTTATTTGTGTGCCAGCCCCAGTAGAAGTGACGTTCTGCAATAGAACGCTTTTTCAAGGTATTGGAAGGCTAATAAAATTGGACATTTACAATTTTCAACACAATTAGAAAGAATTTACGATTTTGGATCGTATTCGATATCTCTAGGTCCCTACTAATAAAAGCGATAACGGAGAATACATTTGAGAAGAGAAAGTCTGCTGAGCATTAAAGTGAGCTATGAATGAGCTCTTTAGGACCAATACTTCCATCCCTAAGTTACCTCAAGCTGAGTTTAACGATTTTTGTTCTTGCAGTAGAAGCTAAGAGAAGACCGTAACCTGCCTAAACGGTCAAAAAGTGACAAATTCTTTGGCTTCGGACAGTTGTATCAATAAGACCTTTCAAAAATATGATTGAAAAATATTTTTTTTAAAAATGTAATTTAAAACGGTTACTACGTAGAAAGTAATCCGTGCCATAAACTTTTATTCCAAAAAAAACCTCAATTTGTCGTTACGCAAGGCGTGAGATTTTGGTTTCTGCGTTTTTGTGTGTTGGTTATAACAACTTGATATTTAAATTTAATTTTTATGATGTTTGATACCTATTTATAATTCAACGTGACTGGAGCAAGTGGAACAACTTATTTCAAAAGAGAAGAATTGCTTAGATCATTTTAAACTCCGTGCTGGAAGCTTCTAGAGACCCTATTAACACGTTATTTGGTGCTGACTGAACTAATCACATTTTATGTATACAAGCAAAAAACATTCATTGAATCAGTTTTCTTGAAATTAGTGTTTGAAATAAGTTATCACCGGTAGAGTACATATGAAACTCTCCATTTAGGCCCGAGAGAAAAACTGTTTAATGGCAAAGAAACTGTGAACCCTAAGCCTTCAACTCAATGTGTGTGTTCACCACAGTAGAAATGACGTTCTGCAATAGAACGCTTCAGGTATTGGAAGGCTAATATAATAGGACTTTTACAATATTCGACACGAATAGAAGGAATTTATGGTTTTGATGCATGTCTCTACATATAAAAGCAATAACGGCAAATACATTTGCAAACCAAATTTTGCTGTGCAAAAAAAATGAGCTATGTATTAACTCTTTGGGACCAATACTTCCATACCTACCTTACCTCCGAATGTGTTTAAAAATTTTCTAGCAGATGTTGCAGGAGGGTCGTAACGTGCCTAAACGGACAAAAAGTGGCAAATTCTTCTGCTTCGCACAATTGCATTAAGTAAGATCTTTCCAAAAAATATAATTGAACAGTGTGTTTTAAAAAATATAATTAAAAACGGCCACTATTTAGAAAGTCATCAGTGTCATAAACAAATTTAATCCGAACAAAAACGTCAATTGATCGATACGCAAAATGTAAGAATTTAGTTTCTGAGTCTTTTATGTGTTAGGTCCAACTCAACTAAATATACAAAATTGATTTTTGTGATATTTGAACCCTATTGAAACTTCAACGTAACTGGAGTTAGTGGGCCAACTTACTTCAAAAAAATTGTTTTAATCATATTACAAAAAAAAACTGGAAGCTTCTGGAGACTTATTATCATGTTTTTTGGTGCTGACACAACTAGTCCCATGTTACGTATACAAGAACAAAAATCCTGTTTTATGGCAAAAACTTTGGACCCAATCTTTTAAATTTAATTGTGTGTTAGCCCCAGTAGAAGTGACGATCTGCAATAGAACGCTTTTCAAAAGGATTGAAAGGCTAATAAAATAGGAAATTTACGCTTTTCAAAACGAAAAGAAAGACTTCTAACTTTTATCACAATCGATACCAGCATGTCTAACTATTAAAAGCGATAACAGAAATTACAGTACTTCAATCCCTAATTTACCTCAAGCTGAGTTTAACAATTTTTTCTTGCAGTAGATGCTACAAGAAGACCGTAACGTGCCTAAACGGTCGAAAAGTGGCAAATTGTTTTGCTTCGGACAATTGTATCAATAAGAACTTTTAAAAATATGATTGAAAATTTTTTTTTAAAAAAATGTAATTAAAAACGGCTTTTAATTAAAAAGCCATCAGTGTCATAAACACGTTTGTCCAAAAAACCATCAAATTGTTACACAAAACGTAAGATTTCAATTTCTGCGTCTTTTCTGCATTACGTCTAGCTGAACTTGCTATTTAAAGTTGATTTTTGCGATAATTGAATTCTATTAATAAATCAACGTGACTGGAGTGACTGGGACACCTTAATTCAAAGGATAAAAATTGTTTGTATAACATTAAACACCAGGCTGGAAGTCTCCGTAGACTAATCTAGTCACACGTAATGTAAGCAAGAACAAAAAACGATTTTTTGAATCAGTTTTCTAGAAATCAGCATTTTCAATTTTTTCTCATCGGAAAAGTACACATGAAACTTTCGATCTAGGAACGAGAGAAAAACTGTTTTGTGGCAAAAAAATTTGGACCACATTTTTGAAATAAATTTAATGTGTATGCTAGAATCCGTAGAAGTGCCGTTCTGCAATAAACCACTTGTTAAAAGGATTGGAAGGCTGAGAAAATTGACAATCTACGATTTTCGACATTAATAGACAGAATTTATGATTTTACGATACCTGCATGCTTCTACTCATATAAAAGATAAACTACATTTAAGAACAGAAAGATTGCTGAGGTTTAAAATCAGCTATATTTTGGAGCTCAATAGGAACAATACTTCAATACCTACCTTTCCTGAAGCAGAGTTCAACAACTGTTCTTGCAGATGCTAAAAGAGGGCCAGGGCCGTAACACGCCTAAATGGTCAAAAAAAGGCAATTTCTTTTGCTTCTCCCAATTGTATGAATAGTACTATACCAAAATTGCGATTGGATAGTGTGTTTTGAGAAGTGTAATTCAAAACGGCTGCTATTTAAAAAGTCTTCAGTGTCAAACACGCAATACCTACCTTACTCAAAGCTGAGTTCAACAATTTTTGTTCTTGCAGATGCTAAAAGATGGTTAGGGCCCTAACGTGCCTAAACGGTCAAAAGATCGATACGCAAAATGTAAGAATTTAGTTTCTGAGTCTTTTATGTGTTAGGTCCAACTCAACTAAATATATAAAATTGATTTTTGTGATATTTGAACCCTATTGAAACTTCAACGTAACTGGAGTTAGTGGGCCAACTTACTTCAAAAAAATTGTTTTAATCATATTACAAAAAAAACTGGAAGCTTCTGGAGACTTATTATCATGTTTTTTGGTGCTGACACAACTAGTCCCATGTTACGTATACAAGAACAAAAATCCTGTTTTATGGCAAAAACTTTGGACCCAATCTTTTAAATTTAATTGTGTGTTAGCCCCAGTAGAAGTGACGATCTGCAATAGAACGCTTTTCAAAAGGATTGAAAGGCTAATAAAATAGGAAATTTACGCTTTTCAAAACGAAAAGAAAGACTTCTAACTTTTATCACAATCGATACCAGCATGTCTAACTATTAAAAGCGATAACAGAAATTACAGTACTTCAATCCCTAATTTACCTCAAGCTGAGTTTAACAATTTTTTCTTGCAGTAGATGCTACAAGAAGACCGTAACGTGCCTAAACGGTCGAAAAGTGGCAAATTGTTTTGCTTCGGACAATTGTATCAATAAGAACTTTTAAAAATATGATTGAAAATTTTTTTTAAAAAAAAATGTAATTAAAAACGGCTTTTAATTAAAAAGCCATCAGTGTCATAAACACGTTTGTCCAAAAAACCATCAAATTGTTACACAAAACGTAAGATTTCAATTTCTGCGTCTTTTCTGCATTACGTCTAGCTGAACTTGCTATTTAAAGTTGATTTTTGCGATAATTGAATTCTATTAATAAATCAACGTGACTGGAGTGACTGGGACACCTTAATTCAAAGGATAAAAATTGTTTGTATAACATTAAACACCAGGCTGGAAGTCTCCGTAGACTAATCTAGTCACACGTAATGTAAGCAAGAACAAAAAACGATTTTTTGAATCAGTTTTCTAGAAATCAGCATTTTCAATTTTTTCTCATCGGAAAAGTACACATGAAACTTTCGATCTAGGAACGAGAGAAAAACTGTTTTGTGGCAAAAAAATTTGGACCACATTTTTGAAATAAATTTAATGTGTATGCTAGAATCCGTAGAAGTGCCGTTCTGCAATAAACCACTTGTTAAAAGGATTGGAAGGCTGAGAAAATTGACAATCTACGATTTTCGACATTAATAGACAGAATTTATGATTTTACGATACCTGCATGCTTCTACTCATATAAAAGATAAACTACATTTAAGAACAGAAAGATTGCTGAGGTTTAAAATCAGCTATATTTTGGAGCTCAATAGGAACAATACTTCAATACCTACCTTTCCTGAAGCAGAGTTCAACAACTGTTCTTGCAGATGCTAAAAGAGGGCCAGGGCCGTAACACGCCTAAATGGTCAAAAAAAGGCAATTTCTTTTGCTTCTCCCATTTGTATGAATAGTACTATACCAAAATTGCGATTGGATAGTGTGTTCTGAGAAGTGTAATTCAAAACGGCTGCTATTTAAAAAGTCTTCAGTGTCAAACACGCAATACCTACCTTACTCAAAGCTGAGTTCAACAATTTTTGTTCTTGCAGATGCTAAAAGATGGCCAGTGCCCTAACGTGCCTAAACGGTCAAAAAGAGGTAATTTCTTTTGCTTCTCACAATTGTAAAAATAGGACCTTTCCAAAATCATGATTGGATAGTGTTATTTGAGAAGTGTAAACCAAAACGGCTACTATTTCGAAAGTCTTCAGTGTCATAATCACGTTTAGTCCAAAAGAACCGCGTTTGGTCCAAAAAAATTTGGCGAACGATTCCAGTTCCTGCTTCTTTCATGTGTTCGGTCTGTTCCTGCTTCTTTCATGTGTTCGGTCTATCAACTTGCTATTCAAAGTTCATTTTTGTGATATTTTAACCCTATTCATAAATCAACGTACCTGGAGTCAGTAGGACCACTGAATTCAAAAGAGAAAAAATGTTTGTATAGAATTAAACACAAGGCTGGAAGTCTCCGCAGACCTTATTATCGCAATTTTGGTGCTGACTAAAATAGTCACCGGTAATGTAAGCAAGAACAAAAAAACCATTTTCTTAATCAGTTTTCTGGAAATCAGTAATTTCAATACAATCTCATCGGTAAAGTACACTTGAAACTTTGGATTTAGGACAAAGAGAAAAACTGTTTTGTGGCAAAAAGAATTTGGATCAGTTTTTAAAATAAATTTAATGTGTGTGTTAGAATCAGTAGAAGTTCCGTTCTGCAATAAACCAAATGTTAAAAGGATTGGAAGGCTTATAAAATTGACCAGTTAAAATTTTCGACATGAATAGACAGAATTTGTTACTTAAGATCAGAATGGATATCTGCATGTTTCCACTCAAACAAAAGATAATAGAAATTACTTTTGTGAACAGAAAGTTTGCTGAGGTTTAGAATGAGCTACATTTTGGAACTCCTTAGGACCAAAACTTCAATGCTTACCTTAACTGAAGCTGAGTTCAATTGTATCAATAAGAACTTTTAAAAATATGATTGAAAATTTTTTTAAAAAAAAAATGTAATTAAAAACGGCTTTTAATTAA
This sequence comes from Convolutriloba macropyga, assembly GCF_964194025.1. Classification (NCBI taxonomy): domain Eukaryota; kingdom Metazoa; phylum Xenacoelomorpha; order Acoela; family Convolutidae; genus Convolutriloba; species Convolutriloba macropyga. The sequence goes on along the minus strand of NC_134472.1, from coordinate 12,672,269 downwards.
AAAGCCATCAGTGTCATAAACACGTTTGTCCAAAAAACCATCAAATTGTTACACAAAACGTAAGATTTCAATTTCTGCGTCTTTTCTGCATTACGTCTAGCTGAACTTGCTATTTAAAGTTGATTTTTGCGATAATTCAATTCTATTAATAAATCAACGTGACTGGAGTGACTGGGACACCTTAATTCAAAGGATAAAAATTGTTTGTATAACATTAAACACCAGGCTGGAAGTCTCCGTAGACTAATCTAGTCACACGTAATGTAAGCAAGAACAAAAAACGATTTTTTGAATCAGTTTTCTAGAAATCAGCATTTTCAATTTTTTCTCATCGGAAAAGTACACATGAAACTTTCGATCTAGGAACGAGAGAAAAACTGTTTTGTGGCAAAAAAATTTGGACCACATTTTTGAAATAAATTTAATGTGTATGCTAGAATCCGTAGAAGTGCCGTTCTGCAATAAACCACTTGTTAAAAGGATTGGAAGGCTGAGAAAATTGACAATCTACGATTTTCGACATTAATAGACAGAATTTATGATTTTACGATACCTGCATGCTTCTACTCATATAAAAGATAAACTACATTTAAGAACAGAAAGATTGCTGAGGTTTAAAATCAGCTATATTTTGGAGCTCAATAGGAACAATACTTCAATACCTACCTTTCCTGAAGCAGAGTTCAACAACTGTTCTTGCAGATGCTAAAAGAGGGCCAGGGCCGTAACACGCCTAAATGGTCAAAAAAAGGCAATTTCTTTTGCTTCTCCCAATTGTATGAATAGTACTATACCAAAATTGCGATTGGATAGTGTGTTCTGAGAAGTGTAATTCAAAACGGCTGCTATTTAAAAAGTCTTCAGTGTCAAACACGCAATACCTACCTTACTCAAAGCTGAGTTCAACAATTTTTGTTCTTGCAGATGCTAAAAGATGGCCAGGGCCCTAACGTGCCTAAACGGTCAAAAAGAGGTAATTTCTTTTGCTTCTCACAATTGTAAAAATAGGACCTTTCCAAAATCATGATTGGATAGTGTTATTTGAGAAGTGTAAACCAAAACGGCTACTATTTCGAAAGTCTTCAGTGTCATAATCACGTTTAGTCCAAAAGAACCGCGTTTGGTCCAAAAAAATTTGGCGAACGATTCCAGTTCCTGCTTCTTTCATGTGTTCGGTCTGTTCCTGCTTCTTTCATGTGTTCGGTCTATCAACTTGCTATTCAAAGTTCATTTTTGTGATATTTTAACCCTATTCATAAATCAACGTACCTGGAGTCAGTAGGACCACTGAATTCAAAAGAGAAAAAATGTTTGTATAGAATTAAACACAAGGCTGGAAGTCTCCGCAGACCTTATTATCGCAATTTTGGTGCTGACTAAAATAGTCACCGGTAATGTAAGCAAGAACAAAAAAACCATTTTCTTAATCAGTTTTCTGGAAATCAGTAATTTCAATACAATCTCATCGGTAAAGTACACTTGAAACTTTGGATTTAGGACAAAGAGAAAAACTGTTTTGTGGCAAAAAGAATTTGGATCAGTTTTTAAAATAAATTTAATGTGTGTGTTAGAATCAGTAGAAGTTCCGTTCTGCAATAAACCAAATGTTAAAAGGATTGGAAGGCTTATAAAATTGACCAGTTAAAATTTTCGACATGAATAGACAGAATTTGTTACTTAAGATCAGAATGGATATCTGCATGTTTCCACTCAAACAAAAGATAATAGAAATTACTTTTGTGAACAGAAAGTTTGCTGAGGTTTAGAATGAGCTACATTTTGGAACTCCTTAGGACCAAAACTTCAATGCTTACCTTAACTGAAGCTGAGTTCAACAATTTTAGTTCTTGCAGATGCTAAAAGATGGCCAGCGCCGTAACGTGCCTAAACGGTCAAAAAGTGGCAATTTCTTTCGCTTCTCAGAATTGTATAAATAGGACCATACAATAATTGGGATTGGCTAGTGTGTTTTGAGAAGTGCAATTCAAAACGGCTGCTATTTAAAAAGCCTTCGGTGTCATAAACACGTTTAGTTCAAAATAATCGCGTTTAGTCTGAAAAAAATTGTCGTTCCGCAAAACGTAAGATTCCAGTTCCTGCTTCTTTCTTTTGTTAGGTCTACCTCAACTTGCTTTTCAAAGTTTATTTTTGTAATATTTTAACGCTATTTACAGATCAACGTGACTGTAGTCAGTGGGACAACTGATCTCAAAAGAGAAAAATTGTTTGTATAAAACTAAATACCAAGTTGGAAGTCTCCACATACCTTATTATCGCGTTTTTTGGTGCTGACCAAACTTGTCACGCGTAAAGTAAGCAAGAACAAAAAAAGATTTTTTGAATCAGTTTTCTGGAGATCAATATTTTCAATACGCTCTCATCGGAAAATTACACATGAAACCTTCGATCTAGGAACGAGGGAAAAACTGTTTTGTGGCGAAAAAATTTGGACCACATTTTTTAAATAAATTTAACGTGTGTGTTAGAATCCGTAGAAGTGCCGTTCTGCAACAAACCAATTGTTAAAAGGATTGGAAGGCTGAGAAAATTGACAATCTACGATTTTCGACATGAATAGACAGAATTTATGATTTTAGATCAGAATCGATACCTCAATGCTTCTACTCATATAAAAGATAAACTACATTTAAGAACAAAGCTTAATGCGGTTTAAAATGAGCTAGACTTTGGAGCTCTTTAGGAACAATACGTCAATACCTACCTTTCCGGAAGCAGAGTTCAACAACTGTTCTTGCAGATGCTAAAAGAGGGCCACGGCCGTAACACGCCTAAGCGGTCAAAAAAGGCAATTTCTTTTGCTTCTCACAATTGTATGAATAGGACTATACCAAAATTGCGATTGGATAGTGTGTTTTGAGAAGTGTAATTCAAAACGGCTGCTATTTAAAAAGTCTTCAGTGTCATAAACACGCAATACCTACCTTACTCAAAGCTGAGTTCGACAATTTTTGTTCTTGCAGATGCTAAAAGATGGCCAGGGCCGTAACGTGCCTAAACGGTCAAAAAGTGGCAATTTTTTTTGCTTCTCACAATTGTAAAAATAGGACCTTTCCAAAATCATGATTGGATACTGTTATTTGACAAGTGTAAACCAAAAAGGCTACTATTTAAAAAGTCTTCAGTGTCATAAACACGTTTAGTCCAAAAAAATTCGGCGAAGGATTCCAGTTCCTGCTTCTTTCATGTGTTCGGTCTATCTCAACTTGCTATTCAAAGTTCATCTTTGTGATATTTTAACCCTATTCATAAATCAACGCACCTGGAGTCAGTAGGACCACTGAATTCAAAAGAGAAAAAATGTTTGTATAGAATTAAACACAAGGCTGGAAGTCTCCGCAGACCTTATTATCGCGATTTTGGTGCTGACTAAAATAGTCACCGGTAATGTAAGCAAGAACAAAAAAACCATTTTCTTAATCAGTTTTCTGGAAATCAGTATTTTCAATACGATCTCATCGGTAAAGTACACTTGAAACTTTGGATTTAGGACAGAGAAAAACTGTTTTGTGGCAAAAAGAATTTGGACCCATTTTTACAATAAATTTAATGTGTGTGTTAGAATCAGTAGAAGTTCCGTTCTGCAATAAACCAAATAATAAAAGGATTGGAAGGCTCATAAAATTGACCAGTTACAATTTTCGACATGAATAGACAGAAATTGTTACTTTAGATCAATGGATACCTTCATAATTCCACTAATATAAAAGATAATAGAAATTACTTTTGTGAACAGAAAGTTTGCTGAGGTTTAAAATGAGCTACACTTTGGAGCTCTTTAGGACCAATACTTCAAAGCCTACCTTACCTGAAGCTGAGTTCAACAATTTTAGTTCTTGCAGATGCTAAAAGATGGCCAGGGCCGAAACTTGCCTAAACGGTCAAAAAGTGGCAAATTCTTTCGCTTCTCAGAATTGTATAAATAGGACCATACAATAATTGCGATTGGATAGTGTGTTTTGAGAAGTGTAATTCAAAACGGCTGCTATTTAAAAAGTCTTCGGTGCTGCAAGAGGGCTATAAAGTGCTAAAACGGTCAAAAAGTGGAAATTAGTGTACAGCTGAAACTTTCTATTTAAGCCCGAGATAACAACTGTTTTGTGGGCATTTCTTGTATCCCATTTTTTAAAAATAAGCTGTGTGATGATGTCAGTAAACGTGCCGTTATGGCAAAGAATGCTTTTAAAAAGGATTGGAAGGCTAATAAAATTGACCATTTACAATTTTCAACAAGAATAGACTGAACTTTGATTTTTGACCATAATGAATACCTGAATGTCTCTACAAATTTGAATACAATTGTGATTAAAGCGATTGCTGAGCTTTACAATGAGCTCTTTAGGAGCAATACCTCTATACCTACCTCACCTCAAACTGAGTTCAAGTTTTTGTTAGTGCAGTAGATGCTGCAAGAGGTCCGTAACGTGCCTAAACGGTCAATAAGTGTTAATTTCTTTTTGCTTCGCACAACTACAAAAATATGACTTTTCGAAAAAATGATTGGATCGTGTGTTTTAAAAAAATGTAACTCAAAACGGCTACTATTTAACAAGTCATCAGGGTCATAAACACGTTTTGTCCAAAAAAACGTCAATTTATAGTTATGCACAATGAAAGACTTTAGTTTCTGCAATTTTTATGGGTTAGGTCTGACTCAACTTGCTAACTCAAGCTGATTTTTTCAATATTTGAACTCTACTTAAATTTAAACCTGACTGGAGTCAGTGGAACGATTGATTTCAGAACAGAAAATTGTTTAAATCATAATAAACACCAAACTGGTTGTCTCTAAAGACCTTATTATCACGTTTTATGGTGATGACTAAACTGGTCACACGTGATGTATGCAAGAACAAGAAAAACATTTAGTGATTCACTTTTCTGGAAAACATTGATTTAAGTACGTGATAACCGGTACATATAAACCCTTCTATTTAGGCCCGAGAGAAGAACTCTTTTAAGCTCAATTCTCGAACCCCATTTTTTAAATTAAGCAGTGAAATTCTGTCAGAAGAAGTGGCATTCTGGCATACAACGATTTTTAAGTTTTGGAAGGCTAAAAAAATTGACCGTTCACGATTTTCAACATTAATAGACAGAATTTGTGATTTAGACCTTCATCGATACCTGCATGTCTCTACAAATATGAAAGATAATGTACACTACAATTGTGAACAGAACGTCTAGTGAGCTTTACAATGAGCTCTTTAGGACCAATACCTTTATGCCTACCTCACCCCGAATTGAGTTCAACAATTTTTGTTCTTGCAGTAGATGCTTAAAGCGGACCGTATCGTGCCTAAGGGTTCAAAAAGTGGCATGTTCATTTTCTTCGCACAATTGTATAAATAGGATCTTTCTTTCCAAAAAATAGTGTGTACGGATAGTGTGTTTTAAAAAAAGTTTTTCGAAAAGGATACAATTGAACAAGTTATCAGTGTCAAACAAGTTTAGTCCACAAAAAACGTCATTTGTCCTTCCGCAAAACGTAAGATTTTAGTGTCTGCATCTTTTTTTGTGTTGGTCTAACACAATATGCTATTTAAAGTTGATTTTTGGGATATTTGAACCCTGTTTATAATTCAACAAGACTGGAGTTATTGCGACAACTTACTTCATTTGAGAAAAATTGAGTAAACCATATTGAACACCAAGCTGGAAGTCTCTGGAAACCTTATTATCACGTTTTTTTATTTCGAAGAAACCAGTGACACGTGATTTTTGAAAGAACAGATTAAAACGTTTATTGAATCGTTTTTCGTGGAAATCAGTGTGCAATGAAATTTTCTGCCCGAGAAGAAAACTGTTTTGGGGCAAAAAAAAAATTTCGGAAATCAATTTTGTAATTAAAGCCGTGTTTTAGCTCAGGAAAAATTGCCGTTCTGCGAAAAGAAGCCTTGCGATAATAAAAGTATTGAAAGACAAATAAAATTGACCATTTACGATTTTCAATTTGAAGAAAGAATGTGATTGTGGCCATAATCGATACCTGCATGTCTCTACAAATATGAAAGATAAAGTAATTTCCAATTTCGAACAGAATATTTACTGAGCTTTACAACGAGCTCTTTAGGACCAATACCTCTATACCTACCCTACCTCGAACTGAGTTTAACAATTTTTTCTTGCAGTAGATGCTGCAAGAGGGCCGTAACGTGCCCAAACGGTCAAAAGGTGACAACTTCGTTTGCTTCGCACAATCATATAAAAGTGACCTTTCAAAAAAAATGATTTCATAGTGTAATTTAAAAAATAAAATTCATAACGGCTGCAATTTAATAAATCATCAGGGTCATAAACACGATTGGTCCGAAAAAAGTGATTTTGTACTTATGGAAAACGTAAGATTTTTTATTTCTGCGTCTTTTATGTGTAAGGTCTAACTCAACTTGCTATTTAAAATCGATTATTGTATTAGTTGAAACCTAATTATAAATCAACGTGACTGGATTCAGTGGAAAAGTTGTTTAAAAGAGAAAACTTGTTTAAATCGTATTAAACACCGAGCCGAAAGTTTCGGGATACCCTATTATCACGTTTCTCGACCATTTAAGATTTTCAATTTGAATAGAATTCAATAAAAGTTTTGAATTTTCATGGTCCCTAAGCGTGTCCTTTAAGTAAACAATCATCTATTGGGCTAATTTCCAAATTTATAGTCTATGGTCCTCTTACATAAGTGGATTTTTGATCTTTTTTCCTTGAAATTCATAAATTGTCATTTTTTTATTGGGTTGCAAGTGGTCTGGCACTCTTGTCGATGTAAAAAAGTTCATCCGTTTGAACTCAAGTGCCTTGGTGTCTACTTCACCTAACAACGCATCCAATTAAAATTCAGAAACACAAGCTGTTGAATTCTGATTAAAGTTTTGCAGCTGTTCTTTCGAAGCGGTTCCACGTGAAATTGTACGAGTACGAGAAAATAGGACCTTTCCAAAATCATGATTGGATACTGTTATTCGAGAAGTGTAAACCAAAACGGCTACTATTTAAAAAGTCTTAAGTGTCATAAAAACGTTTAGTCCAAATGAACCGCGTTTAGTCCGAAAAAATTTGGCGAAGGATTCCAGTTCCTGCTTCTTTCATGTGTTCGGTCTATCTCAACTTGCTATTAGAAGTTCATCTTTGTGATATTTTAACCCTATTCATAAATCAACGTGTCTCGAGTCAGTAAGACCACTGAATTCAAAAGAGAAAAAATGCTTGTATAGAATTAAACGCAAGGCTGGAAGTCTTCGCAGACCTTATTATTGCGATTTTGGTGCTCACTAAAATAGTCAACGGTAATGTAAGCAAGAACAAAAAAACCATTTTCTGAATCAGTTTTCTGGAAATCAGTTTTTTCAATATGCTCTCATCGGTAAAGTACACTTGAAACTTTTGATTTAGGACAGAGAGAAAAACTGTTTTGTGGCAAAAGAAATTGGACCCATTTTTTAAATAAATTTAATGTGTGTGTTAGAATCAGTAGAAGTGCCGTTCTGCAAAAAAACAATTGTTAAAAGGATTGGAAGGTTTATAAAATTGACCATTTAGAATTTTCAACATGAATAGGCAGAATTTATTATTTTAAATCATAATGGATACCTGCATGTTTCTACTTATATGAAAGATAATAGAAATTACAATTGTCAACAGAAAGTTTGCAGAGGTTTAAAATGAGCTATAATTTGGAGCTCTTTAGGACCAATACATCAATAACTACCTTACCTGAAGCTGAGTTCAACAATTTTTGTTCTTGCAGATGCTAAAAGATGGCCAGGGCCGTAACTTGCCTAAACGGTCAAAAAGTGGCAATTTCTTTCGCTTCTCAGAATTGTATAAATAGGACCATACCATAATTGGGATTGGGAGTGTAATTCAAAACAGCTACTATTTAGAAAGACTTCGGTGTCATAAACACGCTTAGTCCAAAAGAATCGCGTTTAGTCTGAAAAAAATTGTCGTTCCGCAAAACGTAAGATTCCAGTTCCTGCTTCATTCTTTTGTTAGGTCTACCTCAACTTGCTTTTCAAAGTTAACTTTTGTAATATTTTAACCCTATTTACAAATCAACGTGACTGTAGTCAGTGGGACAACTGATTTCAAAAGAGAAAAATTGTTTGTATAAAACTAAATACCGAGTTGGAAGTCTCCACGTACCTTATTATCGCGTTTTTTTGGTGCTGAGCAAACTAGTCACGCGTAAAGTAAGCAAGAACAAAAAAAGTTTTTGAATCAGTTTTCTGGAGATCAGTATTTTCAATACGTTCTCATCGGTAAAGTACACTTGAAACTTTCGATTTAGGACAGAGAGAAAAACTGTTTTGTGGCAAAAGAAATTGGACCCATTTTTTAAATAAATTTAATGTGTGTGTTCTGGCATAGAAGACTTAGAAAAAGGATTGGAAGGCTAAAAATATTGACCATTTAACAATTCCAACATGAATAAACAGAATTTGTGATTTTCGACAATAATCAATACCTGCATGTCTCTAATAAAACATGACTGGTAAAGTAGACTACAATTGTGAACAGAAAATTTGCTGAGCTTTACAATGAGCTCATTAGGACCAATAATTCTAAACCTACCTAATCTCAAACTGAAATCAAAAACTTTTTTCTTGCAGTAGATGCATCAAAAGGGCAGCAACGTGCCTAGACGGTCAAAACCGGTGATATTTGAACCCTAATTAAAATTCAACGTGCCTGGTGTCCGTGCAAAAATTTATTTCAAAAGAAAATATTGTTTAAATTGTACTAAACACCAAGCTGGAAGTTTCTGGAGACCTTATTATCACATTTTTTAGCGCTGAATAAACTATTCACACGTGAATACTGCAAAAACGAAAAAACGTTGATTGAATCAGTGTTTTAAATACGTTATCACCGGTACAAATGTCAGTAAAAGTGCCATTCTGGCATAAAGTGCTTTTAAAAATGACTGGAAGGCTGATAAAATAATTGAACCCTATTTATAAATCAACGTGACTGGATTCAGTGGAAGAACTTATTTCAAAAGAGAAAATTGTTTAAATCGAATTAAACATCGAGCTAGAAGTTTCGGGATACCTTATTATCACGTTTTTTTGGTACTGACTAAACTAATCACAAGCGATTCATGCAAAAACAAAAAAACGTTTATTGAATCAGTGTTTTCAGTACGCTATCACCGGTAAAGTACGCATTAAAATTTTCTATTAAGGCCCGAAACAAAAAATGTTTTCTGGCAAAAAAAAATTCGGACCCCATTCTTTCAATTTAATGTTTGTGTTAGCCCCAGTAGAAGTGACGTTCTGCAATAGAACTCCTGTAGATGCTGCAAGAGGGCTATAAAGTGCTAAAACGGTCAAAAAGTTGAAATCAGTGTACAGCTGAAGCTTTCTATTTAAGCCCGAGATAAGAACTGTTTTGTGGCCATTTCTTGTACCCCATTTTTTAAATTTAAGCTGTGTGATAGTGTCAGTAAACGTGCCGTTCTGGCAAAGAATGCTTTTAAAAAGGATTGGAAGGCTAATAAATTTGACCATTTACAATTTTCAACAAGAGGAGACAGAAATTTGATTTTTGACCATAATGAATACCTGCATGTCTCTGGAAATTTGACTACAATTGAGAACAAAGCGATTGCTGAGCTTCACAATGGGCTCTTTGGGATCAATGCCTCTATACCTACCTCACCTCAAACTGAGTTCAACAGTTTTTGTTAGTGCAGTAGATGCTGCAAGAGGTCCGTAACGTGCCTAAACAGTCAATAAGTGTTAATTTCTTTTTGCTTCGCACAACTACAAAAATATGACTTTTCGAAAAAATGATTGGATCGTGTGTTTTAAAAAAATGTAACTCAAAACGGCTACTATTTAACCAGTCATCAGGGTCATAAACACGTTTTGTCCAAAAAAAAACGTCAATTTATAGTTATGCACAATGAAAGACTTTAATTTCTGCAATTTTTATGGGTTAGGTCTGACTCAACTTGCTAATTCAAGCTGATTTTTTCAATATTTGAACTCTACTTAAATTTAAACCTGACTGGAGTCAGTGGAACGATTGATTTCAGAACAGAAAATTGTTTAAATCATAATAAACACCAAACTGGATGTCTCTAAAGACCTTATTATCACGTTTTATGGTGATGACTAAACTGGTCACACGTGATGTATGCAAGAACAACAAAAACATTTAGTGATTCACTTTTCTGGAAAACATTGATTTAAGTAAGTGATAACCGGTACATATAAAACCTTCTATTTAGGCCCGCGAGAAGAACTCTTTTAAGCCCAATTCTCGAACCCCATTTTTTAAATTAAGCAGTGAAATTCTGTCAGAAGAAGTGGCGTTCTGGCATACAACGCTTTTTAAGTTTTGGAAGGCTAATAAAATTAACCGTTCACGATTTTCAACATTAATAGACAGAATTTGTGATTTTGACCTTCATCGATACCTGCATGTCTCTACAAATATGAAAGATAATGTTCACTACAATTGTGAACAGAACGTCTGCTGAGCTTTACAATGAGCTCTTTAGGACCAAAACCTCTATGCCTACCTCACCTCGAATTGAGTTCAACAATTTTTGTTCTTGCACTAGATGCTTAAAGAGGACCGTATCGTGCCTAAGGGTTCAAAAAGTTGCATTTTCATTTTCTTCGCACAATTGTATAAATAGGATCTTTCTTTCCAAAAAATATTGTGTACGGATAATGTGTTTTAAAAAAAGTATTTCGAAAAGGATACTATTGAACAAGTTATCAGTGTCAAACAAGTTTAGTCCACAAAAACCGTCATTTGTCCTTCCGCAAAACGTAAGATTTTAGTGTCTGCATCTTTTTTTGTGTTGGTCTAACACAATATGCTATTTAAAGTTGATTTTTGGGATATTTGAACCCTGTTTATAATTCAACAAGACTGGAGTTATTGCGACAACTTACTTCATTTGAGAAAAATTGAGTAAACCATATTGAACACCAAGCTGGAAGTCTCTGGAAACCTTATTATCACGTTTTTTTATTTCGAAGAAACCAGTGACACGTGATTTTTGAAAGAACAGATTGAAACATTTATTGAATCGTTTTTCGTGGAAATCAGTGTGCAATGAAACATTCTGCCCGGGAAGAAAACTGTTTTGGGGCAAAAAAATTTTTGGAAATCAATTTTGTAATTAAAGCCGTGTTTTAGCTCAGGTAAAATTGCCGTTCTGCAAAAAGAAGCCTTGCAATAATAAAAGTATTGAAAGACCTTCATAAATTTTTTCACAAATTCCTTGAAACTCATAAATTGTCATTTTTTTTGGGTTGCAAGTGATCTGGCACATTTGTCGATGTAAAAATTTCATCCGTTTAAACTCAAGGGCCTTGGTGTCTACTTCACCTAACAACGCATCAAATTTAAATTCAGAAACACAAGCTGTTTAATTCTGATTAAAGTTCTGAAGCTGTTTTTTAGAAGCGGTTCCACGTGAAATTGTACGAGCACGAGAACAGAATCCAAAAAGTTAAAAAAATTTTAGCTGTTTATTTCTTTAGGAATTTCTTCTCAACTATTGAAATTTATTCAAGATAACATTTCAACATTTATCGTTGTAGAGCTTTTGGCAACCATATACTTTTACGTTTTGGGCTCAGAAAATCCGTATTCGCTCCAAAATTTCAAAAAAAAATGCTTCGCTTAAAAAGTGTAGAAGCTTTCGTTTTTGATTATTTAGGAGCTCTCCCGCCAGTAAATATTGTTCTATGGATTCAATTTTAAAACTTTGTAATATGTGTTTTATTACTTAAAAAGCTTTCTGATCAACTTTATCCATATATTTCAAAATCTTTATTGAGTTGCAAATGCTCTGATATTTGTGTCGATGGAAAAAAATGTTCAGCCATCTTAATTGAAAGGCATTGGCGCTACTTCGCCTAACAACGCATCCAACTAACGTTCAGAAACACATATGATAAAACTTTCAGAAGCTTATTCACATTTTTTCGAGAACAGCTTCGTACCAATAACAACTTTAGTTCCTGTTCAGTTTTTGATTATTTGCTCTAAAATACACAACCAAATTGGACAATCATGGTTGGTTTTTGCCACGTATATTTTGATGTTATTCTAATTATTGAAGTTTTATTAATTTAGGGCGTTATTGATGCAAGCAGATGGTGCTATTTATTTTCCGTTGATCCCTTGAAGCTATTTGAGCCGTCGGTTTTGAGCAATTCAAAAATTTTCGATTTTTGGTCTATTTAAGAATTTGTAGTTGTTTTTTGAAAACACAAACACCCTGGCCTTTATGTCAATTTGTGAAATTTTTTCGATATCGCCTTTAAGGTTTTTTTGTCCAGTAGCTGCGATGTGGACTTTTTTTTCTCCAGAATCACGTCAGGGTTGCCGTTTTTGATCGTTTTGCGCAAGGTTTCAAGAGAACTGACTCTCCTAATTGCCTCGAAATCGAGCTACACTTCATGTGTTTAATGACTTCTCCGAAATTAGTTTATAAAGACGAACAAACAATGTCGCTTTATTTCTGAAACGGAACCCTTATTGCCTCCAGTATTTGGTTGCTTTCTTATATCGGCCTGGTCAAAATTTATTCTTGCCAAAACTTGAAAGCAGTTGAGCTATCAGTTCGTCATAGGTGACCAAAACGTCGCACAAAACACTCGATTTACCCAGCAAATGTTAGTGTTTTGGAATCCTCAATTAGCGGGGAGTATCCCCGTATGTAATTTGTATGCAGTTCCCGTACTTGTCCTATTTTGGCATTTGTACGGTGACTTTATCTTGAAACATCTCCTCGTAACAATTTGATCTGTTTGTTGCATTGAACTCAGCTTGAGCCGTACTTAGATCCCTGTAAAAGGCCTTTTGATTTTTCCAGCTGTTTTTGAGAAATCGGTCAGGGCACATATCTCAATTTTGACAGATTCGTGTTCGAAGGATTTTGTGTTTCTACATGTTAGAGACCAACAAAGTTGACAAGTTTAGCCCCGACTGTTACTTCTTTAGAGTGCCTCAATAATGGGGATAGTCCCCATATGTTTTAGAGGTAATTTTATATAGTTCATGTAGCCAATTTTGGCTCTTTTCAGCGGTCTTTCGCTTTTTGGACATTTGAAAGCTAGCTGTTTTTTGGTAAAACTTCTTCAAGATCTCACCCATGGTGCTCACTTTTTAATACGATGCGTGTCTCACACAGCGCTACAAACTGTACTAGGGACGTTTTAGATGCAGCCTTTGAGAAACTGGCCGGGAAAATTGCCCCCGGTTCGACCCTCAGAAGCTGAGGACGCCATCCAGTTACTTTTTGAATCTTATCATTTCGGGTGAAAAAATTTGTGTTTTGAATTGCTCGTCTGACTAGATTCCAAATATGTAAACTGTATATAGCGTTTTCTTAAAAGGTTTAGGTGTTCAATTTGGACTTCGAACGTGGTGCATTTTATATCGCCTGTATGGTCATTTGATACAGTACCTTTTTTGCTATAACTCATTGTAGAAGGCATTGATTGGGCTCAATTTTTAATATGATGAGTTTATCATGCAGTGCTTCAAACTGTACAATGTGCATTTTTGTTTTGCCGTTTTGGAAAAAATGGCCAGTAAATTTACACCCGGTTTGGCCTGCTGGTGAGATCAACAACACCATGAATATGATATCAAACGTCGATTTCGTTTGAATTAGCGTTTTGTTGAGATGCTATAGTGATCCCAAACAAATTGACCTCAAAAATAGTTTTTTAGCGAAACGTCTATCGTTGTAGGTCAACTTTGACTTGTGCCGTACTTAATTTTGAATATCTCGCCTTATAATTGACCAATTTTCGATCTTTTTGTTCGAATTGAGCAACTTGAGCCCTACTTAAAGCTTGGTAAATTTGCCGTGGTTCCTTTCAGGCGTTACTGAGGAATTAGTGTTCTTTAGCGAAACTTCGGTCACTATAGGTCAATTTTGGTCTTTGGTACCCTTCTTGGTTTTGCGCTTTCTACGAAACAGAGTAAACCGGATCTGTATCTCTTTTTTTATTTGAACTCAAATTGAACCCTAATTTAATACCTGTGAATGACGTATTTTTTTCTTTTAGCCGTCTTCGAGAATAAGACTGCGACACAGATGTTCGTTTCAACTTTTTAGCAACCAGTACGTTTCACGTTTCTATTTGTGAAATAGCAAAAACTGTTGATCGTAAAAGTACGAATAGGTGCGTTGAACCCCAAATATAATAGTGAAGCTCCCCATATAATGTTTTTATAAGGTTTTCAGAATTCCAGATGGTCAATTTTGGGTCTGCATATGACCACTTCAACCCCCAGAGTGGGTTGAAGCAGCGCCCAAAAAGAATGGTCACAAACCGGCAAGATAAATTAGAAGACTAAGGTTATAATTATTCTCTCAAACCCACTGTTTCTCAAAAATATTTTTCATTGCTGCAGTTTCCAGAATGCTTTTTTCAGATGTCAAGTGCAGTAGTTTTAGGTGACTCCCATCTTGAGAGAATGAGTCGAGTCTTTGAATTCCGAATAACTTCACATTTAATGCCAGAGGCGGGGCGGGGCACACTTGAGTATATGGCTAGAGAACAAATCACTCATTAGATGTCACAATGTGTGCGTGTGACCTTCATCGATAGGAATAATTTGACAGCGAAACCAGGAGAGGCTCTTGGATATTAGAAAATAAAACATGTGCCGGCGCAACCAGTCCAACTTCAAAAATTGATCGTGGAATGTCAATGGATGCGTCATTTGATGTCATAAGAACTCTGAACAATCGGTTGAGTAAAACAAGTTGAAGCCTAATAGGAATTTTTAAATGCCTGAAGAGTTCAAAGACGATTGGATTAAAAACATGTTTTTGCAAAAACTTCTCCTAGATTGCACCGATGGTGCTCATTTTTTAACACGATCCGTGTCTCAACCAGCAATAAAAACCGTACTAGGGGCGTTTTTTGGGCAGCCTCTGAAAATTTGGCCAGGAAAGTCGTCCCCGGTTTGACGCCCTCAGTAGCAGAGGACGCCATTCGGTCACTTTTTGAAGCTTATCAATTCGGGAGGAAGAAATAGTGTTTTGAGATTGTCTGACGTAAATTCGGAATATGTATACTTTATATAGCGTTTATAAGAGTTCAGGTGTTGATTTTTGACTCCGAACGTGGTGTGTTTTATCTCTACTCTCTGGTCATTTGATACGGTAGCTCTTTTGCTATAACTCCTTGTAGAAGGCAACGATTGGGCTCATTTTTAGTATGATGTGTATATCATGCAGTGCTTCAAACTGTACAAAAAGCATTTTTTGTTTTGCCGTTTTGGAGCGAATGGCCAGTAAATTTACAACCAGTTTGGCCTCCTGGAGAGATCAACATCACCATGATTAAGATAATAAACATCGATTTGCTTTGAATTAATGCTTTCTTGAATTGGTATAGTGGTCCGAAATAGGATAACCTAAAAAAAGTGTTTTCAGCGAAACATCAATCTTTATAGGTCAAAGTGGTATTTGGTACCCTACTTGGTTTTGCGCTATCGAATTATAGAGTAAACGGATCTGGATCTGTTTGTTTATTTGAACAACTTGAACCCTAATTTAATCCCTGTGAATGACGTATTTTTTTTCATTCAGCCATCTTCGAGAAATTGACTGAGACACAGAAGTTTGTTTTGACTTTTTAGCGACCGGTACGTTTCACGTTTCTATTTGTAAAGTAGCAAAATTTTTTTAAAGTAGTTGCACGAATAGGTTCGTTGAACCCCATATGTAATGGTGAAGCTCCCCATAAAATTTTTATAGGTTTTTAGAATTTCAGGCGGTCAATTTTCGTCTGAATATGACCACTTCTCAGGGTCGAAGCAGCGCCCAAAAAGCATTGTTGGAGACCGGCATGGCTCTAAATTAGTAGACTAAAGTTAAGATTGATCTCCCAACCCCACTGTTTCTCGAAAATATTTTTCATTGTTGTAGTTCTGAGATATAATTTTTCAGTTGTCCAGTGTTGTCTTTTTTGGTAACTCCCATCTTGAGAGAATGAGTCAAGTCTTTGAATTCCCGCATAACTTCCATTTATTGCGAGAAGCGAGCCACACTTGAGTATGTGGCTCGAGGACAAATCACTCATTAGACGTCACAATGTGTGTGTGACCTTCATCGATAGGAGTAATTTGGAAGCGAAACCATGAGACGCTCTTGGATACTAGGAGGGAATAAAACATGTGCCGGAATAACCAGTCAAACTTCAAAATTCGATCATCGAACGTCAATGAATGCGTTATTTGATTTCATAAGTACTTTGAACAATCGGTTGAGTAAAAACAAGTTGCAGCCTCATAGGAAGTTTAAAATGCCTGAAGAATTCAGAGAAGATGGGATTACATACCTTTTTTGCAATAACACCTAGATTTCACTAATGGTGCTCATTTTTCAAAAGGATGCGTGTCGCAACCAGCAGTACAAACTACTAGGGAGTTAAACACCACCATGATTATGATAATAAAATTCGATTTTGATTAAATTGGGGCTTTGTTGAATTCCTATAGTGGACAGAAACAAGCTAACCTACAAAAATAGTGTTCTTAGCGAAACGTCAATCTTTATAAGTCAATTTTGGACTTCCCTCTCGTACTTAATTTCGTCATTTATTTTACCGATTTTCCATCTGTTTGTTGAATTGAGCTCTACTTCAATTCTGGTAAATATGCTGTGGTTCCTTTCAGGCGTTACTTTTAACCTTTTTCGAGAAATTGACTGCGACACAGAGGTTCGTTTTGATGTTTGTTGAATTTGTTGATCGTAGTTGCATAAATAGGTGCGTTGAACTCAATATATATTGGTAAAGCACCCCATATAAAGTTTCTATGGATTTTTTCTGAATTTCAGGTTGTCAATTTTGGGCCTGAATATGACGACTTCAACCACCAGGGCCGAATCAGCGACCAGAAAGAATGGTCGGAGTCCTCATGGCACTAAATTAGTAGACTGAGGTTAAGATTATTCTCCCAACCCCATCTCGAAAATATTTTTCATTGCTGCAGTTTTGTTGATTATTTTTCAGATGTCGAGTGTTGTAGTTTTGGATGACTGCCATCTTGAGAGAATGAGCCGAGTCTTTGAATTTCCGACTAACATTGCGAGGCACACTTAAAATATGTGGCTAGAAAACAAATAACTCATTGGATGTCACATTATGTGTGTTGGACCTTGATCGATGGGAATAAATTGACAGCGGAACCAGGAGAAGCTCTTGCATATTAGGAGGGAAAAAAACATGTGCCGAGGCAACCAATCAAACTTCAAAAACTTTGCAACTTTCACAATTTGAGGCTTATCACCCGCAGGGTGTTAAATCATCGAACGTTTATAGATGCGTCTTTTGATGTCATAAGAACGTTGAACAACCGTTTGATTACAAACAATTTTAAGCCTCATCATAGGAAATTTCAACTGCCTGAAAAGTTCATAGAATATTGGAATACATACCTGTTTTTTGCTATAATTTCTAGATTTCACCGATGGTGTTCATTTTTGAACACGATGTGTGTCTTAACTAGCGCTACAAATTGTACTAGGGGCGTCTTTTGTGCAGCCCTTGAGCAATTGACCACAAAAGTTGCCCCCAGTTTGACCCCTCAGAAGCGGAGGACGCCATCCGGTCACTTTGTGAAACTCATCAGTTCCGGTGGATGAATTAGTGTTTTGAATTGCTCGTGTGACGTAGATTCCGAATATGTTTACTTTATATAGCATTTTTAAAGGTTTAGGTGTTCAATTTTGACTCCCAACATGGTATAATTTATCTCGCCTGTATGGTCATTTGATAGAGTACCTTTTTTGCTATAACTTCTTCTGGAAGGCAACGATTGGGCTCAATTTTTAATATGATGTGTATATCATGCAGTGCTTCAAACTGTGCAAAGTGCATTTTTTGTTTTGCCGTTTTTTAGAGATTAGCCAAAAAATTTACACGTTGTTTGGCCAGCTGGGGAGATCAACACCACCATGATTATGGTAATAAAAGTCGATTTGGGTTGAATTGGGGCTTTTTTGAATTGCTATATTTGTCTGAAACAGGATAACCTACAAAAATAGTGTTTTTAGCAAAACGTCAATCGTCATAGGTCAATTTTGCACTTCCCTCCCATATTTAATTTTGCAAATATTTCGTCATATAGTTTACCGATTTTCTGTTTGTTGAATTGAGCTCTAGTTTAATCCTGGCAAATATGCTGTGGTTCCTTTCAGGCGTTGCTTTTAGCCGTCTTCGAGTAATTGACTGCGACACAGAGGTTCGTTTTGACTTCTAAGCGATCGGTACGTTTCCAGTTTCTATTTGTGAAATAGCAAAAATTGTTGATCTTAGTTGCACGAATAGGTGCGTTGAACTCCATATTTAATGGTAAAGCTCCCCAAATAAATTTTTATGGGGCTTTCAGAATTTCAGGTGGTCAATTTTGGGCCTGCATATGACGACTTCAACCCCCAAGGCCGAAGCAGCGACCAGCCAGAAAGAATGGTCGGAGACCTCATGGCTCTAAAATAGTAGACTTAGGTTAAGATTATTCTCCCAACCACACTGTTTCTCGAAAAATTTTTTTATTTGTTCAGGCAGTTCTGATGATTAATTTTCAGATGCCGAGTGCTGTAGTTTTGTGTGACTCCGTCTTGAGAGAAATAGTCGAGTCTTTGAATTCCCGAATAACTCTACATTTATTGCAAGAAACGGGGCACATTTGAGTATGTGGCTAGAAAACAAATCTCTCATTAGATGTCAAAATGTGTGTGTGAGAGACCTTCAAAGCTGGGAATAATTTGACAGCGAAACCAGAAGATGCTCTTGGATATTAGGAGGGAATTAAACATGTGCCGACGCAACCACTCCAACTTCAAAATTTTTGCAACTTTCACAATCTGAGGCTTATTGTCCGCAGGGTGTTAAATCATCGAACGTTTTTAGATGCGACTTCTGATATCATAGGAATGTTGAACAACCGGTTGATTACAAACAATTTGAAGCCCCGTCATAGGCATTAACTGCCTGAAAAGGAATTTTTAAATGCCTGAAGAGTTCAAAGACGATTGGATTACAAACATGTTTTTGCAATAACTTCTAGATTTCACCGGTGGTGCTCATTTTTGAACACGATGCGTGTCTTAACCAGCATTACAAACTGTACTAGGGGCGTTTTCTGGCAGCCTTTGAAAACTAAGCCCGGAAAGTCGCCCCCGGTATGACTCCCTCAGCAGTGGAGGACGCCATTCGGTCAGTTTTCGAAGCCTATCATTTCGGGAGGAAGAAATAGTGTTTTGAGATTGTCTGACGTAGATTCCGAATATGTATACTTTATATAGCGTTTATAAACGTTCAGGTGTTCATTTTTGACTCCGAACGTGGTGTGTTTTATCTCCACTCTCTGGTCATTTGATACGGTACCTCTTTTGCGATAACTCCTTGTAGGAGGCAACGATTGGGCTCATTTTTTAGTATGATTTGTATATCATGCAGTGCTTCAAACTGTACAAAAAGCATTTTTTGTTTTGCCGTTTTGGAGCGAATGGCGAGTAAATTTACACCCAGTTTGGCCTCCTGGAGAGATCAACATCACTATGATTAAGATAATAAACGTCAATTTGCTCTGAATTGGGGCCTTGTTGAATTGCTAGTGATCCGAGACAGGATAACCTAAAAAAGTAGTGTTTTTAGCGCAAAGTCAATTGTAATAGGTCTGTTCAAATTCCGTGCCGTACTTAGTTTTGCAAAAATCTCGTCATATAGTTAACCGATTCTCGAAATGAGCTCAACCTGAGCCCTTCTTTAATCCTGGTAAATTTGATGTGGCTTCTTTCAGTCGTTACTGAGGAATGATAGTGTCTTTCATACAAAACCCAGTCGCTATAGGTCACATTTGGTCTTTGGTACCCTACTTGGTTTTGCGCTTTCCAATAATAGAGTAAACTGGATCTGTTTGTTTATTTGAACTCAACTTGAACCCTAATTTAATACCTGTAAATGACGTAATTTTTTCTTTCAGCCGTCTTCGAGAAATTGAATGAGACACAGAGGTTTGTTTTGACTTTTTAGCGACCGGTACAATTCACGTTTCTATTTGTGAAGTAGCAAAATTTGTTGATCGTAGTTGCACGAATAGGTTCGTTGAACCCCATATGTAATGGTGAAGCTCCCCATAAAATTTTTATAGGTTTTTAGAATTTCAGGTGGTCAATTTTCGTCTGAATATGACCACTTCTCAGGGTCGAAGCAGCGCCCAAAAAGCATTGTTGGAGACCGGCATGGCTCTAAATTAGTAGACTAAAGTTAAGATTGATCTCCCAACCCCACTGTTTCTCGAAAATATTTTTCATTGTTGTAGTTTTGAGATATAATTTTTCAGTTGTCCAGTGTTGTCTTTTTTGGTAACTCCCATCTTGAGAGAATGAGTCAAGTCTTTGAATTCCCGCATAACTTCACATTTATTGCGAGAAGCGAGCCACACTTGAGTATGTGGCTCGAGGACAAATCACTCATTAGACGTCACAATGTGTGTGTGACGTTCATCGATGGGAATAGTTTGACAGCAAAACCATGAGATGCTCTTAGATACTAGGAGAGAATAAAACATTTGCCAAAGCAACCAGTCCAACTTCAAAAATTTTGCATCTTTCACATTTTGGGGCTTATCATCTGCAGGGTCTTAAATCGTCGAGCGTCTATGGATGTGTCTTTTTATGTCATAAGACCGTTGAACAATCAGTTGCGACAAAACAAGTTGAAACCTCATTAGAGGAAGTTTTAAATGTCTGAAGAGTTCATAGAAGATGATATTAGATACCTTTTTGCTATCACTTCTTCTGGATTTCACCGATGGCGCTCATTTCTAATGCGATGCCTCCCAGGTTGGCCCCTGAGAAGCGCAGGGCGCCATCCAGTCACTTTTTGAAGCTTATCATTTCGGGAGGAAAAATTAATGTTTTGAATTGTTCGTCTGACGTAGATTCCGAATATGTATACTTTATATAGCGTTTTTAATGGCCATCGATTTTGACTCAGAACGTGGCATATTTTATCTCTCATGTATGATCATTTGATAGAGTACCTTTTTGCCGTTTTGGAAAAAAGGGCCAGTAAATTCACACCCTGTTTGGCCTCCTGGGGACATCAACATCACCATGATTATGATAATAAACGTCGATTTGGTTTGAATTGGGGCTACGTTGAATTGCTATAGTAATCCGAAACAGGATAACCTAAAAAATAGTGTTTATAGCGAAAGTCAATCGTTATAGGTCAATTTCCGACTTTCGTGCCGTACCTTGTTTTGAAAATACCTCGTCATAAAATTAACCGATTTTCGATCTTTGTTGAATTGAGCTCAGCCTGAACCCTACTTTAGTCCTGGTAAATTTGCTGTGGTTTCAGGCGCTACTGAGGAATGATAGTGTCTTTTATGCCCCAGTCGCTATAGGTCAAATTTAGTCTTTGATAGCCTACTTGGTTTTGCGATTTTCAATCATAGAGCAAACCGGATCTGGATCTGTTTGTTTTTTCAACTCAACTCGAACCTAAATTTAATACCTGTAAATGACGTATTTTTTTCTTTTAGCCGTATTCGAGAAATTGACAGGGACACAGAGGTTTGTTTTGACTTAAGCGACCGGTACGTTTCACGTTTCTATTTGTGAAGTAGCAAAATTTGTTGATCGTAGTTGCACTATTAGGTGCGTTGAACCCCATATGTAATGGTAAAGCTACCCATAAAATTTTTGTAGGGTTTTCAGAATTTCAGGTGGAAAATTTTGGGTCTGCATATGACCACTTTGAACCCACAGGGCCGAAGCAGCGACCAGAAAGAATGGTCAGAGACCTCATGGCACTAAATTAGTAGACTAGGGTTAAGAATGGTCTCCCAACCTCATTGTTTCTCGAAAATAATTTTTATTGTTGTAGTTTCGAGATTTAATTTTTCAGATGTCCAGTGTTGTTGTTTGGGTTACCTCCCATCTTGAAAGAATGGGTCGAGTCTCTGAATTCCCGAATAACTTCACATTTAATGCAAGTAGAGAACAAATCACTTATTAGATGTCACAATGTGTGTGTGAGACGTTAATCGATGGAAATAATTTGACAGCAAAACCAGGAGATGCTCTTGGATACTAGGAGGGAATAAAACATGTGCCGAGGCAACCAGTCCAACTTCCAAATTTTTGCAACTTTCACAATTTGAGGCTTATCATCCTCAGGGTGTTAAATCGTCTAACGTCTATGGATGCGTTTTTTGATGTCAGAAGAACGTTGAACAATCGATTGAGTTAAAGCAAAACGAAGCCTCATTATAGGAAGTGCTAAATGCCTGAAGAGTTCACAGAAGATGGGATTACATAACTGTTTTTTGCTATAACTTCTAGATTTCACCGATGGTGCTCATACTTGAATACGATGCGTTCAGGCAGTTCTGATGATTAATTTTCAGATGCCGAGTGCTGTAGTTTTGTGTGACTCCGTCTTGAGAGAAATAGTCGAGTCTTTGAATTCCCGAATAACTCTACATTTATTGCAAGAAACGGGGCACATTTGAGTATGTGGCTAGAAAACAAATCTCTCATTAGATGTCAAAATGTGTGTGTGAGAGACCTTCAAAGCTGGGAATAATTTGACAGCGAAACCAGAAGATGCTCTTGGATATTAGGAGGGAATTAAACATGTGCCGACGCAACCACTCCAACTTCAAAATTTTTGCAACTTTCACAATCTGAGGCTTATTGTCCGCAGGGTGTTAAATCATCGAACGTTTTTAGATGCGACTTCTGATATCATAGGAATGTTGAACAACCGGTTGATTACAAACAATTTGAAGCCCCGTCATAGGCATTAACTGCCTGAAAAGGAATTTTTAAATGCCTGAAGAGTTCAAAGACGATTGGATTACAAACATGTTTTTGCAATAACTTCTAGATTTCACCGGTGGTGCTCATTTTTGAACACGATGCGTGTCTTAACCAGCATTACAAACTGTACTAGGGGCGTTTTCTGGCAGCCTTTGAAAACTAAGCCCGGAAAGTCGCCCCCGGTTTGACTCCCTCAGCAGTGGAGGACGCCATTCGGTCAGTTTTCGAAGCTTATCATTTCGGGAGGAAGAAATAGTGTTTTGAGATTGTCTGACGTAGATTCCGAATATGTATACTTTATATAGCGTTTATAAACGTTCAGGTGTTCATTTTTGACTCCGAACGTGGTGTGTTTTATCTCTACTCTCTGGTCATTTGATACGGTACCTCTTTTGCTATAACTCCTTGTAGGAGGCAACGATTGGGCTCATTTTTTAGTATGATTTGTATATCATGCAGTGCTTCAAACTGTACAAAAAGCATTTTTTGTTTTGCCGTTTTGGAGCGAATGGCGAGTAAATTTACACCCAGTTTGGCCTCCTGGAGAGATCAACATCACCATGATTAAGATAATAAACGTCAATTTGCTCTGAATTGGGGCCTTGTTGAATTGCTAGTGATCCGAGACAGGATAACCTAAAAACGTAGTGTTTTTAGCGCAAAGTCAATTGTAATAGGTCTGTTCAACTTCCGTGCCGTACTTAGTTTTGCAAAAATCTCGTCATATAGTTAACCGATTTTCGAAATGAGCTCAACCTGAGCCCTTCTTTAATCCTGGTAAATTTGATGTGGCTTCTTTCAGTCGTTACTGAGGAATGATAGTGTCTTTCATCGAAAACCCAGTCGCTATAGGTCACATTTGGTCTTTGGTACCCTACTTGGTTTTGCGCTTTCCAATCATAGAGTAAACTGGATCTGTTTGTTTATTTGAACTCAACTTGAACCCTAATTTAATACCTGTAAATGACGTAATTTTTTCTTTCAGCCGTCTTCGAGAAATTGAATGAGACACAGAGGTTTGTTTTGACTTTTTAGCGACCGGTACAATTCACGTTTCTATTTGTGAAGTAGCAAAATTTGTTGATCGTAGTTGCACGAATAGGTTCGTTGAACCCCATATGTAATGGTGGAGCTCCCCATAAAATTTTTATAGGTTTTTAGAATTTCAGGTGGTCAATTTTCGTCTGAATATGACCACTTCTCAGGGTCGAAGCAGCGCCCAAAAAGCATTGTTGGAGACCGGCATGGCTCTAAATTAGTAGACTAAAGTTAAGATTGATCTCCCAACCCCACTGTTTCTCGAAAATATTTTTCATTGTTGTAGTTTTGAGATATAATTTTTCAGTTGTCCAGTGTTGTCTTTATTGGTAACTCCCATCTTGAGAGAATGAGTCAAGTCTTTGAATTCCCGCATAACTTCACATTTATTGCGAGAAGCGAGCCACACTTGAGTATGTGGCTCGAGGACAAATCACTCATTAGACGTCACAATGTGTGTGTGACGTTCATCGATGGGAATAATTTGACAGCAAAACCATGAGATGCTCTTAGATACTAGGAGAGAATAAAACATTTGCCAAAGCAACCAGTCCAACTTCAAAAATTTTGCATCTTTCACATTTTGGGGCTTATCATCTGCAGGGTCTTAAATCGTCGAGCGTCTATGGATGTGTCTTTTTATGTCATAAGACCGTTGAACAATCAGTTGCGACAAAACAAGTTGAAACCTCATTAGAGGAAGTTTTAAATGTCTGAAGAGTTCATAGAAGATGATATTAGATACCTTTTTGCTATCACTTCTTCTGGATTTCACCGATGGCGCTCATTTCTAATGCGATGCCTCCCAGGTTGGCCCCTGAGAAGCGCAGGGCGCCATCCAGTCACTTTTTGAAGCTTATCATTTCGGGAGGAAAAATTAATGTTTTGAATTGTTCGTCTGACGTAGATTCCGAATATGTATACTTTATATAGCGTTTTTAATGGCCATCGATTTTGACTCAGAACGTGGCATATTTTATCTCTCATGTATGATCATTTGATAGAGTACCTTTTTGCCGTTTTGGAAAAAAGGGCCAGTAAATTCACACCCTGTTTGGCCTCCTGGGGACATCAACATCACCATGATTATGATAATAAACGTCGATTTGGTTTGAATTGGGGCTACGTTGAATTGCTATAGTAATCCGAAACAGGATAACCTAAAAAATAGTGTTTATAGCGAAAGTCAATCGTTATAGGTCAATTTCCGACTTTCGTGCCGTACCTTGTTTTGAAAATACCTCGTCATAAAATTAACCGATTTTCGATCTTTGTTGAATTGAGCTCAGCCTGAACCCTACTTTAGTCCTGGTAAATTTGCTGTGGTTTCAGGCGCTACTGAGGAATGATAGTGTCTTTTATGCCCCAGTCGCTATAGGTCAAATTTAGTCTTTGATACCCTACTTGGTTTTGCGATTTTCAATCATAGAGCAAACCGGATCTGGATCTGTTTGTTTTTTTCAACTCAACTCGAACCTAAATTTAATACCTGTAAATGACGTATTTTTTTCTTTTAGCCGTCTTCGAGAAATTGACTGGGACACAGAGGTTTGTTTTGACTTAAGCGACCGGTACGTTTCACGTTTCTATTTGTGAAGTAGCAAAATTTGTTGATCGTAGCTGCACTATTAGGTGCGTTGAACCCCATATGTAATGGTAAAGCTACCCATAAAATTTTTATAGGGTTTTCAGAATTTCAGGTGGAAAATTTTGGGTCTGCATATGACCACTTTGAACCCACAGGGCCGAAGCAGCGACCAGAAAGAATGGTCAGAGACCTCATGGCACTAAATTAGTAGACTAGGGTTAAGAATGGTCTCCCAACCTCATTGTTTCTCGAAAATAATTTTTATTGTTGTAGTTTCGAGATTTAATTTTTCAGATGTCCAGTGTTCTTGTTTGGGGTACCTCCCATCTTGAAAGAATGGGTCGAGTCTCTGAATTCCCGAATAACTTCACATTTAATGCAAGAAGCGGGGCACACTTGAGTATGTGGCTAGAGAACAAATCACTCATTAGATGTCACAATGTGTGTGTGAGACGTTAATCGATGGAAATAATTTGACAGCAAAATCAGGAGATGCTCTTGGATACTAGGAGTGAATAAAACATGTGCCGAGGCAACCAGTCCAACTTCCAAATTTTTGCAACTTTCACAATTTGAGGCTTATCATCCTCAGGGTGTTAAATCGTCTAACGTCTATGGATGCGTTTTTTGATGCCAGAAGAACGTTGAACAATCGATTGAGTTAAAGCAAAACGAAGCCTCATTATAGGAAGTGCTAAATGCCTGAAGAGTTCAAAGAGGATGGGATTACATAACTGTTTTTTGCTATAACTTCTAGATTTCACCGATGGTGCTCATACTTGAATACGATGCGTGTCTTAACCAGCGCTACGAACTGTACCAGGGGCTTGTTTTGAGCAGCCTTTGGGAAAATGACCCCGAAATTTGCCCCCAGTTTGACCACTCAGAAACGGAGGACATCATCCTGACACTTTGTAAAACTTATCAGTTCGGGTGGAAGAATTAGTGTTTTGAGTTGCTCGTGTGACGTAGATTCCGAATATGTTTACTTAATATACCGTTTTTAAAGGTTCATCGACTTTGACTCAGAAGGTGGTGTATTTAAGCTCTCATGTATGATCATTTGATACAGTACCTTTTTTTGCTATAACTCCTTGCAGAAGGCACCGATTGGGCTTATTATTAATGATGTGTGTACATCAAATATATTGTGCTTCAAACTGCACAAAGGGAATTTTTTTGCTGTTTTGGAAAAAAAGGGCCAGTAACTTCACACCCTGTTTAGCCTCCTGGGGACATCAACATAACCATGATTATGATAATAAGCGTCGATTAGGTTTGAATTGGAGCTACGTTGAAATTCTATAGTGATCCGAAACAGGATAACCTAAAAATAATGTTTATAGCGAAAAGTCAATCGTTACAGGTCAATTTTCGACTTTCGTGTCATACTTTGTTTTGCAAATACTTCGTCATACAATTAACCAATTTTCGACCTGTTTGTTGAATTGAGCTCAACCTGAGCCCCACTTTAATCCTGGTTAATTTGCTGTGGTTTCGTTAAGGCGTTACTGAGGAATGATAGTGTCTTTTATCGAAGCCCCAGTCCCTATAGGTCAAATCTGGTCTTTGATACCCTACTTGGTTTTGCGCTCTTCAATCATAGAGTAAACCGGATCTGGATCTGTTTGTTTTTTTTAACTCAAGTAGCAAAATTTGTTGATCGTAGTTGCACGACTAGGTGCGTTGAACCCCATATGTAATGGTGCAGCTACCCATAAGATTTTTATAGGGTTTTCAGAATTTCAGGTGGGTGGAATATTTTGGGTCTGCATATGACCACTTTGGCCCGCCGGGCCAAAGCAGCGACCAGAAAGATTGGTCGGAGACCTCATGGCACTAAATTAGTAGACTAAGGTTAAGATTGGTCTCCCAACCTTACCGTTTCTCGAAAATAATTTTTATTGTTGTAGTTTCGAGATTTAATTTTTCAGATGTCCAGTGTTGTTGTTTTGGGTACCTCCCATCTTGAGAGAATGAGCCGAGTCTTTGAATTCCCGAATAACTTCATATTTAATGCAAGAAGCGGGGCACACTTGAGTATGTGGCTAGAGAACAAATCACTCATTAGATGTCACAATGTGTGTGTGAGACGTTCATCGATGCCGTTTTGGAAAAAAGGGCCAGTAAATTCACACACTGTTTAGCCTCCTGGGGACATCAACATAACCATGATTATGATAATAAGCGTCGATTTGGTTAGAATTGGGGCTACGTTGAAATTCTATAGTGATCCGAAACAGGATAACCTAAAAATATTGTTTATAGCGAAAAGTCAATCGTTATATGTCAATTTTCGACTTTCGTGCCATACTTTGTTTTGCAAATACTTCGTCATACAATTAACCGATTTTCGACCTGTTTGTTGAATTGAGCTCAGCCTGAGACCTACTTTAATCCTGGTAAATTTGCTGTGGTTTCTTTAAGGCGTTACTGAGGAATGATAGTGTCTTTTATCGAAGCCCTAGTCGCTATAGGTCAAATTTTGTCTTTGATCCCTACTTGGTTTTGCGCTTTTCAATCATAGACTAAACCGGATCTGGATCTGTTTGTTTTTTGAACTCAACTTGAACCCTAATTTAATACCTGTAAATGACGTAATTTTTTCTTTTAGCCGTCTTCGAGGAATTGACTGAGACACAGAGGTTGGTTTTGGCTTTAGCGACCGGTACGTTTCACGTTTCTATTTGTGAAGTAGCAAAATTTGTTGATCGTAGTTGCACGACTAGGTGCGTTGAACCCCATACGTAATCGTGCAGCTACCCATAAAATTTTTATAGGGTTTTCAGAATTTCAGGTGGGTGGAATATTTTGGGTCTGAATATGACCACTTCGACACTCAGGGTCGAAGCAGCGCCCAAAGAGCATTGTTGAAGACCGGCACGGCTCTAAATTAGTAGACAAAATCTAAGATTGTTCTCCCAACCCCACTGTTTCTCGAAATTTTTTTTATTGTTGTAGTTTTGAGATTTAATTTTTCAGATGTCCAGTGTTGTTGTTTTGGGTAACTAACATCTTGAGAGAATGAGTCGAGTATTTTAATTCCCTAATAACTTTTATTGCAAGAAGCGGGGCACACTTGAGTATGTGGCTAGAGGACAAATCAGTCATTAGATGTCACAATGTGTGTGTGAGACACGTTCATCGATGGGAATAATTTGACAGCAAAACCAGGAGATGCGCTTGGATACTAGGAGGGAATAAAACATGTGCCGAGGCAACCAGTCCAACTTCCAAATTTTTGCAACTTTCACAATTTGAGATTTATCATCCGCAGTGTGTTAAATCGTCTAACGTCTATGGATGCATCTTTTGATGTCAGAAGAACGTTGAACAATCGATTGAATAAAAACAAAAAGAAGCCTCATTATAGGAAGTTCTAAACGCCTGAAGAGTTCATAAAAGATGGGATTACATAACTGTTTTCTGCTATAAATTCTAGATTTCACCGATGGTGCTCATATTTGAACACGATGCGTGTCTTAACCAGCGCTACAAACTGTACCAGGGGCGTGTTTTGTGCAGCCTTTGGGAAAATGACCCCAAAAGTTGCCCCCAGTTTGACCACTCAGAAACGGAGGACTTCATCCGGACACTTTGTAAAACTTATCAGTTCAGGTGGAAAAATTAGTGTTTTGAGTTGCTCGTGTGACGTAGATTCCGAATATGTTTACTTTATATACCGTTTTTAAAGGTTCATCGACTTTGACTCAGAACGTGGTGTATTTAATCTCTCATGTATGATCATTTGATACAGTACCTTTTTTGCTATAACTCCTTGCAGAAGGCACCGATTGGGCTCATTATTAATGATGTGTGTACATCAAATATATTGTGCATCAAACTGCACAAAGGGAATTTTTTGCCGTTTTGGAAAAAAACGGCCAGTAAATTCACCCTATTTAGCCTCCTGGGGACATCAACATAACCATGATTATGATAATAAGCGTCAATTTGGTTTGAATTGGGGCTACGTTGAAATTCTATAGTGATCCGAAACAGGATAATCGAAAAATAGTGTTTACAGCGAAAAGTCAATCGTTATAGGTCAATTTCCGACTTTCGTGCCGTACCTTGTTTTGAAAATACCTCGTCATAAAATTAACCGATTTTCGACCTGTTTGTTGAATTGTGCTCCGCCTGAGACCTACTTCAATCCTGGTAAATTTGCTGTGGTTTCTTAAAGGCGTTACTGAGGAATGATAGTGTCTTTTAGCGCAGCCCCAGTCGCTAGAGTTCAAATTTGGTCTTCGAAACCCTACTTGGTTTTGCGCTTTTCAATCATAGAGTAAACCACATCTGGATCTTTTTGTTTTTTTGAACTCAACTTGAACCCTCATTTAATACCTGTAAATGACGTAATTTTTTCTTTTAGCCGTCTTCGAGAAATTGACTGAGACACAGAGGTTTGTTTTGACTTTAGCGACCGGTACGTTTCACGTTTCTATTTGTGAAGTAGCAAAATTTGTTGATCGTAGTTGCACAAATAGGTGCGTTGAAACCCCATATGTAATGGTGAAGCTACTCATAAACTTTTTATAGGGTTTTCAGAATTTCAGGTGGGTGGAATTTTTTGGGTCTGCATAAGACCACTTTGACCCCCCAGGCCGAAGCAGCGACCAGAAAGATTGGTCGGAGACCTCATGGCACTAAATTAATAGACTAAGGTTAAGATTGTTCTCCCAACCTCACTGTTTCTCGAAAATTTTTTTATTGTTGTAGTTTCGAGATTTAATTTTTCAGATGTGTTGTTCTTTTGGGTAACTCCCATCTTGAGAGAATGAGTCGAGTCTTTTAATTCCCTAATAACTTTTATTGCAAGAAGCGGGGCACACTTGAGTATGTGACTTGAGGACAAATCAGTCATTGGATGTCACAAGGTGTGTGTGAGACACGTTCATCGATGGGAATAATTTGACAGCAAAACCAGGAGATGCTCTTGGATACTAGGAGGGAATAAAACATGTGCCGAGGCAACCAGTCCAACTTCCAAATTTTTGCAACTTTCACAATTTGAGATTTATCATCCGCAGGGTGTTAAATCGTCTAACGTCTATGGATGCATCTTTTGATGTCAGAAGAACGTTGAACAATCGATTGAGTAAAAACAAAAAGAAGCCTCATTATAGGAAGTTCTAAACGCCTGAAGAGTTCATAAAAGATGGGATTACATAACTGTTTTCTGCTATAAATTCTAGATTTCACCGATGGTGCTCATATTTGAACACGATGCGTGTCTTAACCAGCGCTACAAACTGTACCAGGGGCGTGTTTTGTGCAGCCTTTGGGAAAATGACCCCAAAAGTTGCCCCCAGTTTGACCACTCAGAAACGGAGGACTTCATCCGGACACTTTGTAAAACTTATCAGTTCAGGTGGAAAAATTAGTGTTTTGAGTTGCTCGTGTGACGTAGATTCCGAATATGTTTACTTTATATACCGTTTTTAAAGGTTCATCGACTTTGACTCAGAACGTGGTGTATTTAATCTCTCATGTATGATCATTTGATACAGTACCTTTTTTGCTATAACTCCTTGAAGAAGGCACCGATTGGGCTCATTATTAATGATGTGTGTACATCAAATATATTGTGCATCAAACTGCACAAAGGGAATTTTTTGCCGTTTTGGAAAAAAACGGCCAGTAAATTCACCCTATTCAGCCTCCTGGGGACATCAACATAACCATGATTATGATAATAAGCGTCAATTTGGTTTGAATTGGGGCTACGTTGAAATTCTATAGTGATCCGAAACAGGATAATCGAAAAATAGTGTTTACAGCGAAAAGTCAATCGTCATAGGTCAATTTCCGACATTCGTGCCGTACCTTGTTTTGAAAATACCTCGTCATAAAATTAACCGATTTTCGACCTGTTTGTTGAATTGTGCTCCGCCTGAGACCTACTTTAATCCTGGTAAATTTGCTGTGGTTTCTTAAAGGCGTTACTGAGGAATGATAGTGTCTTTTATCGCAGCCCCAGTCGCTATAGTTCAAATTTGGTCTTTGAAAACCTACTTGGTTTTGCGCTTTTCAATCATAGAGTAAACCACATCTGGATCTTTTTGTTTTTTTGAACTCAACTTGAACCCTCATTTAATACCTGTAAATGACGTAATTTTTTCTTTTAGCCGTCTTCGAGAAATTGACTGAGACACAGAGGTTTGTTTTGACTTTAGCGACCGGTACGTTTCACGTTTCTATTTGTGAAGTAGCAAAATTTGTTGATCGTAGTTGCACA
Source organism: Convolutriloba macropyga (assembly GCF_964194025.1). Taxonomy (NCBI): domain Eukaryota; kingdom Metazoa; phylum Xenacoelomorpha; order Acoela; family Convolutidae; genus Convolutriloba; species Convolutriloba macropyga. Next base: position 12,640,550 of record NC_134472.1, on the reverse strand, counting down.
AATAGGTGCGTTGAAACCCCATATGTAATGGTGAAGCTACTCATAAACTTTTTATAGGGTTTTCAGAATTTCAGGTGGGTGGAATTTTTGGGTCTGCATAAGACCACTTTGACCCCCCAGGCCGAAGCAGCGACCAGAAAGATTGGTCGGAGACCTCATGGCACTAAATTAGTAGACTAAGGTTAAGATTGTTCTCCCAACCTCACTGTTTCTCGAAAATTTTTTTATTGTTGTAGTTTCCAGATTTAATTTTTCAGATGTGTTGTTCTTTTGGGTAACTCCCATCTTGAGAGAATGAGTCGAGTCTTTTAATTCCCTAATAAATTTTATTGCAAGAAGCGGGGCACACTTGAGTATGTGACTTGAGGACAAATCAGTCATTGGATGTCACAAGGTGTGTGTGAGACACGTTCATTGATGGGAATAATATGACAGCAAAACCAGGAGATGCTCTTGGATACTAGGAGGGAATAAAACATGTGCCGAGGCAACCAGTCCGACTTCCAATTTTTTGCAACGTTCACAATTTGAGGCTTATCATCAGCAGGGTGTTAAATCGTCTAACGTCTATGGATGCATCTTTTGATGTCAGAAGAACGTTGAACAATCGATTGAGTAAAAACAAAAAGAAGCCTCAATATAGGAAATTCTAAATGCCTGAAGAGTTCATAGAAGATGGGATTACATAACTGTTTTCTGCTATAACTTCTAGATTTCACCGATTGTGCTAATATTTGAACACGATGCGTGTCTTAACCAGCGCCACAAACTACCAGGGGCGTGTTTTGTGCAGCCTTGGGGAAATTGACCCCGAAAGTTGCCCCGAGTTTGACCCCTCAGAAACGGAGGACGCCATCCGGTCACTTTGTGAAACTTATCAGTTCGGGTGGAAGAATTAGTGTTTGAGTTGCTCGTGTGACGTAGATTCCGAATATGTTTACTTTAAATAGCGTTTTTAAAGGCTAGGTGTTCAATTTTGACTCCAAACGTGTTATTTTCTATCTCGCCTGTATGGTTAATTGATAGAGTACTTCTTTTGCTATAACTTCTTGTAGAAGGCAACGTTTGGGCTCATTTCTTAATATGATGTGAAGATCATGCAGTGATTCAAATTGAACAAAGGGCATTTCTTGCTTTGTCGTTTTGTAGAAAATAGCAAGTAAGATTACACCCGGTTCAGCCTCCTGGAGAGATCAATACCACCATGATTATGATAATAAACGTGGATTTTGTTTGAATTAATGCTTTGTTGAATTGGTATAGTGGTCCGAAATAGGATAACCTAAAAAAAGTGTTTTCAGCGAAACATCAATCTTTATAGGTCAAATTGGTATTTGGTACCCTACTTGGTTTTGCGCTTTCCAATCATAGAGTAAACCGGATCTGGATCTGTTCGTTTATTTGAACTCAATTTGAACCCTAATTTAATACGTGTAAATGACGTAATTTTTTCTTTTAGCCGTCTTCGAGGAATTGACTGAGACGCAGAGGTTTGTTTTGGCTTTAGCGACCGGTACATTTCACATTTTTTTTGTTAAGTAGCAAAATCTGTTGATCGTAGTTGCACGATTAGGAGCGTTGAACCCTATATGTAATGGTGAAGCTCATTAAATTTTCACGGATTTTTTTAGAATTTCATGAGGTCAATTTTGGGGTCTGAATATGACCACTTCGAGCCTCAGGGTCGAACCAGCGCCCAAAGAGCATTGTTGAAGACCGGCACGGCTCTAAATTAGTAGACAAAATCTAAGATTGTTCTCCCAACCCCACTGTTTCTCGAAAATTTTGTTTATTGTTGTAGTTTTGAGATTTAAATTTTCAGATGTCCAGTGTTGTTGTTTTGGGTAACTAACATCTTGAGAGAATGAGTCGAGTATTTTAATTCCCTAATAGCTTTTATTGCAAGAAGCGGGGCACACTTGAGTATGTGGCTAGAGGACAAATCAGTCACTAGATGTCACAATGTGTGTGAGACACGTTCATCGATGGGAATAATATGACAGCAAAACCAGGAGATGCTCTTGGATACTAGGAGGGAATAAAACATGTGCCGAGGCAACCAGTCCAACTTCCAAATATTTGCAACTTTCACAATTTGAGGCTTATCATCAGCAGGGTGTTAAATCGTCTAACGTCTATGGATGCGTCTTTTGATGTCGGAAGAACGTTGAACAATCGATTGAGTAAAAACAAAAAGAAGCCTCAATATAGGAAATTCTAAATGCCTGAAGAGTTCATAGAAGATGGGATTACATAACTGTTTTCTGCTATAACTTCTAGATTTCACCGATTGTGCTAATGTTTGAACACGATGCGTGTCTTAACCAGCGCCACAAACTGTACCAGGGGCGTGTTTTGTGCAGCCTTGGGGAAATTGACCCCGAAAGTTGCCCCCAGTTTGACCCCTCAGAAACGGTGGACACCATCATGTCACTTTGTGAAACTTATCAGTTCGGGTGGAAGAATTAGTGTTTTGAGTTGCTCGTGTGACGTAGATTCCGAATTTATTTACTTTAAATAGCGTTTTTAAAGTCTAGGTGTTCAATTTTGACTCCGAACGTGTTATTGTTTAGCTCGCCTGTATGGTTATTTGATAGAGTACCTTTTTTGCTATAACTTCTTGTAGAAGGCAACGTTCGGGCTCATTTTTTAATATGATGTGAAGATCATGCAGTGATTCAAATTGTACAAAGAGCATTTCGTGCTTTGTCGTTTTGTAGAAAATGGCAAAAAAGATTACACCAAGTTCAGCCTCCTGGAGAGATCAATACCACCATGATTATGATAATAAACGTCGATTTTGTTTGAATTAATGCTTTGTTGAATTGGTATAGTGGTCCGAAATAGGATAACCTAAAAAAAGTGTTTTCAGCGAAACATCAATCTTTATAGGTCAAATTGGTATTTGGTACCCTACTTGGTTTTGCGCTTTCCAATCATAGAGTACACCGGATCTGGATTGTTTGTTTATTCGAACTCAATTTGAACCCTAATTTATTACCTGTAAATGACGTTATTTTTTCTATTAGCCGTCTTCGAGAAATTGACTGAGACACAGAGGTTTGTTTTGACTTTAGCGACCGGTACCTTTCACGTTTCACAGTAGCAAAATCTGTTGATCGTAGTTGCACGATTAGGTGCGTTGAACCCCATATGTAATGGTGAAGCTCCCCATTAAATTTTCATGGATTTTTTAGAATTTCATGTGGTCAATTTTGGGTCTGAATATGACCACTTCGATCCTCAGGGTCGAAGCAGCGCCCAAAGAGCATTGTTGAAGACCGGCACGGCTCTAAATTAGTAGACGAAAGTTAAGATTGTTCTCCCAACCCTACTATTTCTCGAATTTTTTTATTGTTGTAGTTTTTAGATCTAATTTTTCAGATGTCCGCTGTTGTCGTTTTGGGTAACTCCCATCTTGAGAGAATAAGTCGAAACTTTGAATTCCTGAATAACTTCACATTTATTGCAAGAAGCGGGCCACACTTGAGTATGTGGCTAGAGAAAAAATCACTCATAAGATGTCACAATGTGCGTGTAGGTCCTTCCTTCATCGAGGGGACTAATTTGACAGCGAAACCACAAGACGTTCTTGGATATTAGGAGGGAACAAAACATGTGCGGGGCAACCATTCCAACTTCGGAAATTTTTGCAAATTTCACAATTCGAGGCACATCATCTGCAGGGTCTTAAATCGTCGAACGTCTATGGATGCGTCTTTTGATGTCAAAAGAACGTTGAACAATCAATTGAGTAAAATCAAAAAAGCCTCATTAGAGGAAGTTCTAAATGCGTGAGTTCATAGAAGATGGGATTAGATAGCTTTGTTATCACTTCTCCTAGATTTCATCGATGGTGCTCATTTTTAAGGCGATGCCTCCCGGGTTGGCCCCTTAGAAACGCAGGACGCCATCCGGTCACTTTTTGAAGCGTATCATTTTGGGTGGAAGAATTAGTGTTTTGAATTGCTCGTCTGACGTAGATTCCGAATATGTTTACATTATATAGCGTTTTTAAAGGTTCAGGTGTTCAATTTCGACTCAGAACATGGTGTATTTTGTCAATTTTCTCCTGTATGGTCATTTGATACCGTACCTTTTTTGCTATACCTCCCTGTAGAAGGCACTGATTGGGCTCATTTTTAATGGTGAATTTTATTCAGTGCTTCAAATTGTACAAATAGCGTTTTTTTTTTGTTTTGCCGTTTTTGAGCGAATGGCCAGTAAATATACAGCCGGCTTGGCTTCTTGGGGAGATCAACACAATCTTGGTTATGATAATAAACGTCGATTTGGTTTGAGTTGGGGCCTTGTTAAATTGCTATAGTGATCCAAAACAGGATAAGCTTAAAATAGTGTTTTAGCCTAACGTCAATCAAAATAGGTCTTTTGGACTTCCGTGCCGTACTTAGTTTTGCAAATATCTTGTCATATCGTTAACCGATTTTCGATCTGTTTGCTGAATTCAGCTCAACCTGAGCCCAACTTTAATCCTGGTAAATTTGCTGTGGTTTCTTTCAGGCGTTACTGAGGAATGATAGTATCTTTTATCGGAGCCCCAATCTTTATAAAACAAATTTGGTCTTTGGTATCCTACTTGGTTTTGCGCTTTCGACGTCATAGAGTAAACCGGTTCTGGATCTGTTTGTTGATTTATCCACTCACTTTGAACTCTGCTTAAAACCCAGTAAATGATGTATTTTTCCTTTATCCGTCTTCGAGAAGTTGCGTTGACCTCGTTGGTAGGTGCGTTGAACCCCATATGTAAGGGTGATGCTCCCCAAATATAGTTTTTGTAGGGTTTTCAGATATTCAGGTTGTCAATGTTGGGTCTGCATATGATCACTTCTATCCCAGGGTCGATGCAGCGCCCAAAGAGAATGGTCGGAGACCGGCATTGCTCTAATTTAGTAGACAAAGGTTAAGAATATTCTCCCAACCCCAATGCTTCTCGAAAACATATTTCACAGGGGCACTTTCGAGAATCAATTTTCAGATGTCAATTGTTGTAGTTTTGGGTGACTCCCATCTTGAGAAAAAGAGGCGAATCTTTGAATTCCTGAATAACTTCACATTTATTGCAAGCGGAGAGAACAAATCACGCATTGAATGTTACAATTTGTGTGATTTTCATCGGTGCGAATAATTTGATAGCGAATTCACGAGACAGTCTTGGATATTAGGAGGGAACAAAACATGTGCGGGACAACCATTCCAACTTCGGAAATTTTTGCAACTTTCACAATTCGAGGCACATCATCTGCAGGGTTTTAAACCGTCGAACGTCTATCGATGCGTCTTTTGATGTCAAAAGAACGTTGAAAAATCGATTGAGTAAAATCAAAAAAGCCTCATTAGAGGAAGTTTTAAATGCGTGAGTTCATAGAAGATGAGATTAGACACCTTTGTTATCACTTCTCCTAGATTTCATCGATGGTGCTCATTTTTAAGGCGATGCCTCCCGAGTTTGCCCCTTAGAAACGCAGGACGCCATCCGGTCACTTTTTGAAGCGTATCATTTTGGGTGGAAGAATTAGTGTTTTAAATTGCTCGTTTGACGTAGATTCCGAATATGTTTACATTATATAGCGTTTTTAAAGGTTCAGGTGTTCAATTTCGACTCAGAACATGGTGTATTTTGTCAATTTTCTCCTGTATGGTCATTTGATACCGTACCTTTTTTGCTATACCTCCCTGTAGAAGGCACTGATTGGGCTCATTTTTAATGGTGAATTTTATGCAGTGCTTGAAATTGTACAAATAGCATTTTTTTTGTTTTGCCGTTTTTGAGCGAATGGCCAGTAAATATACAGCCGGCTTGGCTTCTTGGGGAGATCAACACAATCTTGGTTATGATAATAAACGTCGATTTGGTTTGAGTTGGGGCCTTGTTAAATTGCTATAGTGATCCAAAACAGGATAAGCTTAAAATAGTGTTTTAGCCTAACGTCAATCGTAATAGGTCTTTTGGACTTCCGTGCCTTACTTAGTTTTGCAAATATCTTGTCATATCGTTAACCGATTTTCCATCTGTTTGCTGAATTCAGCTCAACCTGAGCCCAACTTTAATCCTGGTAAATTTGCTGTGGTTTCTTTCAGGCGTTACTGAGGAATGATAGTATCTTTTATCGAAGCCCCAATCGCTATAAGTCAAATTTGTTCTTTGGTATCCTACTGGGTTTTGCGCTTTCGACGTCATAGAGTAAACCGGTTCTGGATCTGTTTGTTGATTTATCCACTCACTTTGAACTCTGCTTAAAACCCAGTAAATGACGTATTTTTCTTTTATCCGTCTTCGAGAAGTTGAGTTGACCTCGTTGTTAGGTGCGTTGAACCCCATATGTAAGGGTGATGCTCCCCAAATATAGTTTTTGTAGGGTTTTCAGATATTCAGGTTGTCAGTGTTGGGTCTGCATATGATCACTTCTATCCCAGGGTCGATGCAGCGCCCAAAGAGAATGGTCGGAGACCGGCATTGCTCTAATTTAGTAGACAAAGGTTAAGAATATTCTCCCCACCCCAATGCTTCTCGAAAACATATTTCACAGTGGCACTTTCGAGAATCAATTTTCAGATGTCGAATGTTGTAGTTTTGGGTGACTCCCATCTTGAGAAAAAGAGGCGAATCTTTGAATTCCGGAATAACTTCACATTTATTGCAAGCGGAGAGAACAAATCACGCAATGAAAGTCACAATTTGTGTGATTTTCATCGGTGCGAATAATTTGATAGCGAATTCACGAGACAGTCTTGCATAATAGGAGGGAACAAAACATGTGCGGGGCAACCATTCCCACTTCAGAAATGTGCAACTTTCACAATTCGAGGCACATCATCTGCAGGGTGTTAAATCGTCTAACATCTATGTATGCGTCTTTTGATGTCAAAAGAACGTTGAACAATCGGTTGAGTAAAAACAAAATGAAGCCTCATTATAGGAAGATCTAAAAGCCTGAAGAGCTCAAAGAAGATGGGATTACGTATGACAAACAACAAGTACAACAAGTTAGGGCAGAAGCTATTGCGAATGGTGGAGACATTTCAAATAAAACGTTACGCTCAACTTAAGGAAAAAGTGCGTTATTACTAAAAGTTTGAGGTGTGACAGTGAGCAGGATTTAGTGACAGTTGAAAAACTACAAAATTTGCTAATTTAAAAAAGAAATTTGATGAAGTTTGAGTCCTGTTTCATATATTTTAAAAATCATCTCGTAATCGCAGTTTATCTTGTTTGTAGGTAATTTTGTTACAAAACTTTTGCCAGTATCACTTAGAGCAAAGTTTTGTCAGTGAAACTTGTTCAAAAATTGCTATTCTGATTTAAATAAGATCTATTGAGGCATTTTAACTCTTATTTTAAAATTAATTTGCATACAAGTAAAATCATATTTTGAAGTATTTGTGTATTAGGTTCAATGTTCTCAAGTGTGATCTGTAGCAATATTTAGTCAGAGTTGAAAAACTTAATCAAAAACTGCTTTTGATTTAAAAAAGACGTATTGATGCATTTTGAGTGTTTCTTAAATATCTCTAGAATCATTTCGTATGCTATGATGATCATTTTCAAGGCATTGATGTGTTAGTGACAAAGTTTCCAAGTGTGACTGTGAACAAAAGTTAGTCAGAGCTGAAAAAGTTTTCCAAAGTTGATTTTTTGACTAAAAACGTGTTGATGCATTTTGAGTCCTCCTTCAAATTTCTCTTAAATTAGACCCTATTCGGTGATATTTGTATCAGTAATCACTTGCAAGTTTTTGAGCGTGACTGTGGGAAAAATTTGAAGAGAGTGGAGAAATTTCAAAAAGTGCTTTTCTGACAAACGTCGTAGGGATGCAATTTGAGTCCTGTCTGAGATGCTATTAGAAATGTTTCGGATGCAGAGATACTTTTGGTTTAAGGTTTGAACAAAAAATTAGTGTAAAAAAGTGTTGATGCATTTTGAGTCCTTTTTCAGATATCTCTCAAATTATTTCCCTTTCAATTAAGATTATTGTTTTTAAGCACTAGTCTGTTAAAACCAAGGTTTCAAGTGCAAATGTGAGCAAGACTTAGTCAGAGCTGGAAAGCTTATTCAAAACCTGCCTTTCTAATTTACGCAAGTCGTTTTGGTGCATTTTGAGTCCTATTCTAAATATCTCCAATTTTTTGCGAAACAATAAGCTTCAGGTTTGAAGGCAATTGTGTGTTAGTATCAACGCTTTCCAGTTGGATCGCAAAAAAATTTCAGAATTATTTCAAGTGCGAATATGAGCAAAATTCAGTCAGGGTCGGAAAACTTGTTCGCAAATTGCGTTTCTGATTAGAAAAAGACATACTGATAAAATTTGAGTCACATTTAAAATCCCTTGAATATTGTTTCATATGGAAGTATATTGTTTTAAGGTTAAAGTGTGTTAGTACCAACCGTTTAAAGTATGATCGTGAGCTTTATTTAGACAGAGCAGAAAGTGTTCCAAAAGTGATAGATTGCACTAGTGTAGGTTACTTGTGACTTGTTGCACTAGAGTGTTGTAACAAACGGTTGCAAGTTTGATCGGGAGCAATAATTAGTCAGGGTTGAAAAAGGTGTTTGAAAATTTAGTCAGAGTTGAAAGAGTTGTTAAATTGAAAAAATTTTTCCAAAAGGGGTTTATTGCACTAGTGGAGGTTACTTGTGGTTTGTTGCACTAAAGTGATGTAACAAACCGTTGCAAGTTTGATCAAGAGCAGTATTTGATCAGAGTTGAAAAAGCTCTTGAAAAGTTTTGTCAGAGTTGAAAGAGTTGTTAATTTGAAAAAGTTGTTCCAAAAGTGATTTATTGCACTAGTTTAATTTACTTGTGATTTGTTGCAGTAGAGTGCTGTAAAAAACGGTTGCAAGTTCGATCATGAGCAAAATTTAGTCAGAGTTGAAAATGTTGTTTGAAAATTTACTCAGATTTGAAAGAGTTATTAAATTGAAAAAAATGTTCCAAAAGTGATTTATTGCACTAGTGTAATTTACTTGTGATTTGTTGCACTAGAGTGATGTAAAACACGGTTGCAAGTTCGATCATGAGCAATATTTAGTCAGAGTTGAAAGAGTTGTTAAATTGAAAAAATTGATTTTAACTCACTTTGAACTCTGCTTAAAACCCAGTAAATGACGTATTTTTTCTTTTATCCTTCTTCGATAAGTTGAACTCGTTTGTAGGTGCGTTAACCCCATATGAAAGAATGATGCTCCCCAAAAATAGTTTCTGTGGGGTTTTCAGAAATTCAGGTGGTCAATTTTGGCCCTGCAAATGATCACTTCAACCTCCAGGGTCGATGCAGCGCCAAAAAAAGAATGGTCGGAGACCGCCATGGCTCTAAGTAGACCAACGTTAAGATTATTCTCCCAACCCCAGTGCTTCTCGAAAATATATTACATAGGTGCACTTTCGAGAAGCAGTTTTCAGATGTCGAGTGTTGTGGTTTTGGGTGACTCCCATCTGGAGAAAAAGAGTCGAATCTTTGAATTCCCGAATAACTTCACATTTATTGCAAGAGGCGGGGCACATTTGATTTTGCGACTCGAGATCAAATCACGCATTTGATGTCACAAAGTGTGATTTTCAGCGGTGGGAATAATTTGAGAGCGAATTCATGAGACACTCTTCGAAATTATGAGGGAATAAAACAAGTGCAGGGCAACAAATCCAACTTCAGAAGTTTCGCAACTTTGACAATTCGAGGCTCATCATCTGCAGGGTGTTAAATTGTCTAACGTCTATGGATGCGTCTTTTGATGTCAATATAACGTTGAACAATTGGTTGAGTAAAAACAAAAATGAAGCCTAATTATACGACGTTCTAAATGCCTGAAGAGTTCAAAGAAGATGGGATTACATATGACAAACAACAAGTACAACAAGTTAGGGCAGAAGCTATTGCGAATGGTGGAAACTTTGCAAATAAAATATTACGCTCAACTTAAAGAAAAAATGCGTTATTACTAAACGTTTGAAGTGTGACAGTGAGCAGGATTTAGTGACAGTTGAGAATCTACCAAATTTGCTTTTTTTGATTTAAAAAATCGTTTTGATGAAAACCTGTTTCATATATTTTAAAATTCATCTCGTAATCGCAGTTTATCGTGTTTGTAGGTAAATTTGTTACAAAACTTTTGCCAGTATCGCAGAGCAAGGTTTTGTCTGTGAAAGTTGTTCAAAAATTGCTATTCTGATTTAAATAAGATCTATTGAGGCATTTTAACTCTTATTTTAAAATTAATTTGCATACAAGTAAAATCATGTTTTGAAGTATTTGTGTATTAGGTTCAATGTTCCGGAGTGTGATCTGTAGCAATTTTTAGTCAGAGTTGAAAAACTTGTTCGAAAATTGCTTTTGATTTAAAAAAAGAGGCAATCATGCATTTTGAGTGTTTTTTAAATATCTCTAGAATCATTTTCATCGTATGCTATGATGATCATTTTCAAGGCATTGATGAGTTAGTACCAATGTTTTCAAGTGTGATTGTGAACAAAAGTTAGTCGGAGCTGAAAAAGTTTTCCAAAGTTGATTTTTTTACTAAAAACGTGTTGATGCATTTTGAGTCCTCCTTCAAATTTCTCTTAAATTAGACCCTATTCGATGATATTTGTATCTGTAATCACTTGCAACTTTTTGAGAGCGTGACTGTGGGAAAAATTTAAAGAGAACAGAGAAATTTCAAAAAGTGCTTTTCTGACAAACGTCGTAGGGATGCAATTTGAGTCCTGTCTGAGATGCTATCAGAAATGTTTCGTAAGCACAGTAAGATTTGAATGTAAAATTGATGTAAAAAAGTCTTGATGCATTTTGAGTCTTTTTTCAAATATCTCTCAAATAATTTCCCTTTCATTAAATATTCTTGTTTCTAAGTACTAATCTGTTAAAACCAAGGTTTCAAGTGCGAATGTTAGCAAGACTTAGTCAGAGCTAGAAAGCTTATTCAAAACTTGCCTTTCTAATTTACGCAAGTCCTTTTGCTGCATTTTGAGTCCTATTCTAAAAATCTCAAACTGTTTGCAAAACAATAATCTTCAAGTTTGAAGGCAATGGTGTGTTAGTATCAACGGTTTCCAGTTGGATCACGAAAAAATTTCAGTCAGATTTATTTCAAGTGCTAATATGAGCAAGATTCCATCAGAGTCGGAAAAATTGTTCGAAAATTGCGTTTCTGATTAGCAAAAGAAGTACTGATGCATTTTGGTTATATTTAAAATACCTTGAAAATTGTTTCGTATGAAAGTATATTGTTTTAAGGTTTAAGTGTGTTAGTACCAACCGTTTAAAGTATGATCATGAGCTTTTTTTAGTCAGAGCAGAAAAAACGTTCCAAAAGTGGTTTAATGCACTAGTGTAGGTTACTTGTGATTTGTGGCACTAGAGTGCTGTAAAAAACGGTTGCAAGTTTGATCATGAGCAGTATTTGATCAGAGTTGAAAAATATCTTTAAAATTTTCGTCAGAGTTGAAAGAGTTGTTAATTTGAAAAAGTTGTTCCAAAAGTGATTTATTGCACTAATGTAGTTTACTTGTGATTTGTTGCACTAAAGTGTTGTAACAAACGGTTGCAATTTTGATCGTGAGCAATAATCAGTCAGAGTTAAAAAAGTTGTTTGAAAATTTAGTCAGAGTTGAAAGAGTTGCTAAATTGAAAAAATTAATCCAAAAGTGATTTATTGCACTAGTGAAGGTTACTTGTGGTTTGTTGCACTAAAGCATTGTAACAAACGGTTGCAAGTTTGATCATGAGCAATATCTAGTCAGAGTTGAAAGAGTTGTTAAATTGAAAAAATTGTTCCAAAAGTTATTTATTGCACTAGTGAAGGTTACTGGTGATTTGTTGCACTAAAGTGTTAACAAACGGTTGCAAGATTGATCATGAGCAATATTTAGTCAGAATTGAAAAAATTGTTAACAAAAAAACAACGGTTTTAAGTGTGATTAAGAGCGGAATTTAGTGAGAGTTGAAATTTGCCTGATTAAAAAAAATTGTCGGTGCAGTTTGAGTCCTAATTCCAATATCTCTAAAATTATCTCTTATTCACGAATTTTGTGATCTTAGGTATTAGCTCGTTAGTAATTATCCTTCAATTATTTTTCCTTTGCTTGCATTCTTTCCACTTCAACGCCCACTGCTTGCTTTACGTTCAATCTGTAACGTTTTTTGTTCCCTCACTCGATGCCCACATGACATCCCTTCCTTCGTGCTTCCGTTTTTTCGCACGTTGCTCGCTCAGTGAATCGTTGGTCTCGCTTCCTTTTTGCTTCGCGTTGCTCGATCGACGTTCCGTTCATCACGCTTCCGTTCCATTTCATCCTACTGCAAAAAAAGTCAAAACCCTGAAAACAATGATTTTTCGCAACGGCGTTTTTTCCCATTCTTGCGCCCCTTATGGGCCTTCTTTTCGTGTGATATCTGTCTCTGTTTCTCTTCTTCTGTGATCTTGGTTCTATATGTGTTACTTCTCCTTGTTTTACAGTTCTGGCTTATCTGGAACAATTTTGGTCTCTTAATAGCTATATTAGAACGTAAATTTTTCTTAGACTGCTAATGTAGAAGCCTTAGCTGCGGAACCGTCCATTAGTGGTCTAAGAATTTTAAGAGGGCCCACTAAAGAACTTTAAAATCTTTTAAAATTTATGCGCTTGTCTGTTATGACCAAAGTTTTCAAGTGCGAATGCGAGCGAGAATTAATCAGAGGTGAAAAACTTTTCCAGAAATTACTTTTCTGATTTAAAAAAGTCGTTTTGATGCATTTTGAGTCCCGTGTTATATATTTCTTTCAAACTGTTTAGTTCATAAAAGAGGATGTTCATTTTTTAAGGCAATCGTGTGGTAGTACCAATACTTTCCAGTTGGATCGTGTAAAATGTTTTAACAGTTGAAAACGTTGTTTAAATACTGATTTTTTGATTTGAAAAAAATGTTGACGCATTTTGAATCCTTTTTCAAATATCTCTTAAATTATATCCCTTTTGATGGATATTCGTGTGTAAATTTACTAGTCTGTTATAATCAACGTTTTCAAGTGCAACTGTGAGCAACATTTAGTCATTATGTGTTTGCACCAACGGTTTTCAATGGGATCGTGAAAAAAAATAGTCAAATGATAAATCTGTCCAATAACTGATTTTCTGATTTAAAAAAACGCGTTGGAGTATTTCGAGTCCTTTTCCAAATATCTCTTAAATTATCTCCTATTCACGTATACTCACATTTTTATGTAATAGTCTGTAATAATCAATGTTTTCGAGTGTAACAGTGAGCATGATTTAGTCAGAGTTCAAAAACTTGTTCAAAAATTACTTTTCTGATTTAAAATCTGACTTATAGACGCATTTTAAGTCCTTTTCAAAAAATGTCGCAAATTATGCAAATATATTCTTGTTTTAAGGTATAAGCGTGTTAGTACCAACCGTTTAAAGCGTGATCCTGAGCAATATTTAGTCAGTTGAAAAAAAGTTGTTCAAAAGTTTTCTTTATTACAAAAACTTGTTGATGCAATTTGAGTCAAATTTCAAATACCGCAATTTGAGTCAAATTTCAAATTTGAGTCAAATTTCAAATACCAAATTATCCCATGGTTTAATTTACTATTGTGTTCTAACCAATGTTTGGAAGTGTAACCATGAGCAATAGTTAGTAAGAGTTGAAAAAATTATTGGATAATTGCTTTTGATAGAAAAAAGCGTATTGATGCATTTTGAGTCCTTATTAAAATATCTTAAAATTTCTCGTTTCCACGAATATTATTATTTTATGTAACAGTGTTTTACAATCACCGTTTTCAAATTTGACTTCGAGCAGGATTCAGTGAGAGGTAGAAAATTTGTCCAAAATTGTTTTTTGGTTAAAATAATCATCTTTCCTTTGCTTGCGATGTTTCCATTTGCATGCGCGGTTCTCGCTTGAGGTTCAATCCGTGCTGTTTTCGTTCCGTCGCTCGTTGCTTGCTTGACGTCCCGTCCGGCGAGCTTCCGTTTTGTCGCACAGTGCTCACTCAGCGAACCGTCGGTCCCGATCCCTTTTCGCCGCGCGTTGCTCGCTCGACGTGCCGTCAATCACGCTTTCGTTCCGCTTCGTACTGTTGCAAAATTGAAACTTGAAAAAAAGAAATTTCAAAACGACGTTCTTTTCACCACCCTTGTGCTTTTTATGGGCCGGCTGCTCATGTGATATCTGTGCATTTGCACTGTGATCTTGGTGCTCTGTGTTTCTTCTTGTTTATCCGGAACAATTGGTGGGCTGAGAATTTCAAGAGGATCTACGAGACCTCTTTAAAATATGGCTTATGGAGTTATTGTTATCAAAGAACTTCCCTGTTATTAAAAAGTTTCAATCCCATCTTTGAAAAATTTTAATCACACTACTTCGTTCTATGGCAAAGTTTTAACCCTACCAATTTCGTATAAATTTTTATGCTATGAAATTAATGATCCAAAAATGAAAAGTTCTAAGTTTACAACTTTCGGTTAACTCCAGGTCATTGTCTGATAAAGGCTGTGGTATCATCGTATTTCAACAGCGCAATACAGAAGGAGTCTTCAATTTTTAACACGCTCGTACAAATTAGTAAGCTATTGGACTAACTTAAAACAATAGATAGCTTTTTCAAACCCTCTCGAAAGTAGATTTTTTTAAAAATTGTACCGTTGCGATAGTAGCCCTTTACAATTAACATAATTAAAAGATTTGATGAAAAATTTAACAGCCAAAGTTGATATTTTCACAATACAACGGCAAGCTTACGCTGCTATACAACTATGCGTAGAAGACCTAACACACCAAAACTTTCTGACCGTTGATGCTGACCTTGTCTTGGCTCTCTAAAAATTTTGTCTCGATTTGACTAATCCTGGATTTATATCGATAATTTAGCTGCTTCCGTGAGTTTTGCTCTACAAATCTTTTTTATCGAGAAAACATACTCCATTTCCAACCATAAATGAAAAACCGGCATTAAGTCTTATTCAGTTTTTCGCGTGCCTCGGGCACATCCTTAGTACATCATAAAGAGAGCAGGGGGTGCTCAAAATATAAAGCCGCACTAAACACACTCAAATTGGGGCTCGTCCTCTGTCATCTACGTTCCTGAATAGTAATGCCAGAAAAACGTAGTATAAAAGCCTCTATTATTTGTAAGTCCTAATTTTCTGTTTGTGTGAATACTTACAAGTTTCCATTGCAGAGTCCGAACATAAGGAATATAGTAAAAACAGTGACCCAGTCGTGTAAGGGGTATCCCGTTAGCCGAAATCGCTGCTTTAAAATATCTGAAGATTCTGAGACCATTCTGAATCACGAGTTGCTTCTCATTATATTCCCTCCACCTTATAGTGGTTTAACTTAAGAGTCCAAACAAAAGCCGTTGTACAAATTATGAAGGAGAGTTGGAACTGTTGACCCGCCACCCCCGTACGACTATTCCCAATCATAACTAGTATTAATCAGATATAAAATGTTATAGATAGCCGAGCCATTTATTAGCTAAGCAAACCGATGATTATGAAAACAAAAACTTTGTTCATGAGGGGAAACAAACAGTCCCGGAAGTGATGTAATAATTTGACGGAGGGGATATAATGGAAAGAACATTTCTACGCTAATTGTGTCAAAATAAAATCGCCCATTGAATTTCAAAACCTTACATAGCTTTTAATTAAGGAGCAATTTTAAGGGCACAAAATAAAAGAATTAATTGACGATTATAGTGCTCATCGCATAGTTTGCCGAAAAAGAAATCAAAAATGTGTGGTTTTGAACTAAAAATGCTTTTCTCAGGTAATATTAACTATCAACTCTAGTTCGAGTATCTTATGACTTTCCCTAATGATGAACTCTGGCTAATTATGTCCAATTTGGTTCCTCGGTCAACTATTATTAGACGAGCTATACTCCAATTTTTGGAATGTCTTTTATCCTTTCATTTAGAGGTCATATTTTGATGTATGTATGAGTTTGAGGAATGATTGCATATATACCTGCGGCTTAGAATTGTCCTCAATTTCAAAGATTTCCAATCAAATCATCCTCGCATAAAACGAGGCCACAACTATTGCCTTCAAAAGATGCCGACTTTTCAGAAAGAGCATCGAGTTATCTAATCTTTAGTTCAAGTTTGAGGTGAACTTATTTGATAACCACCGTTTCCAAAACTTAACAACTTAATCTAAGAAAATTCAGCAAGCTTAGTTATTTTGCTTTGGTGTTCAATCTCAATCAACTTTTTGAAACTCGCGGCTTGGACTGTTATACACATTTGTGTTCGAGCAGCTTTCTACAAAAGCTCAAAAACTTCAAGTTTCAATTTGAACCAAAACTTTCCCGTATCTAACTCCAAGTGTGTTTCAGTACTGGGCCAGTATAAATTCAAGTCTTTCTAAAAAGATCAAGACGGAATCGTTACAATATCAAGTGTATTAGTCAGATCAGACTTGAATTACACTTGGCAAGTGATTCCCACTTGCCAAGTGTAATTCTTTTCAAAAATTAACTTTTCGAACAAAAATCAAGTGAAAATTTCGAATTCCAGAAAATCTTATAACGTGCCATGATTTTCGCATTTAATTTGGTCACGTTTCCGGGGTGCTATGAAATGATGCCAGGGGCATACCAAAAAGTAAGTTAGCACCCGGGTGGAGTCTGTTTGCCCAAATCTGGACCGATTGAGGGTATTTCAGGTGTTCTGCGCCGTTTTAAAACGGCTCAGAACACCTGAATACCCTGAATCGGTCCAGATTTGGGCAAATGGACTTCACCGGGGTGCTGACTTACTGTTTTTTTCCGTTTTTTACGGCTATTTTTGACGTTTCCCAGGCTATTTTTGTCGTTTCTTGGCTATTTTTGACATTTTCTTTTGGCTATTTTTGACATTCCCCGGCTATTTTGACGTTTCTTTTCCGGCTATTTTTGACGTTTTTACGGCTATTTTTGACGATTGCCCAGTTATTTTTGTCGTTTTTTTTGCTATTATTGGCGTTTTTTCGGCTATTTTTGACGTTTCCCCAGCAATTTTTGACGTTTCTTTTCCGGCTATTTCTGACGTTTTTTAACGGCTATTATTGACGTTTTTTCGGATAATTTTGACGATTCCCCGGCTATTTTTGTCGTTTTTTGGCTATTTTTGACAATTTTTCGGCTATTTTCGACGTTTCCCGGGTATTTTTGACGTTTTTTCCGGCTATTTTTGCCGTTTTTTTCCGGTTATTGCTGACGTATTTTTATGTAAAAAATCAGAAATGGCGCTTCTGGCGAATAAAAAATCAGAATTGGCGCAAGTCTGGCTATTCTAAAATCAGAATTGGCCGCAGTCTGTCATCTAACAAATCAGAATTGGCGCAAGTCTGGCCATTGTAAAATCAGGATGAACGCACGTCTGTCAAGTCAAAAAAGTGATATGAATCAGACAATGATTCAGTAATGATGAGCAATTGCATTTATACTGAAAAGCACTTGGAGTTATGTACGGGTGACTCAAAAATTGATTAATCGCGGTTTTGGTGTAAGAGCAAACACCTAAGCGAAAATACGTTCCAAGTGCTAAAAACTGATAACAAAGAAAAACTAATACGCAATGTGCGTTGTTGATAGTTATAATTTTGAATGACTGCGTACATTTTCTATTCGCGTAAACTAATTTGCTTCCAGAAAACATTTTTTCACGAAGTAGAAAAATTGGCTGCGTGTAATTCCATCTGATTGCTTACAAATGTTGAGTAAAAATCTAACATCGATTGAATACTATCAATAGCATCTTACCATCGTTTTACTCATCAAGAATTCACTCGAAAAAAATCATTATTCTGCTAAATTAAAGTTACTCCAGAAACAACAATCATGCACAGAGAGTTTACAATGTGCTAAATTAACGAGCTGCTGAATGGTTTATCCGCAGCTCTAAAATCACTAAAAAAGATTTTGAAAACAGCCTAGCTATCAGCATCTGTGATACCAACTGAATGATGAAATCTAACTTTAAAGAAAAATATCTGTTTGGTTTGGAAAAACTCGAAGAACTTTTTCAATAGAGGTTTTCTGCAAAAAGAGGTTACTTTTTAAACTGGGAAAAACAACTTTTGAACACTGAGCATAACAATTTACATAGTGCCGTAGAAATGACGCGAAAACAAAACATGAACATGAAAATATTCTTTGAGCTCGCATATCTTATAAGTATACTGATACAACAGGAAAACTCTAATAAACATCCTTAAGATTTGTACTTTTTTTCAGCAATTTTACATTTTTAAGATTGTAACAATATTCAACAATAACGTCAGGAAATCAAAACATTTATTTTTAAATAGATTTGTCCATTCTGTTAAAGCAGTTTAAAAACAAGCCGGCGTATTTCTGAAATGCATTGTTAATGCGAAAACTGCTGCTTGCTTTTCGAATAAGACAAACCAAAAGACAATTTGGCTAGAAATCATAAAAATGTGGGGAAACTAGTGTTACCATTTTACTTAAACCAATTTGTTCATATTCAACTAACCCATGGTTCACACATAAGTTTTTTTTGGTATGCTAGCATTAGGCAAACTGCATAGAAAACAGCTTACCTTTATCAATTATTTGGGGAAGAAATGAATAAAATGCAGACAAAAATTGTGACAAGTAATTTTCTACGACCAATTCCCACAAAACTTAAACTTATTTTCTAAGTGTTTTCCTTCCAGAAAAGAGTGCTTATTCGATTGTGGAAGTCTGAGACACGTGTAAGCGACTTCAAGGCCACTTTGCTCGAAATTTCAAAACTCGGAAACAACTGGGAATCTATGAAATCTTTTTTATCCAATACCCTGTCGCTTGACTCTAGTTGTCATAAATGAGAAAATTGGCATGCGAGCTTGAAGTAAAGAAAAACTCCATTGCGATCACCAACACGGGCCTCGTGTCGTTTCGTGACTCGTAAATTTTTCGCAATTATACGTTAAGCATATACCGTTTGTATCAAATCTATCAAATAGGTATCAACAGTTGATTTGAATAAAGTATCTTCAAAAAGGCTTAAAGTTTCTCCTGCTGTTCCTTGAGGCTTACCTCTCGGCCCCTTTTATTCATTATAGAAATCAATCGCCTTTTAAACTGTTGCAAAATTACAGAGATAAATTTTTTTGCCGATGACACTAATGTACCAGCACTAATGTACCCAAAACAGACAAAAAAAATTTAATGCAGCAAACAATTGGTTGGTAGTGAACTGATTAGATTTAAGTTCAGAACAAACGATTCAATAGAATAGAAGAGCCAGTGTATCCCAAAAAATGTTTGCTCAGTTTCTGTCCAACTTGTTTGCAAAACTTATACCTTTTTAAGGAATACGTTGGGACTGTAAGTTATCTTTGATTATCCATATTGATAAGGAAGTTAGGAGACTCGCGAAGCAGCGTGGAATTGTTTGTAAGCTAAGCGATTACTTACCTAGCCACCAGTTGATCCAGGATTCAGTTATTGAATATGGTGTTCTGATTTACGCTTGTTTCAGTTTCTCGCCTTTGATAAAATTTCATATTTCACTCAGAGAGCTATATTTTCATTAAAACTTTCATACAAATTATTAGAATATTAAAATACAAGGATATTACATTTTCGCTTTGTGATTTGATCGTCCGGTGTATAGTTTTGCGGACCTGTGGTCCCGTTGACTATCATCTCCTAGTCTCGTATTAGTTTATGGTGTACATTTTATATTCAAAACCTATATAGCATACCGGAGAACTCTAAATTTTCTTTTTAACAAAATTGAAAAATAACAAAATCAAAAATTTAACGATAGTGTTTTTCGGCTTCCGATTCATTTAACAAGACCTCAATTATGATGTCCCTACAATGTACAAACCATTAACGTTTAAACCAACAATACTTACTAACCATGAACAAAAAAATTACATTAGCCAGAATTTGACCGTCAAAGATAATGAAGATAGCCTTCAAAAATAAGGTACTTATTGCAATGTGAAACAGATAGGTCTCTCAACTTAGATTTGTAACCTGTAAAAGCAATATTTGAAACTCAATCTAGAGTTTCACGTAGAAAACTTGTTCAATTTGACTTGTCTTTTTTGACAGACTATGCGACTGATAATTTCTTTGTGAAAAACTGACTACTATATCACTTGAAGATAATGCATGTTCAAAATTATCGCAGACAGAATTTTGCACATCCTGATATGCGAGTTTTCAGACATCTTGGGTTGTAAGCTGCATCTTAAACAAAAAATGAGAACATCAAGTACAACGAAGAACCTATTTGAAATTTAATACATGAGCAGACACAGACCTTAAAAACTTTTGGCAAAAATTCATTCTTTAGATTGATTGTTTGAAACACATTCAAGTAGATTGCACATCTTGGAATGAACTTTTACAAATCTGCAAAAACATTACTGAAAAATAATTTTTTTAATTTCAAACTACAACAAAATAATCGTAATGGAGAACTATTCACGCAATTACTGTACTTGAACGATTATATAGCAACAAAAACATAGCAATGACATCAAACAGCAGCATTTAAAAATTTGCATTTAACGTATAATTTTTGCTTAGGTTGACTAGCTGGGGACGGACGGACTAGCGCCCAAAACTCTAACAAATTGAAAGGTGGTTTGATGGCTCTCAGACTTCTATTGGAAGGCACTAGAGTCCCCATAGTGCACTTATCAACTGTTGGAAAACAAAGTTGAAATTATGAAGTGATTGGAGTAATCATCATAAAATGTGTACACAAGAAACGTAAAGGATTACAAAGAAATTAAAATTCAACAAGTTTTTATTATTAAAGACGGTTCATAGATTTATGTTTGTAACCAAATTCCCTCAATTGATAGATACAGTTCTCTATTACAACAAACTCTATCTACAATATCTCTGATTTAAACCGTCTGACCCAATCGCGGTTTTCCGGTGTTCTGGTTTTGTTCGGCTTCAACTCACTCAACAATATTTTCGCTTTCACGTGTTCATTACAGATGGACTCCTAAGCTCCAACACGGTTACGGTATTGTTATGGTAGTGCTATGGTTCCAATCCTCAGTATCTGATCAAGCAACAATTTACAAAATAGGACAATAACAAAAAAATTTGTCCACGTCGCAACTATGGACCACTTCAGTTCAAATTTTCTCACGTACAGTTTGTTGAGCTCACGTAAAAAATCAGTTGACCTGTACAACTTCTTTAACTTCTGTTGAATTTTATTTAAGCTATTCAACCAAAACAGAGGCAGCATCAGACTTCTGACGCTTACACTTAGTCAATCTGCCAACTTCTAAACTCAAATTTCCTAGTTCATTTCAGAGTATAGCTATGAATTACTTTCAGTCCCCTTCCTTAAAAAATGTAGTATCATAAGGAAACTTGGTATTTTTATCCATACATCACTCTCTAATATCGGGCTGAAGAAAATTGAGAAATTAAAAATTATCCAATTTCTGTCATATAAACGGTTCAACTGCCACTCTGGACGTTGAAAATCAGATTTTCCTAATTCTAAACTCCTCACTTCTACACTATTATTCTCCCGATTAATTGCCAAAATCTATTTCTCTATCGTTCGAAACAACAACTACTCTGTATTCTATAGTACTTCTGTTTGGCTTAATAAGTTTTCCTGTTACGATACAGTTTCGTTTCAATAACACCTTACTCACTATTTAGTTTCTATTTTAGTTACTCTATTTAGTTACTCACTATTTAGTTTCACCAACTCACTATTTAGTCCTAGACACAAACTATCACATTGTTTCCTCTCAAATTTCGCCTATCATGCTACCTTGCGAACCATCGCTAATAATAAATGACAAAAATTAGTACATTAAACAACTACTGCGCCACACTTATCAATTTACAGCAACTGAAAAGAAATCAATAAATCCAAACACTACTTTTAAAATGATTACTCGAATTACAAATTTATCCATGTGGTGATGATATAAAATCTACACACAAAGAGACAACTCAACGTTTCATTCGTTAATTCTCAACAACATCGGTTTGGTTGGTTGAAACAACAAACTTCCAACGTTTACACTGGCAATGTCAACAGAAATTCTACTTTAAAAAATACCGATAACCATGAACTCAACTATTTTGGTTAAACGTATAATTCTATGAGTATCCCATGGTAAGTACATATAAAACAATGTGAATATCTGGTTCTCATTAATAGTAAAATATTACTAACGAAAACAAGTTCCTGTATACAAGTACTGGTAATCGTTCTTGCTCTCAACAACTGTCTTTTGAATACGAAATGTTCAAGTTACAATCGATGAGACAAACGCAACTCATTAAACTAACTATATAACTCTATGGGTAATTGATTGAACACAAGGGCATGAACGAAACAAAGAAACTATACTAGAAGGATAAGAAGGGATGTTTAAAATGACTGAAATCATATCTTGGCATCTTTATTCCTCCGGTACCAAAAACGAATGACCTCCAATCTCCTGACTGGACGGCCAGCTCAAATCGGGTGGTCTTCTCCTCCAGCAACATCTCTTCGTCAGCTTCAGCCCACTCCGTCTCTCCCTCCGACACGTTCTAAGCCACCCTCACCGGCGCCAGAAAATCTCTTTAGATAATCGCTGCTGTCACTCGTCAACCAATTAGACTGCTGAGTCGTCTCCTCCTTCTGCAGTAGACTCTACCACTCAAGTCAACTAGTGGAAACCACGCATCCAGATTGAATGTACTTCTTCTGTTGTGAAAGTTGGCCGAGAAGTCAGAGCATTATGCGTGACATCTGGCTCTTAGACGTTGACTCTGGCTGGGAAAGAGACAAGCCTCTCCCAGTTTAATTGCTTTAGAATCTGGGTCTTTTTCCTCCATCAACAGATCGATGTCGCCGAAACCTCCCTCATTGTCTCATCCACATTTCTCTTCCTCATCCAAGCACTCAAGTTAGGGTCTACAAGTCTGTCGTTCAGTTTCCCCCCATTACTGTCATCAATGGTTTCTGAGTCCTACGACAAATGTCAGGCTTCACGCTCGAGGTCCAGCAGATGTGGCAAATCTTGAGTTGTGGAGACACAGAAGTCATTGTTTATCAAGGCCTCTGATCGAATTACTTCCCCATAGTCAAAAGATTCGTCAACAAAGCACAGTTCTGTTTCTTCAGCTAATTCAGGCCTAACTACTTTGTTCCTATTCTCTAACTTCCCCAGCTTCACTAAGTATCTTTTTGTATACCTTCCCCCCAGCTAATACATCGCCGTTTACCGAACTTAAAACATCATTCACTTGACGTTCCTCGCAAAGAACTGTTCTTCGCTATGTCACACATTCTTTTTCCAGCTCGGACCAACGACTGCCGCGCATCCAAAACTCGGATTACTACCTGCAAACTGACTTGGTCGTTTGAAACAATATTCACATCTTAGCACACTTCCAGTAAATGTGAAACTTTCCAATGTCTCCATCAGTTACTTTTGAGGTTAAGAAACGTAATCATTAAACTATGGATTACTCTTCTTCAAACCTGCCTTTTAAACTAACTATATAACTCTATGGGTCAGTGAATGAACACAAGCACATGAAGGAAACAAAGAAACTATACTAGAATGACTAAAAGGGATGTTTAAAATGACTGAAAAAGATTCCTTTCTTTCAGTACCAAAGAAACTTTAGTAGAATGACTAGAAGGGATGTTTAAAATGACTGAAATCAAAAAGATTTCTTCCTCCGATACCAAAAATGAATGAACTCCAATATCCGGACCTGACTGCCACCTCAAATGGGGTAGTCTTCTCCTCCAGCAACTTCTCTTCGTCAGCTTCAGCCTACTCCATCTCTCCCTCCGACAAGTTCTAAGCCACCCTCACCCGCGCCAGAAAATCTCTTTAGATAATCGATGCTGTCACTCATCAACCGATTAGACTGCTGAGTCGTCTCCTCCTTTCTGCAGTAGACTCTACCACTCAAGTCAACTAGTGGAAATCACGCATCCAGAATTGAATGTACTTCCTTCTGATGTCAAAGTTGGTGGATAAATCGATCATAATGCCTGAAATCTGGCTCTTAGACGTTAAACCTGACTGGGAAAGTGACAAGCCGCTCCCAGTTTAAATGCATTAAAGTCTGGGTCTTTTTCCTCCAACAGATCGATATCGCTGACACCTCCCGAATTAATTCATCCGCATTTCTGCCTCATCCAAGCTTTTCCCAGTTAGGATCAACGCCTGCCGCGCATCCAAAACTCTGATTACTACCTGCAAATTGATTTGGTCGTTTGAATTCAGATTCACATCTTAGCAGACTTTCAGTAAATGTAAAATTTTTTAATGTCTCTAACGCTTAATGAAATAATAGTTCGTTTTGAGGTTTAGAAACGTAATCATTAAACTCTGGATTACTCTGGTTCAAACCTGCCTCTTGTCCCAACTGTCTTCACTCTACCAAGCAAGATCCTAAACTTAGTCCTCGTATTCGTTCTTATTGCAAGGTATTGACGTTACTTAGTCCGCGTATGCGGTCTTACTGCAACGTTGTGAAACTCGTCTACTATTTTCATCTTCCGAGAAGTGTTCAATATACCCACGATCAGAACCAGCAAGATCTAAATAATCTCTAAATAAACCTCAAAACTTACGAACACAGACCACACAAGTCAAGGGTTGGACGTTGCATTTTGCATTGGTGTGCATACCTGTATCCTCTCTACTCCCCCCATTTCTACACAATGAACGGGACTGACAGTCTCTACTATCTCATTGTACCTAAGAACCCTGTCTGTGAACTGACGCCAACTGTGCCGATTGGAATGAGATCTGATGTAGCCTTCCCACAACACAAGGGCATTACAAGCTTTGCCTAGTACTTTGAATTTTCCCTCTATCAAGTGCCTCAAACTCATTTACAGGCCTTGCGTTCTCCTCGATTAGGGCATCTGTTAGAACATGTTCAACAATTAGAACTTCAGTACTCTCAGCTAAGGATATTTCTAACACTACATGAAAACAATCAAATCTAGCCCACGTAAGCACTTCAATTCTATCTTTATTTACCATCGACATACAGTTTCTCCATCGACATACAGTCATCTGAATACCATATCATATCAAGGAATTCCCAAGGTGGTTTGGGTCTTATGAGCATTTCTGTATTTTAAGACGCAATCCCTTCAAAACTTCTTGATTTCAATACGAACTGCTCCTGCTGGACGCAAAGAAGTTTGCAGTCTGCGCATCTGCAGTCCTAACGAGTTATAGCATTTGGAACCCTGTTTTTCTCTCCGATGGCCCAAAATTTGTGTGATCTGATCCACCTGCAGTTCATCAGAAGAGAAAACAGATTTATTGTAATACATGACCACCGAGTTGCTTCTCCACTGAACGTGTCCAACAGGTTTACTATTCTAGACTGGTTAAGATTCTACCCCTCCTTTGGGTTGTGACCAGAACAACCATCAATTGCCTCGCAAATTTGTCATTTGATTTCAAAGAAATTTCTCCGACTCTATTCGCAACACGGCCTCTGATCTCAACAACACAATGTTGCTCTTCATTGAATACGTTAATTCCCCAAGGTTTCGTTTTCCCTCTTCGTCTGTTTTCTATGAGGAACTAATTCTTATGGATGTACCTAATCTTCCTACCAGTTTGGCCACCGTCTAGAGACAAAAACCCAGTTTCCAGAAAAATTAAGTCCTTGCTTCCTGTCTCCTGAGAACATCCAACCAACCTATTATGCCCAGAGGAAAACTCAACCTCCTCATCTTCATCATCAGAACCTTCAAATTCAGAATTTCTCAAAAAACAGGAGCCATTCTTCATCAGACGGTGATGAGCGGTTCACATAAAACAAAAAATCATCAGGAGTAATTATTTTCTCGTTCCTTTTCACCCTCTTGTGACCGAACCCCTTAATTTTCGCTCCTTCCTCTAGAGTTGATGTTGCTCTCCATCCAATATTGTTTCCCTCAATCTGTTGTTCCACAGTATTATGATCCATTAGCTCCTTTTCTCGCTCGGAATTATTCAAGTTCCAATCTGTTGTCGACCATTCAGTTGGGAGTACAATCAATTCTTGCCCGGTTTTCCCACCAACCCTTATGTTATGCTACATTCCCTTCTCCGCATATCTCTCCAAACATACTTCTCTGCTTGCTCATCGTTCAATTGTAGTTACTCCACAATTTGCTTAACGGTCTACATCTCAGAAATTTTAGTACAACAACCTGTTTTCTCTTACTCGACTTCACTTTCACTGGCCTCAATGATTTCGACAAAGTTTTCAACCAAACACACATTCTTTTATCTTCCCGCGTACCTCATCCTTCTGTCTGTCAGATGGTTCTGCAAACCCATTACTGTGCCTCTTACTATCTTGTACTGATCTGAGCTGATGCTCATCTCCAAAAACAGGGTGGCAAGTCACTTACTACATTTAACGCCCAAACTCTAAGAAAGCAAAACATAGACCTCATCGCCTGCTCCTCACTCAATTGTAAAACATCTACAACCGGAGGGTAGTATATTTTCCATACCGCCCATTTCAGGTGTGACGGAAAATACTCCGCAAATGGGGAATAACACTGATCCATACTCCCCAACTTTCTCCTACTAAATTCTATTCCTCATGTTAATAATTCTATTCCTCCTTCAACGCTTACTTAATGCTACCCTCACTTGCTTTTTCGCCTGAGAAGAGTTCTCAATCTTTCACTACTGGTTCGCCTTGACCCTCTTCTATCGACAACTATCGGCCTTTGAAATTCACTGACTCGTGCCCCGTGAAATCTATCGGTTCGTTGCTGTTGCACAATTACTTTTGAAATTTCTCCCTGCTCATTCCCTAAGAGTCAAACTCTCAGACTTCTGCTCCTCCAGTTTGGAAGAAAAATAAAACCTTTCAGACCTTCTATGTCTCTCTCTGCTCTACTCTAATTTTTTTACATTTGAATCTGCCACCTGCCAAATATCAGCTTATCAACCTCCTGTTCCAAAACTCTAGATACTCTGAACTGGTCTTCTTCCTTCAAGAAAACCAATTACTAACACTGACAGTCCTTATCTTACTATCTTACTCTGCTTTTCCCTGTACTCTACCGAGCACTAAATCTCATTTCTAACTACTCTCTCTCTCTCTCTCTCTCTCTCTCTCTCTCTCTGTCAAACTTGCCTCGCATAATCTTGGCCGAGCTCCTGTAACAAGTTTCTCTCACTCAGAACGCTAATACTATACTGTAACAAAATAACAATACCAGCTTCGAGCTCGAATTCAACTCCCAAACTGCTGCACACACGTACACATTCACACATAGTCTCTCTCTCTCTCTCTCTTTCTTGGTCAAGCTCAAACTTGACTCGGTCCTCAGGTTTCTTTTCTTTCGTTGTCGCTTTAGCCTATTCTACTCTACTTTACTTCGTCGCTTCTCCTGCAAAGTTACCTGAAACCATCACTGCCTTCAAACCACTCCAAATGTCCAGAAGTCTATCAAACACCTCCATAAGCGCCAGCGCAGAAGTTATTTCTGAAATTATTACTGAAAGAAACGAAAATTCCACAACGTTTTAGTTATTAAAGATGGTTCACAATTTTTTCTTTGTAACCAAATTCACTCAAAAGATTGATATTTGTCTTTATCAGAACAAAATCTCTCTACCAAATCTCTGAATTATGCCGCCTGATCTCATCGTCGCTTTCCGGTGTTCTGGTTCTGTTAAGTTGGTTCAACTCTCTCGACAATGTTTTTGCGTTCACAAGTTCTTTACAGATCAACTCCTACACTACATCGCTGTTATGGCCCTTTTGTTGTAATGCTACGGTTCCACTCCTTAGTAAATTATCAATCAACAATGTACAATAATGGACAATAACAAAAGAATTTGTTCACATTGCAACTATGGACTACTTCAATTCAGCTTTTCTTACGTAGAATTTGTTGACCTCAAGTAAAGAATCAGTTGACCTGTACGACATCTTTAATTTTTGCTGACTTTCATTTAAGCTATTCAACCAAATAAAAGCGGCATCAGACTTCTGACGCTAGCAATTAATCAATCGGTCAACGTCTGAACCCAAACATTTCCAGTTCATTTCCGCCTATACCTATGAAATAGTTTCTCAGCCCCTTCTATAAAAATTATAGTATGATAAGGAAAATTGGAATGTTATATCTATACATCACTCTTTAAAGACTGGCGAAAGAAAAATTGAGAAAATAAAAAGAACTATCCACTTTTCACATCTTAATGTTATAATTGCCCTCTAGAAGTTGAAAACAAGATTTTCCAAATTATACACTAACTAGTAACTCTGTCCTAGCTATGAAAACGCTCCATTTTTGACTGAATCAGAAAACTTTAAATTTACTTCAATTAGGAACCAAAACTAAATGAACCAAAAATATTTTGAGAAATGATAAATTGCTTAAACAATATTTAATTTAAAACAGAATGTATAATTGTATCTTTCTTTAAATTGATTATGATGGAAACTAAATAATTGGCTACGCGAAAATATCCAACTGCTTTCCAAAAAAAAATTCCATTCCAATTCCAAAAACTTTCTAATTATAAATTTCTTTAGAGATATGAATGCATTTTTATAAAATTGAAGGTTTCAACAGCAAAGTTTTAATAAAACCAAAAATATCTTCTGTATCAACGACAGACACATTTTTACCAACTTTGAAGACCGTCCAAGGATCCCGCAAAAATTGCGTTAAGAGTAAAGACAACGTTTTTAAATCACTTTAATTTTTTTCAACAATTCATAATTTCTCTAGGATTCTAATCCAGCAGATCAAAATGACCATTAATCAAGCGTTCGGCTCCTTCAAAATCTTCGTGCTCGTTAAAAATTCCTTATGAAAACACTAATGCAAATCAAAATGCTCGAATTTAGCTTGTTAACGTCAAGAAAAAACATGAAAACTGAAAAGTTCTGATCCAGCATTAAGCTCGTTCCTACTTAGAAAAACTGAACCTAGAAAAAATGCTTAAGATCCAGAGATTAAAATTGTTCTGACCACAAACTATAGTCAGCATTGACATCTGGACTCGGACATCAGCGGCGGGGTGGCTCAAATGCTCTCCGTTAAGGGGACTGAAAGGGAATGTGTGAAATCAATAAACAAAGAGACATCGGAACTCAATGATTTTGTCCTTGCTTTTGAACACTTACAGGATTCCGTTGCAGGGTCCAAAAGTGAGGAAAAGTAGGAAAACTGTCATCCAGTCCTGCCACCTGGTTCCACTCAGGTGGATTACACTTCCGTTTCTCTCATCTGACACATCCACCGCCATTGATTACAATGTTAAATAACGATTCGGTGAATAGTAAAATATAACAGAGGTATCAGATTATAACGGTTTTCAAACGGTCAGTGCGTCTCGCCCTAGTCAATCAACAAATTATTTGAAACAACTTCGCAATTTTTTTGTGGATGAAAATTCTTGTTTTTCACTTGGTTAGCAAAGTTTGACCAAATTATAGACAAATACGCTGCAGCAATATATTAACACATTTGAAAAAAAAGTGTAAAACGGGATGTTTGCAATAGCAGAAAAGGATATTTTCAGGGTTCTGCAAGATATATAAAAGAAGTTATTGATCAAAAAATTATAAAAGTTGTACACTTAAAAAACTAAAGAAATCGAGAATTTGAGCTCAAATTTGGCGGCACGCAAATGAGCATGAAATTAAAGAGACGAACTTTAATATTTCACAACAGATCTTGACTGGCAGAGAGGTTATTGACCGATAACAGTAACGGAACATAAAGCCAATTTTTCAGAAGTTTTTCAAACAGACAGCTCTAAATTAGGGCCAATTTAACCATTATTTACTTTTCAGTCTATAAATAATTAAAACTAATCAATGATTAATTTTTAGGATGAAAACCTGAGATGCAGAAAGGGTGGCCGCCGTATTGGCCGACAGGGCGTTTGGCCGACAACCATAAGATGAGAAATTTAGCCGACAGTTTAAGTAAAATGAGCAATATTTTATCGCTCAATTTACTTAAACTGTCCGCTTAAAATTTCGCATTTTTGGTTGTCGGCTAAACGCCCTGTCGGCCAATTTTCCTAGCACCTGCAGAAAAAGTATGTGCTAGCCGAGGATCGACGAACTGGCCGACAAGGGGTTTAGCCGACAATCATGATTAAGCGTCGGCTAAGTTGCGCACTTTACTCTTGCCGGCTAAACCCCCCTGTCGGCTAGATATTCATAGCACCGCAATAACTATTGGCCGACATTATGTTTAAAGCAGATAAAGGGGGATGATGCATTTAGGCGATTTCACGCTTCTGAGCGCTGAGCGGCCAGAATTAGAAAATACCGCTATAATTGGTTAAAACTATATATTATATATTAAAAGATCTAATTCAAATTGCTCCCTCCAGCTCGCTTATCGCTTACATGCACTACTACCCCCCCCCCCCCCCCCCCCCACTTATGCTTAATAATTTTCAATTTTCGTTACTAAGCCTGCACTTCAAATTGCCAAATTTCACAGAGCTACCGATATTATTTTAACATTCATTACGTTTCGGCTCAATGTAAAAAGTTAATAATCGCTAGCGCGTTTGAATTTATTTGACAAGTGATTTATTGATAGCAATCAGATTTGCTAAAAACTATTGTAATACTATAGTGCAAATTTCTAGTTTGAACTGTCGGCTAATTAATAAGTCGGCCAATATTCTTATCGCTTCAATTGATTAGAATGCGAACACGCTCTTATTCTGCTATGTGATTGGTCAATAAATTTGTAGCTAAAATTAATATTTCCGCCTGTTGTAAGTTAGGGGCGATAGTTGATAAGATTTTTAATGGGAATATCAAATAAATCGCAGTTTTGGTAATCGGCTAAACCCACCGTCGGCCAATAGTCTCCGAATTAGGATTTGGCATCAAACCAAAATAAACATAAAGATAATAAGGGGTGAGAACTAATTTACAGATATGGTTAGTAATTATAATTATAAACCAAATTGCTGGATTATTAACTCTTGGCTTATTATAGCTTCAAGGTCTGTTTGATTTCATGGGTGAGGTTGAGAGTTTTGTTTGGGTTTGTTCCGGAGGGCCAGCGCAACAATGTTATCGACATTTGCACTGACAAATTGCAGCATTTAAAATGTTTGATGTGAAATAAGATTGAAATTTGATTGAGTTGTCTCATTACTGGAGCCATGCGACCTACTGTCACCATAAGCAATATATATGCTACGAGTTCTGCTATAATAGACAATCAGATTATACTTGCGCGTCATTAAGCATGTCAAACGATGCATGATAGCAAGAAGTTGGGATCTTTTCGTTTTGTCCCCTAAAATTGCGGAGGAGCGTTGCCTTATTTTTACTAAAAACAATTAGTTTCAAGAATCCATTTCACATAAGTCTTGCGGATCTTTTCAACAATTGCCCCCCCCCCCTTTGCAAAAGGGGGGCCTATTCTTGAATAGAATTTAAGCGAGCGATTTATTAACCAATCAGAGACGACTAAACTTTCCGTGTATGCTCATACTGTGTTAAACTGGATAGAATAAAATGCGCCATGCTAGGGCAATTAACCGAATTGAATACAAAGCGAAAAGAATTTCCGACTGGCGGGTCGGTGGGCGCGCTTCGCGCGCGTCGCGGCTTTGCCGCGATAACCGACCCGCGATTTTCGGATTACATCCCACAGCGCGTGAGAGGCATGGCCGTGAACAGTGGTCCACAATTGAGCTTAAACTGTTATTCGGCTATCTAAACTGTAGGCCAGGTAATGTTGTGGTAAAGTATAGCACAAAAGGGGTGGCAATTCTCTACTAGGTACCAAAGGGGGGGGGGGGGGGCAATTGTTGAAAAGATCCAGTCTTGCAACTTAACTGCCTTGTTTTATTCACTTAGTCAAGTAGAAAAACCGATATTACTTACGCAAAATAACAAAATGTTGAACAGTGAGATTGTATCAGGCCAGTAGTTTGGTTCACAGTGTGGATCGACCAAAAACCTATCCCCTTTGTTTCTGGATTCTTTTTTCTGCAAATTTGTAAATTTTTTTGGTTCATCTGAAAAATTGACATCATGCATTTTTAAGGCAATGATTGTTTCTAATTATCTGATTGATTTCAAAAGATAAACTGTCTGAAACTCTCGAAAAATTTGTCTTTTCTCCTAAACAACTACCCACATTTCAGTATTTCTTCCTTTCAAAAAAACGTTTTTCAAACAGATTGTTCGTCCGTTGAAAATACGCTCCTCCGACTTTAACTTAAGTCAAATTGATTTTCAGAATCTGAGGACATGCTATTCACTCAACACAAACATATCATTCAATTCCGAGAGGTCGTCAAAAGACTTCAAGGGCGCCTAGTATAGTGATGTCTAGAAGCAGTTTAAGGTTATTTTGCCAAAAATCTTTTTTCAAACTTACCAATTCTCCATTACTGGTAAAAAATATCACCTGAGCAAAAAATCAGTTGAATGAAGCTAAAGGAAATAGAAAAGAATCGTCAGAAAATTGAAAGCATTTCCTTAAATGTAACAGAACATCATTGGAAAAAATTTCCGTTTCTTGATGTCCAATGCTTTGATTCTTTTTATAATTTGGGTTGGTACGTGAGCATGATATTGAGCAGTTTCTTTAACAGTACGTTAATAAACTTGGAACTACATACCACCTCCTTAACATATGATTTGAGCGATCTACCCTTTCTTCTGAGTTTCAACAGCTTTCAAATTCAACAAAACTTATTACGGTTGGATTTTCTTCAGTTGCTCTCAACCCTAAAAATCTGACTATTAAATTTCACTCAAATAAAGCTCTTATTTATTTTTACTCTGATTTTTTCTCCCACAGTGCAAAATAGGTTGTGTTTTCCCGAACCGTAAACAGTCTGGATTCCACCGTATGGAGAGCTGTCTGCACTCCGTTATAAGTAAAAGCACAGCATATTGAATTATCGATTGTGTATAGAACTTAAAAAAAGGAATTCTGTAAAAGCAGTTATTTTTTTCCAACAAATGAAAATGAATTTCTGAATATGTTCAATAATTTAGTTATATGTTGCCCATGCTATTTATTTTCATATGTTTTTCGATAATAACTACATTGTATTTTATATAAAGTTGTCTTTTAATAGTTTGCCGATATATTGATGAATCCTACTACCGCTACTAAAAGAACTTAGCAATTTTCTTCAGTCTTTAATAACGATTTTGTGTTTCATTTAACCGACAATGTCAATTAAGCATTTTGGTTATGTAAACCTTTGTTTATTTAGTTCTGCAGAAGAACTCTCCTACAGCTAATAGTATAAATTACTGACCAGTGGAAAATTTATTGACCTCATTAATAAATAAATGAAAAGTAAAAGAGTACTGAACCCCCAGAACTGAAACCACTGGCGCACCATCTGAATGTTTATTCATGTTGGTAGTAAAAAACTTATATCAATTGACTGACTTCTGCAAGAAAGGCAGGAAAAAATAAATTCCTGGAGCGGTAACTGGAGGACCAAATTACGAAACACTTTACTCGGGTGCTTATTAATAACTGTATTTATACAAACAAAATCAATTAATTTCATGAATTCACTTCACATAAGTCTTGCAATTTAACTGTCTTGTTTTATTCACTTAGTCAGGTGCAAAAAATATCATTAATGCCAAAAAACAAAATGTAGAAGAGTGAGTTAGTATCAGGAAATTAATTTTTCCCACAGTTTGACTCGACTAAAAAACTGTTCTCTTGGATTTTGGATTCTTTTTTCTATAAATTTGTAATTGACACATGCAATTTTAAGGGGTCGATTGGTTCTAAGTATCTGATTGGTTTCAAAAGATGAACTAGCTGACACTGTTGAAAATTTTGTAATTTCTCTAAACAACTACCCAAATTTCAGCGATTCTTTTTTTTAAATAAAAAAAGGTTTTTCAAACAGATTTTTCGTCCGCTGAAAACACGCTTGTCCAACTTTAATTTAAGTCAAACTTACTTTCAGGATCTAAGGACATGCTATTCACTCAACACAAGCATATCACTCAGTTGCGAGAAATCGTCAAAAGGATTCAGGGACCCCTAGTATAGTGATGCCTAGAAATAGTTTAAGAGTATTTTGCCATTTTTTTTCAAATCTAACAACTCTCTATTATTGCTAAAAAAATCAACTCAGCAGAAATTCAGATGTAAGAAACTTAATGAAATTGTCAGAAAATTGAAAGTAAGTCAGCATTGCCTTAACTGTAACACAGATTATCATTGGAAAAAATCCCGTTTGTTAACATCCAACGCTTTGACTCTTTTTTCATAATTTGGGATGGTACTTGAGCATGATACTGAGTAGTTTCTTTAACAGTACGACAATAGATTTGGAACTACAGACAGTTTTTTACATGGATGGTTTGAGCGATCTGCCTGTTCTTCTGAGTTTCAAGAGCTTTCAAATTCAACAAAACTTATTCTGGATTGGTTTCCTTCATTGGTTCTTGACGCTTAACAATGTGACTATTAAGTTCTACTCAAATGCAGCTCCTGTGCATATTTACTATGACTCTTTCTCCCACAGTGTGAACTGGGTTGTGTTTTCTCTAACTAGATTTAGTTTTAATCGAATGACTCAATTTAGAAACCAACCAGCGGCTGTGGCGCTGTTTGCACTCCAGTGCAAAAAACCACAGCATACTGAAATATCGATTTGTATAAAACTTTAAAAACAGTAATTTAGAAACCCCCATTATTTTTTCCGAAAGATGAAAGTTAGTTTCTGAATTTGTTCAATGATTTAATTATGTACTGCCAAGGCTCTTAACTTTCATGTGTTTATCGATAACTACTCCATTGTAGTTTATATAAGGTTGTCGTTTAATATTTTTCCGATATATTGATGAATAGTAACACCTCTACTAAAAACAATTTAGCAAGTTTTTACTGTCTATAATAATGATTTTATGATTCCTTTAACCGACAATATCAATTACGCATTTTGATTATGTACACTTCTGTTTATTTCATTCTGCAGAAGAACTGTCCTTCATCGAATAGTAAAAATTCCTGACCACTAAAAATTTGAGTGACCTCATTATTAAATAAAATAAAAGTAAAGAGGACTGAACCCCCAGAACTGAAACCTCCGGCGCACCATCTAAATGTTCTATCACGATGGTAGTAGAACACTTTTCATCAATTCCTGACTTATGTAAGATAGCTAGGAGGACATGAGTTTCCGCAATCGGAGGCGCAGATTACGAAATACAATACGGGGGGGGGGGGGGCTTATGATTTACTGTATCAAGAGCCAACAGGGTAAACCTCAACAATTCCGGTAAACCTCAACCTGCAAAATAATTCACTCGTAATAGCCTACACTCACAAAATTAAATTATGCAGATGGAAAACATTCAGGCTTCAGACTCAAAAATTTCTTATTGTTGTGCGAAAAATTAACTTGCAAAAAAAAATTAACATTGTGCTTTTCAAATCACACATTTATCTGGACATAACCGGAAAACGTCTCGTTTTCTTTTGCTACACATAAAAGAAAAATGACTGAAGAAAAAAACAAATTTTATATAAATTGTGCTCAAGGTGCTATAACCCGCTTGAGCAGTAATTTGCTACATTTCATTAAACGTGTCGACTACTAGGAGAGTGATAGATTTATAAACAGTATCAGTTATCTACTGCTACCTGTAATCCAATAGACTGACTTCATCAGTTTTTTTCGTCTACGTTTTTTTACCATCACGAAATGTGGTCCCAAGTCATTTGATTTTGAATTATTTGAATGAAATTGAACGGTATACGATTTGGCAAAGTTGCAAAAGTTGCGGAGGAGCATTGCTTTATTTTCACTAACTAATCCACAATGAATTTGATGAAATCAATTCAATTAAGTCTGCAATTTCAATTTCCTGCTTTATCTACTTATTCATATACAACCGATTTTAACTTTGCAAAAAAAAACAAAACACTAGAGCACTGAGACCAGGCCAGGAGCTTTGTTCACAGTGTGACCCGACCAAAAACTTGTCTTGCTCGGTTTAGGATTCCTTTTATAGGAAACTTGTAATTTTCTTTGGTTCAAATAAAAAAAACATAAAGTTTTCAGGCACTAATTGAATCTAATTTTCTGTTAAAAAAAACGTTTGAAACTGTCGTGAAATTGTCTATCTCCTTAGTAATTACCCAAATTTCAGTTTTTATTCCTTTCTTTCCTAAAGTTTTTTACCAATAGTTTGTTCGTCCGTCGAAAAAACGCTCGTCAGCCTTTGAAATAAAATAATAAATATTGATATTCAAAATCTAAGGAAATGCTATTCACTCAACAAACACAGAACAATCAGTTCCGGAGGAAGTGAAAAAGCTTTAGGGACACATAGTGTAGTAATGACTAAAGTCAGTTTAAGGGTATTTCGCCAAAATTTTTTTCAAAAACATCAATTCTCCATTATTTGTTAAAAAAAGAACAAAAAATCAGTTGACGGAAGCTAAATGAAATAGGAAAAAATTGTCATTAAACAGAAAGTAAGTTAGTATTGCCTTCAATGTAACACAGACCATCATTAGAAAAAAAATCAATCCCGTTTATAATGTCCAACGCTTTTTTAAAATTCGGAATGGTATTTGAGCATGATATTGAAAACTGTCTTCAACCTTACGCCAATAGACTTGGAACTACACACAACTGCGTTAATCGATTGTTTGAGGAATATACCTGTTCTTCTAAATTTCGACAGCTTTTCAATTTCAACAAAAGTTATTCTGGATTAGTTTCTTTCAGTGGCTCTTATTCCTGAACAATGAGCTTAAAAATTTAAAAATTTTAATCAAATGCAGCATCTTTGCAGTTATACTCTGACTTTTTTTCTCCCGGAGTGCCAACAGGGTTGACCTTTTCCGAACCGCATATGGTTCCAGTCAATTGATTCAATCTATATTCCAGCGGCCGCAGCGTTGTTTACACTCCTTTTCAAATAAAAGCACAGCATAGTGAAATAACGATTGTGTATAGATTATATAAAAATTTGTAAATCGGAAAAAGCCAGTATTTTTTCCGTACGATGAAAACGATTTCTGAGTTTGCTCAGTAATTCAGTAAAGTATTGCATATGCTCCTTAAACTTCAAGTTTTTATCAATAACTAATCCAATGTATTCTACATAAAGTAGTTTTTCAATAGTTTTCCGACATAATTATGAATCCTGTTACCTCTACTGAAGACAACTTCCAGTTTTTCCTGCAGTCTATGGTTCTGATTTTGTAATTCATTGAACCGACAACGATATTGTATAGTTTTGTTTTTTTGCACACAATGCAGAAGAACTGTCCTTCAGCCGAAACTACAATTTTCTGATGAATGGAAAAATGAGTGACCTCATTATTAAATAATATGAAAAGTAGAAGAGAACTGAACCCCCAGAACTGAACCGTGTGGCACACAATCTGTGTGGTCTCTCATGATGATACTAGATTACTTACCTCACCTCTCTGACTTCTGTTGTGTTCCTGGGCCGCCAATCCGAGGCCCAGATCCCATAACTGTATTTCGCAAGTTTTTTTAATTTACGATATCAAAGGCCATCTGTATGTTCAAGATTGTTGCCTTTATGCTGTTTGTTCATATTGCATGACGTTTTTTTTGCAGATTTTAGCTTGACTAAACCTTTAACTGCGGACGCTTTTCTTCTACAAGCCATAAAGAAAACATAATTTTTGAAATGAAACTGCTTATTTGAGCAAACAACATTTCTTTCATAAAATTTTTTGTCTGTATGTAGGACAAAAATGATCCTAAAATTGTCGGAGCAACAAATTGAGTCAATTCGTGGAGTGGAATAACTTCAAACATTACAGTAACTTGCGTGTGCTGATGCAGTCATTGAAGAGTACAGCCAGTCTATGGACAAATGAAAATCTAAATTTTAAAGAAAAAAATTTTGAATCAGACTTGAGCGTTTGACCTTTTTGTGTTCATTTGCAAAAAAACGGTGCAAGTAAGGGTCAACATATACGCAACTTTACAAAAAGAACTTTAAATAGTTCAACAGGGCTCTGGTCAAAGCTTGATGTTAATATTCGGTTTCCCTAATTTTCAACAACTGCGTTGAAGAAACATTTGCTATTTTGCTTTGCGTTTGATTTTGAGTTACATTAAGTTGAATTGATAAAATTAAGTTTCTTTTTTCAAACAATATTTAACCAGATTTTTATCCGATTGTACTTACTTGAACTATTTCTTTTTTGTTACGTAAAAACGTTTAATGTTTGGATTTTTTCAGAAAGCAAAAAGTAAAACCTTTTTACTAACCCAACTTCGAGTGCTTGTTTAATTGGTTCTTTGTTTGTTGGTTTGCTTGTTTGAAAACTGGTTTAGAATTTGACCAAATTGTGCATAGCCTAAGTGAGCAAACAAAACTTCATAAAGAAAATTGGCGTCTAAATCATCATCGCCCAGATGTTTTTTGGTAGAATTGCGTGAAAATTTATAATTCGTGTCTGTCAAAACTGACGAATCTTTAAGAGTTTTACAAGGTTCAAACAATAAATTGTTGCTTTCTATCCAGATGCAGTGTTGAGTAAAATTTTTATGTGAATAAAACCGTATGATGGTTGCTGAAAATAGTCCCAAAGATAGCTTTTCAAATTTGTTGAGAAAAAAAAAGTATTGACAAAGACTTGAGCGCTTGAAAATTTCTTAGGCAATTTTTGAACACTTTCTGACACAATTGTTTCTTTTACATATATCAACACCATTGTTTTTTTCAAATCCATCGGAACTCATTTTTTTTGTTTTGAGTGGCGCAAGTAGGTGTCATCTAAAAAACAACTTTACAAGAATCCCATTCAACAATTCAACAGGGCTCTATTCAATGCTTAATGTAGGTTTTGGGTTTCCCTCCTTGTCACCAACTGCCTGGAAAAATTTTCAATGTTTTGCTATGGGTTTGAATTGATATTCGATAAAATGAATTGATTAAATTACGTTACTTTTTCAAAATGACATTTAACCAGATTTTCACCCGATCATATTTTAAACTCCTAATTTAATTTTATTTTGTCACATAAGAACGTTTAAGATAAAGGTTTTCCCAGGAAACAAAATATGTATCTTATTTGCGAACCCAGCTTCGAGTATTTAATTGGTTGCTTGCTTGTTTGTTTGTATAAAACCAGCCAAAAAAATTCGTAAAGAAAGTCCGCAAATAAAACATCTACGCCAGGAGATTATTCGAGAGAATTGCTTGAAAATTTTATAATTCGTGTTTGTCAAAATTGCCGAATCGTTTAGAGTTTTACCAAATTCGCACAATAAAGAGTTGCATTGAATCAAGTTGTTGTTTGGAGTGAATCTTTTATTGGAATCAGACCGTATAATGGTCACTGAGAATAGTCCCAATGACAGTTATTTTATTGTCTTGACTACCAAATGCAACATAGATGGTGCTTTTGCTGGTGATTTGTCCTTTGTCCTGCCTTTGTAGTGTCAAAGTCATAGAAGGCTTCTTCAGAATAGTAATTTCCTTCAGAATAGTAGTAGTAAAAATGTATCTTGTCTCTCGTGCCTCTATTTAAAGAAAATTTTACACTGTTATGACTTTTTTAAAGATTACACCCCTTTTCTTGCAAATCTTGCAAGATAACCATTTTCTGGCAGATCTTGCAAGATAACCATTTTTCTGCCAGAATCTTGCAAGATAACCGTTTTTTGCAAGATTCTGGCAGAATCTTGCAAGATAACCATCCGGTCTCGCCTGGGGTATGGTCGATATGAAGGTCGAGAAATAGGAAATGAGTATCCAGAGGTTTAAACTAAACTTAGTATAGTTTTTCCTGAAGTATCGCTGAAATTATTTAGAAGTATTTGTTTTCAGGTAAGTGTTTGTTGTTGAAACATTCATGAGTTTGTCTTCCTGTTTTAGAGTTAAAACCTGATAAAAACTTTAGCTAAGGCTTGATACTTTATGTGCCATTTGGTACAATTCTGAAAACTAGATGCGGATCGCCTCTCTTTCGTTTCAGTTTCTGATAGCCATTTAGTGCAAAACTGTCAATGTTGCATTGTCTCACCCATGTTTCAGTTAGACATATAACTAAAGCTTGAACGAGTAAAACTGATAAAAATGCCACAAAATAATCAAATTTTATACGTATTGATCTAACGTTTTGATGGAGATTTGCTTATAATAAGATCTTTGATTTGCAAATAAAATTTTACTCTCTAGGAAACAATAAATTGTTTTGGTTGATACAATTTTACATAATTTAACATAATAAATACTAACAAAACCCCATTTTCACTCAGAAAATTTATAACCATTAAGTTTTTGATTGTTCTTCCAAAAGATTCGAAACATCATGCCTTCAGCAAATTAGGAAAAAACGCAATTTTTTTTGTAGCAACTGAGTACATCGCATGAAAAAAAGTCTCACACTATTATGAAAGTATACCTTACAAAAAATTGTTAATTTCAGAGCTGCTTTTTCAGAGCTGCTTTATGTCACTCTGTTTGAAAGGAAAAAGAAATTTAATTTTTTCCTACATAAAAAGTTTTAAATGGTAGTAGGGAGACTGATTCAAGGCTTCTTCCTATTATTAATCATGAAATATAACACTTTTTTTGAAATAGAAAGTCGGACAACAAAAAATATAAGTCATGTTTTTAGACAAGTCGCGTTTTTCCTCACCGTCAGCTCATTTTTCAGTTTTTACCAACTTTCTTAGCTGTAGGCTGTAGATTATCTGTTGCATGATTTCTTATCAGCTTTGGATCAAGTATTTCGAGGTCTGCAATGTTGTCCACAGGCATATATGAGGATTACTTATTTGATAAATCTTAGTTAACGAAAATATTCTTTTTCTTCTTGACGCTCTCGCTTTCAGGTCCGCTTCATATTAAGGCAACCTGTCAATCATGAAGACATTTCCTCTAATAATGTGATATTCTGGTTAAAATTTTTGACTACAATCATACACCCAATCTCTGCAAATAAAAGAAAAAGAAAGAAAAAATTCAAGGTGCTTCAAGGAACGTAATTTCTATCAGTCCACTTGTATGGGGTTGCAAAAAACTATAATTCTGTTGCTTATGAACCATTTTTTTGAGCGCAGCCTCCCATTTGTTTCAAGTTGTTGGCTATCCTGTTCAACTTTTTTTTGCTTTGCCAAAAAATTTTCCTTAGCCGATACTGGTGCTGAGATTTTTCCCCCTAGGTTGTCGATTTGCTGTTGAAAAAATAAGCTTAACGATCTGAAGCAGCGCTACTGGATGGGTGCACATAGATGTTGTCCTCGGCAGTTTTCTGATAAAATCTAATTTTCTGTAATGTTATGTCTGTAGGCAAAAGCGATCAGGAACAATTGGTTAAAGGAAAATAAGATAGAATATAATGTTGAAATATTTGGGTAATGAACATTTGCTCAGTGTTAAGATAGGTAACAGGGTGATTTGTATGCAGTTGACGTCAAAAACAAAGAACAATTTTGCCTGCCACCGTTTAAAGTTAACCTTGATCTTTCAATAACTTTTTGTGATAGCCTATGAATTGCATTATTATGGCGTGCTCGCACAAATTTTGTTTTTTTTCGGATTTCTTCGACAAGCCACGACTTCCTTTGAAAATGGGGGCGAGATTTGAGAAAAAATTAGGCCAGCAGATTAGTATTTTATCACGGGTTTTCAGCATTTGCGCATACTGTGTCATGCTGAAAGGAAAAAGTATGCCATGCTATAGCAAGTATCCGGGTTCGAATGCAAAAAAATCCTATTAGCCGGTCACATATTGCGCTTAGCGAGTCTTTTATTGCCACAATCACCGGCACGCTATTTTCGAATTACATTCAACAACACAGGAGAGGCATGACTTTGAACAGCGGCTGCGTTTAAACAGATGTTCGGTTCAACGATTTTTTTCCAAACAATTTTCCTTAGTCGATACTGGTGCTGAAATTTTCCCCCTACGCTGTCAATTTGCTGTTGAAAAGTTAAACTTAACAATCTGAAGCAGCGCTACTGGATGAAAGCACAGAGTTGTTGTCCTCCGCAATTGTCTGATAAAAACTGATTTTTCTGTCATGGTATGGCTGTAAGTGAAAGCGATCAGGAAAAATTGGTTAAAGGGAGGTAAGTTAGAATACAAGGTTGAAGTATTTGAGTGATGAACATTTGCTCAAGGTTAAGATACGCTACAGGGTGATTTGTACGCAGTTGACATCAAAAACAAAAAACAATTTTCCCACCACCGTTTCAAATCAATCTTGATCTTTCAAAAACTCTTTGTGATAGCCCATCAACTGCATTATTATTCCGTGCTAGCCCAATTTTTGTTTTTTTTTCGAAATTTTTCCAACAAGCCACGCCCTGGTTTGAAAATGGGGCGTGATTTGAAAAGAAAATAGGCCAGCAGATTAATAATTCTTCACAAATTTTCAGCAATTGCGCATACTGTGTCAAGCTGAACAGAAATAACAGGCCACGCTATAGCAATTACCCAGGTTGGAATGCAAAACAAGAAAAAATCCGATTGGCCGTCCACATGGCGCGCTTAACGAGCGTTTTTTTGCCACAATCACCGACACGCTATTTCCGAATTACATTCACGAACGCAGGAGAGGCATATTTTTGAACAGCAGCTGCGTTTAAACAGATGTTCGGCTGTCTAAAGTGAAGGCCATTTAATACTGTGCTAATTTGCAGAGGTGAGGGGGGCGGTTTTCTACTATGTATCAGGGTATCAGCGGTCCGAAAGCTCCGTTTTTTCCTTTACATCTGGATCGCCGAAGGTCTTTTGTTGTTCATGCTTTGTCAATAGCAGAATTTCAATCAAAATTACTATCAGGTATTAATTCCTATTTAATTGGTTTTCTTGAGAACTAGATGACCTAGCTATACATTTTTCAATTATAGTATCTGCGATTGATTTGATTTTCACAAGTTAAGAGGAGGATCGGTAATGCGCTTTTACTCCTAACATTCCGACCCTGCTGTGCCAAGTGAAATAATTGTCCAACAAATATGAAGATATAGAAAACTTTAAAAAATCACTTCGAAAAAATGGTGTACTGATTTAAATATTCTCTTGAGGCTCTAACGACTAAAAAGAAACAATACCTCAAACAATACCTCAATTGAGAAGCAATGCTAACTGCCATTAAGGAGAGTATAAGACAACAAAAACAACAAAATCAAATAAAAAACTAGTTTTATTCACGAATAAAAATCAATGTCTATCTATTCTTACATTAAAAACCTAATGAAAAAATAAAAAAAAATTAAATGATAATAAGACTAACCAAATGACTTGAATTTCATGAAAAACTAAATTTCGTTGCTTATAAACCATTTTTTTTGTTGCTTATAAACCAATTTTTTTTTGTTTTTCCAAACAGTTTTACTTAGTCGATACTGGTGCTGAGATTTTTTCCTCTAAATAAAACTAAATAATATCTCTAATACTGAGAATAACAAACAAATAGACAGAAAACAGAAAGCTAAAATTTAGAAAAATCCGGTCACACTTTCCAATTATACCCAAAGTCATGAAAGCAATTAGCTATCAACTGAAACCATTCATTGGTTTCGTTAAAATTTTAAAATAGAAAACGTTGAGACTCGTTTTTTTTGAAAACTTTGCACTACTAAAAAGTGCAAACACAAGTAAAAAAACAAAAAGCTTTTTCAAGTTTGCGAGGAAAACGTGTCAAAACCTCTAAGATCAAAAAATGTTCACCAAGTGTGAAAAAAAATAAATTGTTGAATATAATCAATTTTGCATTTCTAAAGCGTCAATAAGTCTGTATGCAACTTGTACTAAATGAGCCGTTAAAGTGATGATCCGGAAAATTCGCAAATAAGAACATCAATTGTTGGATGGAAAATATTATAAAAAAATTCACAAAAACTTGTAATTTCAATGCCGAAAAATCATTATTTAAAGAACCAGAACCGAGAACTACATTATGATTCACTATAAAAAATGCAGCTTTTCATTTTGTTGGAACTAGGCTGGAAAACTGCAGAGAAAAGATGAAAATCGGGAAATCTCATTTTACTGTTTTTCTTTTGAAACCGAATTTTTTTAAGAAAAGCTTAAGACTTAACAACTGTAAGCATGCAATCTAAAGATGGCAGATAGTTTAACTTTTTGATGCTTATGAGGCCAATTGTACATGTAATTGGTGAGACAAATTCAAAAGACTACACATTATCACCAAAAACAAGCAAAACGGTAAATTTCAAGAACAACTTTATGCAATTGGTGATGACCCAAAAAAGAATAAGCTTTCCGATCAAATTAACGTGAATGTTCACTGGCCTCTTTTTGTGCGTAAATTTGATTAGTGAATAATTGAGGTTTGATTTGAAATCATTCTGCTCTGTAATCAACATAAAAAACAAAGGCAAAAATGTTTCAAAATAATTTATGAAG
Organism: Convolutriloba macropyga; assembly: GCF_964194025.1. NCBI lineage: Eukaryota > Metazoa > Xenacoelomorpha > Acoela > Convolutidae > Convolutriloba > Convolutriloba macropyga. The sequence goes on along the minus strand of NC_134472.1, from coordinate 12,596,188 downwards.
CGCCGCATTACAATCCCGTTATATTTTGAACTATAAATTTCCACAACTGAACCAAAAGTGTTTTTGCTGTTGCTCCATCGCCAGTATAAAAAATTGTTCCAAATGTTGCGCAAAGAGTTAATTTGACCAAAATTCTTTGACATAAAAAAGGATTAAATTTGGATACCTATCGAGTATTGTTAAGAAACAAATATTATGTATCAACTGAATATGAGAAATACTAACATTATTTATCAATTGAAAGCGCTAAAAAAATTTTAAAAGCTCCAGACTAGATATTTGATAATATAGACGCAGCCATACGACCAAAAATTTAATCAAATGATGGCAATAATCTAAAACTAAGTAAAAATTAACAAAACAAGTTTCGTAACCATAAAATAGAAAGAGCCTTTCTCATAAAACAAATTATTCTCCGACCGGAACTTATTGGAGGATAAATGGACTCTTATTAATTGAACTCTTTAATGAAAAAACTTTACTATCACTGCACGGCTCTTAGAATTCTCATTTGTACCAAAAACTTGGGTAATAGTTTTTTTTGGCAAACGAAAAATATAACATATAAAAAATAAACTATGAATTTTACTATAATTATCGGTTTAAATCAGCGAAAAACCGTAAAAAGTTTATTCCCAGAAGACTTTCATAAAAATTGGAGGTATAATTAGCACATATCTTATTATGTAAGATTTCACGTCTGCAACACCAGAAAAAATGGACAAAGCGGAACAAATAGGCATAATTGATGCAACTTTTTGAAACCAGAAATGAAATGTAAACAAAACAACGGAAGTGATCCTAAAGTTCACAAAACTTTGAACCTCCGTAACTTCTCGGAAAAAGGTAAAATTCGAAAAAAAAATTGTTTGAATTTTTACGCTTGACAAGTTTTCTAATGATACCACTCACAATCCTCTACGATGTGTATATCAATCGGCGAAAATTGAGCAAACAAAAACAAGAATCAGTTGAGTAGATAGTTACTCCTCACTGAACTTGGTGGAACAAATAGGGTGTTTCAGTTGGTTTCTGGCTTTTTTTTGAGTGAACTAAGTAACATCTGCCTGCTTTGTTTTTTTTTCAATGGAACGAACAAAAACAAAACTCAGGACAACAAAAACTATGATTGTCACAATTTCCTTGAACATTTCTTCCTGAAGTATGACTTCCAATCATATCACAATTGGAATGTCGGATCTTTATTATGACACATTTGAGAGGAAACTCGCACAAAAAAACTCAAGGAAATATTAGAAATCTCGATAATCAGCTCGAGTGATGATTAAATTTTGACGCAACATGTCGCTCATAAATGTCGGCGAAGGAGGAGTAGGTATCACAAGCAAAAATAGAGCTGTTTTGAGTTCTTTTTTAACATATTTATAGTGCGTTAAAGTAACCGCTCGTTTTGAAAGCAAGAAAAAATGTTTATGATATAAATTTTTTCCCGATAATTATTTGATTCTATTTAGTAAAATGAAAATCTGATACAAAAACACTATTTAAAAAACCCATCCCCTATCGTTTTGTCCAAAAGAAGAACAGCTAAAAAAATATTTTTGATGCTGTTTCAGTGTTGACAAAAATAGGGCGATGAACTGCAGAAGTGTTGGTAACTACCAAAACCGATTGCAAAATGATTTCTTGAGAAAATTATCAGAAAAAATTTAAATATTTTTCTTCTCCGGCTTAATGTTATGTACCAAAAACAGATTTTCAGTGGCCCATTTGAATTGATAAGATGTTATTAGTTCACATTCATGCAATGATCATAGCATATATAATTTAAATAAGCACAATTTGGGAGAAAATCTGACTAAAGCCTGGAGCAGTAAGTCATTTTATCTGCAAAAACCACGAATAAGTCAACATAGAATGTCTTAAGTTGATGTCGTCAAACCAACGGTGTTTACTTTTGTCGGCACGTTGCCTTTTATCATTTTCCCAGGCAAATCTCGACATACATTTGCTATTTTATCTAGGCAGAACTCGCGACATGCATCAAAACAGCATATTCACAAACTTTTTTTTGCTAAAACAAGCTGGAATATAATAGTTAATATGGACAAGACCGGCGGTAATGGAAAATCTCCAAAACAATCGACTGTGGCGCCAACAAAAGATAAAAAAACATCAATCGCTCCTGCCGTTCCCACAGGCCAACCCGAAATTTCTGAGGGAGAAAAGAGGAGAACCAAGCAGTTCCTACTTTCAAAAAGGGGAATATTTGCAACATGTTGTTTGGTCGGTTTGGTAGGGCTGGTTGCAATTCTGGCTCCAGTTTTGAATAAAAAGAATACGAAAGGAGTAGATCCGCCTGGACCTGACGTCAATAACGTCACGGGCGTTTATGTCAATGAATATCCCGACATCTGGAACATCGGCTTTCCTGGGTGTGATTACATTCTGAAGAGACAAAATTACTACTTCGTTTACTTTTACGATTATTTTTACGATATATACTTCGATTATGATTTCTGTTACGATTACAATTACTATGACGATGACTATTAGAAGTATCGTATTTATTATCATGGTTGACTTCAATAATATTAGCATCACTTTTAAAAATTCTACAAAGTAATCCCAAGCTGATCAATTAAATCTTTCCCTTACAATCACAAATTTGTTATAAGAAACCCAGGCTGCTGCCCCAAAACGAAATTTTGATATGCCGTGAGAGAAATGAATGCATTAGAGAAGGGGGGTCGTGCGTTCAAAATTACACATTCTGGAAAATTGAACGAACGCACGAAGGTCTGAATATGGGCAAAATTGAGCGCACGAAAATCGGGTCATAGGTGACTTTGAATGCATGGAGAACGCACGATATGCTTTGGAAACACGATAATAGGGATCTTTGTGTTTTTGGGATGTGTGGAAATGCCAGCGTTGGTCTGAGATCTCAGTCTGAGAACTGTCATATTTGTTCAAAAAAAATTAAATTCGTTCTTTCACCTTGTTTTTAAATTGTCGCCTTAACTCAAAAAACAATTCATCACAGTATGTTGCTAAAAAATGTGTGACGTTAAAATTTCGTATGTTTTATTTCGACAAAGGTAATGTTGCCGACCAAATTTGGATCGACTGAAAATAAAAAAGAAAACTTCATTTTGTAAGAGTTACAATTTGTTATGCGAAAATTTGCATTCAAATATTGTAAGCTAAATTTCGAGATAGTTAATTACTGTTTACTAGCGTGAGGTGAAGTTCACACTCAAAAACCTCCGGTAACGTGTAAGATAACTAATCCATAAATGATTGCAAGATGGTCAAAAACAAATGAAAATAGTAAACGATAGATTAACATCAACAGCCAGCTTAATAAATGTGACAACAATCAGCTATGCGGACGACTATAAAGGCTATGAGGACAACGACTCCGGCTACGCGGACGACTTTAGAGCTATATCTACAGATCAGACATCAATGCAAAATTTGTTAAAACATTGCATTGTGGTGCTCTGTGAGCTGCACGAGATTAAATGAAGGAAAATGCGCACCAGCAAAATTCAAGGAACCAGTCAAGGCGGAATTAAACGGTACTCCAGTTACACCAGAAGTTTCTCAAAAGGACTTGGGTTTAATATTAAACGCCTATCGGTCTTGGAACAGAAATACTTATGAAAGATGCAGGAAAGCTATTGGCTCTCTATACTCAATCAGACGTAGTTTATCGAAGTTCTGTCCAATTACGACAAAGTTAAATGCTTATACCAGGTACGTGGTTCCAATAACGGTTTACGGTCCCCTGTGTCTCACTATAATAACTCGATTTTACGAGTAATTGAAAAAGTTCAGAGAAACGCTACGCAGTGGTTACTAAGAGCATATTTAAGCTACAAAGAACGACTCAGAAAATTAGGACTTTTGCCACCGTCTCTCTATGTTGAAATGGACGACATCCAACAGCTCATATCCTTTTCTAGAGGCAACTTTAATATCAATATCAGCGATTTCTCTCAACCATCTGTGATCGAAATGAGTTGGTCGTCCCAAAGACCCGCTTTTAGAAAACAAATTCAGACTTCCTTATCAGAATTGCGTTCTTTGTTAAAATAACTTTAATAGCTTTTAGAGAACAAATGCATGCAATTTCCAAGAAAGACTTCACTTTTTTGCACTGGAAATACGTTGAGAAATACAGCGAATCGAACTCGTGTCCTTGGATAATAAACTGGGACCAACACGCGACAAGGTAACCGAAGTGAGTTGGTTGTACCAAAGACCAGACTTAAGAAATCAATTTCAGACCTCTTTATCAGAATTGCGTTTCTTGTTAATTTAACGTCAAAAGCCTTTGTAAAAAATGCATGAAATTTGCAAGAAATTCGAAATTGTTTGTACTAGAAATATTTTGAGAAATACAGTGAAACGAACTCGTGTACTTGGATGATGAACTGCTACTGCGGCTCATGCAAACCAATGCCAGTGGACAACTCAAAAACTTCAATAAACTGAGCAATTGGTTACAAACCAATGGTTAAAATGATTCCTGAAGCCTGTTGTACTACTACTAAACGAGGACCCAAAGCCAGGCAAATATAAGTACTAGGCAGATGTAAATGCAAGTTTTGATCCATTTTTTTTAGTAATGGGAAATTTTGAATGGAAGTCTATAATTGATACATGTTCTGGACAAGAGTTTGATTACACTTGAAAGTTGATTTCCAAGTCAAATCCTACTTTTCAAAAAATTCATAGTTCAAACAAATTTGCGAAAATTCACTCTCCTAAGGTCGACCAGAGTAAACAGCAAATCAAAAGAGCTGGTAGTGGAGGACCCCTCGAGTTCAAATGTGCCTTTTCATGTGCTTCTTGTCAGTTTTCGTTCCACCATGGCCCAATATTTATACTTTATGCAATTTTCAGATTGTCGAAAAGTCAATATTCAACGGAGGAAAAATTTTAAAACTTAGAGTCGCTGATACAGTCCCTCAGCTCACCCGATTGGTTGCCGTAGAAACCTCTGTTTCCCCCAATATCAACATTAAAAGCTGATTTATGACGCAGCGTTAAGAGAGGAGCAGATAGAATTATAAAAAAAAATATTGCAGACAAAAATACTTTGTTCATCAATAACAAAATATGCTAAAATTTATTTAAACAGCAAACTTCCCAACTTTGACCTCTTGAATGTACTATTACTCACTACTTTCTAATAAAAAGGTCTTTTACCATGAACTTTTGAAGATTCACGCATAATAATAAATAAAGTTAACTAAATGAAACACTTATTGGTGTAATAAAATCTGAAACACAATGAAAAGAAAACTGCGCAACATGTGTTCCAGGATAAAAGAAAAGTTAAGCATACTTGTAGCACAAAAAAAACTAAATTCAAAATCTCTTCTAGAATATTCAGAACATTCTAGAAAAGAAATTCTAAAACAATTTTGTTTGAGCAGACGTTTTATGTGCCCTTGTTTATAATCGTTTAACATAAGCTTCAGTTCGATACAGAAGCTATCAAAGCATATATCAGTCAAAAAATTTGACGGTATATCAGAGCAGATCAATGAAACTGTCCAAGGAAGTTGTTTTGCAAATTGACATAGGGTACATTAGTCACAAAAACATTCTCAAATTTCTTCTTACGATGAGAATCTAATTCTTGGTTAATGATTTTCAGGGAACCTGCTTCGCAGATATTTTATTTCACAACTCAGAAATGTTTTGTTTGAACAAGAGTAATATGGTAAAACGAAGATTGATTTTTATGAGATTAAGAAATTAAATCAAAATTTTTTGATTGATTAAAATATGAGTAAACCAGAAACACTAAAAGAAATAAACAAATTAGAAAAAAGAAGTTCACTTTTACGGTATTTTTGACCTAATTTTCGTCAATTTTGATAAAATGTGCTCAAATTGTCAACTGTAAGGTTATAAATTTTATTTCTAAAGATAGAGGAGGGTTGCTGAATTGTTGGGTCTTAGTTTGTTGGCTAGAACTTGTGCTCAATTTTTCAAAATTCTACTTTTGTGGGACCAAAACTGGGACCAAATTTGCTTTTCAGCCGACCTGCAGTATAACTTAAAACTGCAGTCATACTCTTTTTTAAGCTGACAATTGAAATAGCTGTACACCCACTGGCTTTAAGGGTCTTCTCGAGTTATAATTTAGCCATTTTTTTTGCAAATTTAAACTCAATAAATTTACAAAATGCATTTTTTTTTGACAAACAGAAAGATTTTGTGAGAAAATCTGATCTATTTTGCAACCATTTGAACAAATGAGTATTTGGTTAGACGGGCAGCAACACGTGGCCTGATCTTCTTCTCGCCATGGATCCTTACGATTAAATTGTTTATGGATTTTAAAGGGGCGCGGCTTTTTATTCAAAATATTTCCACTATGAAAATTATTTTATGGTCAATTTTTTTTTACAAAAATTTGAAAGCAGGGCCCATTTGATAACAGATACTATTTCCAGAAAACGAGATTATATTACCCCAGCATGATTATATTACGGTTGCAGAGTTAAGCGCGTGGTTTCTCTGGCTATGACCAATTATTTTCGTAAAAAAACTTTTAATGTTTTTCTTGAAATCTGCTTTCTTTTGCTATCTTTTTTGCCCAATCTCTAAGCCCAATAACTGATTGTTCCCAGTCAACAATCCAAATAATTTTAGTAGGTATAATTGAACCTTGACACTTCTTTCAGTTGCTATCTATCGTCTGTTATGACTTTGAATATATATTTGTTTTAAGAAAACATCGGTTAATTTTTGAAATTTGTCACTATTTTATCTTATTTATCTCAACTTCGGAGCATTCTTAGTAAAAACAAGTAGAAAACAATTTATTTTCGATGGGTTACAAATTACTGTCCTTAACGGTTTTATGTTCGTCGTTTATTATTGGTCTTTTTAATTTGATACTACGCCTTTTCAATTTTTTGTGCATAACGGCAAATTTTTTGAGTTGTTTGTTTCCCTGTCTTATTATCGCTTTATTGACAAATGCAATTGAAGAAAAGAAAATTAGGGAAAAAACAAAATGATAGAAAATTGCGTATCTGAATCTTTAAACGTTTTTGTTATACAGTTTATGCCTTTTGGGCTGAGACACATTTTTCTCTTAAAATTTTATGGATTCTTGTTTCTTTGTTGTTGCCTATGTTTGCATTTATTTCTGTTGTTATGCGCCATATAGCTAATGACGAAAAGTCTCAATTGCTTCCCAAGGACGTTTAATTGAACCTAGTCAAAGAATTTAGTTCACAGATGTTTGATTTAACGACTTTCAAACTGAAATGAAAAAAGAAGTTTTTTTCAACTGTATCATTTTTGTTTTCATTTTGGTAACAATACGGCTCAATCACAGTAATTCGAAATCTCAATAACTTTTGTCCATTCAAGTTTTTTTAATACGATTCGGCTATCGTTTTTGGCCATTTGATGATACGATGTGACTGATTGCTTCGACCAATAATTTTGGAGGTTTCTAAACTGTTCAATTTCGGGATAATTTTTTTGTCATGTCTACGTAATCTCTTTTAGAAGGACGACTCTTTTTGATGTTAAAATGAGGACAAAGTTATGATATACAGTTCTTGCAGGTAACATTTCACAATTATAGTGCCTTGAAAAAGGTGATCTCGCAAAATTGTTTGAATATTTTGTCTTTTTTTTTACATATTTGTTGTTATTTTGAAGAGTCGTGACTTAGTCTCAGGCCCAATTGGCTTCCTTATGTATGGCAATTTAATGCAGCGCTGTTTTTTGAAATCTTTTTGAAGTCTGTTATGACTTTTGAAAATATTTCTTGTCAAAAACATAATTGGGTTTTTGAGCTCGTTATTTTTAAATAATTTTGAGGTCAATTTGTTGCTCAATATTCGTAAACGCAAGACACAAACGGTTTCCGATGAACTATAATTTATTCTATATAAACGTTTTATTTTCGAATAATTGTTTCTGTGTTTTGTTACTGCTGTTACTACGAGATTTCATAAAATGTTTGTCTTTTTTTGCATTTGTACATTTCATAGGATTCTTGTTTTCTTTTACTTTATGACAACAATCCTAAGTCCCATTAGCTTTGAATTTTTGCCAAGTTAAATTGAATAATGATTTGTCTCAATTGCTTCCTATAGAGATATAAATGAACTTTTTAGGGATTTCAATGAATTTAATTCTATTCAAAAATAGAAATGTATTTTTGAACATCGCACCTCTTTGCTCTTTTTCGTCGACCTATCGACCGGTTGCATTGAGGGCAGGTTGCTTATTTTTTCCAATGATGTATAGGCAATAAATTGTTCTGATTAGATTTTATCTGATGCGAGATTGATTTTGTTTTGGTTTTAATTATTATAGAAATCGAGTTTTGGTCGTAAATAAGGTTTTCTTCAACTGTATCTTTTTTGCTTTCTTTTTGGTAACAATATGGCTTAATCTCTAAAATTCGAAATCTCAATTACTTTTGTCAATTCTTGCTTTTTTCAATACAATTGGGTTATCATTTTTGGTAATACGTTGTGACTGATTGCTTCGACCAATAATTTTAAAATTTTTTTTCGAGGTTTCTAAACTGTTCAATTTCTGGATAAATTTTTTTGTCATGTCTACGTAATCTCCTTTAGAAGGACGACTCTTTTTGATGTTAAAGTGAGGAAAAAGTGATGATATACAGTTCTGGCAGGTAACATTTCGTAATTATAGTGCCTTGAACAGTTTGATCTCGCAAAATTGTTTGGAGGTTTTGCTATTTTTTATATGTGTTGTTATTTTGAGGGGTCGTGACTGAGTCTCATTATTAAGATGAACAAGTGGCTTCCTGAAGTATTGCAAATTAATCCAGTGCTGTTTTTTGAAATCTTTTTGAAGTCTGTTATGACTTTTGAAAATATTTGTTGTCAAAAACATAATTGGGTTTGAGCTCGTCATTTTTAAATAATTTTTAGGTCAATTTGTAGCTCAATATTCGTAAACGCAAGACACAAACAGTTTCCGATGAACTATAATTTACTCTCTATAAATGTTTTTGCTTCGAACAATTGTTTCTGTGTTTTGTTACTGCTGTTACTACGAGATTTCATAGATTGTTTGAGTTTTTTTTGTAATTGACATTTTATAGGATTTTTGTTTTCCTTCTAATTTATGACAATAAACGAAGTTCCAATTAGCTTTGAGTTTTTGAGCAGTTAAATTGGATGATGGCATGTCTCAATTGCTTATTATAGAGATATAAATGAATTTCTTATGGTTTTCAGTGAAACTAATTCCTTTCAAAAATGGAAACGTTTTTTTGAACTTCCCAGCTCTTTGCTCTTTTCGTCGACCTATCAAACGGTTGCATTGAGAACAGTTTTCCTCTTTTTTCTAATGATGTCTAGGCTATAAATTGTTCCAATTAGATTTTATCTGATGCGAGATTGATTTTGTTTTGATTTTATTTACTATAGAAATCGAGATTTGGTCGTAAAAAATGTTGGTTGTTTGATATTTATTATTGTCCTTTTTAGTAATTATATTATCAACAACGTCGACTGACCCTCTAGTGTGGCATTATTGTTTTCCATTGGTTGTTTAGGGAACGATATGTATGTTTTTGAAGGTTTTCAAAATCTTCATCATTTGGTAGCCGATTAAGTCAAGAATGTGGATGAGCGGGGCCGGAACTTTATGTGCGTACGTACATTACCGAGCCTCCTTGTTGATATTCTATTCTTAATGGGAAAACAAACACACAAAGAAATAAGTTCGAAACACGAAGATGTATATTCAAAAATTTTAAAATAAACGGTATAGACGTATCTCTAACACCTAATGATATAAAATTAAAAAAAAAACATTTAAGATTTCACAAACGATTTCACTATGTTAATTACTAGAGACAAGATAAGCGAAATAGACATACAGGTGCAAAATTTAATATGAAAATAATTCTATTGGATATCGAATACAGGCAAAACGGAGGTAAAAAGAGTAAAAGATCAAATATTAATAAAAAGTAACGACTAGTCTTATTTTCGCCAAAAAAATATAACAGTGACTACACTGTTTACAAGGTTGAAAGACAACAATTTAAAGTTTTAACCCTGACGATTTATTGGATCGGTCAGAGTTACTTATACTAGAAACAAAAACTGGCTATGATAGATTGAAAGATGAGATGTTGAAAATATCTAAACGACTATTATCAATGAAAGTCATTAATTAAAATATTGATATTAAGAAAAAAACTTAGTCTTAGGAACTTACCTTTTCCAAGAAATTTTAAAGAAGCTGTTAATAAAAAAATGTTGTGATAATGACTTAACGACGTCAAATAAAAACATCAAATTTTTAAAGAGGAAAATAATTGAGTTACGAAAGGGAACATTGAAGGATTTTACAACTGGTGTATAAGGTGCAAAACGTTTTCATCTAGCCAAGTCTTAAAATTATGATCAAAACACAAACAAATTGACTATCATTCGCAAAAAAATTTCCAAGTTAAATTTCTTTTCAATGTTGTAAATAGCAGCTAGTGACAATATCTCTATATTTGACAAAATAAAACAGGAAATTGATAACAATAATTTCAATTAAAAAGTATCCTATTTTCAATTATGTTAAGAATGATTACATAGATGAAAAGGATAAATATATGAACACTTGATAATTATAAAAGTTTTCGCACTGTATGTTATTACAATTTTACTTGAAGGTAAGCTACTTGATAACAAAGAAAAATGAAGAATAGATATGCATAATGACTTTAAACAAGAAGACATATTGAAAGAAATTGAAAATTATTTCTATGGAAAAAGACTCAATCAACAGCAACACCTCTTGAAGAACCACAAGTAAAACAATATTATCTTGAAATTCTGCTTTACAACTTCAGGTTTTCGAAACTAAATTTACCAAGAATCAGACCAAAAAAAACCGAATGAACCTGCTAAAAAACGGTTTTTGCATGCTGGCATTTGAAAAAAAAAGAAAACTTCAAAAAAATTTTCTAAAGATGTGTTTGTTAAAAACTTCCTAAAAAAATAACATATTTCAGAAAAATTCAGTTGTAATCTAATATAAAAAAATTCGTGATAATTGAAATGATTTTGCGCAAATAAATTGTATGAAAACAAAATTTTTGCCGAGATACTTTTTCAGGTAGAAAAGATTAGCTGAAAAGCAATAGGGCGGAATATCAATTATCTCAACTGGACGGATTGCACCTGGTATAGCATGATAATATGACAGATCTATTGTTTTCACTCTCCTTTTCAGGTTCATCTTTGGAAATGAGATGAAAATAGGCTATACCTAATGTTAATTCGCAGGGACATCATTTCACCCCTGTCTTGCTTATATTCTATTACTGGTAGGTGGAGTATACTATTACCTTGTTTGAACTCTACCTAAAAAGTTTTGGCAAGTGAATTCCTTTACTATGCAACTAGAATCCACAAGCAATACAGCTTGGCCAGATCAAATTTTCATTTTCGCGACCCAGGTGGCAATCGTTTTGTATATTTATATTATGATGGGACATGAGGCATTTAGCAAAAGAGTGTAGGCTTAAGAAAGCAATTCATGAACAAACCAAAGCTTCCCCAATGAAATGTTTGAAGTGTGGTGATATATAGCCACACTCGAATTTTGAAGAAAGCAACAAAAACCTGAGAAACAGTTTGTAAGTCAAAGCAGGAGAACCACTCAGTGGGGTTTGTAAAGTTTAGTTGGGGAGCAGAACTTAGAAGAAGGAACTTCTTTTGCTTCTTTCAAACTTCGGTAAACAACCTTGCAAATGAGCTAGTTTTGTGTTCAGTTGCTAGCAGTCATATGATTAAAGACAAAAAGCTTATTCATTTTTATATCAAGGCGTTTTCTGGTACCTCACTAATGCAAACAACAGTAAAAGTTTTTTTAATGGGAAATGAAAATTTGAGATCAGAGTTTTGCATTCCAGTGGTTCAGAGTGAAAAGCAAAAATTGAGATTAGATAACGCGTTGCTTTTTTTCCCCACAATACATGGAATCTGGTGTAGTTTGAAAAATTTGGGCAACAGGCAATGAGTTGTTCTTTGGTAGGACTTTAGATAAAAGAACTACAAAGGAACAATTTTCCCTTTTAAGGAAAGAGATAGTTTGTTTATATGGAACAAATTTTAACACCAAGAGTCCTCCAAGCAGTGCAACTTAGCAGATGGAGATCCCTTTATTTTGTGGCATAAGGGCTTGGGCCCTTTTGAATGTTGGAGACATTTACAAACAAAACGATCACGCAGTACAACTAAAACTAAGCGAGAAGGATTAACAAACTGAAGCATGTCATCTAATTAAATAAGAATAACTTCCAATTCCAAAAGACTCAGCAACAAGAGCGAGTCAAGTCCTAGAAATTGTCTATGCCGACATGTTAGGGGCCATCCAATCAAAAGCGGTTGATGGCCACAGGTATGCAATAGGGTTGGTGGATAGTTTTAGCGGATATCTTTACTTTTGAGGATTAGAGATGAGGCCATTGAAAAAATCAAAGAGTCCTTTAAGGATATGGAACAACCAGGAACCTTAGTTTGTGATGGGGCAGGGGAATATGTATCAATTAACATAAAACAACTATGTAGACGAAAAGGTGTTAGACTGCAATTTTTGGCACGGTATACACCACAAGAAAACAAAAAAATTGAGAGGAATTGGGGGACCATATTTTCAATGGCTAGATCTGTTTTAGAGCAGTCAAATTTAGAAAAAAAGATTGGACGCGCTCATTTTTTCAAAAGAAATTAAAAGCTTTTAAGTATTCCATTCAGGTATTCAAAAGACATTTTTTGAGGCAATGTGCAGAAAGAAACTTAAATCAGACAGCTTTTGCTGATGTTGAAAAAAGTTTCCGAGACAACATTGATAGAACTTATCAAAACGGAATTTTTTTTGGGGTCTTCAGACAATACTAAGACTTATTTCGTAGGTATTCCAAATATCAAAGGGATACTTAAGGTTAGAAAATATCGGAATGTAGCTTTCAACGAAAAAGAAAGGAATGTTTTTGAAGTCAAGAAAGGGACGAGGGGATAGTCAACAAGAGTCTGACGATGAGAGAGATTTAAATCCGGTAGTCTTTCTAGTGGAAATTCTGAACAAATGAAAACCACCTGGGTCAATTGATGAAGCATTTAGGGATTAAAACTTGTATCAGGCAATGAAATCGGAAACAACCCATTAGTGGAAAATAAAGTTTGGTAGTTTGTAGAGAAAAAAGGAAATAAACCTATTGTTAGCCGCTGAAACTTCGCCCATATGTTTGGTCCTAGCTGGGGGATTAAAAAGTATGAGGCAAGATTCGTAGCAAAAGTGTCAGCCAAGTTCCAGGTCGGGATTACAACAAAACATATTGACCAACAACACGCTTCTCAAGAATTCGAGTACTGACAAACTATGCAGCATATAGAGACATAAAGCTGAAACTAAAAGATTTCAAAACAGCATATTTATGGGCTGCAAACAAAGAAAAAATCAGCATTCAACAGCGCGAAGGAATCAAAAAGTTTGACAAGCAAGGAAGTTCATTAATTTTTAAGCCGACCAAAAATTAATATGGATTGACACAGTCCGGTTGAAATTGGTACCTAAAAATCAAGAGTTTTCTCAGCCAATTAGGTTTCACGTCGGCTATTCAAGATGAGCACCGTTTCATAAAAAAGATTAAACTGGCATAGAATGATTAATTTGTCTTTTGGTAGATGTTATGGTGATATTCGGATTGCAGGAACACTTTTGTGAAAACTTTAAGAAAATTTTTAGTTATATTTTCCACTTTAGCATTTACGGAGATCTTAGGTGGTTCATAAATAAGAATTGAGCGAAGAGAAAACGAAAAAAAGCTGAGTCAATAAGCTTATGAAGAAAAATTGCTAGAGAAGTGTAACATGAGCGAATCAAAGATACTGGAAACACAATTAGTTGTTAGCTTGAAACTTTCAAAATTAAGTTCACCAGAAATAGGCAGCGGCAGCGATGATCATAGATAAATACAACCATTTGATTTTGAGGGTATACTGGTGTGCTTGATCTATCTGGCATAAAAAAGTAGATCAGATCTATTGCACGCAGTTCATTTGTTGAGTTTTTTGTTCAAAGTTTTGTAAAGCGGCATTGGAAAGGTGCAAAAGGGTGTTTACGTTATCTAAAAGAGACAAGTCAGAGAAGATGATTTTTAGAAAAAATTAGAAACTGAAGTTGACAGGATTTTCAGACACAGATTGGGCAAGCAACATAGACAATAGAAAAAGTAGAAGTGGTTATTGTTTTAAACTTAACAATAGTTTAGGTGCAATTAATTGAGCTAGTAAGTTACAAAAGAGTGCATCTACTTCCACAGCTGAAGCTGAGCTTAACATTGTAGTCGAGGCAAGTAAAGAAGCCTTACATTTGGAATTCTATTACTAGAATTAGATTTAGTCAACAGCCAGTTAACTTCTCTGTAGGCAATCAAGCTTTTATTGCTCTTAATAGGATTTCAATGAATCATGGAAAAAACAAAGCATTTTGCATTAAGAGTGAACTTCTCTTGGAATTTGGTCGAGAGTTGGTTTTTAAAGCTAAACTACTTGCATACCTATCGCAAGCCATCAGACACTCTTACAAAAGCATTGGGCAGGACAAAAGTTTGTTTTTTCGTGATTAATGTTGAAGACATTAACAAACTAAACGATCACGCACTACAACTAAGACTAAGCGAGCAGGATTAACAAACTGTGAAACATGTCATATGAAAAAAATAAAAATATCTTCCAATTTTTCAAAGGGAATTGAAAATTTTTGTTTCCATTCAGGTATTCAGAAGACACTTTTTGAGGCAATGTACAAAAAGAAACATAAATCAGACAGATTTTGTTGATGTTGAAAAAATTTTCCGAGAAAATATAGATAGAAGTTCCCAAAACGGGCTTTTTAGTGTCTTCAGAAAATAATAACACTTATATCGTAGGTATTTCAAATAACAAAGGGATCTTTAAGGTTGGAAAAACTCAGAATGTAGCTTTCAACGAAAAAGTAATGTTTATTTTTGAAGTCAAAGAATGGGACGACGGGATAGTCAACAAGAATCAGTCTCATGATTAGAAAGAATTAAACCCGGCTTTTCTAGGAGAAATTGTGAACAAATAAAAGCTACCTAATTCAATTGATGAAGCATTTTGGGATTAAAACTAGCTGCAGGCAATGAAATTGGAAATATTCCATTGGTGGAAAATAAAGTTTGGTAGCTTGTAGAGAACAAAGGAAATAAACCAATTTTTAGCCGCTGTGATTTTGCAATTATGTTTGGTCCTAGCTGGGAGATAACAAGGTATGAGGCACGATTCGTAGCAAAAGTGTCAGCCAAGTTCCAGGTCGGGATTACAACAAAACATATTGACCAACAACACACTTCTCAAGAATTCGAGTACTGATAAACTATGCAGCATATAGAGACATAAAGCTGAAACAAAAAGATTTCAAAACAGCATATTTATGGGCTGCAAACGAAGAAAAAATCAGCATTCAACAGCGCGAAGGAACCAAAAAGTTTGACAAGCAAGGAAGTTCATTAATTTTTAAGCCGACCAAAAATTAATATGGATTGACATAGTCCGGTTGAAATTGGTACCTCAAAATCAAGAGTTTTCTCAGCCAATTAGGTTTCACGTCGGCTATTCAAGATAAGCACCGTTTCATAAAAAAGATAAAACTGGCATAGAATGATTAATTTGTCTTTTGGTAGATGTTATGGTGATATTCGGATTGCAGGAACACTTTTGTGAAAACTTTAAGAATATATTTAGTTAAATTCTTCACTTTAGCAGTTACGGAGATCTTAGGCGGTTCTTAAATAAGAATTGAGCGAAGAGAAACCGAAATAAAGCTGAGTCAATAAGCTTATGAAGAAAAATTGCTAGAGAAGTGTAATATGAACAAATCAAAGACTGTGGAAACACAATTAGTTGTTGGCTTGAAGCTTTCAAAATTAAGTTCACCAGAAATAGGCAGCAGCAGCGATGATCAAAGATAAATACAACCATTTGATTTTAAGGGTATACTGGTATGCTTGAACTATCTGGCATTAAAAAGTAGATCAGATATATTGCACGCAGCTCATCTATTGTGTTCTTCTGTTCAAAATTTTGTAAAGCGACATTGGAAAGAGACAAGTCAGAGAAGATGATTTTTAGGAGAAATAAGAAACTGAAGTTGACAGGATTTTCAGACTCAGATTGGGCAGGCAACATAGACAATAGAAAAAGTAGAAGTGGTTATTGTTTTAAACTTAACAATAGTTCAGTTGCAATCAATTGGGCCAGTACGTTACAAAAGTGTGTATCTACTTCCACAGCTGAAGCTGAGCTTAACGCTGTAGTCGAGGCAAGTAAAGAAGCCCTACATTTGGAAAAACTTTTACCAGAATTAGATTTAGTCAGCAGCCAGTTAACGTCTCTGTAAACAATCAAGCTTGTATTGCTCTTAATAGGAATTCGTTGAATCACGGAAAAGACAAAGCATTTGGCATTAAAAGTGAACTTCTCTTAAAATTTAGTCGAGAGTCGGCTTTCAAAGCTATACTACTTGCATACAGATCGCAAGCCATCAGACATTCTTACAAAAGAATTGAGCAGCACAAAAGTTCACTTTTTCGTGATGTCCTTCTCGGAACAAACACTTAACGTGGTAGGAGGTTTTTGAAAGTATAATGTTAATTGTTTGAAGTATGAAAATTTGTACCCACCTCAATCCACGTGCTGTTTTACATCTTGATTATTGATTAAATGAGTGAAAGCAACAAGAAACTATCACGTGCAATTTATACATCATTTTTCCCCAACTTCTTAGATTCTTATAGTTGATCTTTTGACCCATGATCTTATAAAGAAATAAATTATCAGAGTAATTGGATAGTTAAGATCGGATGTCATGAGGTTTCAAGGATCTGTAAATTAAAGTTGATCACCATGAATGTAAAAGTGCGGTAATTTGGGGTGATAAATACACGTTAAGTCGCCCTTGTCGTCAGTCATTAATTCTAATTTATTTATTCGATTACAAGGTTTGCATCTGCGTTCCCTTTAGCCGACACTGTATTTAATTGAATTGCTGTTAAATCAACGACTTTTTAAGCTCTATCTAAGCTGTCAATTAAAAACTTTTGATTCTGTCGTTCAGTCGTTTTTCCTAAAATTTTTTCGATATGCATCAGATGTTTTCAGTTAGTTTGTAATTTAAGTTCGATCGACTTGGTTTTTTGCTTAGTTGCCAAGTTTATTGATCAAGGTCAACAATGGACACACAATTGGTTTTAATTAATATTGAAGGGTAATTTGAGAAAACTTTTCTCCTTTCTCCAGATTAACATCATCCCTGATAGTCTGGAAAAGTCCCAGTACTTGCAAATCTTCTTCCAATTTCAATGTCAATAATTGGTTTTGACCGTACAGTTCCTTGTGATCCATTTTTTTGTCTTTTGCAACTCAAGAATGTAAAAAAGATCAAATTGATCTTAACCATATTTGCCTGCAAAAATATCATTACCACTTCTAGTGGCCATTCTCAATGGCCACTGAGATTATGAGATTATGAGATATATATTTGTATATATAATTATTTTAACTCTGATGTGGTAGGTATTTTATTCGCTTGATCTTAATTACCACACTAGAGCTAAACCTATATTATTGTAGCGACCTTAATTGCGTGCTAGAATAAGTCTCACAATATGCTCACAATGTTCTTTGCTAATTTCCAAATCTATGTGTTATTTGCTAGAAAATAAAATTGGTTAGATACAAAGGTTAATTAGTAAATAGATAAAAATGATAGAGCACAATTGGGGGTTAATTCCTACTTAAAAATATGGTGGGGTATCTAATCTTAATCAAGAAATTGAATCCATCTTACTGCTGGATATGAATAATACTTTAACTCTATTTTTGTTAGAAAATTGGCAGACTTACAATTGCTGCAGATAGTCCCGCTTAGCGGAGAAAATAGTGGTTTCGCTCTTAGAGCAGAGAGAGGAAGAGAGAGAAGAGAATTTTTTGGTTAGATTTTTAGCGTCTTAAGTTGCGCTGGTTGAGTTGGAGAACTGATTTCCTTCAGCAGCAAAATCTAGTCTCGTGCGTGTTTATAATTGAGTCAACACGACTAAAAAATCACAAGACCTATGACTAGCTCCGAATCAATTCCTAGGTCATTCGTGGAGCCGACTACTACTCGTCTTTAGTCATATATTCGTTTCAGAATTGGTGCTGAAGAGCGGCCTGGATAGCTTCAGTATCCTTCACGTATTACGCGTATTAATAGCGGTGGTGAATCAGCCGGTATGGACCGCTGCATAGTGTATTAAATAATACACAGCAGTATTTGCCTATGAATAATGTATTCATTCACTCAACGAAATTCACGCAGCATAGCTCTCTCTTAATATTCCGTCAGTTTAGACTAAGTCTAAAGTGTTCACAAAGTCGACGGTTAAATAATTATACTCTCTGTAGTATCGGTAATTGCGGCGGCAATTATCCAATTAGCAATACTACAGCTCACCCCGGTTTAAAGAAGAGAAAAATTGTGCTCTATCGTACAAAGTTTACATTAAGAGTATTAAAGAAACGATAATAGTGTTTACAAAAAGTTGCAAAGTAAAAAGCAACATATTAAGGGAAATAATACTTTTAAAAGTTACAACTTTGCGATACTGATGAGGGTTACTAGGTATAGAATTTTAAACAAATTTGCAGTTTACATATTAGTTTACAAATAGAGACTGGATAGCAAATACACCAGTTATGAGACTAATAAGATTTAAGAACCGGTTGGTGATTAAGAGTAGGAATGCTAGAATATATGCTCGTTGGAGAAGTTTACAAAAGTTAAGACTATTAAGATCAATGGACAGCAATGATACTGGGCGACAAAATTAGTAGCCTTTAAATGGAAGATTTCATGAGACACATAAACAAAGTAATAGTGAAAGAGTTGTTACAAATACAGCAAAGACGAAAATGAGTCTTAGAATATTAATGTGAAAGGGAGTTTACAAAATCAGAAATCAATGTTAATTGTTCTTTATAAATTTTAGCGCTTTCAATTCTTTTGCAAGGCTTTGATTGGCTTCAATGAGCTCATTTGACTTCTTGATTAGAGTTTTCAGCTGGGTATCTCTAATTTCTAAAGTTTTTGAACAAACGACCAGCTTTTTTCTCATTATCTCTTTCTCGTTGTTGGTTGTCTTTGCAGAGATTTGGAGAGCGCTCAGTTGGCTCTGAAGGTCTGCTAGAGCATTCTCTGACTCCCAGAGTTGTTTCCGGAATGTGGAGTTCTCAACCACTAGATCTGTGGTGGAAATTGTTTCGGCCATGTTTGTGTTTTCTGGGAAGGCTGTAAGGTTGGAAAAAGGGACGTGCATCCTACAGCCTAGCGTCTTGTGAGCCACTTCATATGACCTTTCGTTGGCATTTCGGGAGCGAAGTCTCCACAGGTTCATTGCCGGTACCAACGAAAAGTCAGGAATCACCGGTAGGATGTCGGTGGGAACAGTGATCGTCTGGCCGGTAACTTTATTTTTGATCACTGTTTCCTCCGACAGACACCATTGGTTACAGTCCATTGTGAGGGAATAATCCAACGACTTAATGAATTTTGGATTGTTGTCTAACGGATGCATCTCTCTCATCCGCTGGTGCTCCAGCCTCTCTTCCTTCAAAGGAAAATCTCTTCCCTTGGGCAATCCGTCGTCTATGGAACTGTGAATAGGCTGAAGAGGTGCTTGATGAGAGTTGCTTTTAACTGTGGTTTGTTGATGTTGATGGGGCTCATGCTGTTGTCGGTATTGTTGTTGATGTTGGTGTTGATGTTGTTGTTTATGTTGTTGTTTGTTGAGATGACCACGTTGACGCGGATGGATTGCTCTAGGCTTCTTTGCTAAAGGTGGAAGATCAGCCATCCAGTTGGTCAATGGGTCATACTGCTCCTCTGGCAATGTGGGGGTTGCGGTCTGGTGGGATCTTTTCGACATCTTGTCAAACATAAATATAAATACACTTACAAATAAAGGTTAAAACGAAATCTAGTTGTGCTGAAAGGAAAACAATCGTACTTTTAAAGGTACCAACAAAATCATACTCTTAGAGTACAGAATTGCAATCACACATTATGTGCAGAGTCAATTTTGCGAAGCTCCCACCGGGGTGGAAAGAAAGAAAGGAAAAAATCGAAGGTATTGAAATTTTGAAAACAATCTCCGTTTTAAAAATCGGAATATCCTATTAACAAAAAATTTAATTTTTTAAAAGCTTTGAATCAGATTATGTCAGATTTAACTGACTAAATCGGGTTTCGGACCTCGTGGCTCCCCTCCGTGCGACGACCCGCGCAGCTGGGTTTTTTGTGTTGCAGTATATACCTGCTAGTGGTGAAGGGTCGTTAGATGAGGAGAAGGATGAGGACTTCTAGGAGGAGGCCAACAGAGAGGGTGACGATAAAAGAGAGAAGAAGAAGAATTGGGACGTAAATGGGGTGCATTTGCATTGTTTAACAGCTTTCCGACCAAACGTCGTGAGGGTTGATCTTCTTCAGACAAATGGGGCAATTATGTTTATCTTGGGCACAGGGTTTGCATACAAAATGTCCAAGGTCCTGGTGACATTTTATGTGCGGGTGAGTTGAGGAGGTGACACATTTCTTTAGTTGATTGCAGCAGAAGCATCGGTAGTAAAAACTAATGGATACGGTGTAAATATGGCGGAGGCAAAGGGGGCAATTTGGTTGGGAAGAATGTTTGAAGAGGTTAGTTCTGCAATCAGTGCAAACTAGATGGGGGGGTTGGTCTCCGTCCGAAGGGTGCAGTTTTTTCCAGCATGATGTAATTCGTAAACAAATGGGACATTCATCACGATACTCGACAACAGGGGGGCGTGATGAATTTTGGAGGGGAAAAACTATTCGAAAGGAAAAACAATTTCCCATTTTAAAAATCTCGGGATGGATAGATAGTTTCGTTATTAAGGTTATTTGGGAGATTTGATTGACCTAATTTTAATACGAGCGACTTTTCTATTTTCAAAAAGAAATTCCAATGGGGTGAGAGGGGAGTTAGGGTTTTCATTAAATTTTGTTGGGTGTCAATATTAACATAATAAATTTCTAAGGAAGGGGAGGTATAGTTGTCAGTCTCGGTAAAGGAACGTTTAATGTCAGTTATTCTGACTAGATGCTGGTTAAGGTGAAAAATCATAATTACAATAATTTATTGGATTCTGTTGAGATACTTCTAGCACATTTAGACTCGTTATCGAGGAGGTAAAAGAAATAATCCCAGTAAATTGAAGTGGGGTAGACTGAGAGGGTTGATGTTTTCTGGGTTTTCACGTTCTTCAAGTTTACTAAAATAAATGCTTGAAGGGAAGGTTCAGTTTCAAAGGTTTTCACGAAGCTGCAAATCTCAACTAGTTCTTGGTTCAAAAGGAAAAACATGACTTAAAATAAAGGAATAGGATACTTAATTGTTAATTCTGCGTTAGAAAAGAAGGATAGGAATAGGGCTATTTCGAGTATTTGGGGGTGACTAATTTTTAAGGTTAGATAGTGATTTAAAATGCTGTGGGGTTGTCGAATATAAATAATAAATGAGTTATGGGTTGTGGATAATCCAAGGATAATATATTTTATGTTATTTAATTTAAGGGTAAGGGATCTATTCTGTATATTAATCATTACCAGTTGGAGATGTCAATGGGAAGCTCGTCTAAATTTTCCTCTGAAAGCATTAAAAAAAAGTTCCAATAAGGGGAAAAAGCTGGTATTTTTATTGAACCTTCGTCCCAAGAGTCTACAAAATCGAACAAAACTTCTAGAGTGGGAGTTACTTGATAGGGAAAATGGATAGTAAAGGATCGATTAATTTGATAAGGTCTTACTAAACTGCCTTGGTAGTAAAAGTACATTCCAATACGTTATTCTCGTGCTGATGGAGCTTGAAGTGTTTGCAGTGTACTGAAAATACGTTTGGTTCTCTAAAATGTTTAAGAAATAAAGCAAAATTAGTTAAATCGTATAAAATAGCAAATAAAATAATTAGTTCCCGAAGGGACTTTTGAAGATCGAGGTGCATCATTTTATAAAAGAAAGTGGATGTTGCTTCCTAAATCTAGTAGACCATATTCACAATCAAGTAAAAATTCCTTAAGAGTATAAAATTTTTCGTGGTCTGAATAAATTAATATGTCTACTAAGTCAGAAAATTTGGGTGCGCTAACTTTTAAATGCACTAAATTTTCATAAGCGGGTGTAAAAGAGTAATATATATGTCCGTAAAATTCGTGAAACTTAATAAATAAACCTTTATGGTACTCGGATACAAAAAGATCATTAAAGTTTTGCATCTCAGATCATAATGCTGAAACAGTTAGGTTTAAACTAATAAGAGTTGGTGAAATGTGATTAATTAAGTATAAAAAGACAAATTGGATGACTGAATTATGGGGGAGCAATTGCATTTACTTCTTGCTCAGTAGGAACTTTAGGATAAAGATGTGGTATTTCTTGAATAGGAGGTGATACTACTTCAGGTGCAGTGAGTGGTGACAATTCAATTTGACTGTTGTCGTGATAGATGTTATTATCTGGTGTGTGCTTTAGGTATCGACTTCTGTTTGGTTCGTTGTTTGTATTGTTATCAGAATTTTCATCATTTTTAGGAGTTTGATAAATTGATGTGACAATGGAAAGTAGAAACAAATTGTACGAGGCTCCTAGTAGTGTTTTCCAAAAACCAATAGTGTTTTTCGACAGTTTTTGTATCTCGAAAGCTCTTAAAATAAAAATTACGACATCGATCAAGAACTTGATCAACATGAAACATGCAAATAAAATTCCGGCTCTTTCTATGTAATAGCCAATTTCTCCAAAAGTACTCTTAAAGTGATCAAGGAAAAATGATGGTGACAACATTGAATCTAAGTATAGTCGATTATTGAGACCTGCGGCGCGATAGATATCGCGTTGACTACTGTCTACGTGTGCATTTTGAAGCACTGTTCGAGAAATCTTTTTCAAAACTGAATTAGAAGCTGATTTATGCAAAATTGTTCTCCAAAAATCTTTCAACTGGTTTACAGTGTAGATACCTGCACGACGAGAATCATAATCAGGGATTTTTTGAATATAACCAATTTGTTGTGGAGCAAAAACAGCGGGCGGTTTAAAAGGAACTGGCGCCGGCATCAACTGATACCAAGAATTATTATTATCTAAATCAAGTTGAAACAAATTTTTGAAAGTATCTGTACAGTCTATTTCATTTGCAAATGGAAATGTTTGGCGCGTAATAGGATTAACAAACATTGTTTTTCCGTCATAAAAGATCGGAATACGGTCGTAACAGCGATCAAGTACTTTAAGCGGTGAAATTTTCTTTGGACACGGATATAGAAAACCTATAACACCTTCAATTTCTAAAAACATTGAACGATTTCCGGTTAACATGTATCCGGCCAATCTATTGTTTTCGTAAGACAATGCATTGATCATTTGGATTTGAGTGCGTCTGAGCTCGCACATATTTTGTAAAATAAGGAAGTCAGACTGTTCCAAATCACGATAGACCTTATACATCATGAAATTAATTTTCATACGCATATGAGCATCATAATCGATAGTGTCTTTTCCAACGTTTTCAAGAATTTTTTTATGATTTCCAAAATGTTGGCTACCAACTAGCTCGTTTTTAGGTGTCTCGTAAAAACCGTTCACCCTTATTTTGTTGTCGGTGCCGACTTGCATTTTGTAATAATTAACACTATTTTTCGAAATTACGGTTTTTCCCGTATTCATATCAAATCCGCCTGTGAAGGAAACAAATAAATCATCAAAGTTTGTAGTAAACAAAGGAGTAGGCTTTCCACAAATATAAGTTCTTTCATTATTTATCCTCAGTTTTATGTCTCGCGTGTGGTCTATTTTCATGTTGTTTTGCAACCGATAAATATCATTTTGCATGTCGTGCGTACTTATGATGTAGTATTGTGGTGGATCTGGTTCGTTTGTGAACTTTATCATTTTTGCAACTTGAGTGAAAAGTTTTGTAACGATGCAATTTTCTGGCACATCCCATGAGTAAGCGAAGGGGTCTAGTGATGTTGTTTCACAACCTCCTTCCTTGAGTTCGCATGGAAGTTTTAATCCTAATGGGGTAAAAACTGATTTTGTTTCCTGATCAACTTCGAGTTCAACTCTTTGCATTTGTGTTTCAAAGGAATAAAGTTTTACTTCTCCTGACGCAGAGCAATCTGTGTTATCTTCTAAGTGGTCGTCCTCATTCAGACCACCGTGTGTGTATTGGTGTTTTAAAACTTCATTTGAAATGTCTAGCTTATAAGTTCTATCGTACTCTGTTATTGCTATTTTTCCTGTTTTGTTTGCACGTCTGCATTCTTCTGGCGTTACTATGACGTCAGTTGTAAGAGAAATTTGGTCATATGCTAAAGAAGAGTGCGATAAAAATCCACAGTGCCATCTTAAAGCTTGCGATTTTACTCGACACATCACTGCCTCTACTTTTGTTCTGTACGATCTTTGATACAGTGTCACCGTTGCAGGTGCAACTTTAATATTTTCCGGTTTAATGTTGCATTGAGCTACTTGATTTAAAGCATACATTTTGCTTTCTTTCATTTTTGAACAGTCATAATGAACAACTTTTAACGTAGGGGAGATGTCATCCAACTCATTTCTAACTGAGGGTCTACAAAAAGATACAACAGTAAAGACAAACAAAACAGTTAAATATTTATAAAGGAAGTTATTGTTTTTCATAATAACTTTATTTTATTAGTGATTGACTGAGTTTTTGGTTTTTTTAGTGTCAGAAAGCTAAGAATAAGGCTGGAAGAAGTAAGAGAAAAGGTCTCGGAAGTTAATTTTCCGATAATTTGAACCTTTAAAGTAAATATATAAGATAGGATTTAAGTAAATCCCGCTTGATAGCGAGCAGTAAGTTTTTTCAATCGTCCCGAAATTCGACGATCGATTCGAGATGAACGTTGATCATCCGAGGGAGTTGGGTTTGCTTCGGGTGATTGTACACGGGTTTGGGTTCTAACAGGGCTGACTCTAATGTCAGGTGGATCTGCAAAACGAATACGTGTTTCGGGATATGGGGTAGAACTTCTAGTTCTACTACGACTACGGTTATCAGGTGTTTGTGTGTTATCTACAAACGTAGTTGAAAAACCTTCTTGAAATCCCGAATCAGGTTTTGTTATTGTGGTATTGTTATCTTCAAATGTTTTTTCATGATTATTTTCATTTTGTATGTTATCCGAATTACTTGTGAAATTGTCTACTGGGAAAAATTCAGTTTCAGTATAGGGTTGTTGAAAGGAAAATTTATTCATTGGCTTATTAAGTTTTTCAACTTGTTTATTCATTAAATTTTTGTAGAATGGTTGGAAGTTTTCATTCCTTAAACCATAGTCAACAACTAATTCTGAAATTGCGTTTTCGATTGGGAAGTACTCAATTAGATGGTTTCTATGGGCAACTTTTTTGACAGTTTTGTTTGAAACAAGTTCTATTTCGTAATTTACATTTGTCAATTTTTTTGTTACTTCATACGGTCCTGATCTTAGTTCATGTAACTTTTTGGATTTTCCGTCCTCGAATGAGTGGTTTTCCATTAACACTAGTTGTCCTACGTCTAAAGGCTTACCTAGTTTATGTTTGTTTCTGTTTTGATGTGCTTTGGAGTTAACTTCTAGGCTTCTGTTGTATGCAGTTTTGTAAATTTGTTTGAATTGATTTTCACGAGCAAGCAATGAACTACTTAGTTTTGGTTTTAGTAGTTTATCTATTTGATCGTTGTTGCTACTTTGTTCTGAATGCTTGTGGAGTGGTAAATCTTTACAAAATTCTGAATTACAAGTTAAGTCGGAAGACCTTAGTAATCCTAATTTCAGAGAAAGGGGAATTTGGGGCTTTTGGCCAAAAACGATTTCGTAGGGTGTTAATCCTGTACTAGTGTTTGCTGTTGTGTTATGAGCAAACGCGAACTTTGGTGCTAAGTCACTCCAATTACGATTAGCTTGTTCAAAAAAGATTCGGAAATGTGTGCCAAGATGTTTGTTTTGGATCTCAACTTTTCCGTTGGTCCAGGGAGAGTATGCTGTTCTAGGAGCATGCGTAATTCCAAGTTCATGAGTCCAACTTGTGAACTCCTCGTTCATAAAGGCTGATCCTTTATCATACACAAGTTTTTGTGGTATACCAAAAGTAAGAAAAAATTTCTCAAGTGCTGATATTGTTTCACTTGCTGATGTTGATGAAACTGGGTAAACTTGGATGTAACGAGAAAAGGAATCAATTACTACTAGGCAATGTTTATTTCCGTTCGATGGTGGATTTATTGGACCTTTGTGATCTATATGTACCGTGTGGAAGGGGAAAGGTACAGTTTCTGTCCATTTTTCAAGTGGTGCTTCATTTAGGTCTTTGCGTTTTTGTTTATTTTTTTGACAGTCTAAACAATTCGCTATTAAGTGAGAAACCCATTTATATAAACCTGGCCAATAGAAAAAGCGTTTTATGCTTGACAATGTTTTATCTTTTCCAGAGTGTCCAGAAAGCGAATCTTGGTGAGCTAATTCAAAAATTTTTAAGAAGAGGGATAATGGTGCGCATATTTTGATGTTTTGAATATTGGGATCTTCAGTTGGTTGTTTAATACATAAAATGTTTCCAATTAGGCAAAGATTTTCAAAATTATTCAAGTACGTTTTCATGGCTTTTGATTGTCGAAATTTTACATTTTTCTCATCTTTGTTTCCTGATTCAAAAAGTTGTCTTACAGTCTGAATGACTGGGTCTTTGAATTGCTCCTGGCTGATTGCTGCTATGTTCAAGTCAATATCTTTAGCAAAACTAGATAATTTCTCGATTAGTTCTTTTCCATCTGAAATTTCGTTATTTTCACAAATTGGTTTTGCTAGTCGAACACTTGCTATTCTATCAAAACTTGATTTGCTTGCTTCAACCTCGTTCTCAAGACTCATGTCATCTATTTCTAAATCTGATAATTCAACAGAATCTAACAGAGGATCGTCTTCTGTTGTAGAAAATTTTTCAAAGTGCTCTTTTTCCTTTTCCAAATTATCATCAAATTCTAAAGACAAATCAGAGTAGTAATTTTCACTGTCGTCTTGTTCGCTTAGGATTGGCTCTTTTAGTGGGAATTTTCCGCGATAGTGATTTATTGCATTTCCTTTCAAGAAGGATTCTGATATGTCCGAAGTTGAACAAATTCGATCACTGGGTTTATAGTTTGTCTCAAAAAATTGTTCATTTTCAAAATTCAGTTTTTTAACTCCTTGAAAAGTTTGTTTTAGAATGGGGTAGCAATCATTTTTCTGTCCCTTTTCATTGTCATGCAACACGAAGTATTTTTCTTCGTTGCCTGACTCGTTGTAGAATTTAATGTCTTTCGGAATTTTTTTGTGTTTCAGTTGATACTTGTCTAAGTCTTTTATCGAGACGTTTCTACTTAGAATGTCTGGAAAGGCTAGGTTTTTGCCTTCTGTCCAGATTATTTTTAAGTTTTGGAATTGTGAAATGACAAGTTGATAGCGGAAAAATCGATGAGATAATTTTCCTCTACGTCCCCAAAGATACAGTAGGGGTTTGTGGTCTGTGTAGAGATAAACTGGATGTGGAGAACCTATTATGTAATGCTCATACGTTTGTAGAGCAGAAATTACGCCACAAAGTTCTCTAGCTGTTGTACTCATTTTTTGCTCATCTTTTGTGTAAACTCGAGAATTAAATGAAACTATCCGTTTTCCGGTAGGAAATTCTTGGACTAAGATTGAACCTACACCAATTGATGATGCATCTACATGAACATGGAAGGGATATCTGGTGTCGGGAATTGCTAAGACTGTATCTTCACTTATACGATCCTTAATTTCTTTGAACAACTTCTCGTGTTCATCTGTCCATTGAAAAGTGGTTTCAGTTTTTATAAGATCGTAAAATGGCTTACTGTCTACATGCAGATTCTTTATGTACATGCTGTAAAATCCTAAACAACCTAGGACTCGCATTACATCTCGTTTATTCTCAGGTGTCTTTAAGGCTTTGAGATCTTCAACCCTTTTCTTTACTGGTTGAATTCCGTCTTTTCCTACTACATGTCCTAAGAATTGTACTTTACGCAAAAAGAATTTTGTTTTCTCAGGTTGAGCTTTCAGTCCTGCTTTGCGTAGCAAAAGATGGTACTTTTTTATGATTGCATACATCTCTTCAGCTGTCTGAGCTTGCATGATTGTGTCATCAATATAAGTTACGGCTTGTCTAGATTTTATTAAGGGTGCAAAATGGATTGTCATTATCCTACTGAAAAAGTTTGGTAGTCCGCAAAGTCCGTAAAAACCACGTTGAAACGTGTATTGTTTTGAACCTATTACGAAACTCGTCAATTGTTGTGTTTCCTCCGTTAGAGGGACTTGATTATATGCAGAACATAAATCACTTGTAATGAAGTAGTTTCCGTTTAGTCTAGTCAATAAAGAACCTATTGGCTCTAGAGGCCATGAATACTTACTTAGGTCTGTTATTGAGTTTAGATACCTAGCGTCTA
Organism: Convolutriloba macropyga; assembly: GCF_964194025.1. NCBI lineage: Eukaryota > Metazoa > Xenacoelomorpha > Acoela > Convolutidae > Convolutriloba > Convolutriloba macropyga. The sequence goes on along the minus strand of NC_134472.1, from coordinate 12,567,591 downwards.
TTACTAGTTTCACTATGTTTCCCTTTGGAAGGATGATAACGGGATTAATAAATGACGATCCCATTTCGGTGTCGTCTCCCATTTCTCGAATTATTCCTGCTTTACAGAGCTGATCTAGCAAAATTTCAAGTTTTTCCTGATGGTGCAATGGCACTCGTGATGGTCTCTGCTTAGTCAAGGTTGAATTTGGTAGAAGTTTTACGTGAAATTTTTGCTTTATTTTGCCAACGTCATACTTGTGCTGAGAGTAGACGTCCTTGTCTCTGGCAAGAAGTTTCATGAGATCTAGTAATTGTGCATCATTAATGTCAGATTGACTGAAGTCAAATTTTTTGAGAAACTCACGGTCTGATTTACTAAACATTTCCAGTTTTTCTGGTGGTATTTGTTGTGGTCGAATTTCACCTTCTATTGTTGCTTTTGGTTTTAAGTCTTTTAGATCTTGACTAAAATCTGTTTCTAATTCATTGTGGTCTGCAAATTCTTTTTCTTGAACCTTTTTTTGAGCTTTTTTCAACTTTTGTCTAATATCTGTTTTGTCTAATTTCGGATTTTCTAAAGTCTGAATTGGGTTTTCGACTTTTTCAGTGACATGAAAGATGTGATTGAAATCTGTTTCAGTTTCTGTTAAGACATCTAAGAACGCGACGTTATCAATCAGTGTGTACTTTTGTGTTTTTTTACAAATTTCTTCCAAAGTGTATCCTATTGAACCTTTATCTATTGTTACTTTACGATCACCAGGGTTATTTAGCATTATTGGCAACTCTTTTTCTTTTCTTACACAATAGACGTTGTATGTGTAAATACCTTTGTCCTGGAGTCGATTGTCAATTATAAATGATGTTCCTTGTTTGAAAAATTGGTTTGATGGTGTAATTGTTAGTACTCTGCTAGATTTCGGTGCTAGTTCGAAAGGTCTGTTAAGTACAACTTTTTCAAATTTACTTACAAAAGGATAACTTTTTGTTTGATATTTTGAGAGTGTGATTGAGACGTTTGGATAAATTTTTAAGTTCATTTTTGGAGTTGTGAACTCGATTGATTTTGTTGCAAAATTCAAAAAGTCCATTCCTAGGATGTTTAATTCGCAACCGTTTTTCTCTGAAACCCATGTTTTGAGATCTGTGTAATATTTGCCTTCAATGTCAAATGAGATTGGGACATGAATGTAGCCTAACAATTTTAATCGTTCACCGTTGACTGCAATTGTTTTCTGTTTTGACTCAATTAGTTTAACATCAATCAGTGACTTAAGTTCTTGTAGGAAATCAAAGTTTATTAGGGAACACGTTGCTCCTGTGTCAACTAGAAACTGCGATTCGAAACCGTTATGTTTATTACTGTCTCCGACGGCGTGAATGTACAAGTTAATAAAAATGTTTGTTTTTTTATTTTTGTACGGAGACTCGTCTAGTTTAAATTAATTTCATCTTGTTGATTGTCCACAAAGAATCCATTAACTTTATTTTCTCTGAATTGAACTCTGTTTGAGTTACGGTCTCTACTGTTATCTCTAGAATTCTGATTAGAACTGTTACTTCTTCTATAGTCCTGTCTTGGACTGCTTGACTCACGATACCTTGTTCGGGAATCGTTTCGATCATATTGTCGTTCCCTGGAATAGTTCCTATTATCCTGGGGTCTACGATCGTTGGATCTGCTATTATAGCGTCGATCTCGATTCTCAAAGCTTTGTGAGCGATTTCTGAAGTTATTGTTCTCAGGTCTAGGATGAGGAGAGTATTGTCTGCGGTTGTCTTGGTTGTAGTAACTGTTATGTGGTCTAGTGTCTTGTCTGTATCGGTTCTGATTTCTATCATAACTATCTTCTCTTGGACGACGTCCTCTATAGCTTTGATAGTTATCTCTGAACTTATCTCTTTGCTGTGGTTGCTGTCTGTTTTGTTCTTTAAAGTCTCTGTTTGCATAGCAATACGCTATTGTGTGACCTGACTTTCTGCAAAATTTACAAAATCGTGTGTAATTTTGTTTATTTCTAGGCTCGTTTGGGTTGTAGGCTGCGCTAATTCTGTTGTTTTTCATTAAACTTGCTAATTCTTGGAGCTGGTCTTTTATACCATCTATCTCCATTTTGTTGTCTATGCTGCTAGATGCTGTACCTGTGAAATCACTACTTACTGCAAAACTTAAGTCTTTAGTGCTAACTTGATTTCTAAGTTGTTCCCATGTTGCGTTGGGTGTTTCTATCAAATATTGATGCGCTTTTTGTTTAAGTGCTGGAGGAGTTAGTCCTCTTACAAAAAATTCCATACACTTAGTTTGCCTTTGAGCATCTGTGAATGGGTCTGGCCATCCCTTTTCCACTGCTTTTGTTAGTCTGTGTACGTAACTTTTGATTAATTCATCTGGTTGTCTACGAATGTTTTCTACCTCAATTCGTTTTCTGTACTTGTCTTTCTCGTCTGTGAATCTATTTAGGAAACCTGTCCTAACATCATCCCATGGTTCCGCTGCGGGCAAAGAATCGAACCATTGGGCTGCTGGTCCTCTTAAGACTGAGCCAAATAATGCTTTTCTACGTGCGTCATATGCATTTTGTGCATCTCCTGGTCCTGGTCTAACTCCTAATGAAAACTCTATTTTTCTCTCTATTAGACTTAGAAAATCTGCTACGTCCTCACTTGGGTCTAAGCCTGTAAATTTTTCAAGAGAAATGTCTGGGTATGCTACGATGTTAGCCATTTTTGTTTTAGGGTTTTTGTTGAATTATTACTAAGTTTTTATATGAAAAAGATACTATAAACGAAAGAAGCAATATAAAAGTCTAATCAAAGGAATTTGAAGCTATGAAAAGGTCAAACAATTTTTTATAGAATTTAGAAAATATTCAGACAATTTGCTTAAACAAATGGTCCTATCTCAAAAACACTATTTGGGGTACGAAGTGCGTCTAAAATTTGGTTAAACTTTGGGTTGTTTTCCGCATGTGTTATGTAACAAGCTAGTCCTGGAATGTTATCAACATTAATGAAAATGTACATATATTGCTTTTTCTTATCTAATTTATAACTAGTAACTTTGCCTGTATTATGACCAAGTTTGATTATAATATTCAAGAAGTTAGCGTCAATATTCATCGAATTCAACTTTTGCTCTAAAAAAGATGTAATTTTAGACAGTATTAGTTACAAAATTAAGTTAAGTTTAGTGAACTAGAGTTCAATATAACTATTGGGCGTGTGCAAAGCTTTCAAAGTTTTGTAAAATTCAGGATTAGAACTTGCATATGTTATAAAACTGTGTAGGCGCGGATCGTTAACAAACCTGTAATAAATAATCAGAGATTGTTTATCGTTATTTAAGGTGTACCTTTTAACTTTTGCAACTTTATCGTCGTACAAAATTGTTACATTTAGATGCTTTGTACTAATATCCATAGGCTAGAATATAAGACAATAAGAATAAAAAAGAGTTTTTGTTTTATTTTTCACTTCGTTTTATACAAAAATTTTTGAGATTAAATAATTATGGGCATTTGTTCATTCGTTGATAGCAACCATCTTCGGTTAGTCGAAATTCTATCCAGAAAAATTTTCCTTCGCGACTAAATTTTGGTTTTTGATTGCTTTCAGAGTAGGCGGTTGTTAGTATTGGCCTATATACTCTGACTCGATAGGAAATGATTTGATTATCGCTATCAGATTTTCTTATTAGAACACAATAAACTATTTCTTTTTGGATTATTTCTTTAACAAAGTCAGGTAGTGTGGGTAAAAACATGCAAACTTCTTCAAACTTATAGAGTTTATTATCTGGCAAGGGTACTAATTTCAGATTTTGGCTGCTTTCACTCATTTATTGGAAGCGTGTGGTAGAGTGTACATACATTGTAAATCGATGATTGAGCCACGTTTATTAAGTCTATTAAACAAATAATCTAGAGAGGTGTTTTCAGCTTTGAAAATGGTTACTTGACCAACAGTTTTTGTTCTTTTGATACGGTAGACTATTGTCACGTATGATTGTTCAACGTCAGTGACGTATTTGAGCACTCGACAGTCTGCTGAGTTATCCTTAATACTTATTTGTTTGTCTCCTATTAGGTATTCCATAAACTTTTTGCAAAAACTGGAAATTTAAATTTGTTGAAGTGAATTTGTAGCAGAATTATACGTAACCCAACAAGTGCAATCGAATATATGGCTCAGAAAAACGAAGGAGAAACTTAAATATTACAAAATACCAGTAAAGGGAACGTTTACTGAAAAAGGTTGCACGAAAAGATCGTGTTATTTCCTTTAAGTTTGCCGTTTTGGTGGTTAGTTTTGGACAAAACGCTATATTTCTATTAGTATATGAACTTAAAACAGGCGTTAATAGTCTTCAATAGCTATTTTCTTGTTTCTGTGTTCGAATATTTAGTCATACTTCAGGATTATTGGCGAATTTCAGGAAATTATTCGGAATTTTGAGGCCAATTTTGAGATTTGTACCGCTAATTTGTATCCAAAATGAGATATTTTTCACTTGTTGTGGTTCAATTTGGGTAATTTTTTACAAGTTCTGGGCAATTTTTGGATTACCTGAGTGAATTTTGGGTCAATTTTGGGCAAAAAATGACAATTTTGGGTCAATTTTGATCAATTACCAGATCAATTTAGACAAAATATTGTAAAATCTTGGCAAATTTTGACAATTCTTTACCAAAAGCGGGTGTTTTCTTAATGAAACAGGGTGAAATCGGGAAAATTTTGTCTAAACTTGACAATTTTTTGACAATTTTGGGCTAATATGTCAATAATTTGGGTCAAATCTAATAGTTTCGGGTTAAAATTATTTCAATTTTGTGTCTAAAAGCAAAAATTGTGGTCAAAATTTACTACATATAGTTAGTTATTGGTTAATTTCAGGCAAATTCTGGATTAAAACCGATTAATTTGCATGAATTTCAGATAAAAACTGAAATATTTTGGTCAAAAATGGGCAAATTTAGGACTAAAGGCTCTAAAATTGGGCACTTTTTAGGTAAAAATTGAAAAAATTTGGTCTAAATAAGTGAATTTTAGGAATATATGAGCTTAATTTGGCAATTTTAGAGAACAATCTGGGCTTATTTTGGTGAAATTTAGTGGATTTTGGCACCAAAACTCAATTATTTAGTCAAAACTGAGGTGAATTTAGGCAAAAAACACACAATTTCTACACCAAACAGGGCTAAATTCTTCAAAAATCTGATGAAAAATAAAAGTTTTCACTTTATTCCGGACAATTCTAGTGAAAAATCGTGTACAATTGGCTGATTTTTGGATGAATTCTTACTAATTCCTGTTAATTTTGGCAAAAAATAGGAAAAATTGGGCTAAAAACCTGATAAAACCAACTTTGCTTATCTCAAAACTATGAAATTTTGGAAATTGGGGGGCTAAATCGAGGCGTTATAGTGACTGCTGGGGTGTTTGGTTAACAATACAACGTTATTTGTAGCTATCAGAGTGATTTATTAACTTTTAGAGACACTAAAAGGTACACTATGCATGTATAATGAGGTAGAACCACGTTAAACTAGGCTTATTTGCATGTGGGTCAATTTGTTTTTGCAATACTATGGGTTTGGAGGATGATAAGTTCGACTATTTAGATGATAAATTATAAGTTAAGATGTATAGGACACGCTAAGGTTAAGTTACGGACAATAAATGCGAGCTAGATTAATGGATATTGATGTATGATTTCGTATATAGGACTAGGGGGGATAGTACAGTTCGTTATGCTAACAGTATTAAAGATTTGGTTAAGTTGAACACAATTATTTAGTCTAAAAGTAACATTAATGTGACCGGTCTTGTCGAATTTTGTGCGGGGGGGAGTACAAATACGTCTTTTTATGATACACAATTATGTACTCACGTGTGCGCTTAAAAAACCAACCTACAGTGTCAAAATTTGGGTCTGAGAAGCAAAGAACCGGTGCTCAAAGTTATTAAATCAGTGGACTGTTCTTTTGTGGGGAGAACCCGTCTCTTTTAGTCGGTCGTAATTGAGACGTTCAGAATCTTAGAACATCTCACACAGGTACTGGGATAGCGCGGTATGTGGCCCTACCATAGAACCTGTGTGACCTCTGGGTTTTTGGTTTGGAAAACTAGCCACAAAAAGTCCACCAGGCTCCTAAATGTGTGAGCAACCGACGTTCTTTATTCCTCGTCGCACCAGTTTTTAACTCTGATGTGGTAGGTATTTTATTCGCTTGATCTTAATTACCACACTAGAGCTAAACCTATGTTATTGTAGCGACCTTAATTGCGTGCTAGAATAAGTCTCACAATATGCTCACAATGTTCTTTGCTAATTTCCAAATCTATGTGTTATTTGCTAGAAAATAAAATTGGTTAGATACAAAGGTTAATTAGTAAATAGATAAAAATGATAGAGCACAATTGGGGGTTAATTCCTACTTAAAAATATGGTGGGGTATCTAATCTTAATCAAGAAATTGAATCCATCTTACTGCCGGATATGAATAATACTTTAACTCTATTTTTGTTAGAAAATTGGCAGACTTACAATTGCTGCAGATAGTCCCGCTTAGCGGAGAAAATAGTGGTTTCGCTCTTAGAGCAGAGAGAGGAAGAGAGAGAAGAGAATTTTTTTGGTTAGATTTTTAGCGTCTTAAGTTGCGCTGGTTGAGTTGGAGAACTGATTTCCTTCAGCAGCAAAATCTAGTCTCGTGCGTGTTTATAATTGAGTCAAACACGACTAAAAATCACAAGACCTATGACTAGCTCCGAATCAATTCCTAGGTCATTCGTGGAGCCGACTACTACTCGTCTTTAGTCATATATTCGTTTCAGAATTGGTGCTGAAGAGCGGCCTGGATAGCCTTCAGTATCCTTCACGTATTACGCGTATTAATAGCGGTGGTGAATCAGCCGGTATGGACCGCTGCATAGTGTATTAAATAATACACAGCAGTATTTGGCTATGAATAATGTATTCATTCACTCAACGAAATTCACGCAGCATAGCTCTCTCTTAATATTCCGTCAGTTTAGACTAAGTCTAAAGTGTTCACAAAGTCGACGGTTAAATAATTATACTCTCTGTAGTATCGGTAATTGCGGCGGCAATTATCCAATTAGCAATACTACAATTATAACTGCTGTACACAAATGAAAACGCTTGATGCTATATATTTTTTTAAAACCTGCCTTTATTGAGATTAATGAGATTTTTTAGAAATAAAAGAAATAAATAAGTAGAAACATAATAAATGATAAGGCACGCTTGAAACACTTGCGTGCAACTTTTAAAATTTTAACCTGCCACATTCTCTGCAATTGCCAGGTTCTACAATGTCATAAATTCCTATATACAGTGCCAGCCTTTCAACTCAAAAACTTTGTGTTTCAACCAAGAATGAAATCACTCCGAGATTCTGGCTTCTATTGAAAACCACCATGCAGTTTTTTATTGATTCCAGATTCTCTCAGTGACTTCATAGAGTATTGGGAGCGGTACGTTGGTTCTATCAGAAAACGGAAAGGCTGAGAAATGAAACTTTCCGCACCTCTTGATGATGAGTTAATTTTCAGGTAAAAAATATTTGACGTCCCTGGTATAGTTCAATTTCCTTAACAACAAGCGCTTACTTTTTTTTTACTCGATGGCGAATTTTTTTGTTCATTTGTATGTTCTAGTACTTTGCTCGACAGACGGAACAGGATATCCATCCCAATTGTTTTCTCAGAG
>NC_134472.1:12502763-12559678 GCF_964194025.1 Convolutriloba macropyga | reverse complement strand
GGTTTGGTCCGACAAAAATTATAAGTACATTCTGGTTTAGGAAAGTTTTCGTTTCGTCAAGCTTAAAATCTTTAAACTGCAGTACGTTTGCTTTTTAGCTTGCTGGTTTCTAAAAACAGACTGTGTAGAAACTGAAGGAAACAATAAATTCTATTACTTCAAACTAAGTTCAATATATTTTCAGTTTTCAGTTTACAACTGATATTTTATGTTTACACGTTGAATTCACACTTTTGTCTTTACCCTATTATTTTTCCTTTTAGCCGGACCTTATATGTAAGTTAGGTATTTTGCTTATGCTCAGTTCAAAACATAGAATCTATTGTATCGATCTTTAAACTTTTCCCACATTTTCAATAATTTACATATTAGTTGGAGTTAGTTTTATAAATTCGGAGAAATTTCAAAGAGAGGATCAACAAAATTTCTAGTTAAACTTGATTTTGAAAGCATCTGGACATATTTCGGTTTTATTTATAATAGTTTTCCAATGACTTAATCATAACAAAGGGCGTTTTGTTTCACCATCTCCGTAGATTCTCCTCAATTTATCCATATTTGAAGAACATCCCATCTCATCAGCAAATTAAGTTTGAATAGAATTTAACATTCAGTTTTCTAATGTGTCGTTTTTCGAATACATATTTTGCTTTCATTGCTGAAATCATCTGCTAAAAGTTGGAAAGCTTTGTTCTGATCGCCGTTCGTTCGATTTTGAGACTTTTTTGAAGGATTTATTTTTCTAGTGAACAAATTGCTTTCATCTTTTTTTTCTTCTTCGGTGGTTCAAGCTTTTTTAATTAATACGGTGACGCCAAAAGTGTCTGGATAAGAAAAAAAGTTGCGTCAATTTTTCTTTTTTTGTTGGACACTTTTGACCCATTGTTTCTTAATTCCATTTATCTTTACAACTAGTTTCAATAGATTGTAAAATCTGTTGGAATTCAATTTGAAACATTGTTATGCCAATCTTTTAATTAATTGTCAACGAAAACTCCGAAATTATTCGTGCAATACTCCAAAAACGCTCTCTGTAGTGGTTTTCACGTGACTTACCTTGTGCGCTGAGTTCATTTTTTCGCAAATTGTTAGTATCTAACTCTCGGGTTTAAATGAATGTTTTCACTGGTTTTTTCTGATGTGGTTTTTATTTATGAGTGAATAGTGTTTTGTTTTGGATCCAGTAACAATTTACAATTCCAAAAAATTACGAGAAGAAACTGAGACCCTAAAAAATTTTATGGATGCAATTTTTGTTGCTTTTGGGTAACTAGTCTTTATCTCAAATGAAAACGTTTTTCGTATATATTTGTCATCTCAATGAAAATGCAACAATAGCCTTTATGAATTTTTTTTGTCTTATTGTAATTTGCAAAAATAATATAAAAGAAAAAATGATTTGGTTTATTTATTCTAAAAGCTCTAAAAAACAAAAACTTGACAGATAGCCAACTATAATAGAACAAGTAACCAGAAAAATTACATCCCAGTTTTCTGCTTCAACGCAACGAAGGGAATTCTACAACAAATCAAATGATTACCTAGAGAGTTGATGATTTTTATGCGTAGATTGCAATAAATTCCATTTAGTAATGGCCTGAGCGTTGGTGGTTTTCAAATAAGAAATCAAACTTTGAAATTTATAAGTTTTCAACAAACGTTAGATGACAAAAAAGCTTGTTATTGTGCGTGCCCACATAATGTTCCGATCACGCTCATCCCAAATTTGACCTAAATGACTAGCAAATGAAGTAAAGGTTTCTTACAATAAAGCTTAGTTTTTGCTTTGTAATTTAATCAAATAATTATAAAAGAATTTGATGGATTATAATAGAATGACAAATATGTAAACCAGTTGTCAAAACCCTTGAAGTTTATTTTCCATTTAATTAAAAGAGAGACAAAAATTAATCTAATCAAAGTATTTGTTTTTGCAACTTCTCATTAAAAAACATTTATCAAAAAAAACACTTAATTATTCAAGCAAAAACTTTGAGCTATTGAGTTGTAAAACTGGTCACAAAACTCATTTTTAGAATTCTCACGGCGTTATCAGATGGTTTTGGCTAATATCAAAGAAGACGACAAATTGAAGGAAAACGTAGCAGGTCAAGTCCTGGACTACAGTCCAGAGAATTGAATTAACTAATGGCGAGACAGTTAACAATTTCTAATTCCATGTTTGACCGTCAACAAATACATAGTACTGTATCTGCAAGAATACGTGACATCCACTCTAAAATTTTCCTAGAGACTACTAGAAAGGAAAATAACCAAAGCTACATACAAAAATTCATAAACACGGCGTTCATACAAATTTATCAGATTTAAATATACCATAAGCATTTCTGTTAATAACAATTGTGATTAACAGGACTTAATTATTAGACAAATAAATGAACAATAAAACTTTGGCGAAAATTTGAAACTTTCAAAATGAAACTTCAATGAATACAACTTTTGGCTAAGTTGTAAGCACTGATTGATATGAAAGACCACCATTGGAATGATTGAAATGTAAATCAGCAGAGAGCCATTGAGACTTGAGTTAACACAAATATGTGGCAGGACAATAAAAACTATCATAGCAAAACTTAAAAAAGAATTAAAAGTAACGAAGATTACACAGCGCTAAAGTCCTAAAGACAAACACCTATCAACTGTAACTTTTAGACGTTTGTTTATGTCTCATTAAAGCGCCATTGAGCCGAGTTATTTTTCACCGAAGCAAAGATCACCAAAGGAAATTAAAACAACATAGCAGGAGAAGTCCTGACGTACAATTCAAAGAATTTTCATTGACTAAACAAACAATTAGACCTAGAACGGACTAACAGTGAATTGAGAAAACCATTTCTAAAAAAATAAAAAAAATAAAAACAAACAAACAAATGTCAAAATGCCGCATGTGAACAAAAAAACTACTAGCGAGAAATAGAAACTTGGTTCAAACAAAAAACTAGGCCTAGAATGAACTATGAATGGATTGGGAGAACTATTTAGAAAAAAAATCCGATCAAAAAAATTGAAAAAACTGTAAAAATCAAGGTGAAATTGCCACTTGTGAACAAAAAAACCACTAGCGAGAAAGCAAATTTTTTGTTCAAACACCGTTTTCTCACTCTACTTTCAAATAAGAGCAAAAAAATTTCACGTCGCAAAACCACTCGCTTTTTCGCTCCACTTCCTGTTTCGGAGTGACCAAAATCACTATTCCAATTTGGTTCAAAAATCATGAAATGTGTTAACAGATCTTAACAAAACAGCGCCCCAAAACAATTCAAATTCGAATTGTAAAAAAAACTAAAAAGCTAAAAGGGCACTAATATTTCAGTGGACTAAAATTGATAGTCATAAAGTCCACAAATAGCTTTCAACTGGAAGCATTGGAGAAGTTTTCTGGTCTTATTGGAGAGATAAAAAACCCTTCTTTTTTGAAACAATGTGACAGGAAAACAACATCAAAGACATCAATATATAAGGACAGGATTCGAATATCACTAACAATTTTGAGACTACATAGAAATAAAGTAGTAAAAGCGGAGGTAATCACATAGAAACAATAAATAATCTTATTTGTATCTGACGAAAAAACCAATGGATGTGTCATTTCCCAGACTAAGCAACCAGACATGAACCATTTCAATATGAGTTGAAAGAATAACTAAGATTTTGTTAGACTCTATAATAACTAAGCATTAAGAAAACAGACAATTATCGTCGATAATTTTTGAATTGGTTTGTTGATATTTCATTGGAAAGTCAATAGCGCTCGTCATTAACCGGACTAAATTAATACATAAAAACTAACATCCGATATCAACTAACAGCAGGGAGCAAAATTTTGGATTAAATTTCATGAGACTACTATAGTGGAGTCGTAAGCAAGCAGCTATGTACCGGAGACTTTAGAGCAGTTTTTGTGCACTAAGAGAAATGGGCGTTGTTGTTAATACAACAAACTTTTAAACACAAAAAATTTTAAATACGAGCAAAGCCCAATAATTTACTGATAGTTTACGAAGAAATTATGAAGAGAGAAAGAATATGATAGAATAGAATTGATATTAGAAAATGTCAACTATCGTATTATTGATCTAAACAGTAGCCCCTACGCACCATATGAGGCTTTCTTAGCTTCAGATGTAGCGTAGACACAATGAAGTGCAAAAAAATTAGAAAAATTTAGTATAGCTGCCCGTAATAAAAAATTTTCTCTGAAAAAGGACTTTCCTTTTGTGACCTATCATTCAACATCAGTTTTCTTTTGGATTTCAAGGGCGCTATCAAAAAACTTATTCACCTTAGTTTCTGAAGCTCAGCAGGCACAAAATTTTTTTCAAATTAAGAGAAGTATTTTCAAACCGAATGACTCATTTTGACAAAAAATCGATTTAAATTAGCAAAAAGCCAGTCAAATTTTTTAATTCAGATTACTTTCATAGGAATTAGCAGTAAAATAGCACTATTTTAGGCTTACAAAAAATCACTTAGGAGAATTCTGTCCTGCATTTCCTGCCAAAATGGACAGAAGGGAATAAAAAGCAAATTTTGTGATACTTTATATTATACATTTTTTAATACCCTGCCGACATTTTTATAAGAAAAGTAGATCAATTAGTTCAACAATCTTCTTTTATGTCTAAAGTTAAAACCAATACTACTATTGTTAGCAATTTTACAAATTTTAGCCAAATTAATTAACGCTCCTTCAAAAGTTTACAGAAAAAATTAACTATAATAACCAAAATTAGACTAGTTTTTGCAAAAATAAATACAATGACAACTCTTCTAAAAAAATTCGAAACACCTTTTCTTATTTATTATACGCCAAATGGGCCTTCATAGTGAAACAACTCATTTTTATTAGGTCAAATATGTCGATTGGCCAATTATGACGGAACAATAATAAACAAACTAAGCATATTTTTCTTCCCCTACTCCGAGTCGTTGGAACAATTAAAACGGTTTTCAAAAGTAACCAGGCAAAAATGGTTCTCCAAAACATCCTTGATTTTTACAACTTCAAAGTACTCAGACTAACTAACAAAGAATCCCACTACAGTTTTCCGAAAGGTTGCATAGAAATCAAAATCTTCAGGAGTTTTAGAGTTTCAGCAAAAAAAGTCAGAACAAAATTGATTGAAAAGCTGCATTTTTTTTGACAATCACAAATGAGCTAAATTGACACCAATTTTTTGACAATCACAAATGAGCTAAATTGTATTCAGGGTTAAGAAAATCCTCAAAGTAGGCAATTAAAAATTAAGAATCCAGAAACAGTTCACAAAATTTTTCGAAATGGTATTGTAACTCATGTATACTAAAAAAATTTGTTGGTTAATTGGACTCCTCAATTTGTTTCAAACATAAAATTCAAACTTATATTGCCCAAAAACTTCAATATTGGAAGAGTTTAGGCCAAATGACATTGTTTTTTCACAAACTCAGCGAAAAAAATTGTACAAAACGTAAAATCAATTAGTTCAGCAATCTTTTTTTATCTCTAAGGTTATAACCAACGCTACTATTTTTAAAAATTTGACAAATTATATATCCAAATTATTTAAAGTTCTACCGAAATTTTCTTAAAAAATGAATTATAAGAACCTAAATTTTACTATTTTTTGCAAAAATTTATGCAACAACAGCTCTTCTAAAACAAAAAATTCTGAAACACCTTTTTAATTACTTATTATACGCGCAATGGGCTAGAGATACTACTCATTTCTTTGTTCAGTCAAATACGTCGATCGGCCAAAAATAACAGAACATTAAAAAACCAACCTAGCATATAGTTCTTCCCCCAGTCGTTGGAACAATTAAAACGATTTTTTAAAGTAGCCAGGCAAAAATGGCCCTTCAAAATATCCTTGATTTTTTTCTTCTGAGTTTTCTGACTAACTAACAGAGAATCCCACTAAATTTTTCCGAAAGGTTGCATGGAAATAAAAATCTTCAGGAGTTTTAGAATTTCAGCGAGAACTGACTGAAAAAAAAATTGATTATTTTCTGCATAACTTATATCGAGCTAAATTAACTTGAGCTAAATTCTATTCAGGGTTGAGAACATTCTCCGCTTGCAATTTAAGAATCCAGAAGTAGTTAACAAACTTGCTGGAAATGTTGTTTTGACTCATGTAGGCTAAACCGATTTGTTGATTAATCGGAATACAGAAGGAGTTTTTACATGAAGTTCAAACTTATATTGCCCAAAAAGTTCAATAAAGGAAGAATTTTGGCAAAATGATATTTGTTTTCAAAAACTCAACCAAATTTTTTGTAAAAAAGGAAAATCAGTTACTTCCGCAATCTTCTGTCATCTCTACAGTTATAACCAATACTACTCTTGTTAAAAAATTGAAACATTTTAGCCAAGTTATTCAAATTTCTACCAAAATTGACAGAAAAAGTGAGCTATTACAACCGAAATTATCCTAGCAAAAATGTAAGAACAAAATTAACTCTTTCAAAAGTAGATTTCGAAGCATCTTTTTAATGACTAATTATACGCCCAATGGGCTTTTCTAGTGATACTACTCATTTCTTTGTTAAGTCAAATAGGTCGACCAGCCAAAAATGACGAAACAATATAAAATCACTTTAGCATATAGCTCTTCCCGCACTGCGAGGGGTTGGAACATTTAAGACAATTTTTAAATGTACCCAGCAAAAAAGGTTCTCCGAATTATCCACGATTTCTATTACTTCAAAGTAATCAGACTAACTTGAAAATTAAGAATCCAGAAACAGATCACAAAATTGTTGGAAATGTTGTTGTAACTCATGTAAAATAAAATGATTTGTTGGCTAATCGGAATGCAGAAAGAGTATTTACATGAAATTCAAACATATTTTGTTCAAAAATTTCAATATCGGAAGAATTTAGGCCAAATTACAAACTATTTTTCAAAAATACGAATTTTGGAAAGATAGTGCTCGCAAGTTCTATAAGTGGTTCTACTAAACAACTACACAAACATCAAAATTTCTCACGCAAATGAAAATTTATCAAATAATTTGATCATCCGTAGAACAATTTTGCTTGTCAGACTTGATGTTTTGAAAGTTTTTCTGCTTAACTGAACTAATTAAAATTTTTCAGAATAACGCTAGCAAATTTTGGGTACTTCCACAACTATTAGTCTGCTTTTTAAAGGGACGTTCTAAGATGTTAAAAAAGTTGAACTTAATCATTCCGAATCTTGAATCTCTCAGATTGAATCCAATAAAATGTACTCAAACCTTCTTAGTTCTCATCCCAGGTTTTGGTCCAGACCCAAATTGAGCTATGATCAGACCTGTGTTCCCACAAACCTGTGTTCCCAGACCAAAATTACAGGGTCTGGAAAGCGGTTCGGGCGCACAATAGTCTGGACAATGGTCTGATTTTGGTCTGATCAGAGGTCAATTCGGTCTGGACGGTCTGCTCATAGTCTTCATAGTCTGGACCATGGTCTGGGTTTGGTCCGATCAGAGGTCAATTCGGTCTGGAAGGTCTGATCACAGTCTTTATAGTCTTGAGCAAGGTCTGGGTTCGGTCTGATCATAGGTCAATTCAGTCTGGAAGGTCTGATTTCGAGTGCATTATTTTTTCAATTTTTTTTGTTTTTTTTTATTGAGGGACGTTGGCTCTGCCAAGAGGCAACAATACAGCAGTGTTCCGATCAAAGACCCATCTAAAATTCGATGACTCTGATCAGAAACAAGGAGTCCAGCTGATAGCAAATGCTGGTCCCCTCAAGAGGAAACTTTGATTAACTGAAGACCACGACGTTTCTTGTGGAAAGCTGTCTAAGTTCATCCATTGAGTCAGAAATATGAACTAAGGGGTATGGTAAACAATTTTTTTCTCAACATTTAGGTTTCGTTTTCATTAGCAATATTTTCAGAATTGGCTTTTCCTTAGATGATTTTGATACTGCAAACACCAGTTTTTATGAAATGAATATATTATAGCAAAATTAAGAGATTTGTTCATGATTAAAATCTTTCTCCGATGAGACTATTTTGAGTCTGATCATAGTCTGATTAAGGTCTGGGAAATGGTCTGAAATTGAGTCTGGACCATGGTCTGAAGATGGTCTGATCATAGTTTGTTTATAGTCTGGACAATGGTCCGAATTTGGGTCTGATCATAAGCGCACTATAGTCTGGACAGTGGTCTGGGTTCGGTCTGATCAGAAGACATTTTGGTCTGGAAAGTCTGATCAGAGATCATTTTGGTCTGGAAGGTCTGATCAGAGGTAACTTCGGTCTGGAAAGTCTGATCAGAGGTCATTTCAGTCTGCATAGTCTGATCATAGCTCAATTTGGGTCTGGACCTAAACCTGGGATACAATTGCTTGGATTCATGGAGCAAAACAAACAATACTGGGATCTGGTTAACTACAGGCGTAATGGCTAGGAATGGGATGCAATTATACATTAATTGGGATTTAAATTACGGAAAAATGTGTTTCAGTTCTGACGTATCAAAAGCATTGAACCAAGTTTTGGAGGAAAAATTTTATGTACTATATAGCAAGTGAGCGTTATCATATTTCAATGAATTTTGGAAAAACGGTAACCAACAAAATAAATGCACTCACGCGCACTGTAATTGAGAAAAATCCACTTAAAGAATCTTTTTCAAAAAAGCAGTATTAATTGATCAATTGATATTTAAATAGAGACAGCAAAATTTCTTTTTTTTTGGTTTTCTTTGCTGGGAAATAAAAGGATACAGCAAAAAATAGGGTGGTCGATAGCAGAAATGCTGGTAACCAACAAAAACTGATCACAAAATCTTTTATAAATAATTATCAAAAAACAAAAGTACATTTGTCTGTCTTTGACTTGAATTTATGTACCATACACAAATCTTTAGTGGCCCATTTGAATTGACAAGATGTTGTTGAAGTTCATATCCAAGCAATGATTCTAAGATATAGAATAAAAATTGCGTACTTTTAGAGATAATCTGATAAAAGCCCGCATCAGAATTCTTTTTGTCTGCAAATTACGAATCTGTCGTCAAAGGGTGGCTTAAGTTGATGTCGCCAAAGTAACTTTGCTTACTTTTGTCGGCGCTTTACTTTTTATCATTTTCCCGGCGAATATTGACATACATTTGCAATTTTGTCTAGGCAAAGCTCAACATGCAACAAAACAGCTTTTCCACGAAACTTTTTTCTAAAAACAGGCACTAAGGTAATTGGAGATAATAACATGGGCAAGACAGGCTGTAATGATAAATCTTCTCCAAAAAAATCAATTAATGCGTCAGAAAATGATCAAGAAACATCGATAGTCGCTGCTGTCGCTCCCACAAACCAGTCAGCAATTTCCAATGAAGAAAAAAGGAATATCAAGCAGTTTCCAGTTTCAAAGCTTCTCCTGGGAATATTTGCAACCTGTTGTTTGATTGTTGTTGTAGGAATGGTTGCAATTTTGAGTCCATTTTTGAATGGGAAGAATCGTCCAAAAGACGTCGATCCTGTACCTGATGTTGAGGGCGGCGTTTATGTTGATGAGTTTCCAGATTATTATCTCACTGAATATGACTACGACAGGAACTTCGACTTCCCTGGCTGTGATTACGTTCTGCGGAAATATTACGACTATCTCTGGGATTACTACTACTATCACGATGACTATTTCGTCTGGGATTATGATTTCTGTTTCGATGACGATTACGATGACGATTACTATTACGTTTATCGTATTTACTATTATGGGTGACTTCATTAAGACAATCAGAACTCTTAGCAATTCTACAAACTAATCCTAATCTGATCAATTAATTTTTCCTTTACAGTCACAAATTTGTTCGAGAAACACAGGCTGGGGCCCCACTGAAAAAGTTGATACGTCCAGAGAAAATGAATACAGAAGAGGGAGGGGGAAGTGTTGGGGGGGGGGGGGGGGGATTTGGTTATGCGTTCAAAATTACACAGTCTGGAAGCCTGAATGAACGCCCGAATATCTGAACATAGGCTACTTGCAACATCCAAGAGGCTAGGCATAGAAATCTTTTTAACGGACGAAAGTCTGGATAATGGCAAGTTTGAACGAATGAAGAATGCACGGTGTCTAGAAAGCGCGAATGTGATGACATAAGCCTTTTGGGATGTTTGGACATGCAAGTTTTCGGTTTGGGATCTCAGCCTGAGAACTGTTCTATTTGTTGAAAAGTTCAACTTGCTTCTTTCGTGTTTTACTTACAACAAAATTAACTCACAACAAAATTTTATCACAGCTTGTTGCCATAAAAACTATCTTAAATGTTACCTTGGGTAATTTTTTTATTCCGAGGAAAACGATGTTGCTGAAAAAATTTGAATGATGAAAAGTTTATTAAAGGAAGTCTTCATTTCGTAAAAGTCGAAAGCTTTAACAAGGAGGCTCGGTAATGTGCGTTCGCATATTAAGTTCCGACCCCGCCCATCTACATTTTTCACTTAATTGTCTACCAAATGAGGAAGAGATAAAAAAATTAACATATCAACATATCGTTTAACAATTTACTAAAAGAATAAAACAATCTACTCTAGAGGGCCTATGAGACCTGTGGCTACCATAATATGACTACCAGAAAAAACGGCAATAAAAATCAATTAATTACAAATATTAAATACGACCAAAACTCCTTGTCCACTTTTTGAAAACACTAATATCCAAATCAAAATGGCATCGGATAAAATTTATACTAAGAAGATTGGCCGGCACTTTTTTGGAACAAAGTATGGGACTTTTCCTTAATGCGGCTTGGCAGCAAATCGACTAGAAACGGGCAAAAAGGAGAAATTTATCAAAACATTGCTTTTTTTAAGAAGAGAATTAAATTCGAACTGATTAGAAACATTACGCATCAAATGAAATAATTGAGAGAGTCTTTTGTACCTCAATAGAGAGCGACTGAGGCCTTTCATTATCCAGGATATGTCATACGACTACAAAAAGAACGACAAATACAGGCAAAAACTAAATTTTTGCACGAAAAATTACGCACGAAAACGATGTCCCCCCAATCAATTAAATATTAATGTGATAACTAAAAATAATGAAAATCTTCGTTTGGATTGCTTGAAGGTAACAACATTTGTAAATCAAATGAGGTCCATTATTGTGATACTGAGAAAAGAAAACAGAAACCTACAAAAAAGGGCAAAAATGCAAAAATCACGAAAATTGGTTTTATGAAAACAGGTTGTTCGAAGAAAAAATAACAATTTGAGAAAACTAAAAACGTTCTGAAGAGCAAATTGTGTTTTGATAGATAAATGATGTGAATTGTATAAAGAGACGCTTAGCTACAATTTAACACAAATAAAATTGGAAGATATCAAAAATCTATCTCTTTTT
This sequence comes from Convolutriloba macropyga, assembly GCF_964194025.1. Classification (NCBI taxonomy): domain Eukaryota; kingdom Metazoa; phylum Xenacoelomorpha; order Acoela; family Convolutidae; genus Convolutriloba; species Convolutriloba macropyga. Next base: position 12,548,332 of record NC_134472.1, on the reverse strand, counting down.
TTTATTAATAACAAACATTTCCAAAATTCGTAGCCAACAAATTTTTTTGACTAAAACAGTAGACAGTTTGTTTTGCAACTACTCTTGAAAACTAATTGCGACTGTTATTGATGAGGCTAAACCATACGAAAATAAAATAACATTAAATACAGGCTTAACTAATAAGTTTCACAAACAAACATTCGAAACCACAGTTTTGAAGCCATTAAGTTTATAAGATATTAACCGCGAGAATATAACATCTTCATTTTCGTCTCTTTTGAACATCATAACGTCTTTTTGTAAAACGACTATCTCAAAATGACACCAAAAAACAACAAAAACTGAAAAGTATCCAAACTTCACAAACTTCTTCTGGAACAAATTGTCTAAGAAGACATGATTTAAGACATCTTGAAGACATCATTTAAAAAGTTTAAACAACAGACAAAATATTATTCAACAAATTTTTAGAATGAGCTCGAAAAAATGAGGCTAAATTACGAAAATGATACATTATAGTAAAATACTAAAAAACTTATAGAAACTTTTTTGAAATTCATTGGGAAAGTCAAAACAACCATTAGCTGTTTAGAGATATCAGCTATTAAGCTCATGTGTTTATCTATAATTGGTCACTGCAACTTTTAATTACACAATTTTTGGCATATGACAACAAAAATTAACAACAAATTAATAGCAAAATCAAAAAACTCTACCAATTTCCGCAAGAGATCGGTGTCCCAGCCATTCAAACCGCATGTTATGAAAGCAAAAAATAAGATAAGTTTTAAAGGTTGCAGAGATTCCTTCACTTAGATTGTTAAATAGTGTTACAAATTACAAAAAAAAAACAAAAACAACAGCAAAAATTAGAAATTATGCAAAAAAAATCAGAAAAACTTGTATGAAAACTCGTAGTATTAAAAGCTTGAAAACCTTCTATTAAAACAATTGGCCACAAAACTAGTTTGTGTTCTATACGGAGGAAAGGTTGACCTGTTTTTACGGTGAATAAGCAAAAAGTTGACCAAAATAATATAAAAAGTTCACAAGTTCATAAAATCAAAGAAATTTCCTTATAACAAATACATTCAATAACATAAGAGACATTAGGTTATAACTCAATGAATACAAAAGGTTCAGCTGCACCTATTGAGGAAGAAGTTTTGAACTTTGAGTGGTTAAACTCAAAAATCAGATTGCCATAATAATAACAATTGAAGGCAAAAGACAAGAATTCAGATAAATCAAAAGCCATAAAAGACTCTTCCTCAAAGCCATAAAATCTCTTTGGTTATCTGAAAACAAACTGTATCTACATCTGAACTCAAATTTACGTAAATTGGAGTTGTCATTAACGGAGCCTGAATAAAAAATTTTGTCTTTAATTAACATTAAAAAAACAAAAGCAAAGTATTTTTTTTTAAAAAAAAGGCAGCACCAAAACAAAAACCAAAAAGTCTCTGATTCTCAAAAATCCATGATATTGTCGAACCTCTCCCTGAGCAAACCAACCAAGTGTTCCAAGTGTTTGCGAATTTGACCAATTGTTGCTTGGAATTCTTCAGATATTAATAAAAAGAACGAATCATTTCGTATAATTATCGAGTTAAATCTGCAAAAAACGGCAAAGTTTTATTTCCGGAAGAAAACTTTCGTACGGCGCCTCATTGCAACTAGTGCTCTTTTTAATATTAGAGCGTCTGTTTCAAGGTTTCTAGGTCACTAAGTCTGGCAAGATTTAACAAAAATCAGAACAAAAAGGGATGAGTTAAAGAATACTATTGCTCTTTTCCTTTTAGAAGTTTAAATCGAAATTCAAAACAACCATCAGCTATATACCGATATCAGTTATTAAGTTCACTTTTTTAATCTATAGTTGGCTACTGAGACTATTAATTATTCAATTTTTGGCATATGACAACAAAAATTAACAACAAATAAACAGCAAAAATAAATAACTCTACCCATTTCTGCAAGAAAACGGTGTCCCAGCGCTTCAAACCACATGTTATGAAAACAAAAAACATAATCTGTTTCAAAAAATGGAAAGTTTTTTGAAGTCAGATGGTTAAATAATGTCACAAAATACAAAAGAAACAAAAACAACAGCAAAAATGATAAGTTATGCAAAAAAATCAGAAAATTTTTTGTGAAAACTCGTAGTATCAAAAGCAATAAAACCTTCTGTTAAATTAATCGGCCACAGAATTAGTTTGCATTTTATAGGGAGGAAAGGTTGACCTGTTTTTACTGAGAACAAGCAAAATGTTGACTAAAAAATATAAAAAATTTACAAGTTCAAAAAACCACTGGAATTTCCTTAAAGCAAATACTTTCAATGAGACAAGAGACATTAGGTAATAACCGAATGAATAGAAAAAAATAACATGCACCTCTTGAGGAAAATGTTTAATATTCTGAGTGGTTAAACTTAAAAATCAGACTGCCAAAAGAATAAAAATTGAAGGCAAAAGACAAGAATTCAGATAAATTTTACTAAAACTCTTCCTCAAAGCCATAAAATCTCTTTGGTTATCTGAAAACAAACTTTATCTACATCTGAACTCAAATTTACGTAAATTGGAGTTGTCATTAACGGAGCCTGAATAAAAAATTTTGTCTTTAATTAACATTAAAAAGACAAAAGCAAAGTATTTTTTTAAAAAAAAAAGGCAGCACCAAAACAAAAACCAAAAAGTCTCTGATTCTAAGAATCCATGATATTGTCGAACCTCTCCCAGAACAAACCGAACAAGTGTTCCAAGGGATTGCGAATTTGACCAATTGTTGCGTGGAATTCTTCAAATATTAATAAAAAGAACGAATCATTTCGTATAATTATCGAGTTAAATCTTCAAAAAACGGCAAAGTTTTATTTCCGGAAGAAAACTTTCATACGGCGTCCAATTGCAAATAGCGCTCTTTTTAATATTAGGGCGTCTGTTTCACGGTTTCTAGGTCACTAAGTCTGGCAAACTTTAACAAAAACCAGAACAAGAAGGGATGAGTTAAAAAATACTATTTCTCTTTTTTTTTAGAAATTTAATTCGAAATTCAAAATAACCATCAGCTGTATACCGATATCAGTTATTAAATTCATTTTTTATCTATAGTTGGCCACTGAGAATTTTAATTACACAATTTTTGGCATATGACAACAAAAATTAACAACAAATTAATAGCAAAAATAAAAAACTCTACCAATTTCTGCAAGAAAACGGTGTCCCAGCGCTTCAAACCACATGTTATGAAAACAAAAAACATAATCAGTTTCAAAATATGGAAAGTTTTTCTAAGTTAGATGAATGAATAATGTCACAAAAAACAAAAGAAACAAAAACAACAGCAAAAATGGGAAGTTATGCACAAAAATCAGAAATTTTTTTATGAAAACTCGTAGTATCAAAAGCAATAAAACTTTCTATTAAATTAATCGGCCAAAAAATTAGTTTGTATTCTATACGGAGGAAAGATTGACTTGCTTTTACTTCGAATTAGCAAAATGTTGACTAAAAAAACATAAAAAATTTACAAGTTCAATAAATCACAGAAATTTCCTTAAACCAAATACTTTCAATAAGATAAGAGACATTAGGTAACAACCGAATTAATAGAAAAAGTTAACTTGCACCTCTAGAGGAAAACGTTTAGAACTCTGAGTGGTTAAACTTAAAAATCAGACTGCCAAAAGAATAAAAAATGAAGGAAAGAAAAAAAGACTAGAATTCAGATAATTTTTTTTAAAACTCTTCCTCAAAGCCATAAAAACTCTTTGGTTACCTGAAAACAAACTGTATCTACATTTGGCCTCAAGTTTACGTAAATTGGAGTTGTCATTAACGGAGCCTGAATAAAAAATTTCGTCATTAATAAACATTAAAAAAACAAAAGCAAAGTATTTGAAAAGAAGGCAGCTTCAAAACAAAAACCAAAAAGTCTCTGATTCTGAGAATCCATGATATTGTCGAACCTCTCCCTGATTTTGTCGCACGCCCAGCAAGCTGACCAAGTATGCTAAATTTTTCTGAATTAGACCAATTGTTGCGTGGAATTCTTCAAATATAAAAAAAGAACGATGCATTTTGTATATTTACGAGATAGTACTGCAAAAAACGGCAAAGTTTTAATTCCAGAAAATTTCATGCGGTAGCTAATTTTAACTAGCGCTATTTTTTAAATGAGGGAGTCTTTTTTAAGGTTTCTAGGTCGCTAAGTCTGGCAAACTTTAATAAAGTGGACCAAAATTGCATTTTTTGTGCCATTTTTGATGAAAAAAGCTTGAATTTTGAAAATTTTATCAATAAAAAAATAAGCCAAAAGAAAACTTCAATCAAACAATTCAGCCAGGCTCTTCTTTTTCTTATGGTAACAACAACACTCTGCCGTTAAAAATTTTAACTTATTTTGAATTATATTATCAAAATTGTGCAAAATTTTAGCAAAAATTACTGAAAATGTGAACAAAAACAGTCGAATGTTCACAAAAAGTTAAACCTCGATAACTCCCTGTTAAAAACGAAAATGGAAAAACTCTTTTTACATCCGTATTCTACTCTGGACGGGCTTTTCAATGATACCACTCACAATTCTCTGCGATGAATATATCGATCGGCCAAAATTGACTAAACAAAAAAAACCCAGTTGGGTTTATAGTTCCTCCCTCCCCACTAAAGTGGGGGTCGGATCAATGAGGAAAATTGTCAATAACTATTGGTTGCTAAATGTTAGGATAGGCAAATACTGATTGCTTGTGTGGACTGAAAAATACAAAAAATACATCCCTAGTTCAAAACAAAAGCTAAATTGGCAAACATTTGCAAAATTTTGCTCGATAAAACAAAAATTGTAGAAATATGCAAATGATCTCTTCGCAAGGTCAAATTTGCAAAATTTCTCTGAGATTGCTTAACTCAATTGAAAATGTTTGAATTACAGCTTGTAAACGAAATGTGTGGTGAAATTGCCCTACAACGCCAACTACTAACAATTAGGGACAAAAATATTCAGGCCTTTTTGCAAATATTTGTAAAACTAATGAATTATTTTTACAAAATTTGGAAAAGTCATAATAAATCATTGCAAATTTAACATTAAGCTTAATTTAGGGATCCACTAAGATCTGAAGACGTTTTAACACTGACGAACAGAACTGATGCTATAATTGCTGGCAGGAGGCCAAAAATTGAGTGCGAATAACTAAGTATAGATAAAGAATCATCCCCAACCTATCAAATGTGATTGACGTAATTGAACCAGGACTTAATTGAACGCCAGTATCAACAAGCCATTGTAAAAGCAAGGTTTCCATAGTGATTTTGGAGTTTTTATCGTGTAAGATCTGATAAGATGCTGATCAAAAATTTTTATCGTGTATGATCTTAGCTGGTCTTACACGATAAAAATTCTGCCCTACGTGAACATTAATTGTGTAGGAGCTGATAGGATACTTATCAGATCTTATAAAATAAAAAAAAAATCAATTTTGCTGAATTGCAATCTTATAAGATCCGATAAGTATCATATCAGATCTTACACGATAAAAGTTCACGTGGGGCAGAATTTTTATCGTTTAGGATCTGATAAAACATGTTTTAATGATTGCAATATAGCCGCATAACTTAGTCAAGTTCTTCTGAAAGTAAAAAAAATAATCGGTCAACTGACCAATTATTAAACAAAAAAATATTTGTTGATTTTGTTTTGGCGGCAGTTTCATTGTGAGTATTGACTAGGTTCTATGGCTAAACTTAGCAGTCCAAGATAGTTTTTAGTCTGTGGAGAATATTTATCAGCCTAGTTTGATAATCACGGCTTCAGAGAAAGCCCTTGACACTCGAATAACCTTATCCAAACATTTTTGTTGCTATGACACTTAAGTGCGGCATGCTGTGGCTTTTTGGCTACTGCTTGAAGGCAACTCTGAAGTGTCTTCTATATGAATAATATGCCATAATTCAAGAATTGTTATTGTATAAGATCTGATAGAATTCTTATCAAAAAGATGAGTCATAGCTTTCCGAATGTTTATCTTACAAGATCTGATAAGATTCTTTTAAGACCTTACACGATAAACACTTTTTGTCAGACCGAATTTTTATCTTGTAAGATCTGATAACTGTGAACTTTTATCGTGTAAGATCTTATCAGACCTGATAAAATTTTTATTAGCGTGTATATGTGTGACCTGATATATTGTCTTACAAAGTCTTAGTCAGGCGACGCATAACCTTATTAGAACCTATAAGACAATTTTATAAGAAATTTGTAAGATCTTACACGATAAAATTCTCAAATGTCTGGAATTTTCCGTTTTTCAGCAACTGGCAAGTCTACATGCAAGTGATAAAGATGGACAATTTTTAGCCAATAAAACTTGCAAGTTCATTCCAATACCAAATTCAACATTTCAAAAAGTTCTGTTGAAAAATTGAAACTACAAAAAATGTACTAACGTGGCACGATTTTGAGGTTAACTTTCGGATACTTTCCTGGCGTCATTCAAATTTGATATCAAATGATAAAAACTGTTGTTAAACAACCTCAAGAGGTCACATTCGTCGTCACATTTTCCAGCAGTTTGCGCTCGTTTTCTGCCCAAACTTCACAAATTTTTATGTTAATATGTCAATTTCCAGCCGCGGAAAAATGTGAAACGAAGCGGCGGTGGTGCTATGTTCCTAAGGGGACAGTTTGTTCATGGCACAATGGCTGATCCAATCCGAAACCTCTATCGCCTCCATATCGAGCCCAAAATCAAACCCAAGGCAGGCTGAGCGAAGAACAAGATTTTTCACGAAATTCGTTACCTGAATAGCCAGCCTCTAATTAGAAAACCGCTTCTGCCCTCAAGTAGAATATATTTGTTTGTTATAAATAATGGCTATAATTAGGTTTTTTACATAAAAGATTGTATTTTAAGCATGAATTTTGTCAGCTAGTCTTATGCGCGCTGGCCCTCTTTTTGCAACCTATTACTTAAAAAAGTCATTTATATGGTTTTAAAGCTTGTTTTACGAATGAATTTGAATGAGCTAGGTATCGCTGCGATTAATTCAGTATTTTGGAAAACGTTAAAAATTTCGAACTTTGTACCTCGAAAAACAGGGACATGCCAAATGATCGTTTGTTGGCTTAGTCAATGTATTGGTCTGAAAATTTGATATGAGTAATTTCGATATGTCGCATAACTAATTTATCAGGTCTGAACTAGTTGGGTACCAATTTCACAGAAAAATTGCAAAAAATTGTAACCACAAGTGGCAACTTTTCCTATTCTCAGTCGGCATTATTTCGCAACCCTAAAATAAAGAGTCACATATATGGCAACCTAATTTTATTTCATTTTGAAGAAGCTAGATTTCGCAGAAGGGCCATAGATCTGGTTTTAAAGCTTATTGCAAAACGTTTGCTTATAGGCTAGATGGTGGGCGCAGTGACGCAGTGTGGGGTATCCAAGGTTCTGTTCTGCATTGTTCTGTTTTGGATGCTGTTCCGTTCTGTTCAGTTTTGTCTATAAATTAATCAACCCCCTAGGGTGAGGGCGGCCGGAAACGACCCCAAACGATCTGGAACCAAAATAAACACTCATCAAAACGAAGATGAAAATGCTGTGAAGAAAATTTGTTCGGAAATCGGTCAAGGAGCAAATGCCATCAACAAATTTTGAAACATAGAGGGACATTCTGATTTTACACCAGGTGCGTGCTTACTGGAAGTCCAGGGTCCTATTCCTTGTAAAATTGCTTGTAATTATGAAACATGGAGAGAGATAAAGGATTGACGCTGATCAGGAAACGTACAATTCTATTCAATACGATAATATCGATACTTCTGAAAAGACCATAATCTGCTGAAAGTTTTATGAAGAGACCATACTCTACTTAAACAACCCATGAAAAGAGCTTAGGTCAACTTAATAGTTCAACGCGAGGCAAAAAAGCCTACTTGAGACTGCTAATTTATTTTAAGAATTGAACTTTTCTTAAGATTTTTCAAGCAAACTCCCAACTGTTTTCCAAAGTGGACTGTTTTGCCTGCTGCAACACGAATTTAGTGTTGTTAGTAGGTGCTTATGCATCCACAGAAAAAATATAAGAAATAAGTATTGATAATTCCAAAAAAGCAATCCTCTACTTAGGAAAAGACCATATTCGATTTATCAAAATATAATGCTCAAAACACAATAGATAAAAAAGAGTCACATATATGGTTTGAAAGCTAATTTTAGTTTATTTTGAAGACATTAAATTTTCCAGAAGAGTTGTAGATGTAGTTTTAAATTTATTACAAAAAGTTTGCATAGGCTAGATCTCGCTGTGCTCTGCCGCAGTGTGTTTTTAATCTGTGCTGTTCTGTTCAGTTTTTTCTCTAGGCTTGACAACACGCGAAGCTGAGGACACCTGGAAACAATCCCGTAACAATCTGGAAACGAACGAACAGTAATCAAACTGAAAATAGAAATGTTGTAAAGAAAATTTGTATGGAAATCAGTACAAAAAAATGAAAGAAGAAGAAGAAGCTTTCTGGATACCATAGATTTGTAACTCTGATGCTCTTTTATTTTGGTTCCCGTGTTTTTCAATGTTTTTGAAAATTTAAATTCTAAGTAAAATCATAAATTTTCTCCAGAATAGCGTCGTTTTCAAGTTTCAACTGGGCTGTTTGAGTGATGCGATTATCAGAAGAATTATTGGTTAAGTTTCTAGACCTATCTTAGACGTATTTCAGTTATTTTGGAACATTTTCCTTACCTAATTCTGACTTTTTCCCGACCTATTTCATGCGTACTTTATTTATTTTGAAAACTTTTCCTGACCTGTTTTTTCGATTTTTTCCTGACATATATTTGACTATTTTTTGGCTAATTTTCGCGTTTTTCTGGCGCATCTTCGTAAATTTTGAGACGAATTTTCTCTGTTTGTCTCATTATTAGAACTATTTTTTATCGCATGACTACAGCTTATAAGCTACCGTTAAATGGCCAACCCGAAGCGTCTCGTGGACTAAGGAAACAGAACAAAAGTTGAGTGGACCTAGTTTAAGCTCCAAAGGTCGAAATTTGAGACGTATAATACCCGGTGCGCGATGATACCCTGATGGTTCTACTCGGGATGGTGCAGTTCAATTCGCTTCTTCGGAGTATAGTTCGAGAGTATAGTTATAGTATGGAGAGAGATAAAGGATTGACGCTGACCAAGAAACGTACAATTCTATGCAACACGATAATGTCGATACTTATGCAAAGACCATGCTCTGCTGAAACGTGGTATGAAAAGACTACACTCGACTCAAACAGCCCATTAGAAGACTTTAAATCTACTAAAGAGTTCAACGCGAGGAAAATAGCCTACTCGCCACTACTAATTTATTTTGCTTTAAAATTCTATTTTTCTTAAGATTTTCTCAGCAAGATTCCAATTGTTTGGCAAAGTGGACAGCTATGCCTCCTGCAACTCTTTGATGTGATAATTTTGTGTTGATGGTAGGCGCTTAAGCATTCACAGAAAGAAGTATATATAAATTCTGTCTAATGTTAATCCCAAGAATGCTATCCTGTACTCACGAAAAGACCATGTCCGATCTATGAAAAATGGAAAAACATTGCTCCAACTTAATTTATTATGAAAAGACCTTACTTGATTCATGAAAAGGCATTCTCATAATTAACTTTCTGCTTAAAATTTCCAGGAAAACAAAGACTACGTTGATTAGGATTACCATGATTGTTGATTATGGAAACATGTATATCATTAAATTCCTTATCAAAAAACGTGTACACATAATAAGGCCTGATTGTAGAGACCATGTTGATTTGAGTATGATTAGATTTAAGATTATCTTTATAACTAAGAATACGATTAGGATAATGCTTATGATTTTGATTATGAGAGTCTTTGTTACACATTCAGACGAATGTAAAACAGTTCACATTGCATGCCACATTTAAAGTGGTAATATGTAGTCAGTCTATCAAGGCCAGTTACAGTTCAAAAATCAAATCAGAACCATATTATGGACTTAAGTGCTCTTTCAAAGTCACAATTAATTTTTTTTAAGATTTCTTGATTGCATAGCTTTTTTCAATGTTTCTAGGAATTAAATGCCCAGGTTCTATCATCTGTATAGTTTTAATAAAGTTCCAGGGGCCTTCCAATAATTAAAAAACGGCAACATTGTCGAGACGATTTTGTTGATTTTGACGTAAAAAAAGAAAGGTCCACTCATTCGCGACAGCTAATGAAGAATCTAAACTGTTATCAATGAAATGAAAACTATAATTTGTTGCCAAAGAACAACAGTGGGCGAAGGTAGCCAGGCAGATCGCGCCAAAGTTAACAATTCAATCAATTCTCAGCAACAAAAACCATTCCTGGCGTCCGTGAAGCATCCTGATCTACTCGGTTCTCTGATGACAATTGAGAGCACCACCCGCACAATAATTAAAACGAAGCACAAGCACATTTTTCCTGTTGACTACTCCCCCAACCCATAAAAACAAGCTTAAATTCGCAACCCAAAGATGAAGAAGGTTGTAAAAGACAAGGCAGAGGCAAAGATATTTTGACCTGCAAAGACCAACGAAGCCCGTCCCAACAACGCCACATCCCCTGTGATTCTATAATTTTTTATTGTGTATGATCTGATATGATGCCGATCAAAAATCTTTATTGATTAAGATCTTATCTTACACGATAGAAACTTTGACCTACGTCAACTTTAATCGTGTAAGATCTGATAAGATACTTAACAGATAGTATAAAAAAATAATTCAATTTTGCTGAATTGTTATCTTATAAGATCTTATAAATATCTTATCCAATCTTACACGATGAAAGTTTACGTAGGGCTAAATTTTCATCGTGTATGATCTGATAAAACATGTTTTAATGATTTCAATTTTGCTGTATAACGTAGTCAAGTTCCTATACCCAACCTATGAAATGTGATTGACGTAATTGAACCAGAACGTAATTGAAAGCCAATATCAACAGGCCATTGTAAATACAAGTCTTCCCCCGTGATTCTGGAATTTTTATCGTGTAAGATCTGATAAGATGCTGATCAAAAATTTTTATTGTGTTAGATCTTATCTGGTCTTACACGATAAAAATTCTGCCCTACGTGAACATTAATCGTGTAAGAGCTGATAAGATATTTATCAGATCTCATAAGATAAAAATTCAATTCTGCTGAATTGCAATCCTATAAGATCTGATAAATATCATATCAGATCTTACACGATAAAAGTTCACGTAGGGCTGAATTTTTATCGTTTAGGATCTGATAAAACATGTTTTAATGATTTCATTATAACCGTATAACGTAGTCAAGTTCCTATGAAACTTAAAAAAATAATCGCTCAACTGACCAATTATGAAACAAAAAAAGTTTGTTGATCTATTTTGGCGGCAGTTTTATTCTGAGTCTCAACAAGGCACTATGGCTCATGTAAGTATTAGTTGGTGTAAGATCTGATAGTTTAGAATTATTATCGTGTAAAATCTGATGAATTTTTTAAAATTGTATAAGATCTTATAAGAGGAATCCTGGTTATTTCAATGATTGTTTGTGTCCTTTTGTTGTTTCATTTTTGGGTTCAGCTCTCAGCGTTTTGGAAATTTTCAAATAAAATATGAACATTTAATCTGAAATGTTTGGAGGCATCGAACATCGCAATTTTTGTACACTGATTTAATCGTATTAGATGGTGCTGTAATGAACTGGCTTTCCAATCGAGAAACTAAACATTTCTGAAAACAATGACTCCTTTTTTTAATCCAAATGAAGATTTTTCATATAGCTCAGGCGTCAGAAAAACGATCTCGAGACGTTGGTTTCAAAAAAGATATGGAAACACAATTGAAATGTGATAAGCCGTGAAAAAATGCAGTGATTATATTTTTTTTTCTCATTCATTATACCCTAAGACGCAACGACATAATTTTTTGGCAACATTAGTTGTTAACTCGACCAACTTAAAAGACTGTCTAATACAAGAAACGCTATCAAATCTCTGTTCGAAATTTTTTTGAAGGCCCCCTAAATGAGCGGATTTATCACAATTTCATGCAATAAAGAAATCAAATTAAAGAATATTCAAACAATCATTTGATTTATAAGTGTATTTGAAGAGTAACGATAACCAATTTTTCCAGTTCAAATTTCTTTATTGTTTTACCGTACAAATGATGAACAAGTGTGTTTGAGGAAAAAACGTTCAACATGCGAGAAAAAAATTTATAAAATCTCTGTAAATTAAATTATTAAAAACTGGTAAGTTAAACTATCTTTGGGCAAAAACAAAAAACTTTTCATTGATAGTTATTGCAGAGCGCCATTGAGAGTGGCACCAAATAAAACTTGAACTTGAATAAAGAAGAAACATATTTTTTCTTGAATTCAACCACTTAAACCACAAAAAATGACATTGCTCAGCGAACTTATGAAGCTGGCGGGTGCGTATCTCAATCTAGTCAAGTTTTGGAATGAAGTATAGAACTGAGCCAAAAAAATGTTAATGTTTTGCTTACTTCCCAGAAATTCACCAGGGCTCTGTACCATAACGCTTTCTTTTGACAGCCAAAATGCAATTTTTTGACCCAGCTGAGCAGTTTGTGGAATTAAAAATTGGTTTATGTGTAATATGGTGTTCAAATTTCCAACAAATTTAAAAAATTGCTCGCGTTGCTTGAAGCTTAAAATTTTGGATTAGCCAAGCTTCAACAGAATTAATTTTTGATAGTATACTTAAAATTAGCAAAACTTATAATTTTTCAAAACAGTTTTAATTTATAATTTTTCAAAACCGTTATTAATTTTCAATATTGGGAACTAAATTGACAACCAAGAACAGTAGAAAAAATCAAAAAAAAAATCAGCTCCCATTTTTTGCTACTCCCAGTATAAGTTTCACGCTGGAATTTTCATATTCGAACAGGTTTTCTTTCTGAAAAATTCAACTAAAAGTTTCCCTCCCAATTTTCTTGTTAAATAGACAAAAATTATTTAACAAAGCCAATAATAAATAACCTCTCTGGAAAATATTTCGACGTTCAGCTGGCAGTTATAAAGTATGAATTGAAAATTTGAATAAGCAATCCTTTAGAGGAAGTGATGCCAGGGAGATAAAATTAAAAATTTGTCGGCTTAATTGTTCCGACCCAATTTAGTGGGGGAGGAACTATGAAATAAGAAGTCCGACATAACTGAGATATCAGCCTGAGATTGTTGATTCAGGTAAACTATACCAGAAATTATCAGTGAATTCAGAAGAGTCACAAAACCCTAACTTAAAGATGTGTCCATGGCACACTTTTGTGAACGGTTAATTGACTTCGATTTTTTTGGCGTTCAGCTCAGAGGCTTAATTGATCAGCTCAAACAAGGACCATACGCAATAAAATTTTTTTCCTACTTTTAAAAGCTGAAAGAATATGATTAACCTGCATGCACCATACAAATATTTGACTACGCTTTTATATCAAGATGATATGAAATTCGGACAGCTGTTTTCGCCTAACCGGAAACTAAAAAAAGATAGCCAAATGTTTGAGTCAAACATAAAAACCGTTCATGTTCTAGCAATGCAACGTCCAGATGAGTTTCCACCAGCTGTTTTATCAAAAAGTTATTACATTTTGATTCTAGCTTGTATCATGAAATTTTGATAAAAAATGCAATGTTTTCGCATAGCCATTTCTTGCCATTGAATTATTATCCATCACAAAGCTTGTCATATAATTGCTGATTTATTAATTTAAATTAATAAATTGTTTTTTAGAAGCTAAGGACATGTTATCCACACAGCACAAACACATCAGTAAGCTCCGACAGATCATCAATAGGCTTCAAAAAAGCCTAATCTAGTGATGCCTTCAAGCAGCTTTAAGGTAGTTGACCAGAAGTAAAAATTCTCCAAATGAAACAAAATTCCACTATTTGATAAAAAACGGAATTAAAAACCAACAAAAAAAATTTAATTGAAGATCAGTAAAATTTTGAAAGTAGTTCAATATTGCCTTGAATGTAACATTGGATACACATAGCAACAAAGTTTTCCAGTTTGTTTCTTTTCATTGCTTTTATACTTTTTGTAAAATTTATTCTTAGATAAGCATGATAATGAGTAATTTCCTTACCCTTACGCCAATAGACTTGGAGCTACAGCCAGTTGCGTTATTAGATCGTTTGATGGATCTACATGTAGTTCTCGACTTTGATACCTTCTCAAGTTCAACACTAGGTTTTATTGGTTAAATCGCCTCCAAAATGTTCTCATTTCTCAAAACAATGACTAAAAATTTTAAGATTTCTTTAAGGTGCAGTTCCTTTACAGTTAGAATCTGATTGTGTTCCCTCAGAGCACGAATTGAACCGCATATAATTCTAACCAAATGATTCAGTTTAGATTCCAGAGGCTCTAGGGCTGTTATGCACGCCTTGCCATACAAAAGCACAGCATATTGAACAATTGGTTGTTTATACATATTATAGTAAAACATTAACTGTGAAAAAGTCAGCAATTTTCTCAAGTGATAAAACGAACTTACAAAGTTGTTGAATTTTTCAATTAGGTATTGAATATGCTCGGTAAACTTCAAATGGTTTTCAATAAAAGCTTACTTTACAGAAAGTTTGCGTTCAATAATTTCACCATATATTTTGATAGCTGGAATAGTGGCTTCTTTGCTCCTGTGACTTCAACTAAAAATAACTTCAACTGTTTTTTTTACAATTTATTATCATGGGTTTATTATTCAACCAACTTACAATGTCGGATACACGTTCCTGGTAATGTATATTCTTATTAGTTTTGTTCTGCAGAAGAACTGTGTCGTCGGCAAATAGAATAATTTCAAGATCATTAGAAAATTGTGTGATCTCATTTATATATAAAATGAAAATTAAAGGCCCAAGAACTAAACCCTGTGACAACCCATTTCCAATAGATTTCTATGATTATAGTTGATTACCTATTTTAACTCTCTAAAATCTGTTTGATAGATAGCAAGACATCAGTTCTTGTACTGTCCCTCTGAAGCCCAGATCAAGAAGTACATTAAGCAGGTGTTTATAAATCACACTATCAATAGCTTTTTGTAAATCCAATAATGCTGCTCTTTTTGCTGGATTTTTTTAAATCTCCCATGACTTTTGTATTTCAGACGTTAGCATGACCAGAGCGTTGCTCATGGAAATTTTTCTTCTGAAGCAGTTCTGTTTTTGAGGAAGAACATTTTTTTAACAAGAAAACTGCTCAATTGTGCAAACAAAAATTTTTCAATTAATTTGCTCATATAGGTAGGATGAAAACAGGCCTAAAATTGTTTGCATCATCAACATTTCCCAATTTATGAAAGGAAAGAACCCTAGCTCTTTTCAAACATTCTGGGAACACGCGCCTCCTTATGCAGTCATTAAATAGTACTGTGAGCACAGGAACAAGCTGAAGTTCTAACTTTTTAAAATAAAATTACTAACTCAATACTGATCTTGTAAAAACTTGTTCGGCAATTTGTGAATTTTATTTGACAAAATTGTTTTGTTCACAATGCTTAATAATATTGAGTGTGCTGTTCTATTCGATCTCATTGATTGGTTTCTTCTTTTCAGCTAGTTTGCGTTTCTTCTTTTCAGCTATTATTTGCAAATTGTTTCTTATCCGATTGCACTTTAATTTACTTACTTCATATTTGTCACGTAAGAAAAGTTGGTAGAGCTTAATTTTCAGTGAAGCAAAATTTTTAACTTTTTTATCCCCCCACTTTGTTTGCAGTTGGCTTGTTTGGATACTTTAGTTGGAATAAACTGATTTGCTGTATCCTCCATAAAACCATGGAACTTAATAAAATCTTAATGTAAATCAAAGTCACAGTAGCGTTCATCAAAAAATTTGCCTAATTCGTGATTTAGTTTAAAATCCATTTTTGTCAAAATTGACGAATCATCAGGTGTTTTCCAGAGCTTCATAGTAGAGGGTTGTTCTGCATCCGATCGTAGTTTGCAATTAACTTTAACGTGGAATGAAACCGTGTAATAGTCAGTGATAAGAGTCTTGATGATAGAGGTATCAAGGTTATGACTACAATACGCTACAGCAATGCCGCTCTTGGTGGGGGATGTCTCCCTTGTGCTGCCAATTGTTTGATAATTACGCAATTCAAAAGCGTTGAGAACATTTTTGAAAGCTACTTATTTGCTGCATGGTTTGTTATGGTCAATTTGGCAATCCCCACATAGGAAACGGATATAATCAGGCTTTTATTCAAACTTTTTCGAAGTAGTTTTGAACTACTTCTAAAAAAATTTTTTTGATGTGTTCATTTTCATGTATTTGTTTGTGATTAAGAGACACCTGTTTTTGCGTTTAATTTTTACAGACAAAACCTGACAGAAATTGTTTCTGTAGCTAGATACTTTATGCCATTTAATATTTTTTGTACGTCGATTGCAACTCCTCCTGCTTTCGTTTCTTTTTTACAAGCAATTAAATTTTGATAGCCTTTTATTTCAGAACAATGTGTGTCGCAATTTTCATTGAGCCCCGTTTCGGTTGAACATATTACTACGGGTGTAACGTCTAATGCTGATATCATTACAACAAACTCATCAACATTTTGACGTATCGATCTTATATTTTGAAGAAGAATTATTCCTTCATTTGCGCTCATAATTACGTAATTGGACAACATTACGTATTTAGACAATGTTTTCGTTGTTATACATTTACCCTGATTAACGGAATAAACAAAGACAAGAATCCTCACATTTGCAAAAAATCCCATCGCAAGAGAAATGAAATTGTTTAGTGACAGAAGATAGATAACAGACTAACATTCTTTTCTTTTCCCGAAAGCTGCGAATACTCCATGACTTCAGTCAACTAAAGAACCGTAAAGAAAAATAGAAACTTCTTTTATAAGTAACGAAAAGGTTCAACTCCTGCATATATCGCATGAAGAGAACGCCCTGCAACTGAATTAAAAAATTAAATGATAAAAGTCGACCTAATAGACCAAAAAGACATCAATAACAGAAAGGTTGTTTTAAAAGCTGCGAATATGGCACGCTTTGAAAACAAAAGAAGAAAAAAATGTTTATTTTCGATTAACTGTTTTAAAATGATCTGAGGGGGAACTGATTCAAGGCTCCACTTGATGTATTAATTAAGTATTAATCTTATTATTGGAAGTTACGGGCAGATAATAGCAAAAAATAAATCATTATGTCCGTAGCAAGGTTGCTTTTTTTCGCTGTCTACTTCTTGTTCACTTTTTGACAATTTTCTTAGCATCAGGTGATATGTTGCAACTTCTATCGGGACATTTTCCAGGTCATGGATGTTGTTCACAGGCACATATGACGTTGTACTGTCACTTTTTTTTTACAAGTACTGATACGCTGCAATTTTTCGTTGAAATAGTGAATCCTTTTCTGGACGCTTCAGCTTTCAGTTCCGCTTCAAACTTAGGCAGCCTTTCATTTATGAAATTGTTTCTGCCATTAACGTGATTCTTTTTTCATTTCAGTTTTCGGCGATAGCTATAAACCCAATTTTTTTCCTTGAAAAAGACAAACTTGACAATAGCCTAAGCAAACAATCCTTCGCCCCGGTTCCTGGGGGATTATGACACGTCTTTAGATAAATTAACTCCAAGATAATAAAAAAAATGAGTGTTACCAAGAACATATCTTCCATCAGCTGGGTCGAAGGTGGGTTGCAAATAACCACACAATATTTGGTTGTATAACACTTTTGAGCACGTAGCCTCTCATTCATTTCAAATTCTTGGTTTTCAGGTTTTTTGACTCTATGTTTTTTCAAAAAATTTTGCGCAGTCAAACCAGTGATTTTTTCTCCCAGGTCGACAGTTTGCTGTTGAAAGCCTGAACTAACCACACATGAGGAAACGCTACTGGATGATTGCGCAGGGATGTTGACCATTTTTTCTGAAAGAACTAACTTGCTGCCAGGGTGAATTCATAAACAAAAAGATTAAGCAAAGTTTGTCATGAAGAGATAAGAATGATAACAATATCGAAGGATTTGGGGGATGATTATCTGATCAAGGTATTTTGTTTTCTGCATTCTATCCCTGCAATACCTCGTTTTTGTAAAAGGTCCAAACGTTTTCAAGATGTTTATGGCAAAACTTTTGTCTTTATAGAACTTTGAAACTGTATAAATTACGTATATAACAATGTTTAAATACGTAACCAAGTTTTTTTGTTCGTTGGTGACGTAGAAAACAAAAAAATGCACGCAAACGTTCTGAAACGTTCGATTCTCTCAAGCAGTGAATTCTTGAGCTAAACTGGTTACTACGATAGCTAGTCATGGTTTACCGCAATGGTATCCTCAAGATTACCAAAAAGGTATGCTCCACAAGTTTCACAGATTTGTTTTTTTTTAAGTTTTTCTGTTTTTGTGCGCTAATTGTCAGCAATGTATTGTAACGCTATAAGTGCAAAAAATGCTCTTGACTTCCGAGCAAGCTGTCGCTCTGAGGTCCAACACGGGCGGAACAGGGGGAGGTGCCCCGGCTATGAATAAGAAGGGCACCTGGACTTGACCTGGGGCCAGTGTACAGGAATGGTACAAAGTGGGGTGTAAGAGTCAGTTGTTTACTGCAGTGACAAACAATTTTGTGGTGGAAATGTGGATGCTGCGGCTTTTACAAATCCTCGAGGTTGCCATAAAATTTAGTGATCATGTTTAAAATCCTGAAGAAAACGAACTAAGTTCCAACGTTTCTTTGTTCGGAAGGCATAACAAAAACAGAGCCGAATTTGACATAAATTTTTTAAATCATTGTTGCGACCCATTTTAGTGGGGGAGGAGCCATATGCACAACTGAGGTTTTTTTGTTCAGTCAGTTTTGGCCGAGCGATATATGGATCGAAGAGGGTTGTAAGTGGTAACAATAGAAAACCCGTCCAGCGTTGGCATTCTAATTAAAATTTTTGTTTTCAATAGCTTTTTTTCCTGCGCAGTTATTAAGGTTTTTTGAGAAAAAAGCAACCCCTGTTTTTTTAAAAAGATTACTAGGATAGGTCAAAATAGTTTCTTATGTAGTTTCAGGGTTTCAGGAAACCTATCTAGTTTTTTAATTCGAAATCTTTTGGTCGCTTTGACGCTAAAAAACATGTCTTCAAAAAAACCATTGTATATTGAGCTTTGCCAATTGTTTATGTTTTTGGTCAACTTGTTTCTTAAGGTCATCAAAAACAGATCGCATCGTCTCTCAATCGGAACAGCCTTTAAAATTAATTGTAGCTTTGCTTTATAAGTAAAGGTTTGTTTTGGTTTTCAAGCTAAAGCTTTACACAAAAATATTGTTTTTTAGGCTTTCCCCCCATTTTTTGTTCTTTTTTGTCCTGTCACATTATTGGTAGGTCAGATATCACAATTTTGGCATCTAAGAAGGGGCAGAACCGAATCTATCAAAATTTTCAGTGAACAAATTATGATTTTAACAGCTAGGACTCCATCTGGTAACAGAATTTGGTGTGATTATTTTTTACCTTATTGGTCATTTTCTGTTGTCCTATGAGAAAAGCCTGATAATTGCAGGTCTTTGTGGTTCCATCTGTTTGAACGAAAGAAACCTATTTACTTTTTTCAGTCTATAGGTAAAGTTTTTTGATGACTTTGAAATCACATTATTTTTTTATAAAAAAGCTTATTTGTTATCTGGTTTCATTAATTAAAGGTTGCATATCACATTTTTGGTGTGAAAGAAAAGCAAAATAGAACATTTTTCTTTAAATTAGTGCATTGCTGACAGTTGAAATGGCTTCTAGACCAAAACTTTAAGTTCGGTTTTTTTGTTTTTATTTGTCTGTGTTGGTCGTTCTTTTTATAGATTTATTACAATTTCATAGAGGTATTACAATCGTTTTTGTTTTTTGTCTCCTTGTTATCGCGTCTCATTAAGGACTGGTCTAATGTTTTCTCGATGAAAGTATTTATTAATTTGTTAAGTTTAGATTTTGTTCGATGCCACTTTGACTTTGTTTTCTAAGTATTTTTCAGACAGAAATTGAATTTTGGATGTAAATAATGTTTGTTGTTGTTATTTGAAATTATTGATTGTTGATTCTTAATATTAGTAGGTTTCATGGGCTCTATAATTTGGCATTAATTACTTTACTAACTGATTTGAGGTGGATGCAATTTTTCTATTCATACACCAATTATTTTTGAACAATATTTGAATATTTGAAAGTTTTCTATCTCGTCCTGATTTGGTAGACAATTTTGACAACAAAATATATGAGCGGGGTGGGACCATTATGTGCAGACACACAATACCGAGCTCCCTTGCTGATAGTATGTTTTTAAAATTCAAGACTCCAGACATAGAAATGGGAGCATTTCAACCTTGAAACATGAAGATCAATTCGCGTCAATTTAAACTGGAACTTTTTTAAAAAAACGGACTGATGCTTTGATTTTGAATTTGACCACTCATTGAAACTGAAGCCGTCTAACGAACATTTAGCATATGATAGACTTTTCCATTTTAAACTGAATGATTTTTTGAATAAATATCTTTTTTATGATGATTTGAACTAAAATGACAAATCGTTCTGAGCCCAAAAATTTTGGTTAAGTTTCGACCATTTCTCAATGAAAGGTCTCACTCGATGATGCCTAACTTTTCGGATCACCGAGCACTCTTCATATCACCAATTTGGCAATTTTCTAAAAAAAAACATTGATTTTTTTCAAGGCTTAATTCCCTCAGCAGAGCTGCAGACTAAAATAAAGAAAGTAATAAACAATGCGCTCACTTTCTTTTATGATAAACAGCAAAACTTTACCTATCAAACATTTTTAGTGGGGAATCACGACAACGCCATCCCCGGACAAAATTGGCAGATAAAAAATAAATCATTTTTGTCACGTGAATGTGCGCGAAATTGTTAGCAGACACATGCAGTTTACTTTAATGGAATGGTAAAAATGAGTTGTGTTGACAATATAAAAAATCCCCAGGCTGTTTTAATAGTTCTCATAAAGAATGTAGGTTTCAAAGAGAAAAAAAACATTTCCTCTACGAAAACTTTGGTTACTATGAAAAAACAATTTATATAAACACATACCAATTTAACCATTTGAAGCTGACAAAATGGAAAGCAACAGTATTTACGAGCAAAAAGTCCCTGTTAATTCAAATTTCCACGTTAACAGTAAAAATCATGTTAATGGTTTCGTTTTTCCAACAAATCAATCGTCCGATTTCGCGCCTGGAGCTGAAAGAGCCAAACAGTTTCCAGTTACAACACTTGTGGCCGGGTTGATTGCCACAGGGGGTCTCGTGGGTTTCATTATGGTGCTTTTATTTTTGGGCGCTACGATGAACGGCGGGTTTGAGGGTCTCGGTGCTGGGGACAAGTGCACGTGCCATCTGGATTACGACTACGATCTTTGCAGAAACATCATTGGAAATATGTGTGTGGATTATGGCTATGCTCCTGACTATAACCAAGACTATGACCATGATGATTACGATTATTATTTAGGGGATTATGACTACGGTTTTGACAGTGGTGATGTTGATAACCATTATTATTATTATTACGGTTATGATTATGATTATGACTATGATAAAAATGTTGACTGAATCTTATCAAGTAAACATGCAAACACAAAATATCCTTTTCCCGATTGAATCTGCACTTCCCTGTTTTTCAACTTATAGAGCCCATGAGGTCAAAAAATTTCAGGGCTTTCAGCATAATTTCCGAACATTCTCTTATTTTCAGCTTACCCTTTACGCTTTCGTTTTCAAGAATTCCCGCGTTCAGGATTGAGATCAGCAAACCCACCGCAATTCAATTTCTATGTTTAGCAATATTTCAAAATAAAGTGTGGGCAATTCTAATTCTTATAATACCTGTGCTAATTTGCCAGATTGTGCATCTTTTTTCCAGCATATAAGTTGAAAAACTCTTCCGAAACAATAAAAGGTCATAAATCCGGACGAATACCAAATCAATTGTATTAAAAGACAATTTCAAAAATTGTAATCTTCATTTGAAGTTTGTCAAAAAAAAAAAATTGGTAAATGGGATTGAAATGTTAAGAACTGGTAGTATACTATGCGTGTTACTTAGACATTTGCGAAAATTTTCCTTTTTGCTGAAAAGATTCCATTGCCTCTTGAGCACGAACAAATTTGTTAAAGAATGTCATTCAAAATGACTATTTCTCTTTCTTAAACCTTCCTGGTTTTGATTTCAAAGGTCTTTGAATTACCGCCTAGCAAAATTATGGCAAAAATGGAGGGGTCAACGCTGGCCTCTGTGTAAGTGGTTTCCAAATGTACAATCCAAAAAACGGAAAAAATTTCCGATTCCTACAATGTAATGCGGATTCCCAGCTTAATATGTATCTCGCTTACGGAGGCAATTTATCCCTAGTTTAAGCTGGTTTTGGAAAGAATTATGACTCTGCCACACAGAATACGACACCCTATTTGAAGCCAAAGTGTTCGGTTTAAGAAATCATATGACTGTCCTTAAGAATCTGCAAGACGAGGTAGTTGACTACATTATTAGCGTTTTACACTCTACCAAAATATACTGATGCATATTTTGATGACCATGACCATATAATAGATGACGAAGAATCTCGGCATCTACAGAAGAGAACAATCAGAGAAATTTCACGTCAAATACGGTCTCAAAGGATTGAAATTCTGTCCAGATAGCAGAGTTGTGGAAAACAAAACTTTCAAACTCTTTCAGCGGACAAACTAATTAAAAGTTTTAATCAAGATAGCATAATAATTTTGAACTTGAGCTCTTGATCTTCGATTCACGTACAAATTTTTGTATTATCGATTTTGCTTTTGATTTCCACTCTCAGTTTAATATTGTTTTTGGTTGAGGTTTTTTATATTACAGTTATTATTTTTTTGCTGACTCTTTTTTCTATGCTTGAATTTCAGTCCGTCATCAATTGCAGGTTTTCTATGTTTCTAACCCGGGTCGCGGAAAAATCGGAAAAATATGTAAGATAAGCGGTGAAAAATTGTTTTTTTCACCGCAAATTTTTTACTTAATTTTGCGGTGAAATGCAGTGAAGCTATGTAATTTCAACGCTATAGTAAGCAGTGAGTTTACAAAAAGTCACCACATTTCACAGCCCTTACAAGGGTTCGAACCTCTCGCCTCCTGCATGTCATGCACTTCTTCAACTGCGCCATCTCTCACTAACTTCCAGTATTTTTGTTTTGAGTTTAGATCAAATTCTTTCTACTTTCTGTGAAACCAGCGCGATGAATTTTTGCGATTTGTGATTTTTAGCGGTGATATTACATATTTTAGCGGTGATATGTGGTGATTATTTGTAAGTACACCGCGTACTGTAGTGGTGAAATTACATAAATTCACCGCTTGGAAAAGTGTCAAAAAGATGTAAGATTAAGTGATAATTTTAAGAGGGGGGGGGGGGGGGGGGGGTTAAATCTTAAAGTTCCTCCCTTACTCCCCATTAAATTCACCGCACTCAAGTTTACCACTAAGTTAAGCGGCGAAGATACGTAATTTCATCGCAGTCACCGCTTATCTCACATAATTTGGACACTTTTTTCAGAGCTCTGAATTTATGTAAATTCACCGCTAAAATTAGCGGTAAAATTATGTATTTTCACTGCTACCAGGCAATAAAGCTTGTTTTCACCGCATTCAGTGCCTGATTTTTGCTATTTCACCGCATTCGAAAAACTTTTTACAATTCAGATATTCCCATAGTGGTCGCCCCACTGCTGTCAGAGACGCGGGACGAAGAAAGGCCTCAAACAGCAGCAAGGAAACCAGAATGAACAAATATTGTTTATTGTTGATCATAAGGAGGGTTTCACGTTTTTCTACTCATTTCTGACCGCAACTTAGCTCACATTAGTAAGGTGAATATATATATATATATATATA
Organism: Convolutriloba macropyga; assembly: GCF_964194025.1. Taxonomy (NCBI): domain Eukaryota; kingdom Metazoa; phylum Xenacoelomorpha; order Acoela; family Convolutidae; genus Convolutriloba; species Convolutriloba macropyga. The sequence continues at coordinate 12,524,404 of NC_134472.1, read as the reverse complement.
TATATATATATATATATATATATATATATAGAAAGCATTGTTGTTGTATGGAAATGCATATGAGGTGTTAGAGTACTGTCTGTTTACAAGAGGGTTTCTCGGCGACATTTTTTTATAGCTTGAAGTGTTAGAGATGAATGTGTTTGTCGTATTGGCATAAGTAGGATATGTTTCTCGGGTTTTCGAGATTAGACCATCGGAAGTGTCGTTTAGAATTCGCGTGGTTTTTTAGAAACCGAATCCCAATTCGATAATTTAGGTGAACATTGTCGTGATACAGTTTATTGTACTCGCTGTTCTCGTAGTCTGTTAAATAAATTTCACGACAAATGTTATATGTTTTTGCCCCGATCTCTTTAATCGTTTTGTTGAAATCCAAAATTTTGATATCAGGATCATTTTCGTAGTAAGTTTTGATTAAGTCATTGAACTCATCATACATCCTATTTTTTGCCATATTCGCGCTTGTATTTCTCATCAGGATTACTGTCTTCAGGTAAAATCTGTCTGGATTGAATTTTTCCCGACATAATTTGACCAGCTGTTTGTATTGTTCAAATACATCATTGGGTTTGCGTTCGAATTTGAGAAAGTTGTTTGTACCATCTTGCAATGTTACTGTTTTCATTTTTGTCTCTGGGTATTTTTTCAGTAATTCCATTTTTTCTTTTTTCGTCGAGCACCTGTATGCATGAACTGTTATATCGGTCGGAATAGTTTTGTCAGTTTCTAATGTTTTGATAATTCTACTCCCCAAAAAATATTTTTTTCCTCCGGGGCGGGGGGGGGGGGTTTCTATTATTCGGAATGTTTTAACCATTTGTTCCTCTTTTCATACTTGCGTGGTGCTACTAGAGCTTGCCTCGTTACTCCCGAGGCTGGATAGTTTTTGGTGGACAGAAGTAATGTAATCTTCTATAAATTTTTCTTTCTGTTCTAATTCTTCATAGACTTGCTTGTATAAATCATACATTTGCTCTCGATTGTGCTTCATGAAGGCTTCTTGAGGGAGTTTCATTTTTGATGGGATTTAAATTTGATTGTGGATAGAACAAACGATGGTAGAATTTGAGAATAAATCAGAAAAATAAATCAAATTGAGAATAAATAAGAAAGAAGCTATGTTTAAGTCAGTGTATGAATACAGAAAAACAATGAAATTAGAAGGTCATTTTAGATGTAAAGAGATCAACTGTTCAATAGAAAAGCGCAACTGTCTGTATTAGAAAAGCGCAACTCTCTGTGAATAGAAAAGCGCAACTGTCTGTGCAATCGGTGCAATTCTGATGCAATTCTGTTGAGTTGACTGTGCATTTCTTATGGAATCGGTGACTGACTGAAATTCTGGCAAAACTTTTTGTTCAAAATTTTGTTAGATTCACTGAATTTCATTACAATAAAAATCACAGAAGGTTCTGAGTCGTTTTGTCAATATACAAAACAAATTTTCAAGTCTCAGTGAAAGTGGTTGACAAATAACATTTAAAAAAATGGTTTACCATGTATCTTTAGCGTGTACGAAAAATTTACCTCTGAAGGCAAGTGTTAGTGCGCTTTGTTCTCTCTACAGGATTTTGGCGACCTTTGCTAATCTTGTGCTGTTTTAAAAGTTCGAGTTTGAATTTTTCAGCATAACTTTAGAAGTTTCAAATGAAAAAGCACATGCCCTAACGTCGAGCCAATTTCACACTTCCAGATCAACCTCTGGCAGGTAATTTACAATATTTATATAAACTGATTTTTTATATATATTTGCCAGCCGTAATCAAACAACTTTGAAGTTGCCGCGTATATCTACGTGACCCTCTGACCCCGTTAATAGATTAAGGGCCCAGAGAACTGACACGTGAGACACAAGACAGAAGAAGCATAAGAGGTGGCCTTTTGGACAGAGTGACAAAGAAGGAGAGAGAGAGAGAGCGCTGGTCGAAAGAGTGTGAGTCCTTCAGAGACAAAGAGAGAGAGAAATAGAGAGAGAGAGAGAAAGAAAGAGCGAGAGGGAGAAATATAAAGACAGAGAGAGAAAGAGAGGGAGATGGATAAAGGGAAAGAGAGAGAGAGAGGAGAGAGAGAGAGAGAGAGAGAGAGAGAAGAAGGAGAAAAAGACAGTGTGTGTGTGTGTGTTTGAGAGGGAGAGAGAGAGCTAAAAACATTGAAATAATTGATTTGTTGAAATAATTTTTCGCTTGATATTTATAATGTTGAAGAATCCAGCGAGCAACGAAGCATCTCTCGTAACTTAACAAAAGGAGAGTCGGTTGATACAAAAAAAACACAACAGGGTGAATTAAAGGAGTCAGTTTCTTGTTCAGAAAAAAGGTAACCTGATCTGTAGAGCAGATTAAAATCCTAAAATTTTTGACGGCGCTGTAGGGTATAAGGAGTTTATGCGCTGAGGAGATGATCTTCACCGGAGCAATATTGCAAGGCCGATAGAAAGGATCTGAAGGTGGTTTTTTCACACCTGATAACTATTACCTGAAAACATGCTTTATTCGTACCTAAAAACTAAATTAAAAAACTTAAGTTCTGTTTCAGAAATTAAAGTGGTTGGTGTTGATGTTTCATTCGGTTAAAAACTAAAACTTGTTTTTAATAAAATCTCGTTTCCTTTTGAAATTGAAACTGAAATTTTTGCGCGGAAAAATTTTCCTTGTGCCTATGATAATTGCTTTAATATTGACAGTTTACAAATAGAGCATCCGAAGATGGGACATAACATTTTTTTTATTTGAAACACCAGCCAGATTTTGTTGAGGGTGTGCAAAAGTTAGTGAGTTGAATAATTCGAAAAAACAGCCTGTTTCAAAAGATTTAATGACAAGAGCTATAGAAAATGTGGGTTTTGTTCATAGGGATGTGTTAGAAAAAATTTCTGCCGAAATTGTTGATGCTCATTGTCATGCCATTGGTTTTGTAGATAGTTGCAGTCGTTTATCTAATGTTCACTTTATAAAAACAAAAGTCGTGCTCTTGAATCAGTTTAAGCACGAATCTGTTGATGTTAGAAAACCAAGATTTTTAGTTTTTGAAAGAGATGGAGGATACATTTCAAATGATGTTAAGCTCTTTTGTAGGAAGCAGGGAATTCGTTTTGAAAACTCCGGTCCATATACTATACAAAAAACTGGAAATGTTTGGAAAATTTGAGAAACTTCTGTTGCTATGGCTACCTGTTTCTTGGAGAACGTTCGTTCGGACAAAAAATATTGGACATATGATTTGAACATGTCTTTTTAAGTCAAAAACACAAGCTTTTGCATACAGTTAGCTTCGCGAAAACACCTTTTTGAAATGATGTACAATGAAAATCCTAGTTTGTTTTTTTTTGAATTTTTTGGTTGTGTTACAATTATGCAAATTGAAAATCCATTTTGCAAAAAATTAGACAAAAAACTCAAACAAAGGATTATTTTTGGGGAAGTCTGTTAATAGTAAATGCTATTTGATTGGGTTTACAGCCGAAAAGGAAAATTAAAAATACAAAAGTCGAGATTTTATTAAATTGAATATTACTTGAAACATATGAAGACGCCAAAATTAGTCACTGACATTGATAAAGATCAAACATTTTTTATTTGAGTCGACTCGACATAGATTCTTTGCTTCCAAAAATGTTGAAGAGGCTTTGCAAAATCAGACCTGGTTCAAATCAGTGAGTTAAAACAACTCTTTGGTTGAAAACAATGTATTGTCCAACGTGAAACGTGATGAAAAAGCAGTAGGAATAAGATTGCATTGTCCTGATGGCATTGTCCTGATATGGTCCTGATGGGGAAAGATGTCGCTATCAAACTAGTTTTGCTGCAAAAAGTTCCAAACAAATTTTTGGACAAGATTTTTTTGAGAATTATTCAGCTACAACTAGACTTTCAACCATTAGAATTTGACACGTCTGGCGATTTCTAATAATTATCAATTAAACCAAATGGAAGTAAAAATTGTTTAGTGAAATGTCCCAATTGAAGGAGATGTAGTCATTAAACAACCTGACGGTTCTAAACTTTTAGAATGAATTAGAAGAGCCTTTTTTGTGTTTTAAAACAGAATACGTATGGTTTGAAACAATCTGGAAGAAATTGGCTTTTGACATCGCAGGCTTTATTAATTAAACTAAGTTTTTAAAACTCATTCTTTGTAACCACAGGATGAAAATACATAATTTTCAAGTAATCAAAACCGCGTATTTGATTGGTAATAAAAATTTTTACCGGCTTGCAAAACAATGAAATTGAGCGAAAAGTTATTTTACAGTAAATATCATTGGTAACGCCCATGCTTCTGCAACAATTAGAGTTGACTTGAAGCCATCAAAAACTAAACTTGAGACCAATTTGAAAACACATGCTCTTATTAAGACACATGATATTTAAATATATATTTTGCGTGCTTTTGAAGTATTGCTGATCATGAGAAATCGTTTTTTGGCGCTCAACCAGGAGTGCACTGCCAAAAAACCCATCTAAACAATTTGTATGATTGGGGTTTTAAATTCTTATATCTGTATTGTGATTGATTGATCAATTCAAACACAGAGCAGTTGACGGTAATTGGAAAGCAACTTTTCAAGGCAAAATTCATGTCGAGTTTTGCCTTGATAAATTTGCAAATGGATGTCGAGATTTGCCTGGATACTGATAAAAAGTAAAATGGAGACGTAATTTAGCAGAGTTTTTTTGACGGCAGTAGCTGGAGACATTCTTCGGTGTGGTATTTGTGATTCTTGCAGACAGAAAGTGTTCCAATTTTTTGTCAGATGATCCTGAAAAGCTTACTATATTCTGTACCCTATGATCATCTATAGGCCCTAAAATAATAATATTTAATTTTTTCAAAACGGCTGCTAAAAATTTGTGCATAACTTCAGGCTCTGAAATATTAATATTCATTTTTTTTCAAAACGGCTGCTAAATTTTGTGCATAACTTTTTGTGTATAACTTTTCAGCAATGGTGTATAATTTTTCACCAATTGGTGTTCTGAACAATTTTGATTGGTTAATCAAACTTCGGCTATCACCCTGTTTGTTTCCTGTTTTTTCCTATTACAGAAACTACATTAAAACTGCTTTATTGGCAGAAAAGAATTGTTTTTTATATGGATTTTTTCCGTTGTCCGTGTCATTTTAAGCAATGTTATATGAAATACAGATCTTGAAAAGGGAAAAATATAAACTGATTAGAATAGTTTTCACGAAACAATAAAGATGAGGAAATATGAATCATTAGCACTCAAAATTGAACACCCCAACACATTTTTTTTAAATCAGTGCTGTTATCTACAAGAAGTCGACTCAGCAGTGTGTTGCTGTGGGGGCCGAAGTCCCATCGAGTGGAACAACTCTATCAGTCTCAAGTTGCAGATTCCCCGGTGAGATAATTCCAGTTTTTGGTACTGTGGCAGTCTATAAAGAGAAGATGTAGTATATTGTTTTCTTATAAACAGTTTTTCGCACGCTCAAAAATGAAGTACAATTTAAGAGCAAAAGAAGCTTTGACAGACATTCGTTCCGAGAATGAGGTAAATCCCATCCCAAGCAGTGGTTTAACTCAACCGATGTCCAACCTTACAATAGAAAATAAGTTCCACATTTCACCTGGCTCTATTTTATTCATTCCTGACACAGCCGACAAATTATATAAGATCCAGGTATTAGAACATCTTTTGGAAGAAACGAAAGTTTTATACATTGGATGAGGCCCTGATTACGACTCTTGGTTCAACTCAAAATCAATATGGTCCTATTGGTGTTTCAAAAAACCTTTAAGTAAATTGAAAAGAATCTCCAAGGAACTATCAGACAAAATTGACGATCTGCTAATTAATGCCGAGAGCGCACTCTATGTAAACGAAGCATTAACCGGTTTGAATTCCGAAAGAATTAGAACAGATGGTGACCTTCCAGATATAAAAACGTTGCTTCACACTAAAGTCCCGACTATCCGCTATGTCCCTATCAATGTACGGTACAAATGGTCAGAGCTTTTCTCTGACGTCATTAATGATTGCATTGAAGATCCTAATACAGAACTAAACTGGAGAAAACTCTTTGGATTGTCTAAATGCATTTTACGTGCCAGTAACAGAGGCGGGCAAAAACACAGGCGGAACAACGACCAAAGAACTCTAGAAAGAATTAATCGCTGGAACAGCGGAGACTTTGGAGGGCTATGGAACGAAGCTTGCTCTTTGAAACAATCAAAACGATCAAACGATACAAACTCCGAAGAGATTATCAAACGTGCAAAAAATTTGTGTTTCCAGGGCCAATATGGCAGAGCAGCAAAAGTTTTGGCTTCTGATGGTTTTGCACCAGTCAACAAGGCAACTCTCGATAGTTTGAAAAAATTGCATCCCCCTGAAGAAAAGCCTATTGTAGTCCAAAATTTTTCATCACAAGCCTATCAATTCAGTGAGGAAAATGTTTCGGAACAGCTGAACTCGTTTTCAAGATTTACAGCAGCTGGTCCTTCAAAAATGTTTCCCGAACATCTTTTGCATGCTGTACAGTGTACCGCTTCAGATCAGTCACAATTTGCTTTGAGAGTACTGACTAAGCTTGTAAACATAAGCTGCCGTGGGGAACTTCCCGAATTTGTTTCACAAGCTCTATGTAGTGCATCTTTATCAGCCTTGCTGAAAAAGAAAGGCGGTATTCGCCCTATTGCAGTCGGAGAAGTCTTGAGAAGGCTAATAGCTAAATGTTTAGCCAAGGAAGCAAATTTAGAAGCAAAGGAACTTTTCCAGAGCCTGCAATTGGGTGTGGGAGTGAAGGGAGGAGCGGAAGCCATCATACATTCGACTAAGATTTCGTATGAAAAAATACTCTCCTCGTCCAGTTCCTCGGGTATTTTGCAAATTGACTTTTGCAATGCATTCAATTCGATAAAACGCAGTGAAATGCTGAAAGCCGTCGCAAATTCAATGCCAGGCATTGCTGCTTTTACCAATTCATGTTATTCACAACACAGCCAATTATTCTATGACAAATTTGTTGTTAGCAGTGAAAGCGGTATCCAACAAGGCGACCCATTAGGCCCTTTGCTTTTCTCTCTGACGCTCTGGCCCATTATAGAGAAAATTCAGGAAACTGCGCCAGAGCTTCAACAGCATTCCTGGTATCTAGATGACGGTGTCTTGGTGGGCTCAGAGGACGATCTCATTAGATCTTGGGATCTTTTATGCCAGCTCGGATCTGATCGCGGCCTCCACATCAGGGTCGTTAAGTGCGAACTGTGGTCCACGGTAGATTTAGACAGACTGGATACAAGAATAAAACGAAATGATATCTCGGGCCTTGAGGTTCTTGGAGCTGCGTTAGGAACCCCAGAGTTTGTCTGCATGAAACTTAACGAAAGGATAGGGAAAATAGGGGTACTTTTCGAAAAGTTGGACTATCTTGATGACCCTCAGTGCGCCCTAGGTATCCTACGCCACTATATTGGGTCCCCCAAAATGGTGTATTCTTTGCGCTGTCAAACGCCCACACGTCCAGTTATTGAATCCCTAAAAGAATTTGATGCCCAACAGCGCGAAAAACTTGAGAATATCCTCGGAGCTGTTCTTCCAGAAGAATCCTGGACTCAAGCAACCCTACCCATAACCCTTTCAGGTTTGGGTGTTCGCCAATGCCAAGACCAGTATAAAGCATCATACATTGGCTCTGTTCTCTCCTCTGAAGATCTTGTTTCCAAAATAACCGGTGAGAGCCCAAAAAACTGCCAAGTTTTTCAGGATCTTTATTCCAGTATAGCACAACTGGACATTTCAAACCTCTCACAAAAGACGATTCTGCATTCTCTTGATAATGAAAAATTTCATGTTCTCAAAGAGAATCTAGCCTGTGAGAGAGAATCCGCCCGACTTCTCTCATTGTCTGTCCGACATGCTGGAGCTTGGTTGTCTGCTCCCCCCATTCCAGCTCTTGGGCTTCATATGGCACCAAATGAGTTTAGAATTAGTGCAAAGTACAGGTTGGGTGTCCCTGTCTACGACGCCGAAAGGAAGTGCCCGTTCTGTAAATCAGGAGTTCTTGACATCTATGGGGATCATGCCATTGCGTGTCACGGTCGGGGAGACGCAATCGCAAGACATGACCGTATTCGAGATAAATTAGTGTCTGCTTGCTCATCTGCGAATCTCTCACCAGTAGTGGAAAAAAAGAACCTAATTCCGGAAAGCCAGTCACGCCCTGGAGACATCTTTGTCCCTACTTGGAAAGCGGGAAAACCTGCTGCATTTGATGTAACTGTTACTTCGTCGCTGCAATCCAACTCTCTCACTAATGCAGCTACAAAGGCAGGATACGCACTTGATGCAGCAGATGAAGGAAAATATTGTCTCCACGACGATAACTGCTCAAAGATGGGAATCACATTTGTTCCCCTTGCAATTGAAGTTCTTGGCGGGATATCGGCAACCTTCAAGAAAACACTCAAGCGGTTGGCTGTGTTAAGTGACAATCGTTCCTTCCAAGCGCAGGGGTTGTCTGTAGCTTTCTGTAAACTAATGCAATCCTTGTCAATCACCGCTATTCGGGGATCAGCGGAAATGTTGCTGGCACGGGCTCCATAGTAGACTGTTTTGCTTTTTGGGTGCTCGACTGCTCGGAGGGGAGATGGTTGATCCAGTACTGTTGCAATCATTGTCGACAGATATGATCAAGGGGTCTGCCTCAATGATTTTGACACGCTCTTTATGGCCAGATTTAACAAATTCAGAATCAGAAGAGCCGAGATTGGCCTTTAATGATAAGTCACCAAAACGATTGCAACAAACGGGAGACTTATCAATGTGCAGTTCTAGTATTTTTTATTCTTACCTGACCAAAGTGGGGAGAATAAAAACATACATTTTACATGTGAAAAATAAAAAAACGCCGACGAAATGAGATTCATAAACTGTTGATCTGTTGTATTGACAATCACCGTTTTGTTAACCAAGTTAATTATTTTTGGTTCTAGTGTTTAATTTAATCTTGAATTAGAAAAAAAAAGATGAGGAGTCCTAATTTTCACTGTGATTATTTTTCTAACAAATACTTTACATTTTTGCTTTTAAAGCAGACAGACTTTTAAAAAATCAGTTTTTCCGTGGTGAGGGAAACAAAAACAAATTAAAAGTTGTGGAAGTACCCAAAATTTATTAGCTTTATCCCGAAAAATGCTATTAAGTTGTTTACGCGAAAAATCTCAAACAGCAAATCGGACAATCATAATTTTTTGTCGTACCACAGATAAGCAAATTATTTGAAAAAATCTTTGTTTGCTTCATAGAAATATTGATGTTTGTGTAGTCTAATAGAAATTGTTCTGTCGTCAAAGAGTGTCTTAAGTTGATGTCGCCAAAATATTTTTGCTTACTTTTGTCGGTGTTACACCTTTTATCATTTTTCCAGGCAAATCTTGACATACAGTTGCAATTTTGTCTAGGCAAAGATCAACATGCAACAAAACATCATTTCCACGAAACTTTTTTTTAAAAGACAAACACAAAGATAATTGGAGTTTATAACATGAGCAAGACCACCGGTAATGATAAATTTTCTCCAAAACAACTGAGCGATGGGTCAGCAGATGATCAAGAACATTTCCCAAACCAGCCAGCAATTTCTAAGGAAGAGAAAACGAGAATCAAAAAGCGGTTTCCGTTTTCAAAACTTCTCCTGGGAATATTTGCAACCTGTTGTTTGGTTTGTTTTGTAGGGCTGGTTGGTATTCTGGGTTCAGTTTCGAATATGAAGAATACGAGAGGTGTCAATCTTGCAACTGATGGCAGCGTAAATCACCCTGATTATCTTGATTATTATTATTCCACTCAATATTACGACGACCGGAAATCCGAATTTCCTGGGTGTGATTACATTTTGAGGAGATATTACCACTACTGGGAATACTATTTTGATGGCGATTTCAATTTGGATTCTGTTTTTTGTGATTACGATTACGATTACGATCACGATTACGATTACGATTACGATTACGATTACGATTACTACGATTACGAGGATTACGATTACGATTACGATTACGATTACGATTACGATTACCATTACGATTACGATTACGATTACGATTACGATTACGATTACGATTACGATTACGATTACGATTACTACGATTACGACGATTACGATTACGATTACGATTACGATTACCATTACGATTACCATTACGATTACGATTACGATTACGGTTACGATTACGGTGGCTATTACAAGTATCATTTTTATTATGATTGGTGACTCGATTAAGATAATCAGAACTCCTAAAGCTTCTGCAAAATAATCCCAAACTGATCAATCAATCTTTCCCTTGCAATCACACATATATGCTAGGAGAAACAGACTGACAGCCCAAACCGAAATAGATTATTTCCAGAGAAAAAATGTATGCACTAGAGATAAGGGGGTGGGGGTGTTGTGCGTTTGAAATTACACAGTCCGGAAACACAAAAGCCTGGAGGGTAAGTTTGAACTCATAAAAAGCTGGACATCGGTAACTTTGAACCCACGAATGTCTGGACACGGGCAACCTTGAATACAGGAAGAACACCCGATAAGTTTTGAACACACGAAAGTAAGGACACAATCGTTTTGGGATGTCTATGCCAGTTTTTGTTCTGGGGTGTCAGCCTGCGGTCTCTTATATTTGTTGAACAGTTCAATTTGTTTTTCTTTTTTTTTGAATTTGTCGTCTTAACTAGAAACAAAAATATATCACAGCATGATGCCACAGAAGTTTATATTTGTTGTTACGGGTAATTGTTTCATTTCGAGGAGGTCGATTTTGCCGACAATATCTAGATTGATGAAAGTTTTTAAAAAAGTCTCCATTTTGTAAAATTCTGTTTAAAAAGAAGTCTTCGCTGTTATGAGAAAATTTTCCGTCAACTATTCTTAGCTAAATTTTAACAAAGTCAATCACTGTTTTCTTGTGGTGGCATATAAGTATACGCTCATTAACCTCGGGCGACGTTGAAGAGAACCGACGCAATAAAATATCAAATGATATATTGTTCCAAAACCAATTAAATTAGTTAAATGTAATTGCGAAACTAACTAATCAACATTTCGTTATGTCATTCGAATGAAAAACAATAGAAAACGATTGAATGAAAAAACATGATTTTAGCGCTGACCGTGATTGGTGTCACCGCCATTCAACGCAAATTTCGTACATAATTTTGCGGTGAAATGTGGTGAATGCGGTGAAATTATGTTCACCGGTTGAGTTCACCGGTTGAGTAAGAGGTGATGTACAAAAATTCACTACAATTCACCGCTAAAATATGTAATTTCACCGCTATATTAAGCGGTGAAATTACATATTTTAGCAGTGAATTGTGGGGAATTTTTGTAAGATCACCTTTTACTCAAGCGGTGAACTTACATAATTTCACCGCATTCACCACATTTCACCGCAAAATTATGTACGAAATTTGCGGTGAAAGAACTAACTTTTCACCGCTTATCTTACATATTTTTCCAATTTTTTCTCAACCCGGGGGGACTCGCTTTCAAACAACAACAACCAAACGTGGGATCAATTTAACCAAACACGTTTTTCGTGAAACTAACAGAAAGTACCAGGTAATTATAGGCAGATTTAGAAGCTGGTCAGGTTCCTGCGTCCCGGGTCAACGATCATACAACTTTTTTGATTTCGTACTCGGTCATATATGATTCTTAGTAGTCATACTAGGTCATATATGATTTGTATGAATTCATTACTTGGTAGTCATACAAGCACTATATATGATTTCATAGGAATTATACAGGGATCATACAAAAAAATTCAAAGACTAAAAACTGTATAATTTTGATTTTCCATGTTGAAAAAATTTCTTGGATATCATACAGGGTCATATATGACACATAATACATTGACTGGTGCCACAAATTCTCGTATAATGTAGTCAGAGGACTTATTATAATATCATATCGCATTTGCAATCCACATTTGGTTCTTTGTGTGCGCTAAAAGAATAACTTTGTGTTTTAAACGTACTCAGAAAACGAATTTGATGTGATATGCATTTTTTTCTTGATTATTTTTTTTCATAATTGAGCATTTATATGTATAAACTGGCTTCAGTGTATGTCAAAAATTTTGTAAAATACAAGAGGTAATCATACAAGGATCATATATGATTTCTTTGGTTTCATACAAGGATCGTACTAAAAAATCAAGTATGGACAGTATGAAATCAAATGTGATCCTTGTATGAAATCAAAGAAACTTCAACCCGGGGTCTTTTGACATCAGCTGTATGTAACGTCGCGTCTCTCTTATACGCTTTGTCTTATTTTTTCTTATACTCTCTATCATATTAAATTCAGTATCGACTGATACACCGGCACCTAAAGAATTGGGTGGAATTTGAGATATTCGAAGGTACAGCTAGCCGAAAAGTTAGATTTATCAACGAAATTGTAAACTCTAGGTGGTAAAAAAATTGGTTTTAAACTTTATACGTCAATTGTTTGATTTTTCATTATTGTAAGGTCCCACAAGCCCTGAGCCGTAGCGAGGACCAGCGTGGTAAGGCCACTGAAACTATTGAATCATTTAAATATTCTTAAATAGCTTTCAACCAATTTTTAGTTAGCGTTATTTCCTTTTTACGTTTGAGTTGATCAACCAATCGCAATACAGGAATAAAAATTGAAAACACCAATCATACAAGTTTGCTTAGATGAATTTTTTCTTTGACTCTGGCTGAGCGCAATAATGAATATTACCACACAGTTGCTATTGCCACCGAGAAGTTATCAAACTCGGAGGCGAAGGCGAGTAGTTATGATAACTTCGAGGGCGATGACAACCGTGTGGTAATTTTTTTAATCGAGCCCAGTTGCAATCATTTCAAAATTGAACACAGTCAAAATGAGTGACTATTTTTTGAGCAAAATTTCTCTGCGTTACTTTGTTGGGTGTGTGAACTCTGAAATAATTGGATCGAAATTGCAACTGATGAAACACTTTTGAAAATATCTTTGGATAGCACTTTTGATATTTTTCCAGTAGCCACTAATAACCATTTGAAAATGTGCTTAAGTTAATTCAAAACCAGCAATGGTGAAAAATTTTTACCTCGAACTTTAAACCAGCAGCAACAATTCAAATGTGTTTGAAGGACCATTGGAAAGAAGAAAGTTCCAATTGCTTTCTTTTTTTTGTTAAATTTTTGGTAAACTCATGGTTGTTTTTTAAGGGGGGATGGGTGGGTGGGGAAGGAGTGTGGAAAAAAGGGGGAAAAATAGTTTATGAAATCTTAATTAATGATTGATCCACACACAATGTATCTCAGAGGTGCGATTCTTACTAAAGAAAATTGGAACTTTTTCCAGAACTTGGTATTCTTCTCGACAAAAATTGCAGTTATTTTTTAACTCGCATTTGACGAGCGGAAGAAAAACTTATCACCTAGGAGTGGTAATGGACACCGCGACAAGCTGCATTAGTACAATATTAGCGGGACCAAGCACTTCTAACTATAGTGGTTTCCAAAGCGTTGGTTCCATGGAACTTCAAGTGTCCCAACTACCAAACAACGGTTTTGATTTTGACTCATTTTTGGGAGTAGTACGACCCAGATCCCCAATTTTAGCGAAAATCCCTCGTCAAATGCTTCAAAACAAATAAATGTCTTCAAGAACTGTACTGTTCATATAGTCAGCCAGCAACCAAAAGCTTGATTGTACTATTGTTTTTTAGGCCGCAATTTAATCAAACTGTTTCCATCATTAGACTACGAGTTTATCACCAGTCATCTCTTACAGCTGTTTACTTAGAAAGAGTGGCGATAAACGAGCGTGATAAACTTGTAGTTTACTGATGGAAACAGTTTGATAAACTTCCTGTCTAAAAAAAACAAACATGATCGCATCAGATGTTGATGAAAAAATTACCATACAGTTGTTAACGCCCTCGAAATTATCATAACACCTGGGCTCTGCCTCGGAGTTTGGCAACTTCTTGGTGGCAAAAACAACCGTGTGGTTAAAACATGTCAGCTGAATATCAACCTTTTGTTGTCTTTTGACTAGCCTCTTTTTCGTTCAAACTCGTGAGGGGGGAGGAACTCTATACTGAACTGGGTTTTTCTTTTTGTTCAGACAATTTTGTCGGATCCATATATTCATCGTACAGTTTTGTGAGTGGTATTATTTAAAACCCCTCCACCGTAGAATATGGAAAGAGATTTTTTTTTAAAAAAAACTTCATTTTGTAAAAGTCTGTTTGAAAAGAAGTCTTCACTGTTATGAGAAAATTTTACTTCAACTGTTCTAGGCTAAATTTTGATATAGTCAAGCACTGTTTTCTTGTGGGGGCATATAAGTATGCACCCATAAACCTAGGGTGACGTAGAAGAAAACCGACGCAATTAAATATCAATAGATAGATTAAAATCCAATGTCAATCAAATTAATTTAATGGGATTGCAAAACTAACTAATCAGATTTTCCAGTATGTCATTCGAATGAAAAACAATCGAAAAGGGTTGAATGAAAAATAAATTGATTTTAGAGCTCACAGTAACCTTGCCATTGTGGCTCAGGAGACTCGATTGCAAACCATAACAAACAAACGAGGGATCGCTTTACCTAAACACGTACCTCGTGAAACTAACAGAAACTACAGGGTAGTTATAGGCAGATTTAAAAGCTGGTCAAGTTCGTGCGTTTCTTCACTTTAGCTGTTTATAACGTCGAGTCTCTCTTATACGCTTTGTCCTATTCTCTCTTATACTTTTTGATATCTTAAATTCATTAACGACTACTACACCGCCACCTAAACAATTGATTGGAATTTGAGATAGTCGAAGGTACAGCTAGCCCTATAGTTATATTTAACATCGATATTAAAAACACTAGGTGGTAACAAATTTGGTTCTAAGTTTTTTACGTCAATTGTTTGATTTTTTTTATTTTTGTAAAGTCCCACAAGCCCTGAGCCGTAGCTAGGGCTAGCCTGGTAAGGCCACTGAAACTATTGAATTTTTTAAAAATTATTAATTAGCTTTCCACTGATTTTTAGTTAGTGTGGTTTTCGTTTTGCGTTTGAGTTGATCAATCAATCGCAATACAGGAATAAAAATTGAAAACACCAATCACACAAATTTGCTTAGATGAACTTTTTCTTTGACTCTGGTTGAGCGCAATAATGATTATTACCACACAATTGTTATCGACACCAAGAAGGTATCAAATTCGGAGGCGAAGCCGAGGTGTTTTGATAACTTCGAGGGCGATAACAACCGTGTGGTAATTTTTTTAATCGATAACAGTTGCAATCATTTCAAAATTGAACACAGTCAAAATGAGTGACTGTTTTTTTGAGCACAAATTCTCTGCGTAATTTTTCATGGGTATGTAAACTCTAAAATAAGTGGTTCGAAACTGCAACTGATGGAACACTTTTGAAAATATCTTTGGATAGCACTGATATTTTTCCAGTAGCCACTAATAACCATTTGAAAATGTGCATTAGTTATGTCAAAACCAGCGATGGTGAAAAATTTTCATCTCGAAGTCTACACCACTTTGAAGCAACAATTCAAATGTGTTTGAAGGACCAATTGAAAGAAGAAAGTTCTAATTGCTTTCTAATTTTTATTAAGTTTCTGATAAACTCATGGTTGTTTTTAAGGGGGGATAGGTGGGTGGGGAAGGAGGGTGGAGAAAAGGGGAAGGAAATAGTTTATGAAATCTTAATTAACGATTGATCCACACACAATTTATTACAGGGGGTGCGATTCTTACTAAAGAAAATATGAACTTCTTCCAGAAGTTGGTGTTCTTCTCGACAAAAATTGCAGTTATTTTTAACTCGCATTTGACGAGCGGAAGAAAAACTTATCACCTAGGAGTGGTAATGGACACCGCGACAAGCTGCATTAGTACTATATTAGCGGGACCGAGCACTTCTAACTTTAGTGGTTTCCAGAGCGTTGGTTCCATGGAACTTCAAGTGTCCCAACTACCAAACAACGGTTTTGGTTTTGACTCCTCTTTGGAGTAGTACGAAATGACCCAGATCCCCAATTTTAGTAAAACTCCCCGTCAAATGCTTCGAAACAATTTAAACTCTTCAAGAACTGTACTGTTCATGTAACTAGCCAGCAACCAAAAACTTGATTTTACTCTTGTTTTTTTGAGGCTGCAATTTTACCGAACTGTTTCATTAGACTACGAGCTAATCACAGGTCTTCTCTTACCAGTGTTTACATAGCAAGTGTGGTAATTAGCGATTGTGATAAACTTGTATTTTACTGATGGAAACAGTTTGATAAACTTGCAGTCTAAAAAAACAAACATGATCGCAACAGATGTTGATTAAAAAATTACCATACAGTTGTTACCGCCCTCTAAATTATCATAACATCTGGGCTTTGCCTCGGAGTTTGGTAACTTCTCGTTGGCGAAAGCAGCCGTGTGGTTACAACATGTCAGCTAATTATTAACGTTTGATTGTCTTTTGAATAGCCTTTTTTTCGTTCCAACCCTCGTGAGATGGAGGAACTGTGTACTCAACTGGGTTTTTTCTTTTTGTTCAGACAATTTTTACGGATCCATATATTCATCGTAGAGTTTTGTGAGTGGTATTATTTAAAAACCCGTCCAGCGTAGAATATGGAAAGAAAAAAAATTTAAAAAAAGTCTTCATTTTGTAAAAGTCTGTTTGAGAAGAATTCTTCACTGTTATGAGAAAATTTTACTTCAACTGTTCTAGGCTAAATTTTGATATAGTCAAGCACTGTTTTCTTGTGGGGGCATATAAGTATGCACCCATAAACCTAGGGTGACGTAGAAGAAAACCGACGCAATTAAATATCAATAGATAGATTAAAATCCAATGTCAATCAAATTAATTTAATGGGATTGCAAAACTAACTAATCAGATTTTCCAGTATGTCATTCGAATGAAAAACAATCGAAAAGGGTTGAATGAAAAATAAATTGATTTTAGAGCTCACAGTAACCTTGCCATTGTGGCTCAGGAGACTCGATTGCAAACCATAACAAACAAACGAGGGATCGCTTTACCTAAACACGTACCTCGTGAAACTAACAGAAACTACAGGGTAATTACAGGCAGATTTAAAAGCTGGTCAAGTTCGTGCGTTTTTGACATCATTTGTTTATAACGTCGCGTTTCTCTTATACGCTTTGTCTTATTCTCTCCTATACCCTTTGACATCTTAAATTTTTTATCGACTAATACACCAGTACCTAAACAATTGGGTAGAATTTGAGATGGTCGAACGTACAGCCAGCCGGAAAGTTAGATTCATCAACGAAATTGTAAATTCTAGGTGGTAACAAAATTCGTTCTAATTTTATACGTCAATTGTTCGAATTATTTATTATTTGAAAGTCCCTCCACAAGCCCTGAGCCGTAGCTAGGGCCATCGTGGTAAGGCCACTGAAATTGATGAATCTTTCAAAATTTATTTAATAGCTTTGCACTGATTTTCAGTTAGCGTTATTTTTTTTGCGTTTGAGTTGATCAACTAGTCACAATACAAGAATGAGAAATTGAAACACCAATTATACAAATTTGCTTAGATGAACTTTTTCTTTGACTCTGCGCCACTGGTTGAGCGCAATAATGAATATTACCACACGGTTGTTATCGCTTCCGGGAATTTATCAAACCCGGAGGCGAATCCGAGGTGTTATGATAAATTCGTGGATGATAACAATCGTGTGGTGAATTTTTTAATCAAGCCCAGTTGCGATCAATTCACAATTGAACACAAAATATTTTTGGATAGCACTTTTGATACTTTTCCAGGAGCCACAAATAACTATTTGGAAATAAACATCAGTTAAGTCAAAAACAGCGATGGTGAAAAATTCTCATCTCGAAGTTTACACCACTTTCCAGCAACACTTCAAATGTGTTTGAAGGACCAGTCGAAAGAGGAAAGTTCCAATTGCTTTCTATTTTTGTTAAATTTTTGATAAACTCTTGGTTGTTTTTTAAGGGGCGATAGGTGGGTGGGGAAAGAGTGTGGAGTAAATGGGAGAGAAATAATTTGTGAAATCTTAATTTATGACTGATCCATACACAATGAATTTCAGGGGATGCAATTCTTACTTTCAAAAAACTCACAGGGATTTTTAACTCACATTTGAACAGCGGACAAAAAACTTAGCAGCCAGGAACTTTGGGCCACATGACAAGCTACATTAGTAATTTATTAGCGAGGCCAAGCACTTACAATTTTAGTGGTTTTCAAAGCGTTGGTTCCATGGAACTTCAAATCTCCCAACTACCAAGCAATGGTTTTGGTTTTGACTCCTCTTTGGAGTAGTACGAAATGACCCAGATCCCCAATTTTAGTAAAACTCCCCATCAAATGCTTCCAAACAATTTAAACTCTTCAAGAACTGTACTGTTCATGTAACTAGCCAGCAACCAAAAACTTGATTTTACTCTTGTTTTTTTGAGGCTGCAATTTTACCGAACTGTTTCATTAGACTACGAGCTAATCACAGGTCTTCTCTTACCAGTGTTTACATAGCAAGTGTGGTAATTAACGATTGTGATAAACTTGTATTTTACTGATGGAAACAGTTTGATAAACTTGCAGTCTAAAAAAACAAACATGATCGCAACAGATGTTGATTAAAAAATTACCACACAGTTGCTACCGCGCTCGAAATTGTCATAACACCTGGGCTTTGACTCGGAGTTTGGTAACTTCTCGGTGGCATTAACAACCGTGTGGTAATTTTTTTTAATCAAGCTCAGTTGCGATCAATTCTCAATTGAACACAAAATATTTCTGGATAGCACTTTTGATACTTTTCCAGGAGCCACAAATAACTATTTGAAAATGTGCATTAGTTTAGTCAAAAACAGCGATGGTGAAAATATTTCATCTCGAAGTTTAAACCACTTTGCAGCAACAATTCAAATGTGTTTGAAGGACCAATCGAAAGAGGAAGGTTCCAATTGCTTTCTATTTTTTGTTAAGTTTTTGATAAACTCATGGTTGTTGTTTTAAGGGGGGATGGATGGGTGGGGAAAAAGGGTGGAGTAAATGGGAGAAAAATACTTTGTGAAATCTTAATTTATGACTGATCCACAAACAATGAATTTCAGGGGGTGCAATTCTTACTCTGAAAAAACTCACAGGGATTTTTAACTCGCATTTGACCAGCGGACAAAAAACTTAGCAGCTAAGAGTTTTGGGCCACACGACAAGCTACATTAGTAATTTATTAGCGAGGCCAAGCACTTCTAATTTTAGTGGTTTTCAAAGCGTTGGTTCCATGGAACTTCAAATGTCGCAACTACCAAACAATGGTTTTGGTTTTGACTACTCTTTGGAGTAGTACGAAATGACCCAGATCCCCAGTTTTAGTTAAACTCCCCGCCAAATGCTTCCAAACAATTTGAACTCTTCAAGAACTGTACTGTTCATATAATAAACCAGCAACCAAAAGCTTGATTGTACTCTTGTTTTATCAGGCTGCAATTTTTTCAAACTGTTTCAATTATTAGACTACGAGTTTATCACCAGTACTCTCTCGCCATTGTTTACTTAGCAACAGTGCTGATAAACGAGTGTGTTAAACTTGTAATTTACTTTTGGAAACAGTTTGATAAATTTGTGGTCTAAAAAAAACAAACATGATCGCATCAGATGTTGATTAAAAAAATTACCATACAGTTGTTACCGTCCTCGAAATTATCATAACACCTGGGCTTTGCCTCGGAGTTTGGTAACTTCTCCGTGGCAATAACAACCGTGTGGTAACAACATGTCAGCTAAATATCAACGTTTGAATTTCGTTTTTTACGGGGAGTTATTGAGGTTTAAATTTTTGAAAAAATAAAGTGAAATCCGTTGATATTTTCACCTCTTCAGGAATTTTTACAAAAATTTCGCTAATTTTGCTAAAATTTGTTATTTTTTAAAAAAGAAAGTGTTGTTGATTTTATTTTTTGAAACAAAAAAATGTTGTTGGCTATTTTTCTTATATTTTTTGTCAAAAATTTTTTTTCAAAAGAAGTACAGACCCAAACACCACTAACGCAATCTTCGTAGACTCAGTTTGGAGTGTTGTGAATGGTATTATTTAAGAGCCCGTCCAGCGTAGAATATGGAAAGAACAATTTTAAAACGAAGTCTTCGTTCTGTAAAAGTGTGTTTGAAAAGAAGTCTTCACTGTTATGATAAGCTAAACTTTGATATAGTCAAGCACTGTTTTCTTGTCTGAGCATCTAAGTATACATCCATTAACCTAGGGTGACGTAGAAGAGAAACGACGCAATAAAATATCAAAAGATAGATTAAATTCAAAGCCAATCAAATTAATTAAATGTGATTGCGAAACTAATCGATCCGTTTTTCAGTATGTCATTCGAATGAAAAGCAATCGAAAAGGATTGAATGAAAAAAAAAATGATTTTATCGCTCACCGTGACTATGCCTTAGTGGCTCAGGGGACTCGATTGCAAACTATAACAAACAAACGTAGAATCAACTTACCCAAACACGTACTTCGCGAAACTAACAGAAAGTACAGGTAATTATAGGCAGATTTAGATGCTGGTCAGGTTTCTGCGTTTTTTGACATCAGCTGTTTATAACGTCGCGTCTCTCTTATGCGCTTTGCCTTATTCTTTCCTATACTCTTTGATATCTTAATTTCATTATCCACTGATACACCGGAACCTAAACAATTGGTTGCAAATTGAGAAAGTCGAAGGTACAGCAAGCCGAAAATTAGTTTTTTATCAACGAAATTGTAAACTCTAGGTAGTAACAAAATTGGTTCTAAATTTTATACATCAGTTGTTCGAATTATTTTTTTTAAGGTCCCACAAACCCTGAGCCACAGCTAGGGCCAGCGTGGCAAGGCCACTGAAACTAATAAATCTTTTAAAAATTATTTATCAGCTTTCCACTGATTTTCGGTTAGCGTTATTTCGTTTTTGCGTTTGAGTTGATCAATCAATCACAATACAGGAATAAGAAATGGAAACACCAATCATACAAATTTGTTTAGATGAATTTTTCTGGCTGTGCTCCCCTGGCTTAGCGCCAAAAAACGATTTCTCATTCTCAGCCGTACTTCAAGAGTACGCAAAATTTATAGTTAAATATCGTTAAAGTAAAACTGCACATGCTTTTGTAAATTGGTCCCAAGTTTAGTTTTTGATGACTTCACGTCGGCTCTCATAGTTGCAGAGACATGGCCGTTACCATGATATTTACTGTAAAACTTACTCCTCGCTCAATTTCATCTTTTTGCAAGTAGGTAAAAATTTTTTAATACCAATCAAATACTCGGTTTTGATTACTTGAAAATTATGTATTTTCATCTTGTTGCTGTAGTTTATCAACTAAATATCAATGTTTGGTTTTCTTTTGATTTACTTACCTCTTTTTTATTTTATGTTTCCAAATGAAACAAAGAAGCTGAAGTTCATCGTAGTGGCTGAAAACTGTTCCTAACCTTTAATAGCAGATGTAAAAAACGACCTGAAAAGTTGATAACTGTTATGAAAATCATAGGACCTTAAAAAAATCTTTGAAAAAGAGAATAGAAAATATACACCATTCTAAGCCAAAAATTGGTAATTAGAAGTCTAAATTTAACCGGGAAACAAAGGCTTC
>NC_134472.1:12318917-12501417 GCF_964194025.1 Convolutriloba macropyga | reverse complement strand
CCATGAATCTATTAAGAAGAACAAAATATAACTGAGGTTGAGAAAGCAACATTTTGTCCGCTTGTCTTCTCATGCACTGGTGGAGCTGGCCCATCAGCTTCACAAGCGCTGAAACAACAAGCATCAAAATCGTCAATTTTAGTCCAATTGTGCTCATTTTTGGTGTGCAGGCTTCAATTTAGCCATAATTGGTGATGAAATAAAAAACTTGGACTGAGCAAACTTTTTTGGGCAACTTTTCAACTGCTTCCAAAAAGTATCCGCGCTCGATGAGGCTTAACTTTTTTAATCACCGAACATTGTTTTGGAAACGAAATCGTCAATTTTAGTCCAATTGTGCTCATTTTTGGTGGGTATGCTCCACTTTAGCCACAACTGGTGATAAATTTAAAAATTCGGACTGACCAAACTAATTTGGACAAGTTTTAACCTAGTTCCAAAAAACAATCTGAATTTTTTGTATCACCGAACATTGTTTTAGTGACCAAATCGTCAATTTTAGTCCAATTGTGATCATTTTTGGTGTGCAGGCTTCCATTTAGCCAAAATTGGGGATGAAATTAAAAAAAAGGACTGAGCAAACCATTTTGGTCAAGTTTTCAATTACTTCCAAAAAAGTATCCGCTCTCGATGAGGCTTAAGGTGAAAAACGTTTGTTAATAACTTTTTGAAGAAGCCGTGTTAAAAACTCTACAATGGTCCATTTTATTGCCGTTTTATTGCAGTTTTTGAATATCTGTAGTAGTAGTTAGTTATATTTTGATTTTTAAACAAAACTTTAAAAATGTCTCGAGGTAAATTAAGAAAATGTCGACCTTCTTGAAAAACGTTTGTTAATAACTTTTTGAAGAGGCCAAGTTG
Source organism: Convolutriloba macropyga (assembly GCF_964194025.1). Classification (NCBI taxonomy): domain Eukaryota; kingdom Metazoa; phylum Xenacoelomorpha; order Acoela; family Convolutidae; genus Convolutriloba; species Convolutriloba macropyga. The sequence continues at coordinate 12,500,556 of NC_134472.1, read as the reverse complement.
AAAACTCTACATTAGCTTATTTTATTGCCGTGCTAGAGTAGCTTTTGACTTTGTGTAGTAGTAGTTAGCAATCTTTCGTTTTTTATACAAAATTTCAAAGATATCTCTGAGTAAATGAAGAAAATGTCAAATTTCTTTAAAAACATTTCTTGATAACTTCTTGACAAAGAGGAGTTAGAAAATCTATAAGCCCATTTTGTTCAGTTTAATAACTCTATAAGCCCGTTGTTTAGTTTAATAACTCTTTTGTCTCAAATCGATTTTACAAGTATGTTATATCATTTTCTTGCTCATTTAATACTTTTTACGAATATATAAGGGTCGAAAAATTTCGGTTTAGTTTCAAGGCCTAATTTTTAGATTTTCCAAATATTAGTGAAAGTTAGTCAATTTCAAACAGATTGACAAAAATCGAGTTTTGATTAATGCCAACAATTTTCCGAACAGTTTTTTACACTAGGTTGCTGCCCCAGTTCATGCTGATTCCAAAACATATTCATTTTTTAAATTTGGTTCAGTAGTTTTCGAGATATAAGCCTTTTTCTGACACATACCATAGGCCCCCCAGTCCCAACGCGATCACCTCCCCCACCCTCCCCCCCACCACCACCACCACCACCAAACTTTTTTTTATATATCTCTATTATATGTCCAGTTGTAGAGCTTCTCGAATATATTACTTTTACCACTTTTTAATTTACATCATCTTTATAGCGGCTAACTGACATGAGGTAGTGAAATTTTCGTTCACGACGTCCTTCCGGTCACGTGACATGCTTATGCGTGCGCTGTCAGGTCAAGTGTTAGCAAGGACGCTGTGACTGCAGGCATCCGTACCTCGTCGAGGTAAGCATGTATAAAGATGAAAGTGTAATGAAATAGAAAGTTTCAAAAGGAAACAGACAGAGAGCGGCAAATATAGAATGCGTTGTAGTTGTACGCAACACATCACATTTCAAGCACGTCGCGATAGATTAGTCAATCTTTGACCACACCAGAGGACGGAACCAGAGGAGCACGAGCACGTCCGGAGTGCGACCACAGCCAGAGCAGCACGTCGCGACGCATATTTATAACCCATACAAAAGTTATATTGTTGGAATGCTCTCGTCAAGGCGAACTTGATAGGCTATATGACAGAACCCAATAAGGGCGTACTATAATATCTATACTATTTAACATCTATACCTGGTTCAGAGAGTAAATGTAGAGGGGTTCAGAGAGTAAATGTAGAGGGTAAATTATATATGAAGCAGTGATGTCTATGTTCATTTTTTAATGCTTATTCAAGATTGCTAATGGATTTGCGCATCGGAGCGACTTATGTAAATAACTCTGCGGCACCAGATAGGAGACCGCTAAAGCCTAGGTTTTCACCGGTGCAACAACAAGGTAGAATAAAGCGTGAAACTGATCGGGGAACAATTGAATTCTTGCACAGTAATTTTGCGAACGAGCTTGAGATCAACACGGCGGTAGTCGGCGACTCTATCCTCAATGGCATATGTATAAATAACTGTGTCGTCTATTCGTTGCCAGGCGGCGTAATTGCTGATTTCCATGAACTACTGCCAACGTTGCAGTCGTACAGGAACATAATTTTCTGTGCAGGAGGCAAAAACTTGTCACACTTTAGAAATCCTGGTGAAACCCCACGTGCTGTTCTAGCGCAACTGACCAACTTTGTTACTGCCCTACGAGCACTGCCGAGAAACCCGAATGGAGTAGTGTGCACAGTTTTGAAAAGGCTATACGTTACACATGACAGAATCCAAAGCTACAATTCACTAATCGCAGGCCAAAGAGACATTCGGTTTTTCAAATTGCACCAGGAGGTATGCAGGCCCAAGTGCTTCAATGATCATGGAATACATCTAAGCCACAAAGGCAAAACAGCTATGGCTACAGCGCTAAAGAAGCTTATTCGAGAGAACAATCTCATATAATGTATACTGTTTGTTTTTTGTTATTTGCAAAGTAGATTTGTGATTTGTACTCTTGCAATTTGCTAACTTTGAAATTCAATGCTTCTAAGTGAATAATTTTTGCTGGTACTTTGCCGGCATCCTAATTTGAGTTTGAGCTCGTTTGCTCTTCTCCAAAAGTTTTGTCATTTCTGCCTGTACTTTGCAGGCTTTCATTTTAAATGCTTTTACATAGCGAGCAACCATTAAAAATTTTGATTACCGATAATTTTGCGTTGTCTTTGATTTATACTTAGTACTTTTTGTTGTATGAACAACCATTGTTTTACCTCCGTTTGCTGATTTCTTCTTATAGCTGCGAAGCTGTAAGCTGTGCGGAGCTATATTGCGGTGCTCTTGGTTTTTTTCGTCGTCTGACAATTTTTTTCATTTTACATTTGTTCACACAGCAAAACTGTAAGTCAAATTTTCTGAATGATTTCCACTCAATAAAAGTACTTGCCTGCGTGACGTCATTTTTCATTCTCTCTAGCAAATGTTATAAGTTCATTTGCGTGATAAGATTTTGATCATTAATGACTTACCTCATTCAATAAAATGACTGCACTTTAAAAATTAAGTTTAATTTGAATTAGTTAAAGGTCAAAGGAACTCATGTGTACTATTGGTCCTTAATAAAAAGTTTCTGTGGAAGGAATTTTAACATGCTTCTTAAATTTATCGCTGAATGTTTTTTAACTTAACTTTTGGAGCTGCGTCATTTTTTCAATCTACATCTGTATCTGTTTCTATCTCTATTATACTGCATGTAAGTCTTTTCTTTCGCAGCTATTCCGGCAGTCTGCTGGCTATGTTTCTTTGAAGTGTAATTGTACAAGGTCCAGAATTAACTCCTACAGCCTCACCTTTTTTGCAATAGTTAGCATAATGAATAAATAATTTGATGAGTGAGCTCTCAGGTTCCCCAGTTGTTAAAATTTTTGCTATACTTAGCTGTACTCATTTTATGTTGTAATTGCCTTCCTAATCCTGAGTAAGCATGAATTTAATGAATTGAAAATTGATGCTCAGTAAATCGCCGAAAACTGATAACCGTTTTAGATTTTTGGATCTGAAAGAAGCTTGTTCTAAATAACCTCTCAGGACAAAATTATGAGACAGTCTACCATCACTTTTCGAAACAATAGCTTAGAATACAGTCTCCCTGAAAATGAAACACCTCTTCCTCAAACTCAAACTGAGTCGACAGAGCCTTCTCGACTGAGAGTTAGAGTTTTCCAACTTGAGAGTGAAGTAGCAGCACTGAAAGTTAGAGTTAGAGAGCTTGAGAGGAAACTAACGGAAACAGTAGACTTGATACAGGACAGCAGTTTTTCAACTACAATATCTGTTCACTCTTTGGATCAATCAACAGACTTAAATTTGCCAAATGGGGTTTGAGGTCGTTGTTGCTGAAGATGTAGCTTTTCGCCCTTAAACTGATTATAACCAATTAGAGTTTGTCAATTAGAACGTGTAAATTTAGTTTGCGATTGTTGATCTTCAATGCTTCTAAGTTAATTTTTGCCGGTACTTTGTCGGCATCTTAATTTGATTATCAGCTTGTTTGCTTTTCTCCAGCAGTTTTCTCATTTTTGCCTGTACTTTGCAGGCTTTCGTTTTAAATGATCTTATGTAGCAAGCAAACAACAAAAAATTTTATTAGAAATAGTTATTTGTTGTCTATGATTTATTCTTAGTACTTATTGATGTATAAGCAAGCACTTTTACTGTATTTATTTGTATTAATTTTGGTGTCTTTAAAGTTATGAAAAATTTGCCTGAGACTTCTTAATCTGTGTTACAAATTTATGTACTTGAAATGTTTTGAACAGTTTCTCAATTTTGGAATTACTGAATCTCCAATTGTTTTTCCTTCCAAGCATTTAAACGGCACCCCTTCTTGCAGACGTTGTAGCTAAAAAAGCGTTTTCTTCTGCGCGCTTACCGCTCACAAATTTATGGTTCTAGGAATATTCGATATAGTTATTGCCTTTGACTGAAATGAATTTAGCTGGTACTTTGTCGGCTCCCTAATTAGTTCTTTTATCTTTTTTATCGGTTACTTTTCTCTTATGTAAATGAAAAATCGGAAACGCTCTGCGCTACGTTTTTTAGACTCAACAAAATTTTTCCGAAGTAAACTTCAGATTTGTTAACTGAAAATGCCGCGAAGTCAGCGAACCATTAAGGCGCCTCAGTTTTCCTCTGGGTCCGATGATGATGCCCGAAGGCAGTTAAGAAAACATAACATGGACACTTCGTTCTTGTTTTCTTACGACGGCGATAAACTTTTTGTTTGTAAAGCCGAATCCAAGTCTTGGCCGATGGGTCTTCACCTGGATGATAAATTGAGCCTGAGGGAGACGGAACCAATCCGAATTTTTGTAAGTTCTATACCCACTGATGCGATCTTCATTCGAAAAAGGCCTTCAAAGCTAATTGCCAAGCTGAAAAAGGAAATGCAAGATCTGTATAATAAACGACATGGGCTGCCAACACAGACAATTGACGAGGAGCTTGATGAAGACGTTGAAAGCCCAATTGAAGACGACGGCTCACAAATTCCACAATCAAACGTCGGTTTGGCGGAAATTGATCCGCAACAGTCGCAAGTTTCAAATGTTGGTGGGGAAAACGAGCTCAGCCCCAGCACGCCTGTTTTAGTAAAAGAACCAGTTTTTATGCCTGAGCAGATAAATTGTATGTCTGGGAACTGTGACGGAGTAGAGTTTGCCAGATTTCTTGAAGGCCATGAAAAGCGCATAAGCAAGGCAAAGGGTGCCTTTATGTTGCTAAAGAAGAAAGGCGATAAAAAGAGAAGGAAAATCTGTCAGGAATACGATGAGCATGTAAGTGTAAGTCATAGATGGAGACATAAGTAAAATTAAAAAAAGTCGTTTGCATTTAAAGTACAATTTTTCACAAGTTTCCCGAAACCGCGTTGTTTTTGTGTTCTCTGAATTATGTTTTTTGCAAAAATTGTTGAATATTAATTAGGCTGAGGAGCTGGAGGAAATACTTGAGCTCCATGCTCGCGGCTTTCAAAGTGTGGACATGCACGCAAACTTATTGGAGCAGCATCCAGTGAAAAGCGTCATGCATTTGGGGGAGGATCTTATGAGCAAACTAAAGGCAAATCCATACCCTTCTCAACTTGGCAGTGAGTTGCGTCGTCAACTGTTTGGGGAAGATGGCTTAGTGAATGACATGATCGATGCTGAGCACTCGGCAAGAAAAGTTGACGCTGATCCAATGCTTGTCCGCAAAATTTTTTGGTTTATTTTATATGTAGCATCCACGCCTTGTTCTCAACTTGTTCAGTTGTAAATTGATGGAGTAACATTTGATGTAGCCTAAATTTTGTTTGTAGTTATCTAAACGCACAATTACTGTATACGAAATGCTCTCGAACAAGTTCTGAAACAATTCTCATTGTCGTGCGTGTTTTGGATGAAAAGTTTTGACATCTTTTTTGTATTATTGCTACTAGATGCTTTAAAACAGGCGTCCACCTTTTTCCGGTAGTCGATAAAAGTTGTGCAGTTGTCTATCAGCCCTCTTTTCTTGAAGCATTTAAACATTAAACCTTAAGGACTCTACCTCTAAGTTCGATAGCGCATCGCCTACAAGTCTTTTGTTTTAGATGTCGTCCATCAGAAGTACCCGATAACCCCCCGGTTGGCTTATCGCAAAGCGCGAGACAGTGCTAATCAAGCTGGACGGGAGAGGAAGGCCTATTTGAGGAGAGCAGTTACAACAGCGGGGGAGATTTGAGATTTCGATTAAAAACCTGAACACTATTTTTCATTCTCTAGTCTTTCTGCTGGTACTTTGCAGGCATGTTTGACAGAACTCGGACAATCTGAACCGCAATTTTTTTTCTGAGATAGTTGTTATTTTAGCTTTGGTTGCTTAACTTTGTTTGCCTTCCCAGATTTAAGTCCCCCGACTCATTAAACATAGTTTTCAAGCATTAGCTTTTCTGCTGGTACTTTGCCGGCATGTTTGACATAACTCGGACAATCCAAACCGCAATTGTTACCCTCTGAGATAGTTGTTATTTTAGTTTTGGTTACTTAAATTTAATTGCCTTCCCAGATTTAAGTCCTCGACGCATCTAAACATAGTTTTCAAGCGGTAGTCTTTCTGATGTTGTCGGCAGTTGTGACATACTCAGATCCAAATTGCGATAGCTGATGTTGGAGATAGGTGCTAATTTGATTTTGTTAATGCAGTATTACGCTTTCCCTGATTTAGGTCTCCCGATACATCTGATAAGTTTTATTTATTTAGTTTTTTAAATTGGGAATTAATTGCAGAAATAGAAAACCCGTCTCGTTAACGACCATTAAAGCTTCCTGCTCGTTTTCATTTTACAAGCGGTTTCTTAAGTTAATGCGAGGTTTTTAGATTTTGCTGTTTATTTGGGCCTCCGATGCCTTATGGGCTTTCCCCGATTTTTTCACTGTGTTTGTTTGTGTGTGCGTGTTTGTATGTGTGTGTGTTGTTGTTAGATGCTGTTTTATATGTCTTTTTTGCTGTTGGGCTTTGTATTATAATTTTCAGCAGCTTCTTCACAGGTATTTTTTTCATTTGTTTCTTTAAAGGACACACTAGGGTCATGAGTTGGTCTGTATGACCTAATCTGATCCACGAAACCTGTTGTCCTGATTTTTCATACTATTTAGACTTGTTTCTGGTGCATTTGGTGCTATATTTATACATACAGGGTACTCAAAACTCAGGTTAAAAGTACCCATGAACCGCGAGAAAGCACCATTTAATGGTTTATGAAAAGAATTTTTATGGACACAGGTTTGTATATGAAAAGAATTTGGATGCACACAGGATTGTATATGAAAAGAATTTGGATGGACACAGGTTTGTATATGAAAAGAATTTGGCTGGATGAAGGTTTATGAAAAGAATTTGGATGGAACTATGAAAAGAATTAATCTAGACTTTAACTAGGGTCCTTGACCATGTAATTTAATTCAAAATTTACCCCCCCCCACCTGGAATTAATAAGTCTTTTCCAAATTCCAGGTCTCGACTAGGGCGCCGACTTCCACCGACCTCCGCCGACTTCCACCGACTTCCGACCTCCGCCGACTTCCACCGACCTCCACCGACTTCCACCGACTTCCGACCTCCGCCGACTTCCACCGACTTCCACCGACCTCCGCCGACCTCCGCCGACTTCCACCGACTTCCACCGACCTCCGCCGACTTCCACCGACCTCCGCCGACCTCCGCCGACTTCCGACCTCCGCCGACTTCCACCGACCTCCGCCGACTTCCGACCTCCGCCGACCTCCACCGACCTCCGCTGTTTCTACCTGATTGATGTAAATGAACCAGTGTATTTATGTTAACCTTTTTCCAGTGTTTGAATAGTAGACTCAACGGTCTTTATATGTTGTGTATTTCAGATTTGATTGAGACTTGTAATTGAAATTTGTGTTTGTTGAACTGACTTTGATTTGATTGAATTGTGTATCAAGAAGATGGAACAGGTTGTTATTACGGTTGAGTTACACGAGTCGATTATGAAATGCAGGCAGGAACTTATGTTTGTAGTTGCGGATCCGGAAGAGAAGTCTTGCCATGGAATTCTAACAGTCAGGAATGTGTTCGATATCGATAACGAACGAATGGATCTGGTACGCAATTCGCGCAAAAGACGGGCACCTGATGCGAGTACTGTAGTGAATGAACGCAAGGGGAGGCGATTTGAATGCGGGTTTTGTGAGTATGAATCACGTGCGCAGTATATCACTGCAAGGCGCGTTGCCCGCGTTCACCAGAAAAGCATCAGGCCTACGAAATGTGATCTATGCCCATTCAAAACTATCTATTCTGCGAATTTAAAGAGACATCATCAAAGGGTTCATAATTCTGTTAATTTGAGATTGAGGTGTGAGTCGGAGTCAAAGTCGTCGGGGTCGGGGTCAAAGTCGTCGGGATCAAAGTCGGGGTCAAAGTCGTCGGGATCAAAGTCGGGGTCAACAAACGTAAAGTCATCTACAAAATCATCATCATCCTCAGTTGTTCACTTGAATTAGTTGTTGCATTGCGTTTAGTCTTCATTGTTTATAGTTTGACGGATACTTGTTTTTTACTTCTTTGTTTTACTTTAGTTTGTTTACTGGATTACGTGGTTACTTTCGTTTTAATCGCCATTAAGCGTTGCTTATTCTAATTGCTCATAAATCGCGCTCTTAATGATCTTCTCTTATTCTCTTATTCTAATGTTGTTCTAATTTGCTTATCATTTATCGCATTTGGATCGGGATCGACCATATTTAACAGGGAGGAACTGTTCCATTTAATCATGTCATACACGTTATCAAAATTTAGTGCTCATAACGTACTCCCTCACTCGTGTTAATTATACCATAAGGGGGGGGGGTGTTATACACGTGATCAAAATTTAGTGCTCATAACGTACTCCCTCACTCGTGTTAGTTATACCATAAGGGGGGGGGGGGGGTAGTTTTGTGGGGGGAAAGGTAGTGGGGGGGTATACCGGGAAACACACCTTAAGCTAACAAAAACAAAGATTAATACAATTTGACTGATAAAATTGGATATTCAAGTTTAAGTAAAAATGAAACAGTTCCAACAGGGTTCAGAAGCAATATTACTGTCGTCAAAAGAAGAAAGTAACGATTTAAACTGCAAACCTAGTCAGTCAATATGCTTCTCACAGCTGCTAGTCAAACTGGAAAGCCCAAGCTTTCTTTTTTCGAAGATTTCGCCTTTGCCGGAGCTGCTGCAATAATCTCAAAGACAGCTGCTGCTCCCATCGAAAGAGTCAAATTGCTTTTACAGAGCCAAGATGAGATGATCAAAGGTGGAAGTTATTGATTGTGTCTTATCAAGTTATTGATTGTGTCCTTTGTGTCTTATGAAGATTGTGTCAAAAATCTTCAATTCTTACGTTTCTTTTACCGATTCAAACTTGCGTTCGCCTTGAGATAGTTTGTATGTGTTTAATCAATAAACTGAATCGAATACACACGCGTATTGTGGTACTGACGGCTGGTTAGTAATAATAACTTACATGGTTATAACAACTTCACGATTGAGCCTTGCAGACATGCGTATTTATAACCGCGTCTGATTTATAACTAGATTGACTTAACTAAATAGACTTTATTACACCAGCGCAAGAGTTACCAAAGGTGTGCATTTGCAAGTTTGAGCTGCAAAGTTATAATTTATATCTAATCATTTAATAATTGAACGGAAAATTTTGAACGGCCGACGCTAAAATTGAACGGAAATTTCCGTTTAATTAATTGATCGACCCGCTAAAAATTTTAAAATTTATATACCGAATTTACAATATCATTTACCGAATTTACCGAAATATCGTCTTTAAAACGTAATAATTCGAATGAAAATTTTGAACCGCTGAAATTGTCAAGTTAAGGAAGTTATTGATTGTGTCTGGAAGTTATTGATTGCGCTATTGATTGTGTCTGTCTTACGAAGTTATTGAAGTTATTGATTGCGTCTGGAAGTTATTGATTCCGTTATTGATTGTATTAGATACTTTCCAACGCAAACTCTTAAATTTGCGATTTAAGCTCTCTTCAAACCCAACAAAAAAGATCCTTACGTAGTCAACTTCAGTAAGAACATTGCTAGCGGTGACTTCGGAATGTACGATACATTGAAGAGAACGCCAACTTGGGAGAACTTCTTGGGAGAGAATGCCAACTTATTGCTGTCCTTCTGCTTGGGATACGGTGTGACGGTGACTGCAGGACCCATAGATACCCCATAGATACCATTAGACGACATCTGGACAATGATGATGATGACATCTGGACAAGCTGTCAAGTATAAGCGATCAATTGACTGTGCGATGCAGATTACGAAGAATGAAGGATTCATGTCCATGATGAAGGGAGCCGGAGCTATAATTTTGAGGGGAGTGGCTGGAGCTGGTGTATTGGCTGGTTTTGATCAATTCAATTAGTCTGGAGAAAATGAGCTGAAAGTCGTTAGCCGGAGCGAGCGATCTCATCGTAGCACAATTATCAATAGAATTAACTGAGCCATAACTATGTACATGAGTGGTGTTAATTGTTGTAACTCAATCTGTAATTCAATCGTCCCGTAGTCATTTGGTCTTCTAATTCTCCCAACCCCCCCAACATTTCTTTGGGGGAAACTATCTGTTTGTTAAATATGGAATATCTGTCTGCACCGTTTTGAGCTTAGCTAACAACCTGTCGAGTCACTACACGCAATGGCTATCAAGTCTCATCACCAGCCAACGTGGCAACTCCGTTCCAGATCCACGTGCAGTGTTCAGAAACTGCCGGAGACGCTGCCTAATGTCTCTGATGTGATCGTCAGTTACGAAATGAAAATAATGTTGTTCATAGCGGTCAAAAAAGACTAATTACCTTTAAGCTAATTTTATTTCAGATATTGTCTTGAATCAGCTTTTGCGCTAGAAATACTCAACGCAGTTATTCAAAAATGTCACAAGAGTCAAAAAGAGTACGAATCGTTCAACAAATTCCAGCTACACGAGAAAGTAATAATGCGGCACCAAACGAGTATGTCAGTTCAAGTCCAGCAAATAGTACTTATCAGCCTGCAGTCGTAACAAATTCTTGTAGTTATCAGTTCGAAGGACGAGAAATTTCTAGTAGTTATCATTTTGATGGTGGAGCAACTTCTACGAGTTATCAGCCAGTACATTTTTACGAAGAAAATGGCAATGCTCGGGAAGACAATTTAGGCAATGCTCGGGAAGACGCAGCCAATGTTAGTTTTTATTTAATTTTGTTACGTTTTAGTATTTACTAATTTCTATATATATATATATATATATATATATACGGTTCTGATTTGTTGCCATTTGTTGGGTCGTTATAAAGCTAAAAACAACTGGGCTTGAAATGGTCCATTTTTTTGTGAAATATTAACAACCTCTTTATGATAGAACTGTTGCCTCAATAGCCTTTTAACTCCATTATTGTCTGAACCCATTGTTTTAATTTGAAATGAGCTGAGTGAGCATAAATATTTTATGACCCCCGGGCGCAGACTATTTTCTTCCCAGGCTGAGGTCCCAAACCGAAGACAGATATGCCCAGACCGAAATGAACGCACAAAGTGGGTGTCGTGCGTTCAAAATTACACGGTCTGGAAACACGGATAAACGCACGATGGTCTGGACATGAACGCACGTTGGTCTGGTGACTGCACGATGGTCTGGACATGAACGCACGAAAGTCTGGACATGAACGCACGAAAATTTTTTGTGCGTTCATGTTCAGACTTTCGTGCGTTCAAGTTCAGACTTTCGTGCGTTCACCAGGCGGAAAAAAAATTACCTGCTATAGTTTTATAAATAATTTGGTTTTACAAATATCATTAATTTCCTGATGACGCTTGCTCCACTGTCCGCTGAGGGAAGGCCGAACGTTCATTTTCTTATTAACAGCCGCAAAGCGATTGCTGGGGCTATTATTGGGCTTTTTTTATTTCGTCGTCGCGATTTTGTTACGACCATATGACGTCACAACCACTTCAAATTTGCTTTTTGTTCATTAGTTCATGCATTTTCAACTGAAGTGCGTGCGTGACGTCATTTTTTGATCTTAGTGGAGCTAGTTTTTTTGCTCATTCGCGTGATTAAGTTTTTGGTCACACTTGATTTACCTCACTCGCAAAAATGACTTCCTCACTTTGAAATTGACTGTTACTTATTTTAATTTAGAGATAAGGTCAAATGGTTGTGTGTCACACTAAATGAAGGTTATTTGAGAGCAGCTAATATAGGCAGCAATAACTTATACAGGTTTTTATCAAAATATAACATATCAGCCTTCAATGAAAAGACAAATTTTTTGGTCTGTTTTTTTTGAGACTACAGATCTACAAATTTATTGCGGCTATTTTCTATTATCACTATACATTTTTTTATTATCACTACCATTATTATTGTAGTTTTGCTATTTTTCTAAATGATTTTTTAGTCGCAAGAAAGTAGACCACAAAGAAGTAATCGGGGACTAAGTGCGAACGATAGAAAACTAGCAGCAGAAGCTTTAGAGATCATCAAGCAGCAACTCCAAAACAAGTTTTGGTTGGTGTACTTCGAAGATCAAAAGTGCAACGTAGTTTGGTCACGATGTGATTCTATTTGCATGGAGATACGAGAGCGTCGCTACATAAAAGTGAGAGTTTCTTTGAATCAAAATTTACTTAAATGAATTTTTCTAAACAAACGTTTTTCTAGCGGGATGATTATGTGAACATAAAATGGATCAAAAAGAATCCTAAAACCAAGTCGTATGTGTGGACGGCATTAGTTCTTGCAGTTGGACATGAGAGATTTTGTTATGAGCACATGAGAGACGCGTGCGTTCAAATAAAAGACGCTGAAGGAAATACGAGCTTTCAGCCTCTAATAAACGTGCCGGTAGATCCAGACTTAACTGTTTACGAAGATATTGACCAAATCTTGATCAGTCAAAATGTTGGGCCACAAGGTTCCCGACGGAAGTTGGAATTAGCTCAAAAGAGTGGCAACGAAAACGTCGCTCCCCACGGAGAAGAGGTCAATGATGCTGCGCAGAGTCCTCATTCTCAACCTTTTGTGTTTTTGGATCCTCAAGACGTTTCAAAAACCCTAAGTGAGATTCAAGAGAATGAAGAACCAGATTGCAGCGTGAGAGCAAAAACTCAGGTTTAATTTGATTGTATTTCAAGCTGAAATTTTTTTTGCATAGAAAGTTTCTTGTTTTAAGAAAAATTGTGAAGCCGAGTCAGTCAATCCTGCTGCGCCGAAGATAGTTTCGTCGACTCCCGGAAACTGCAAAAAAGTCAAAAGGGCCAAAAAAATAAACCCTGGCGAAGCAACGGAATTAAAGCAACGAAAAATTGATCGTGAGGCGTCAGATTCAATAAACGCGGCAGCAGACAAAATCATGGAGGCCGCGCAGTTGATCATCAATTGCATGAGTGAATTACGACCGTAACTTAAGGCGGTTTTCAATCGCAATTACCGTGAAATTCAGATCTCAACGAATGCTGTTAAGCAATTGGTTAGTACGAAATTTATCTCATTATGATGTTGGCTGGTTTTATGATTTTACTTGCGTGCTGTTGAGATTATTTTGCTTTTTTTATTAGCTTAGACATGAGAGTTTGGTATTGATTTCTTTAGACGGCGGAGGTCTCAAAACTGGGTGTCCTGCTTCCAAAAGCTATAAGTTTTCCGGAGAGTGATAATCCATTGCTTCCCATAACAACTGGACCAGGAACAGGGAAAGACCTGGCACTAGTAGGTGGTTCAACACCACAACTAATTGGCAGAAATGCTTGCAAACTTCTGTGGACAACAGAAGAGATTAAACTCCACATGCTGTCCCCTAAGGAAAAACAGAGGCAAGGGGCAGTCACTCGAACTGACTTCTCCCCAGTTAGGAAGGAGCTTTTCAAAGGTTTGCGTACCGTGAGCACAAGAAAGTTTCTGTAATTCAGTAGACTAAGTTGGTGAATAATTGTTCAGAGGACTAATCTGCATTCCATTAGTCTTGAACTTTTATCTTTTTACTATTTACTTTTTATCTTTTATATTAATTTTTCGATGACTTTTTTGGGATTTAGATCTGTTCCGGTTGAAGTCTGATAACAAGTGGGTCCACATGTACGAGCTGGCCAAGGTGAGCGTAAACAATAGGGCAAACGAAATCAAATCAATCGAACGCCGTAGTGGTGATCAGGGTGGCAATATTGGATCATCTGACACTTGTGACGGTGATAGCGGAAATCATATAGATAACAATGCAGCGACAACTGTAAGCAACTACTACGATGGAGACCGTAGCAATGAGCATGAGCAATTAGCGTATCAATAAGAAATCCAAAAGGATCAGAGAATTTAAAGTAAACTGATACGAAACGAAAAATCCCTCTTTCTCTTGTTTTTGTTTTTGCTTTTATTATTTGAATCGCTAGAAATAATGATGAAGTATCAGTCGTTTAGTTGGTTTTTTTGTGTTCACCAAATTACTACCCCCTACTTTGTTCATTCCAGTGTTTCCTCTCTCTGAGATTTCAAAATGTTGCTTCAGGTGCCTTGTATTTAAAGGCGGTAAAGTTAAAAATTTTGAGTTAGTTTTGTTGCGGTTATAAGTTCGACTTAAACGTTGTGTACTATTTGTCTGTTCGGAAAGTTTTCTTAAATTAATTGGTTTTGTTTTTGTTTTCATTCAACTGAGTCCCAAAGGCAATCTTCGTCATTTTTAACTAAAAACTCTTTGATGGTTTCCGTTTTTTTTTGAAATTATGTTTTAAAAAATTTGAAACTCGACATTACCATTTCTCCTGTTTTTTTAGAAGTGATGCTGCCAAAAAAAGTAGAAAGGTCGGTTTTGGCGCAATGCGATTTGTTTGCTTTCAAAGATTGGTTGAAACGCCAGACCGGCCCGCGATGAAGTCCATTGAACCTATGCTGGAAACAATTTTTGAGCGGAAATTAAAGAAAGAAGCCAAGTGGAAAAACACTTATGATGCTATTACTAGGTCTTACAAAGAACTCTCTCCCAATTTTGAAATCCACCATGATAGTTTTGGTGGTTATCGGCTCATATACAAAGGGAAAACTATTTTAAGACCCCAGCTGTTATGAGGAGAAATCCTGTGGGTTTTGTTGCCGCGATACCTGATGGAGTCGTTACTGATCTATCCGTAATGTCTTCCGAAAATACCGGAGAGCAACTGCTTTTGCTGGGACCCGTAAGGTTTGTTAATTCTGACTGTACTCCAAATTGTGAGTACGATTTCACAAGTGATTCTGGCATAGTTCAATTGAAAGTGAAACAACGCATAAGCCCTGGTGACGAGTTGTTCGTAAAATACGGCCCCGAATTCTTCGAATTCAACAGTTGTCTTTGCAGGACTTGCGAAACCTAAAAAACTGATTACTTATTATTCGAAGTTACCTTTGATTTGCTGCTTGGTGACCTAATAACTGATCTTGCGGACGAAGAATTCTTGAGTTTAAGATCTGAAACTGTGGAAAGTCCTGTATACATTACTGAAGAGCCTGTACTTAAGAAAAGAAGGATCAGGGGACGTGAATTGATCGAAATATTTAACGCTGCTACAAGTAGTCCTCTAAGTACAGAAAATTCACCCAAAATTGCTTCTGATGAGTCATCTATGTCATGTGCTGACACTGAATCTGTCCAAGAGTCTGAAGATGAGTGTCCAACAAGTAGTTATGTTTTAACAGATTCTGACTGTGATGTAGGCAGCGAAAAGTTTTCTCCTTCAATCAAGGGGATATTTCCCGTACCAAACATTGTTTACCCCTCTTTAGAAAAATCTGGTGGAGCCGGGGAGAATTTGGAAGTGCCTTCGGATACGCCCGATCTATCAGACTCCGAGATTTCTTTTTCCCATTGTATTGAAGAAACATCGAGTTCGGTAACAGAAAAACTTTTTGACGGTAGCGAACTAACAGCTGAAGAATCTTGACTGATTTATTGTGTTCTCGGTTTAATCTCTCGGAGTGTGTGCTTCTTCTGTTCACAGTTTGATAAAAGCTTTTCTTCCATCTGATAATTGTTTTCCTTCTGGTTACTCTCATATTAGGAAAATCAAACAGAATTTTCAAGACACAGATACGCTGCTTTCGCAAAAAAGAGCGCTATTCTTTTTGTGTACTGAACTTCAGATTTCAATTGCGCTTTTTGGTTCAGAAAAATTTGCAAGCCATTTTCAAACCTTCAGTAAATCGACAAAGGGAGCCAAACTCAGATTTCAACTCCAATGTCTTTCGTTTTGTGAAAAAAAAGACAACAACGGTGCAATCAAAATCAATTAGTTTTTTTCTCTGACGGAGTCAGCATCAAGAAATCAACCATGAGGAAAAAATTGTGGCCCATTTGGGTTCGAATTGCCGATTTGCATCCTCGTCTAAGGATGTCCCAGAAAAATATTGTTCTGGCAGCGCTATTCGTTGGTGGAGGTCAACCCGATTGGTTTGAAATTGTTCCGTTTGTGAAGGGAGAACTGCTATCTTCTGTAGAGGTTTATGACAGCGTTGATAATTGTACTATCAGTGTATTCTTTAAAGTTCGGCTGTTAGTATCTGATCTTGGCGCGAAAAGCCATATTCTCAATATGTTCAAGTTAAATGGCTATTACGGATGCCATTATTGCACTGTGCCCGGAAAAAAGATAGGAAAAACCCATTCCTATTATCCATCGGACCAGTGTGGTAATGTACGGGAACAATCAGTAAATAATAACTTCATAAAATTAACCGAAGTTTTTGAAGCTGATACGCTCTATAATGTTGTTGGTGTTAAAGTTAGAAGTGCTTTTCCCTCAAAAATTGATGGCCTTCCACTTACCGCGCCAATTGATTATATGCACTGTGTGTTACTCGGTGTTTTCCCTGACCTTCTGCGGCTTTGC
This sequence comes from Convolutriloba macropyga, assembly GCF_964194025.1. Lineage (NCBI taxonomy): Eukaryota > Metazoa > Xenacoelomorpha > Acoela > Convolutidae > Convolutriloba > Convolutriloba macropyga. Next base: position 12,484,126 of record NC_134472.1, on the reverse strand, counting down.
TTTAAAGAACTGAACACTGAAGAAAAAATCAAAATTAACATTGTTGTTTCTAACATGTGCTGCCCTAGAGAAATGGTCGCGTTTTCAAGAAAGATCAGGTCTCTTGACGATATGCCTCAGTTCAAAGCGAACGAACACTTCAATTGGTTTTTTTTATATAAGTCCTATTGTATTTATGAACAGACTTCCCTCTTTTTTGTTCTCGCATCTTTCGAAATTGGTTTTTGGTATCCGTCTGCTGTTAGAATCCAGCTGCGAACCTACAACTAGAATTTCAGAAAAGCTTCTCAATGAATTTTGCGAGGAAATTGTATCAGTTCATATGGGAAATGAGAAAAAATAGAAACTATCAATGTACATTGTCTGAGACATTTTGCAGACCAGGTCAGGAGATTTGGGCCTCTCTGCTGCTACTCTGCTATGAGTTTTGAGGCCGCCAACAGATTACTTTCGCAGCATTTTAGTGGATCGCATTCAGAAGCTGAAATCATATGTAGACGATTTTTACAGCTTCAAAAATTAGCTCAAAAAGAAGTTTTTAACCCGAAATTGAGAACCCTTTTTGACAAATTTGTTGGATGCTCAAACGTCGCTGATGAATGTTATGACAATGAGTTCCGTGAGACAGAAGCGGTCAAAGAAGGACGAAAACAATACCCTGATGGGAAATTTTTCAATCGAGTCACAACAAAAAATGTTTACTTTGATTGCGAAGCTTACAGAAGATCCAGGCTGGGAAATTGCTATGTTTACTTCTTCGATGAAAATGAAGAAAAATTTGGCCAAATAGAGTATTTTGTAAAACTTCCCAATCGTCCTTTCCCTGACAAACTAATGGCCAGCGTTAGAAGTTTTGATGTTGTTGAAAAAATTGGACTCTTTAAAGGCGTCTTCTACTCAGTTTCTGAAGGCACAAATAAAAAACTTGTTCCAGTAACTTCGCTCCGTAAAGTATTTCACTTTAAAGGTTTTTCAATACGAAAACCACATCAATTGAACAGAAATTTTATGGTGAAATTGTGTTCAATTTCTGAGCATTCCTAATATCTGTATGCTGGACTTATTTGGTAAAAAGCTTAAAATTTTAATGTTCTCTTTGTAATCGTTTGACTAGTTAATAAAGGGCTATGCTTTCGGATTTTTCTCTTGATAGATACTTAGCTGCTCCATTTTGCATCAAGCTACTGAACTTGCTTTGCTTTTTAATTCGTTCTTTTCGTAATTACTTTCATAGTAGATAATTCCTTCCTAACAGCCGCATCAAGTTACTGAACTTGCTATGCAATCAATTTAATGAGTTCCTTTCTGAGTTTTCAAAAGTTTATGTCGCGCCTCTGACAAAATTTTTGTTTTCGTTGGAAAACTAATAATAATAAAGGCATCAAGTCACTGGACTTGCTTTGCATTTTTTTAATTCCAGTTTTTTTTGTAATTACTTTCATATCATTTTATTCCTTCCTAACAGCCGCATCAAGTTACTGAACTTGCTATGCAATCAATTTAATGAGTTCATTTCCGAGTTTTCAAAAATTCATGTCGCGCCTCTGAGAAATTTTTGTTTTCGTTGGAAAAATAATAATAAAAAAGGCATCAAGTCACTGGACTTGCTTTGCATTTTTTAATTCCAGTTCTTTTCGTAATTACTTTCATAGTATTTAATTACTTCCTAACAGCCGCATCAAGTTACTGAACTTGCTATGCAATCAATTTAATGAGTTCATTTCCGAGTTTTCAAAAATTTATGTCGCGCCTCTGAGAAGTTTTTGTTTTCGTTGGAAAACTAATAATAAAAAAGGCATCAAGTCACTGGACTTGCTTTGCATTTTTTTAATTCCAGTTCTTTTCGTAATTACTTTCATAGTATTTAATTCCTTCCTAACAGCCGCATCAAGTTACTGAACTTGCTTTGCAATCAATTTAATGAGTTCATTTCCGAGTTTTCAAAAATTCATGTCGCGCCTCTGAAAAATTTTTGTTTTCGTTGGAAAACTAATAAAAAAAGGCATCAAGTCACTGGACTTGCTTTGCATTTTTTTAATTCCAGTTCTTTTCGTAATTACTTTCATAATATTTAATTCCTTCCTAACAGCCGCATCAAGTTACTGAACTTGCTATGCAATCAATTTAATGAGTTCATTTCCGAGTTTTCAAAAATTCATGTCGCGCCTCTGAGAAATTTTTGTTTTGTTTGGAAAACTAATAATAAAAAAGGCATCAAGTCACTGGACTTGCTTTGCATTTTTTTAGTTCCAGTTCTTCTTGTAATTACTTTCATAGTATTTAATTCCTTCCTAACAGCCGCATCAAGTTACTGTACTTGCTATGCAATCAATATAATGAGTTTATTTCCGAGTTTTCAAAAATGTATGTCGCGCTTCTGAGAAATTTTTGTTTTCGTTGGAAAACTAATAATAAAAAAGGCATCAAGTCACTGGACTTGCTTTGTTTTTTTTTAATTCGTTCTTTTCGTAATTACTTTCATAGTAGTGAATTCCTTCCTAACAGCCGCATCAAGTTACTGAAATTGCTATGCAATCAATTTAACGAGTTATTTTCCGAGTTTTCAAAAACTTATGTCGCGCCTATGAGAAATTAATGTTTTCGTTTAAAAACTAAGAAAAAAGGCATCAAGTCACTGGGCTTGCTTTGCATTTTTTTAATTCCAGTTCTTTTCGTAGTTACTTTCATAGAATTTAATTCCTTCCTTACAGCCGCATCAAGTTACTGAACTTGCTATGCAATCATTTTAATGAGTTCAATTCCGAATTTTCAAAAGTTTATGTCGCGCCCCTGACTAATTTTTGTTTTCGTTGGAAAACTAATAACAAAAGGCATCGAGTCACTGGACTTGCTTTGCTTTTTTAAATTCCAGTTCTTTTCGTAGTTAGTCTCATAGTAGTTAATTCCTTCCTAACAGCTGCATCAAGTTACTGAACTTGCTATGCAATTTTTTAATTCCAGTTCTTTTTGTAATTACTTTCATAGTATTTAATTCCTTCCTAACAGCCGCATCAAGTTACTGAACTCGCTATGCAATCATTTTAATGAGTTCAATTCCGAATTTTCAAAAGTTTATTCGCGCCCCTGACTAACTTTTGTTTTCGTTGGAAAACTAATGACAAAAAGCATCGAGTCACTGGACTTGCTTTGCTTTTTTTTAATTCCAGTTCTTTTCGTAGTTAGTCTCATAGTATTTAATTCCTTCCTAACAGCCGCATCAAGTTACTGAACTTGCTATGCAATCAATTTAATGAGTTCATTTCCGAATTTTCAAAAATATATGTCGCGCCTCTGACAAATTATTGTTTTTGTTTGAAAACTAATAACAAAAAAGGCATCGGGTCACTGGACTTGCTTTGCATTTTTTTAGTTCCAGTTCTTCTTGTAATTACTTTCATAGTTTTTAATCCCTTCCTAACAGCCGCATCAAGTTACTGTACTTGCTATGCAACCAATATAATGAGTTTATTTCCGAGTTTTCAAAAATGTATGTCGCGCTTCTGAGAAATTTTTGTTTTCGTTGGAAAACTAATAATAAAAAAGGCATCAAGTCACTGGACTTGCTTTGTTTTTTTTAATTCGTTCTTTTCGTAATTACTTTCATAGTAGTGAATTCCTTCCTAACAGCCGCATCAAGTTACTGAACTTGCTATGCAATCAATTTAACGAGTTATTTTCCGAGTTTTCAAAAATTTATGTCGCGTCTATGAGAAATTAATGTTTTCGTTTAAAAACTAAGAAAAAAGGCATCAAGTCACTGGGCTTGCTTTGCATTTTTTTGTTTCCAGTTCTCTTCGTAGTTACTTTCATAGAATTTAATTCCTTCCTAACAGCCGCATCAAGTTACTGAACTTGCTATGCAATCATTTTAATGAGTTCAATTCCGAATTTTCAAAAGTTTATGTCGCGCCCCTGACTAATTTTTGTTTTCGTTGGAAAACTAATAACAAAAGGCATCGAGTCACTGGACTTGCTTTGCTTTTTTAAATTCCAGTTCTTTTCGTAGTTAGTCTCATAGTAGTTAACTCCTTCCTAACAGCTGCATCAAGTTACTGAACTTGCTATGCAATTTTTTAATTCCAGTTCTTTTTGTAATTACTTTCATAGTATTTAATTCCTTCCTAACAGCCGCATCAAGTTACTGAACTCGCTATGCAATCATTTTAATGAGTTCAATTCCGAATTTTCAAAAGTTTATTCGCGCCCCTGACTAATTTTTGTTTTCGTTGGAAAACTAATGACAAAAAGCATCGAGTCACTGGACTTGCTTTGCTTTTTTTTAATTCCAGTTCTTTTCGTAGTTAGTCTCATAGTATTTAATTCCTTCCTAACAGCCGCATCAAGTTACTGAACTTGCTATGCAATCAATTTAATGAGTTCATTTCCGAATTTTCAAAAATATATGTCGCGCCTCTGACAAATTATTGTTTTTGTTTGAAAACTAATAACAAAAAAGGCATCGGGTCACTGGACTTGCTTTGCATTTTTTTAGTTCCAGTTCTTCTTGTAATTACTTTCATAGTTTTTAATCCCTTCCTAACAGCCGCATCAAGTTACTGTACTTGCTATGCAACCAATCTAATGAGTTTATTTCCGAGTTTTCAAAAATGTATGTCGCGCTTCTGAGAAATTTTTGTTTTCGTTGGAAAACTAATAATAAAAAAGGCATCAAGTCACTGGACTTGCTTTGTTTTTTTTAATTCGTTCTTTTCGTAATTACTTTCATAGTAGTGAATTCCTTCCTAACAGCCGCATCAAGTTACTGAACTTGCTATGCAATCAATTTAACGAGTTATTTTCCGAGTTTTCAAAAATTTATGTCGCGTCTATGAGAAATTAATGTTTTCGTTTAAAAACTAAGAAAAAAGGCATCAAGTCACTGGGCTTGCTTTGCATTTTTTTGTTTCCAGTTCTCTTCGTAGTTACTTTCATAGAATTTAATTCCTTCCTAACAGCCGCATCAAGTTACTGAACTTGCTATGCAATCATTTTAATGAGTTCAATTCCGAATTTTCAAAAGTTTATGTCGCGCCCCTGACTAATTTTTGTTTTCGTTGGAAAACTAATAACAAAAGGCATCGAGTCACTGGACTTGCTTTGCTTTTTTTTAATTCGTTCTTTTCGTAATTATTTTCATAGTAGTTAATTCCTTCCTAACAGCCGCATCAAGTTACTGAACTTGCTATGCAATCAATTTAATGAGTTATTTTCCGGGTTTTCAAAAATTTATGTCGCGCCTATGAGAAATTAATGTTTTCGTTTAAAAACTAAGAAAAAAGGCATCAAGTCACTGGGCTTGCTTTGCATTTTTTTAATTCCAGCTCTTTTCGTAGTTACTTTCATAGTATTTAATTCCTTCCTAAAAGCCCCATCAACTTACTGAACCTGCTATGCAATCATTTTAATGAGTTCAATTCCAAATTTTTAAAAGTTTATGTCGCGCCCCTGACTAATTTTTGTTTTCGTTGGAAAACTAATAACAAAAGGCATCGAGTCACTGGACTTGCTTTGCTTTTTTAAATTCCAGTTCTTTTCGTAGTTAGTCTCATAGTAGTTAATTCCTTCCTAACAGCTGCATCAAGTTACTGAACTTGCTATGCAATTTTTTAATTCCAGTTTTTTTTGTAATTACTTTCATAGTTTTTAATTCCTTCCTAACAGCCGCATCAAGTTACTGAACTTGCTATGCAATCATTTTAATGAGTTCAATTCCGAATTTTCAAAAGTTTATTCGCGCCCCTGACTAATTTTTGTTTTCGTTGGAAAACTAATAACAAAAAGCATCGAGTCACTGGACTTGCTTTGCTTTTTTTTAATTCCAGTTCTTTTCGTAGTTAGTCTCATAGTATTTAATTCCTTCCTAACAGCCGCATCAAGTTACTGAACTTGCTATGCAATCAATTTAATGAGTTCATTTCCGAATTTTCAAAAATATATGTCGCGCCTCTGACAAATTATTGTTTTTGTTTGAAAACTAATAAGAAAAAAGGCATCGGGTCACTGGACTTGCTTTGCATTTTTTTTAATTCCAGTTCTTTTCGTAGTTACTTTCATAGTAGTTAATTCTTTCCTAACAGCCGCATCAAGTTAATGAACTTGCTATGCAATCAATTTAATGAGTTCATTTCCGAATTTTCAAAAATATATGTCGCGCCTCTGACAAATTATTGTTTTTGTTTAAAAACTAATAAGAAGGAAGGCATCGAGTCAATGGACTTGCTTTGCATTTTTTTAATTCCAGCTCTTTTCGTAGTTAGTCTCATAGTAGTTAATTCCTTCCTAACAGCTGCATCAAGTTACTGAACTTGCTATGCAATCAATTTGATAAGTTCATTTCCGAATTTTCAAAAATATATGTCGCGCCCCTGACAAATTATTGTTTTTGTTTAAAAACTAATAAGAAGGAAGGCATCGAGTCAATGGACTTGCTTTGCATTTTTTTAATTCCAGTTCTTTTCGTAGTTACTTTCATAGTAGTTAATTCTTTCCTAACAGCCGCATCAAGTTAATGAACTTGCTATGCAATCAATTTAATGAGTTCATTTCCGAATTTTCAAAAAATATATGTCGCGCCTCTGACAAATTATTGTTTTTGTTTAAAAACTAATAAGAAGGAAGGCATCGAGTCAATGGACTTGATTTGCATTTTTTTAAATTCCAGTTGTTTTCGTAGTTACTTTCATTGTAGTTAATTCCTTCCTAACAGCTGCATCAAGTTACTGAACTTGCTATGCAATCAATTTAATGAGTTCATTTCCGAATTTTCAAAAATATATGTCGCGCCTCTGACAAATTAAAGTTTTTGTTTAAAAACTAATAAGAAAAAAGGCATCGAGTCACTGGACTTGCTTTGCATTTTTTTTTAATTCCAGTTCTTTTCGTAGTTAGTTTCATAGTAGTTAATTCCTTCCTAACAGCTGCATCAAGTTACTGAACTTGCTATGCAATCAATTTGATAAGTTCATTTCCGAATTTTCAAAAATATATGTCGCGCCTCTGACAAATTATTGTTTTTGTTTAAAAACTAATAAGAAAAGAGGCATCGAGTCACTGGACTTGCTTTGCATTTTTTTTTAATTCCAGTTCTTTTCGTAGTTACTTTCATAGTAGTTAATTCCTTCCTAACAGCCGCATCAAGTTACTGAACTTGCTATGCAATCAATTTAATGAGTTCATTTCCGAATTTTCAAAAATATATGTCGCGCCTCTGACAAATTATTGTTTTTGTTTAAAAACTAATAAGAAGAAAGGCATCGAGTCACTGGACTTGCTTTGCATTATTTTTAATTCCAGTTCTTTTCGTAGTTACTTTCATAGTAGTTAATTCCTTCCTAACAGCCGCATCAAGTTACTGAACTTGCTATGCAATCAATTTGATAAGTTCAATTCCGAATTTTCAAAAATATATGTCGCGCTTCTGACAAATTATTGTTTTTGTTTAAAAACTAATAAGAAGAAAGGCATCGAGTCACTGGACTTGCTTTGCATTATTTTTAATTCCAGTTCTTTTCGTAGTTAGTCTCATAGTAGTTAATTCCTTCCTATTAGCTGCATCAAGTTACTGAACTTGCTATGCAATCAATTTGATAAGTTCAATTCCGAATTTTCAAAAATATATGTCACGCCTCTGACAAATTTTTGTTTTCGTTTGAAAACTAATAATAGAAGGCATCAAGTCACTGGACTTGCTTTGCATTTTTTTTAATTCCATTTCTTTTCGTAGTTACTTTCATAGTAGTTAATTCTTTCCTAACAGCCGCATCAAGTTAATGAACTTGCTATGCAATCAATTTAATGAGTTCATTTCCGAATTTTCAAAAAATATATGTCGCGCCTCTGACAAATTATTGTTTTTGTTTAAAAACTAATAAGAAAAGAGGCATCGAGTCACTGGACTTGCTTTGCATTTTTTTTTAATTCCAGTTCTTTTCGTAGTTACTTTCATAGTAGTTAATTCCTTCCTAACAGCCGCATCAAGTTACTGAACTTGCTATGCAATCAATTTAATGAGTTCATTTCCGAATTTTCAAAAATATATGTCGCGCCTCTGACAAATTATTGTTTTTGTTTAAAAACTAATAAGAAGAAAGGCATCGAGTCACTGGACTTGCTTTGCATTATTTTTAATTCCAGTTCTTTTCGTAGTTACTTTCATAGTAGTTAATTCCTTCCTAACAGCCGCATCAAGTTACTGAACTTGCTATGCAATCAATTTGATAAGTTCAATTCCGAATTTTCAAAAATATATGTCGCGCTTCTGACAAATTATTGTTTTTGTTTAAAAACTAATAAGAAGAAAGGCATCGAGTCACTGGACTTGCTTTGCATTATTTTTAATTCCAGCTCTTTTCGTAGTTAGTCTCATAGTAGTTAATTCCTTCCTAACAGCTGCATCAAGTTACTGAACTTGCTATGCAATCAATTTGATAAGTTCATTTCCGAATTTTCAAAAATATATGTCGCGCCCCTGACAAATTATTGTTTTTGTTTAAAAACTAATAAGAAGGAAGGCATCGAGTCAATGGACTTGCTTTGCATTTTTTTAATTCCAGTTCTTTTCGTAGTTACTTTCATAGTAGTTAATTCTTTCCTAACAGCCGCATCAAGTTAATGAACTTGCTATGCAATCAATTTAATGAGTTCATTTCCGAATTTTCAAAAAATATATGTCGCGCCTCTGACAAATTATTGTTTTTGTTTAAAAACTAATAAGAAGGAAGGCATCGAGTCAATGGACTTGATTTGCATTTTTTTAAATTCCAGTTGTTTTCGTAGTTACTTTCATTGTAGTTAATTCCTTCCTAACAGCCGCATCAAGTTACTGAACTTGCTATGCAATCAATTTAATGAGTTCATTTCCGAATTTTCAAAAATATATGTCGCGCCTCTGACAAATTAAAGTTTTTGTTTAAAAACTAATAAGAAAAAAGGCATCGAGTCACTGGACTTGCTTTGCATTTTTTTTTAATTCCAGTTCTTTTCGTAGTTAGTTTCATAGTAGTTAATTCCTTCCTAACAGCTGCATCAAGTTACTGAACTTGCTATGCAATCAATTTGATAAGTTCATTTCCGAATTTTCAAAAATATATGTCGCGCCTCTGACAAATTATTGTTTTTGTTTAAAAACTAATAAGAAAAGAGGCATCGAGTCACTGGACTTGCTTTGCATTTTTTTTTAATTCCAGTTCTTTTCGTAGTTACTTTCATAGTAGTTAATTCCTTCCTAACAGCCGCATCAAGTTACTGAACTTGCTATGCAATCAATTTAATGAGTTCATTTCCGAATTTTCAAAAATATATGTCGCGCCTCTGACAAATTATTGTTTTTGTTTAAAAACTAATAAGAAGAAAGGCATCGAGTCACTGGACTTGCTTTGCATTATTTTTAATTCCAGTTCTTTTCGTAGTTACTTTCATAGTAGTTAATTCCTTCCTAACAGCCGCATCAAGTTACTGAACTTGCTATGCAATCAATTTGATAAGTTCAATTCCGAATTTTCAAAAATATATGTCGCGCTTCTGACAAATTATTGTTTTTGTTTAAAAACTAATAAGAAGAAAGGCATCGAGTCACTGGACTTGCTTTGCATTATTTTTAATTCCAGTTCTTTTCGTAGTTAGTCTCATAGTAGTTAATTCCTTCCTATTAGCTGCATCAAGATACTGAACTTGCTATGCAATCAATTTGATAAGTTCAATTCCGAATTTTCAAAAATATATGTCACGCCTCTGACAAATTTTTGTTTTCGTTTGAAAACTAATAATAGAAGGCATCAAGTCACTGGACTTGCTTTGCATTTTTTTTAATTCCATTTCTTTTCGTAGTTACTTTCATAGTAGTTGGTTCCTTCCTAACAGCCGCATCAAGTTACTGAACTTGCTATACAATCAATTTAATGAGTTCATTTCCGAATTTTCAAAAATATATGTCGGGCCTCTGACAAATTATTGTTTTTGTTTAAAAACTAATAAGAAAAAAGGCATCGAGTCACTGGACTTGCTTTGCATTTTTTAAAATTCCAGTTCTTTTCGTAGTTACTTTCATAGTAGTTAATTCCTTCCTAACAGCTGCATCAAGTTACTGAACTTGCTATGCAATCAATTTGATAAGTTCATTTCCGAATTTTCAAAAATATATGTCGCGCCTCTGACAAATTATTGTTTTTGTTTAAAAACTAATAAGAAAAGAGGCATCGAGTCACTGGACTTAGTTTGCATTTTTTTAAATTCCAGTTCTTTTCGTAGTTACTTTCATAGTAGTTAATTCCTTCCTAACAGCCGCATCAAGTTACTGAACTTGCTATGCAATCAATTTAATGAGTTCATTTCCGAATTTTCAAAAATATATGTCGCGCCTCTGACAAATTATTGTTTTTGTTTAAAAACTAACAAGAAGAAAGGCATCGAGTCACTGGACTTGCTTTGCATTTTTTTAATTCCAGTTCTTTTCGTAGTTAGTCTCATAGTAGTTAATTCCTTCCTAGCAGCTGCATCAAGTTACTGAACTTGCTATGCAATCAATTTGATAAGTTCAATTCCGAATTTTCAAAAATATATGTCGCGCCTCTGACAAATTTTTCTTTTCGTTTGAAAACTAATAATAGAAGGCATCAAGTCACTGGACTTGCTTTGCATTATTTTTAATTCCATTTCTTTTCGTAGTTACTTTCATAGTAGTTGGTTCCTTCCTAACAGCCGCATCAAGTTACTGAACTTGCTATGCAATCAATTTAATGAGTTCGTTTCCGAATTTTCAAAAATATATGTCGGGCCTCTGACAAATTATTGTTTTTGTTTAAAAACTAATAAGAAAAAAGGCATCGAGTCACTGGACTTGCTTTGCATTTTTTTAAATTCCAGTTCTTTTCGTAGTTACTTTCATAGTAGTTAATTCCTTCCTAACAGCCGCATCAAGTTAATGAACTTGCTACGCAATCAACTTAATGAGTTCATTTCCGAATTTTCAAAAATATATGTCGCGCCTCTGACAAATTATTGTTTTTGTTTAAAAACTAATAAGACGAAAAGCATCGAGTCACTGGACTTGCTTTGCATTTTTTTAATTCCAGTTCTTTTCGTAGTTAGTCTCATAGTAGTTAATTCCTTCCTAACAGCCGCATCAAGTTAATGAACTTGCTATGCAATCAATTTAATGAGTTCATTTCCGAATTTTCAAAAATAAATGTCGCGCCTCTGACAAATTATTGTTTTTGTTTAAAAACTAATAAGACGAAAAGCATCGAGTCACTAGACTTGCTTTGCATTTTTTTAATTCCAGTTCTTTTCGTAGTTAGTCTCATTGTAGTTAATTCCTTCCTAACAGCTGCATCAAGTTACTGAAATTGCTATGCAATCAATTTGATAAGTTCATTTCCGAATTTTCAAAAATATATGTCGCGCCTCTGAAAAAGTATTGTTTTTGTTTAAAAACTAATAAGAAAAAAGGCATCGAGTCACTGGACTTGCTTTGCATTTTTTTTAATTCCAGTTCTTTTCGTAGTTACTTTCACAGTAGTTAATTCCTTCCTAACAGCCGCGCCAAGTTACTGAACTTGCTATGCAATCAATTTAATGAGTTCATTTCCGAATTTTCAAAAATATGTGTCGCGCCTCTGACAAATTATTGTTTTTGTTTAAAAACTAATAAGAAGAAAGGCATCGAGTCACTGGACTTGCTTTGCATTTTTTAAATTCCAGTTCTTTTCGTAGTTAGTCTCATAGTAGTTAATTCCTTTCTAACAGCCGCATCAAGTTACTGAACTTGCTATGCAATCAATTTAATGAGTTCATTTCCGAATTTTCAAAAATATATGTCGCGCCTCTGACAAATTGTTGTTTTTGTTTAAAAACTAATAAGAAAAAAGGCATCGAGTCACTGGAATTGCTTTGCATTTTTTTTTATTCCAGTTTTTTTCGTAGTTACTTTCATAGTAGTTAATTCCTTCCTAACAGCCGCATCAAGTTACTGAACTTGCTATGCAATCAATTTAATGAGTTCATTTCCGAATTTTCAAAAATATATGTCGCGCCTCTGACAAATTATTGTTTTTGTTTAAAAACTAATAAGAAGAAAGGCATCGAGTCACTGGACTTGCTTTGCATTTTATTACTTCCATTTCTTTTCGTAGTTAGTCTCATAGTAGTTAATTCCTTCATAACAACTGCATCAAGTTACTGAACTTGCTATGCAATCAATTTGATAAGTTCATTTCCGAATTTTCAAAAATATATGTCGCGCCTCTGACAAATTATTGTTTTCGTTCGAAAACTAATAATAGAAGGCATCAAGTCACTGGACTTGCTTTGCATTATTTTTAATTCCATTTCTTTTCGTAGTTACTTTCATAGTAGTTGGTTCCTTCCTAACAGCCGCAACAAGTTACTGAACTTGCTATGCAATCAATTTGATAAGTTCATTTCCGAATTTTCAAAAATATATGTCGCGCCTCTGACAAATTATTGTTTTTGTTTAAAAACTAATAAGACGAAAAGCATCGAGTCACTGGACTTGCTTTGCACTTTATTACTTCCAGTTCTTTTCGTAGTTAGTCTCATAGTAGTTAATTCCTTCCTAACAGCTGCATCAAGTTACTGAACTTGCTATGCAATCAATTTGATAAGTTCATTTCCGAATTTTTAAAAATATATGTCGCGCCTCTGACAAATTATTGTTTTTGTTTAAAAATTAATAAGACGAAAAGCATCGAGTCACTGGACTTGCTTTGCATTTTTTTAATTCCAGTTCTTTTCGTAGTTAGTCTCATAGTAGTTAATTCCTTCCTAACAGCTGCATCAAGTTACTGAAATTGCTATGCAATCAATTTGATAAGTTCATTTCCGAATTTTCAAAAATATATGTCGCGCCTCTGACAAAGTATTGTTTTTGTTTAAAAACTAATAAGAAAAAAGGCATCGAGTCACTGGACTTGCTTTGCATTTTTTTTAATTCCAGTTCTTTTCGTAGTTACTTTCATAGTATTTAATTCCTTCCAGCAGCCGCATCAAGTTACTGAACTTGCTATGCAATCAATTTAATGAGTTCATTTCCGAATTTTCAAAAATTTATGTCGCGCCTCTGACAAATTATTGTTTTTGTTTAAAAACTAATAAGAAGAAAGGCATCGAGTCACTGGACTTGCTTTGCATTTTTTTAATTCCAGTTCTTTGCGTAGTTAGTCTCATAGTAGTTAATTCCTTCCTAACAGCCGCATCAAGTTACTGAACTTGCTATGCAATCAATTTAATGATTTCATTTCCGAATTTTCAAAAATATATGTCGCGCCTCTGACAAATTATTGTTTTTGTTTAAAAACTAATAAGAAAAAGGCATCGAGTCACTGGACTTGCTTTGCATTTTTTTTAATTCCAGTTTTTTTCATAGTTACTTTCATAGTAGTTAATTCCTTCCTAACAGCCGCATCAAGTTACTGAACTTGCTATGCAATCAATTTAATGAGTTCATTTCCGAATTTTCAAAAATATATGTCGCGCCTCTGACAAATTATTGTTTTTGTTTAAAAACTAATAAGAAGAAAGGCATCGAGTCACTGGACTTGCTTTGCATTTTTTTAATTCCAGTTCTTTTCGTAGTTAGTCTCATAGTAGTTAATTCCTTCCTAACAGCTGCATCAAGTTACTGAAATTGCTATGCAATCAATTTGATAAGTTCATTTCCGAATTTTCAAAAATATATGTCGCGCCTCTGACAAAGTATTGTTTTTGTTTAAAAACTAATAAGAAAAAAGGCATCGAGTCACTGGACTTGCTTTGCATTTTTTTTAATTCCAGTTCTTTTCGTAGTTACTTTCATAGTATTTAATTCCTTCCAGCAGCCGCATCAAGTTACTGAACTTGCTATGCAATCAATTTAATGAGTTCATTTCCGAATTTTCAAAAATTTATGTCGCGCCTCTGACAAATTATTGTTTTTGTTTAAAAACTAATAAGAAGAAAGGCATCGAGTCACTGGACTTGCTTTGCATTTTTTTAATTCCAGTTCTTTGCGTAGTTAGTCTCATAGTAGTTAATTCCTTCCTAACAGCCGCATCAAGTTACTGAACTTGCTATGCAATCAATTTAATGATTTCATTTCCGAATTTTCAAAAATATATGTCGCGCCTCTGACAAATTATTGTTTTTGTTTAAAAACTAATAAGAAAAAGGCATCGAGTCACTGGACTTGCTTTGCATTTTTTTTAATTCCAGTTTTTTTCATAGTTACTTTCATAGTAGTTAATTCCTTCCTAACAGCCGCATCAAGTTACTGAACTTGCTATGCAATCAATTTAATGAGTTCATTTCCGAATTTTCAAAAATATATGTCGCGCCTCTGACAAATTATTGTTTTTGTTTAAAAACTAATAAGAAGAAAGGCATCGAGTCACTGGACTTGCTTTGCATTTTATTACTTCCAGTTCTTTTCGTAGTTAGTCTCATAGTAGTTAATTCCTTCCTAACAGCTGCATCAAGTTACTGAACGTGCTATGCAATCAATTTGATAAGTTCATTTCCGAATTTTCAAAAATATATGTCGCGCCTCTGACAAATTATTGTTTTCGTTCGAAAACTAATAATATAAGGCATCAAGTCACTGGACTTGCTTTGCATTATTTTTAATTCCAGTTCTTTTCGTAGTTACTTTCATAGTAGTTAATTCCTTCCTAACAGCCGCATCAAGTTACTGAACTTGCTATGCAATCAATTTAATGAGTTCATTTCCGAATTTTCAAAAATATATGTGGCGCCTTTGACAAATTATTGTTTTTGTTTGAAAACTAATAGGAAGAAAGGCATCGAGTCACTGGACTTGCTTTGCATTTTTTCAATTCCAGTTCTTTTCGTAGTTAGTCTCATAGTAGTTAATTCCTTCCTAACAGCTGCATCAAGTTACTGAACTTGCTATGCAATCAATTTGATAAGTTCATTTCCAAATTTTCAAAAATATATGTCGCGCCTCTGACAAATTATTGTTTTCGATTGAAAACTAATAATAGAAGGCATCAAGTCACCGGACTTGCTTTGCATTATTTTTAATTCCAGTTCTTTTCGTAGTTACTTTCATAGTAATTAATTCCTTCCTAACAGCCGCATCAAGTTACTGAACTTGCTATGCAATCAATTTAATGAGTTCATTTCCGAATTTTCAAAAATATATGTCACGCCTCTGACAAATTATTGTTTTTGTTTAAAAACTAATAAGAAAAAAGGCATCGAGTCACTGGGCTTGCTTTGCATTTTTTTTAATTCCAGTTCTTTTTGTAGTTACTTTCATAGTAGTTAATTCCTTCCTAACAGCCGCATCAAGTTACTGAACTTGCTACGCATGCAATTTAATGAGTTCATTTCCTATTTTTCAAAAATATATGTCGCGCCTCTGACAAATTATTGTTTTTGTTTAAAAACTAATAAGAAGAAAGGCATCGAGTCACTGGGCTTGCTTTGCATTTTTTTAATTCCAGTTCTTTTCGTAGTTAGTCTCATAGTAGTTAATTCCTTCCTAACAGCTGCATCAAATTACTGAACTTGCTGTGCAATCAATTTAATGAGTTCATTTCCGAATTTTCAAAAATAAATGTCGCGCCTCTGACAAATTATTGTTTTTGTTTAAAAACTAATAAGAAAAAAGGCATCGAGTCACTGGACTTGCTTTGCATTTTTTTAAATTCCAGTTCTTTTCGTAGTTACTTTCATAGTAGTTAATTCTTTCCTAACAGCCGCATCAAGTTACTGAACTTGCTATGCAATAAATTTAATGAGTTCATTTCCGAATTTTCAAAAATATCTGTCGCGCCTCTGACAAATTATTGTTTTTGTTTAAAAACTAATAAGAAGAAAGGCATCGAGTCACTGGACTTGCTTTGCATTTTTTTTATTCCAGTTCTTTTCGTAGTTAGTCTCATAGTAGTTAATTCCTTCCTAACAGCTGCATCAAGTTACTGAACTTGCTATGCAATCAATTTAATGAGTTCATTTCCGAATTTTCAAAAATATATGTCGCGCCTCTGACAAATTATTGTTTTTGTTTAAAAACTAATAAGAAGAAAGGCATCGAGTCACTGGACTTGCTTTGCATTTTTTTAATTCCAGTTCTTTTCGTAGTTAGTCTCATAGTAGTTAATTCCTTCCTAACAGCTGCATCAAGTTACTGAACTTGCTATGCAATCAATTTGATAAGTTCATTTCCGAATTTTCAAAAATATATGTCGCGCCTCTGACAAATTATTGTTTTCGTTTGAAAACTAATAATAGAGGGCATCAAGTCACTGGACTTGCTTTGCATTTTTTTTAATCCAGTTCTTTTCGTAGTTAGTCTCATAGTAGTTAATTCCTTCCTAACAGCTGCATCAAGTTACTGAACTTGCTATGCAATCAATTTAATGAGTTCATTTCCGAATTTTCAAAAATATATGTCGCGCCTCTGACAAATTATTGTTTTTGTTTAAAAGCTAATAAGAAGAAAGGCATCGAGTCACTGGACTTGCTTTGCATTTTTTTAATTCCAGTTCTTTTCGTAGTTAGTCTCATAGTAGTTAATTCCTTCCTAACAGCTGCATCAAGTTACTGAATTTGCTATGCAATCAATTTGATAAGTTCATTTCCAAATTTTCAAAAATTTATGTCGCGCCTCTGACAAATTATTGTTTTCGTTTGAAAACTAATAATAGAGGCCATCAAGTCACTGGACTTGCTTTGCATTATTTTTAATTCCAGTTCTTTTCGTAGTTACTTTCATAGTAGTTAATTCCTTCCTAACAGCCGCATCAAGTTACTGAACTTGCTATGCAATCAATTTAATGAGTTCATTTCCGAATTTTCTAAAATAAATGTCGCGCCTCTGACAAATTATTGTTTTTGTTTAAAAACTAATAAGAAAAAAGGCATCGAGTCACTGGACTTGCTTTGCATTTTTTTTTTAATTCCAGTTCTTTTCGTAGTTAGTCTCATAGTAGTTAATTCCTTCCTAACAGCTGCATCAAGTTACTGAACTTGCTATGCAATCAATTTAATGAGTTCATTTCCGAATTTTCAAAAATATATGTCGCGCCTCTGACAAATTATTGTTTTTGTTTAAAAGCTAATAAGAAGAAAGGCATCGAGTCACTGGACTTGCTTTGCATTTTTTTAATTCCAGTTCTTTTCGTAGTTAGTCTCATAGTAGTTAATTCCTTCCTAACAGCTGCATCAAGTTACTGAACTTGCTATGCAATCAATTTAATGAGTTCATTTCCGAATTTTCAAAAATATATGTCGCGCCTCTGACAAATTATTGTTTTTGTTTAAAAGCTAATAATAGAGGGCATCAAGTCACTGGACTTGCTTTGCATTTTTTTTAATCCAGTTCTTTTCGTAGTTAGTCTCATAGTAGTTAATTCCTTCCTAACAGCTGCATCAAGTTACTGAACTTGCTATGCAATCAATTTAATGAGTTCATTTCCGAATTTTCAAAAATATATGTCGCGCCTCTGACAAATTATTGTTTTTGTTTAAAAGCTAATAAGAAGAAAGGCATCGAGTCACTGGACTTGCTTTGCATTTTTTTAATTCCAGTTCTTTTCGTAGTTAGTCTCATAGTAGTTAATTCCTTCCTAACAGCTGCATCAAGTTACTGAATTTGCTATGCAATCAATTTGATAAGTTCATTTCCAAATTTTCAAAAATTTATGTCGCGCCTCTGACAAATTATTGTTTTCGTTTGAAAACTAATAATAGAGGCCATCAAGTCACTGGACTTGCTTTGCATTATTTTTAATTCCAGTTCTTTTCGTAGTTACTTTCATAGTAGTTAATTCCTTCCTAACAGCCGCATCAAGTTACTGAACTTGCTATGCAATCAATTTAATGAGTTCATTTCCGAATTTTCTAAAATAAATGTCGCGCCTCTGACAAATTATTGTTTTTGTTTAAAAACTAATAAGAAAAAAGGCATCGAGTCACTGGACTTGCTTTGCATTTTTTTTTTAATTCCAGTTCTTTTCGTAGTTAGTCTCATAGTAGTTAATTCCTTCCTAACAGCTGCATCAAGTTACTGAACTTGCTATGCAATCAATTTGATAAGTTCATTTCCAAATTTTCAAAAATATATGTCGCGCCTCTGACAAATTATTGTTTTCGATTGAAAACTAATAATAGAAGGCATCAAATCACTGGACTTGCTTTGCATTATTTTTAATTCCAGTTCTTTTCGTAGTTACTTTCATAGTAGTTAATTCCTTCCTAACAGCCGCATCAAGTTACTGAACTTGCTATGCAATCAATTTAATGAGTTCATTTCCGAATTTTCAAAAATATATGTCACGCCTCTGACAAATTATTGTTTTTGTTTAAAAACTAATAAGAAAAAAAGCATCGAGTCACTGGGCTTGCTTTGCATTTTTTTTAATTCCAGTTCTTTTTGTAGTTACTTTCATAGAAGTTAATTCTTTCCTAACAGCCGCATCAAGTTACTGAACTTGCTATGCAATCAATTTGATAAGTTCATTTCCAAATTTTCAAAAATATATGTCGCGCCTCTGACAAATTATTGTTTTCGATTGAAAACTAATAATAGAAGGCATCAAATCACTGGACTTGCTTTGCATTATTTTTAATACCAGTTCTTTTCGTAGTTACTTTCATAGTAGTTAATTCCTTCCTAACAGCCGCATCAAGTTACTGAACTTGCTATGCAATCAATTTAATGAGTTCATTTCCGATTTTTCAAAAATATATGTCGCGCTTCTGACAAATTATTGTTTTTGTTTAAAAACTAATAAGAAAAAAGGCATCGAGTCACTGGGCTTGCTTTGCAATTTTTTTAATTCCAGTTCTTTTTGTAGTTACTTTCATAGTAGTTAATTCCTTCCTAACAGCGCATCAAGTTACTGAACTTGCTACGCATGCAATTTAATGAGTTCATTTCCGATTTTTCAAAAATATATGTCGCGCTTCTGACAAATTATTGTTTTTGTTTAAAAACTAATAAGAAAAAAGGCATCGAGTCACTGGACTTGCTTTGCATTTTTTTAAATTCCAGTTCTTTTCGTAGTTACTTTCATAGTAGTTAATTCTTTCCTAACAGCCGCATCAAGTTACCGAACTTGCTATGCAATAAATTTAATGAGTTCATTTCCGAATTTTCAAAAATATATGTCGCGCCTCTGACAAATTATTGTTTTTGTTTAAAAACTAATAAGAAGAAAGGCATCGAGTCACTGGACTTGCTTTGCATTTTTTTTATTCCAGTTCTTTTCGTAGTTAGTCTCATAGTAGTTAATTCCTTCCTAACAGCTGCATCAAGTTACTGAACTTGCTATGCAATCAATTTAATGAGTTCATTTCCGAATTTTCAAAAATATATGTCGCGCCTCTGACAAATTATTGTTTTTGTTTAAAAACTAATAAGAAGAAAGGCATCGAGTCACTGGACTTGCTTTGCATTTTTTTAATTCCAGTTCTTTTCGTAGTTAGTCTCATATTAGTTAATTCCTTCCTAACAGCTGCATCAAGTTACTGAACTCGCTATGCAATCAATTTGATAAGTTCATTTCCGAATTTTCAAAAATATATGTCGCGCCTCTGACAAATTATTGTTTTCGTTTGAAAACTAATAATAGAGGGCATCAAGTCACTGGACTTGCTTTGCATTATTTTTAATTCCAGTTCTTTTCGTAGTTACTTTCATAGTAGTTAATTCCTTCCTAACAGCCGCATCAAGTTACTGAACTTGCTATGCAATCAATTTAATGAGTTCATTTCCGAATTTTCTAAAATATATGTCGCGCCTCTGACAAATTATTGTTTTTGTTTAAAAACTAATAAGAAAAAAGGCATCGAGTCACTGGACTTGCTTTGCATTTTTTTTAATTCCAGTTCTTTTCGTAGTTACTTTCATAGTAGTTAATTCCTTCCTAACAGCCGCATCAAGTTACTGAACTTGCTATGCAAGCAATTTAATGAGTTCATTTCCGAATTTTCAAAAATATATGTCACCCCTCTGACAAATTATTGTTTTTGTTTAAAAACTAATAAGAAGAAAGGCATCGAGTCACTGGACTTGCTTTGCATTTTTTTAATTCCAGTTCTTTTCGTAGATAGTCGCATAGTAGTTAATTCCTTCCTAACAGCTGCATCAAGTTACTGAACTTGCTATGCAATCAATTTGATAAGTTCATTTCCGAATTTTCGAAAATATATGTCGCGCCTCTGACAAATTATTGTTTTTGTTTAAAAACTAATAAGAAGAAAGGCATCGAGTCACTGGACTTGCTTTGCATTTTTTTTTAATTCCAGTTCTTTTTGTAGTTACTTTCATAGTAGTTAATTCCTTCCTAACAGCCGCATCAAGTTACTGAACTTGCTATGCAATCAATTTGATAAGTTCATTTCCGAATTTTCAAAAATATATGTCGCGCATTTGACAAAATATTGTTTGCGTTTGAAAACTAATAATAGAAGGCATCAAGTCACTGGACTTGCTTTGCTTTATTTTTAATTCCAGTTCTTTTCGTAGTTACTTTCATAGTAGTTAATTCCTTCCTAACAGCCGCATCAAGTTACTGAACTTGCTATGCAATCAATTTAATGAGTTCATTTCCGAATTTTCAAAAATATATGTCGCGCCTCTGACAAATTATTGTTTTTGTTTAAAAACTATTAAGAAAAAAAGCATCGAGTCACTGGACTTGCTTTGCCTTTTTTTTTTAATTCCAGTTCTTTTCGTAGTTACTTTCATAGTAGTTATTTATTTCCTAACAGCCGCATCAAGTTACTGAACTTGCTATGCAATCAATTTAATGAGTTCATTTCCGAATTTTCAAAAATATATGTCGCGCCTCTGACAAATTATTGTTTTTGTTTAAAAACTAATAAGAAGAAAGGCATCGAGTCACTGGACTTGCTTTGCATTTTTTTAATTCCAGTTCTTTTCGTAGTTAGTCTCCTAGTAGTTAATTCCTTCTTAACAGCTGCATCAAGTTACTGAACTTGCTATGCAATCAATTTGATAAGTTCATTTCCGAATTTTCAAAAATATATGTCGCGCCTCTGACAAATTATTGGTTTCGTTTGAAAACTAATAATAGAAGGCATCAAGTCACTGGACTTGCTTTGCGTTTTTTTTTAATTCCAGTTGTTTTCGTAGTTACTTTCATTGTAGTTAATTCCTTCCTAACAGCCGCATCAAGTTACTGAACTTGCTATGCAATCAATTTAATGAGTTCATTTCCGAATTTTCAAAAATTTATGTCGCGCCTCTGACAAATTATTGTTTTTGTTTAAAAACTAATAAGAAGAAAGGCATCGAGTCACTGGACTTGCTTTGCATTTTTTTAATTCCAGTTCTTTTCGTAGTTAGTCTCATAGTAGTTAATTCCTTCCTAACAGCCGCATCAATTACTGAACTTGCTATGCAATCAATTTAATGATTTCATTTCCGAATTTTCAAAAATATATGTCGCGCCTCTGACAAATTATTGTTTTTGTTTAAAAACTAATAAGAAAAAGGCATCGAGTCACTGGACTTGCTTTGCATTTTTTTTTAATTCCAGATCTTTTCGTAGTTACTTTCATAGTAGTTAATTCCTTCCTAACAGCCGCATCAAGTTACTGAACTTGCTATGCAATCAATTTAATGAGTTCATTTCCGAATTTTCAAAAATATTTGTCGCGCCTCTGACAAATTATTGTTTTTGTTTAAAAACTAATAAGAAGAAAGTCATCGAGTCACTGGACTTGCTTTGCATTTTTTTAATTCCAAATCTTTTCGTAGTTAGTCTCATAGTAGTTAATTCCTTCCTAACAGCTGCATCAAATTAATGAACTTGCTATGCAATCATTTTAATGAGTTCATTTCCGAAGTTTCAAAAATATATGTCGCGCCTCTGACAAATTATTGTTTTTGTTTAAAAACTAATAAGAAAAAAAGCATCGAGTCACTGGACTTGCTTTGCATTTTCTTAATTCCAGTTCTTTTCGTAGTTACTTTCATAGTAGTTAATTCCTTCCTAACAGTCGCATCAAGTTACTGAACTTGCTATGCAATCAATTTAATGAGTTCATTTCCAAATTTTCAAAAATATATGTCGCGCCACCGACCAATTATTGTTTTTGTTTAAAAACTAATAAGAAGAAAGGCATCGAGTTACTGGACTTGCTTTGCATTTTTTTAATTCCAGTTCTTTTCGTAGTTAGTCTCATAGTAGTTAATTCCTTCCTAACAGCTGCATCAAGTTAATGAACTTGCTATGCAATCAATTTAATGAGTTCATTTCCGAATTTTCAAAAATATATGTCGCGCCTCTGACAAATTATTGTTTTTGTTTAAAAACTATTAAGAAAAAAAGCATCGAGTCACTGGACTTGCTTTGCCTTTTTTTTTTAATTCCAGTTCTTTTCGTAGTTACTTTCATAGTAGTTATTTATTTCCTAACAGCCGCATCAAGTTACTGAACTTGCTATGCAATCAATTTAATGAGTTCATTTCCGAATTTTCAAAAATATATGTCGCGCCTCTGACAAATTATTGTTTTCGTTTGAAAACTAATAATAGAGGGCATCAAGTCACTGGACTTGCTTTGCATTTTTTTTATTCCAGTTCTTTTCGTAGTTAGTCTCATAGTAGTTAATTCCTTCCTAACAGCTGCATCAAGTTACTGAACTTGCTATGCAATCAATTTGATAAGTTCATTTCCGAAGTTTCAAAAATATATGTCGCGCCTCTGACAAATTATTGTTTTTGTTTAAAAACTAATAAGAAAAAAAGCATCGAGTCACTGGACTTGCTTTGCATTTTCTTAATTCCAGTTCTTTTCGTAGTTACTTTCATAGTAGTTAATTCCTTCCTAACAGTCGCATCAAGTTACTGAACTTGCTATGCAATCAATTTAATGAGTTCATTTCCAAATTTTCAAAAATATATGTCGCGCCACCGACCAATTATTGTTTTTGTTTAAAAACTAATAAGAAGAAAGGCATCGAGTTACTGGACTTGCTTTGCATTTTTTTAATTCCAGTTCTTTTCGTAGTTAGTCTCATAGTAGTTAATTCCTTCCTAACAGCTGCATCAAGTTAATGAACTTGCTATGCAATCAATTTAATGAGTTCATTTCCGAATTTTCAAAAAAATATGTCGCGCCTCTGACAAATTATTGTTTTTGTTTAAAAACTAATAAGAATAAAGGCATCGAGTCACTGGACTTGCTTTGCATTTTCTTAATTCCAGTTCTTTTCGTAGTTACTTTCATAGTAGTTAATTCCTTCCTAACAGTCGCATCAAGTTACTGAACTTGCTATGCAATCAATTTAATGAGTTCAATTCCGAATTTTCAAAAATATATGTCGCGCCACTGACCAATTATTGTTTTTGTTTAAAAACTAATAAGAAGAAAGGCATCGAGTTAATGGACTTGCTTTGCATTTTTTTAATTCCAGTTCTTTTCGTAGTTAGTCTCATAGTAGTTAATTCCTTCCTAACAGCTGCATCAAGTTACTGAACTTGCTATGCAATCAATTTGATAAGTTCATTTCCGAATTTTCAAAAATATATGTCGCGCCTCTGACAAATTATTGTTTTCGTTTGAAAACTAATAATAGAAGGCATCAAGTCACTGGACTTCCTTTGCATTTTTTAAAATTCCAGTTGTTTTCGTAGTTACTTTCATTGTAGTTAATTCCTTCCTAACAGCCGCATCAAGTTACTGAACTTGCTATGCAATCAATTTAATGAGTTCATTTCCGAATTTTCAAAAATATGTGTCGCGCCTCTGACAAATTATTGTTTTTGTTTAAAAACTAATAAGAAAAAAGGCATCAGGTCACTGGGCTTGGTTTGCCTATTTCAAATAAAGGGCTCTACTTTCAGATTTTTCTCTTGATAGATACTTAGCTGCTCCATTTTGCATCAAGTTACTGAACTTGTTGTGCAAATCAACAGAGCTTTTGCTTCAGCTGCTTCAACAGATTTCTGCTATTGTGGTGCTCCTGACATGTTTTTCTTTTTTTTTCAAGGACTCAATGAAAAAAGGCATCAAGTCACTGGACTTGCTTTTCATTCTAATTCCAGTTCTTTTCGTAATTACTTTCATAGTAGTTATTTTCTTCGTAACATCCTAGGTCACTGAATCAGTACTGAATCGCCGACTTACTAATGGAATATACTGATTCAGTACTGAAAGTCTATGATACTCGGGTCCGGTCTAATAATTGACCATTGGAACAAAACGTTTGGACAAGACCATTTAGAGTAAAATTTAAGATATTTTTTAAAGTAGTGAGGCCTTAACTTTTCAGGTAAAGTTCAGGTAAAGTTAGTCTTAGCTAAGGTGAGTTAAGGAAAGGCAAATCTACATTATTGTGTTTTTGCATGTTTGTGTGTGTGTGTGGAGAAGGAGAGAGAGAGAGAGAGAGAAAATATATGTGTGTGTATTTGTGATGTGTGTGGTGTGTGTGTTTGTGTGGATGTGCGTGTGTTGATGTGTGTATGTGTGTGCGTGTGTGTTTATGTGTGCGTCTGTTTGTGTTTTTGCATGTGTGTGTTTATGTGTGTGTGTGTGCGTTTGTTTGTGTTTTTGCATGTTTGTGTTTGTTTGTGTGTGTGTGTGTTCGTGTGGATATGTGTTTGTGTGGATGTGTGTGTGTGTGTGTTGATGTGTGTATGTGTCTGCGTGTGTGTGTATGTGTGCGTCTGTTTGTGTTTTTGAATGTTTGTTTGTTTGTGTGTGTGTGTGGAGGAGAGAAAGAGAAAGAGAGGATCAAAGAGCCAGAGAGAGAGAGAGAGAGAGAGCCAGAGGCTGAGAGATAGAGAGAGAGAGAGAGAGAGAGAGAGAGAGAGAGAGAGAGAGAGAGAGAGAGAGAGAGAGAGATAATTCTTCTCATCTGTTCTTCGTTTTGTCCTCATGCCCCTCCCCCCCCACACACACACACATGCACAGACACACACACGCACACATACACACACACACACGTACACATGCACCCACGAAACCACGCACACACACATATACACACAAACAGACCCACGCACACACACAACAACACCCACTCACACACAAGCATACGCAAGCACGCACACAACCCCCCAAACACACACACACTCAAACACTCACACGCACGCACACACACACATACACACACCACGCACAACACAACCCTCACACACCACACATACAACACACACACACACCAAACACCAAACACACAACACATACACCACACACTCCACACACACCACACACACTAAAGACATCCCATACACCACACCCACACCACACACACCTTTTATACACCACACACATACCACAAACCACACACACACCGCACACGCGCACACTCCACACACTACAGACATCACACACACCACACTCACACTACACACACACTACACTTACACCACACTCTCCACACACACGCACGCACACACGCATCCACACACACACACAATTACACAAACAAACACACGCACAGACACTCACACAAACTCGCACGCACGCAAAAACACACACGCACGCACACACACACACACGCGCACACACACACACCTATTCACTTATGTAATAAAACTGCTATTTGTTTATTTACGGGGGTGGGGCAGATCATGAGACCTACCTTTTGTTTTCCACGTAAAAAAGCGTTAGTAAGTTTGGTTCGTCCTTACGTTTGGTTTCAGAAAGTGAAAATCCAAAAAAAAACGAACATACAGAAATTTTCTTACGTCTTAAACCGAACGTAACAAATCTAAGATACCAAACATACGAAAGTTTTTTTAAATGTTTTTCTTTTGACAGATCAGGATCTTAGTAATTGGAGATTCAAATCTACGCGATGCCAAACCATATCTCGAACAAGACGACCGGCTGCAACAATTCCGGTAAAGTTGCTTAATTTCTGGGATGAAAAATGTTTTTAGCTGAAAAGTATTGTTTTTTCTAGCCCTTTCTACGACGGAGAAGGTGGTCGCCGTTGTGGGCATTTAGTGTCCCTCGCAAAAAAAGCCAGAACAAATAGTCATGTATTTGTTATTGTTCGGGACAATGATGCCAAAACTAAATCAATCCACTATATTTGCAATAAATACAAGGAATTTCGAGATGCCATATGGCCAACCGAGGTTATGTTTGCCGGTCATATGCGCCGAAAAGATTTGCCAACAGAATTGGTTTCGAAAAATAATATGTTCTTACGAAACAAACTAGGTCATCAGCTAAAGGGAACTCGTATCATTAAAAGGGAAGATTTTTGGGACTGTCACTTTGAGAGATTTGGAGAGGGCTATCGCCATTTTGCGGCGTTGAAACTTTCGGTTCTCAAAGATTTTTGTGCTACTGAATGACCATAATATTCCATAATATTCATGTGACTTCATAATATTCCATAATATTCATGTGACTTCATAATATTCACATGAATAAAAGCTTCCATAATATTCACGTGACTGATCAATTTACATTTCCATTTACGTTGTTTTAATCTAACAGTTTATAACATTTCAGTTTATAACAGTTTATAACATTTCCATTTAACACTTTACAAGATTTCCGAGTTCATAGGAACATTTCTGAGTTCAATCCCCGCCCCCGCTGTTGCCCCCCTCCCCCTCGCTGTTGCCCCCCCCCCCCCCCCCCACTGTTGCCCCCGCCCCCGCTGTTGTCCCCGCCCCCGCTGTTGCCCCTCCGCCACCCTTTTGGCCCCCCCCACCCACTGCCCCCCCCACCCCACTGTTGCCCCCCCCACCGGCCCCAGGTGGCCAACAGCCCGCCGGTCGTTTGAGAGCGCGACGTTATTCGGTTGTGTTTACACTTATAGTCATGCATTTGGAACTATCGGTGCTGTTGTGTTTTCAAATTTGTTTCAGAGTTATGCTTTCAACTCGTCGTTTACGAGGACCTCCGAGACATTGGGCAGCGTCTCTGGTCATTTATGAACACGCCACGTGCATCTGGAACAGGTGAGCCACAGTGGCTGAGGGTGAGACTCGATCGCCATTGTATTCTGTGACTCCGCAGGTTGTTCTTCGTCCTAAAGAAGGTACTGACAGAGCCAAATACGTTGCAATAAAAGCATTATTTGGGTATTAAAGAGATCAACGGAGGGCCGGTTCAAACGGAGAACAGAGAACAGAGAACTGGAACCTAAAACGAATGAAACTAAAACTAATATTTATAAATTATAATTCATGTCGTTTATAAATTCCTTTATAAATCCTTCATTTATAAATCCTTCATTTATAAATTCATATCTTTTCCCTTTCCTTTTCCTTTCCTTTTTCCACTAGTGATGAGCATGGATTTCCCTCAAAGGATGAGCTCACTAGTGATGAGCATGGATTTAATAAAAGAGATGCGAGTGGATTTAATAAAAGAGTTATAGCGCGAACAATACAAATAGAGCGAGTAGAGCGAGAACAGTTAGGGCAATTATCTCGCCTTAGCAGATTGAATTTGTTCACGCTCAAGTGGTTTGTAATTACGCCTGGCCAGATCAAAATTAGACTGGCGCCACCTATGTGCATCTTACGAGCAGTCTGTTGCAAGTACATGTACAAGTAACATACATTAGGCGAGAAAGAATGTGCATAAAATTTGCATGCATATGACTCATTAGGTTGATTAAACAACAGCCTAACCATGCCCAGAAGTGACATGTACATAGTAATGATCCTCAAAAAATGCATGATGCAAATTGTACTGATTCAGTACTGAATTCGACTCACAGTTAAGTCCGGGCAGCAAGGTTGAAACATAAAGGCAAGGTTGAAACACAAAAAACATAAGATTTTTTAGCGTTAGTTCGCGATATTGCAAGTTAATTCTGGTAATGTTTAGTTCTGGTCTAGACCAGATGATAATTATCATTTTCTCCCCAGATGTCTGGATCAATTGGGTCCTGTTTCAACCACCTCAAATCCAGCAACGGTGTAAAAATGATTCGCCCTGACCTTTTTTGAATTCAAGTTTTGGGACGTCTCAAACAGCATTTTGTCGGAAGCCTAAAACCCCATTGAGCGTACTCGAATACTTTCATTAGGCCGCCCTTTTTTCATAGAAAACCCTGCCTGCGTTAGGTTTTTGTTTTTATCAGAACTTGAACGAGCACTGCTTCATTTTTTTTTGAATGATAGCACAAAAAAGATTATGAGTTTTAATTGGAAGATAAGGCTGATCAGTAGGGCACCATTAAGTGACCTGCCGTGCAGTGTTGTTGTTGTATTCTGAAACTTTAAAATTTTGCTTTGCTTCTGCTATCTTTATACCATAGTAGGTACTATAACCTGGAATCAAGAACTGAGCCTTGATCTGCCGCAGCAAGGCGTTTTTTTTGAAGATCAATTGTCTTCGCTTAAGCAAGTTTTAATTCAAGTTGTAAAATTATTCTTCTTGACCAACCGAATTTGCAGGGTTGGCCTTTGCATTTCGACAATGAAATAATTGTTGAAAAAAGTTATGATATTAATATATTTTTAATATTTTTATAATATATTTCACCATTACGCATTGTTCATTGAGAACAAAAACTTGTCCTTTAAATGATCATTCTATAGACGTTTGTAATAAAATGTATTCATTTGAATTCCACAACTGCCTTAAGCTAGATCCATTTGTTGATTTTAAATTGCGTTGATTTTGTAAAAGTTTTTTCTTTGGTTGATGAAATAAAGAATTGATTACAGATAACTTGCGTTTATCTTTCTGGATTTTTCTTAATCGGTAGCTAAGAATCATTCGTTGGCGCTTATCTTAAGGCTCTCAGGATAGATATCTTAATTTTTGTTTGGGCTATTGCCTTTTAAAAAAAATATTAGGCCCCTTTAATAGCTCCATTTCAAACCTTATGGTGCGATTTATGAACGAAATCTGTTTCAGATCTAAAGCATGTGTTCTTAATGTACTGTTCTTCTGGATTGTGCTGACTCCACATTTTTTTTCTTGGATTGCTCAAATAAAGAGTTAAAAATGCAAGTAAATTTCAGATTTGTAACAAAAAAAATGATATTTAATCACAAATATTGCAGAATTGAACTCTTTTGGTGGTTAACTGAGTCATGTAAAGCTTATCTAACAAGATCAAAGAAAAATAACCAATGAATAATAAAATTCGATAATTTTAACACACTATAGAAGCATCTGAGATACTTTTGAAGTTGATAAAAAGCTTCTGTCACATATGGATTACATATTTTTTCATAGCATTGCATTTGTTCTGATTCATAGTTCCGCTATAATTGTTTTTACGGGCGTGCTGACTTATATATAACTTGAATATAGGCGGCTCCAATATATCAAAATTATCACTTGGATATTTTTGCAATTAAATTCCACAGCAAAAAGTTAATGAGATCCACTTTCCCGAGTCAAGGTGTCAACGCTGAAAATTGTTAAGAGATATAAGATTTGCGGTGAATTTGAGTAAAAAGTGTAAGATTTGCGCTCAATGCGATGAATGCGCTAAAAAACTTATAAGCTGTGGAATTTTTTTTCATCGCTACCAGCAGAATGCGGTGAAAAAAAAATTTTACCGCTAAAATCGCAAACCTTACAAATATTTACCGCTAATTTCAACGCTTGTCTTAAACTGACATGAAATAGCATTGAATTACGTGGCAGATAGCGCAGTGGCATAGGAAGTTGGTGACTTGTAGGAGGTGAATGGTTCGAACCCGTGTCCGGGAATTTTTGTTGGTAAGAAATCCGGTATATGCGATGAAAAAAAATTCACCGCTAAAAACCGCAAATATTACAAAAATTCACCGCTTTCACCGCTCATCTCACATATTTTTGCATTGAATGGCGGTGACACCTCGACTGTGGAGCTAGCGCTCGGAAAGAATTAAGTTGTCCTAGAGCCCTAAGCCTTGCTATACTCTAAGAATCGATTCACCAAAACTGTTTTGATTTTAGCTGTAGGTTTTAGCTATAGCTTTGTAGGGGTTTGTCACGTGATTTTATCATGTTAGTTGAATTTTTTGCTCCTTTTTTCACAGAAGCTTTGTATTTGTCATGTTTAAATTAATGTGTTTGTGGTTCTTCCTGTCTAGTTTTTGTTCTAAGATTAAATACTGTTTCTTTTTAATCCAGAAACATTAAACACTCAAAAATTTATGAGGAGAAATTGAGACCCTAAAAATTTAGTGGATGCTTTTTTAACCTATTATAAGTAACTAGTCCTTATCTAAGCTTTCATCGTACGATTTTGTCACTTCAATGGAGCGTCAAAATTGACTTTTGTAATTATTGATCAAAAAATTTTGAATAATTTCTTTTCTTATTGTATTTTACATGACTAATAGGAAAGACAATTTGCTTTTTTTTCGTCTATTATTAAAGTTCTAAAAATGCTCTGGAGATTTGACAGATAGTAAATAAAAACAGGACGTTTAACCGACGAAAATCAATTACATCTCAGTTTGCTGCTTCGTTCCAGTGAAGGGAGAACTTTGACGAATCAATTTAAAACAGATGTTTTAGACACTTATCTTGCATTCAAACAAACTCTATATTACGGAACATACAATAATTACGGAATATACAAATACTTGGAATATAAAATACTGAATAAAATATGGAAGTTTGTTCCAAAGTTACATACATGGTCAACTGAAAAGCTATTATGAAACTTTTGAAACTATTTTGAAGTTTTTGAGTTTCAAAATGAAGATTTCTTATTTGATTTGTGTTCAGTTACTAGCAATACTAATTTTGAAATTTGCAGACGCACAAATTCTTTTCAGAAATGCATCAAGAGCTTCTAAAAATGCTCAACATCAAAAGGTAAAAACTTTTCAAATAATTTCCATATTCTTAGATGAAAATTATTAATGTTTTCTACTATCAAATAAAGGATAGTATTAGTGCCCGGAGTTCTGATCATTATGATACAGATGTCCCAAAAAGTTCTATTCGAAAATAGCTTAAGCGTTGATGGTTTTCAAATAAAAAATCAGACTTTGAACTATTGCACAAGATACAGAAACATAAAATTTTCCAGAGTGATCATGGAAAATTGGTCCGAAACATTCATGATTTCTATTAGCTCCAAGTAGTCACAAAAATTTTGCATCTACTCTTTCTTGTGTTGATTCGAAAATCATATGCGATTTCTTCAGTTTCTTCAGTGGGGGGGGGGGGGGGGTGGGGGGGGGGGCAAGAGTGGCAAAAGTAAGCATCTACTAAAGAATTTTTGTGATTGAAACAATTTGATTTTGTTGTGGTCAAAACAAAGAGGACGAATCACTCGAGTCGGTGCCTAGCTTAGAAAGTTTCACCAACGTGGGAGACCATGATGTACTTTTAAACACACTAAAACTAGTACCGTCATTTCAATGAGAAGTAATGTGTCGTTGATAGCAGTTTCCGACACACCTCATCCGCCATTCTTCGAAGCAAAACAACCTCAAAAATCAACAATGTACCTGAAATTAAAATAATCATCATTAGAAAAGCAAGATGACCAAAATATAGGGTTCTGGGGATTTGGCATAACTGGTAATCCCAATATAAGCTCCCTAAAGACTGCATATCATTCAAAAAGTTGAAATTAACTAGAATTTAACAAAAGGAGATCAATTGAGATAAATTGTAGTCTCAGGTTAAAAACTTCTAAATAGGCTATTTAGGAGATAGAAGAATACCAAAACAAATAATTGGTAGGAAAAAACCTGTAAATGAGCACAAAAAATCAACACCAATACGCTCAATTATAGAAAAAGAGAATTGTAACTCATACAGAGTGAAATATTTTTGAAGTCAAAAGGCGAAGTCAGCAGCATAAATTTATATGAACGAACACGCCGTTAGATTTTTTTTCTGCTTCCATTCATTGAGAACAATAACTGAAAAAGACCTTTTTTTGTTTTTGCGATAAAGCAAACAAGTTTTTTTTCCACAAGCGAACCGAATTATTGGGTATTCTATATCTGGACTTCAAACTGGTGAGACCAAATTAAATTAACTTTTAATTTAATATAGTTTCATTTTCAGGGCGAGTCTTTCTTTCTTTGGTTTATGCACAAATAACTAAAACCAATCACCCTAAAGCATAGATATCAAGATGACAGATACTATTTCGGGTTTGTCAAAATAGACCAAAGAGAAACTAGTAAGCGCGGTGATGCAACTAAGAAATCAAAGTAGAGAGTCACTTAACTTAGCAAACAAGAATCATGACAATAGCCAAGAATTGGATAGACTTAAGCTAGAATTGGAACATCGGAGAGAACTTTATAATCAAGCTCAATCTGAGTTTCAATTTTTGAGGAGTCAGAATGATAAATTAACATCAAATTTAATTGGAGAAAAAACCGTAGAAAAAGATGTCGTG
The DNA here is from genome assembly GCF_964194025.1 of Convolutriloba macropyga. NCBI lineage: Eukaryota > Metazoa > Xenacoelomorpha > Acoela > Convolutidae > Convolutriloba > Convolutriloba macropyga. The sequence goes on along the minus strand of NC_134472.1, from coordinate 12,451,840 downwards.
AAGTCTACTGTCAACCGTCATTTTTATCCAAAGTTTGTTCCTCGTTTCACAAAACAGTTAATTATTTCTGACAGCTTGTATAAACTGGTTCAACAAAATGACATCAGTAATGATGCTGCCATTCATTTTTATCTATCTTCGACAAAAAACGACCTCAATAATATCATTGACAGTTATGCGCCATCAACAAAAACAGAATGTCGGATTATTCATACAGGGAACAATTCCTCTGAAATAACCAAATTTAACCGGTCTTTAGACGATATAGCGGATAGTTTACGCGGCGAGTTTCAAAATACCGACATAAAAGTTCTGGATTATAATTTGGAAAAAGCAGATTTTCGAATGGATGGCATTCATCCTAATCAAAATGGAATCCAGAAAATGGTTTTTAGGTTAAGAAATTACATTTCAAGTGTGGGATATCAACTGTCTGTGAGCAACGTATCTATGAGACAAATCAAAAACCAGCCGATAGAAAATGTTGTCAATAACTGGAACAGAAGTGGTCATATGGGATATATTGCGTTTGGGTGACTTTGAAAAATATGTTTTCCTATTGGAAATTTTTCGTTTTTTCAGCCGATTTTTTCTTGCAGAAAACAAAAAGTGTAAGTATTCAATCAAATGTCTCCCAGGCACTTCAATTTATTTGATTAAAAACAATGATTGATATTGTATGTCTCGGATTTTGGTCTTTAAATTTAATATATCAATTACTAACTATAACCTACATAATTTACTTTGCGGTGATGTCGAATCTAATCCACTGCCCAAATTACTTAGTTTACAAACATTTGAATGCTACGAAAAACACAAGGCAAATGCAAACTGGCATCCATGTTTTGTATATACAAATAATAGAAGTGTTGACAATAAACATGAAGAAGTTTCGGGTTTTTTGCAGCAGCAAAACACACAAACATGCTTTATTGTTACTGAAACATAGATAAACGATAATCAGAAGATACGATTGAATATTTTAAACAACAATCACCACTTTGTTAATCAAAGTGGATCAAAATTCACACAGTTAACGAGAGGTGGTGCAGTAGGAATATGGGTAACAAGTACATTCGAACACAAAATAAGGAACGATCTCAACTCTATTAAGAGAAGTTTTTTGAATCACTATGGCTTGAAATACAAGCACCATTTAAGGAAAGACTTCTAGTAAACGTTTCTTATTGTTCCAACAAAAATGTGAACGATTTTTTTCTAGAAGAGTTGACATCGGAAATTTCAGGCGCATTTTCAGTAACAGATAATATAAAACTATTCGGAAACTATAACAAAACTGCTTCAACCAAAAAGAAAATGAGTTACTGACAGAAATTGCTTCCAACCATGGGCTTGAGATAGTAAATAAAAATACTCAACCTGGACAAATGAAAATCAGGAAACACTGATTGATCACTGTTTAACCACAAAACAACAAATTTTTGATACAACTGTTATCGAGCAGTTGTTTGGAAGTGATCATTTTGCACAAGTTTTTATTCGTCACTTGATTACGAACGACGTTGATTATGAAAACAACAAAACGTAGTTTATGATAAGGATACTAGCAAACAAATTGCATCAGCGGATTGGAGTCCAATGTATCAACAAAAAAGGCAAACTCAACTTTTGAACGATTTTCAAATATGTTTGAAAACATTCTGAATAATATAGCTCCCATTAAAATAGGAGAGCTTTTGTCAAAATCAACAAAAAAGAAATGATTTTCCAGAGAAATATTTAATCTTATTAACGAAAAGCATATGTTTTTCAATATTTGGAAGGAAAAATCAGACGTTGACACATATAAGTTATACAAAAAGATACGAAACCATACAAACAGACTACTTAGAAGAGCGAGTAATAATTATTCGCTGAAATTGTTTGAAAGACTTTCCATTTCAAAACAACAGTGGACTTTCCTTGAAAAAAAATTAAATACGAGGATAAAAATAGTGAAATTTCCAGAATTCAGTTCAACCAAGATATTTTAAAAGACACAAAAAATGGCTAACACAATTATATTTGTTTTGCTAAATTAGGTTTAGATGAAGGCGAGGCAGAAAAGGTTGAGCTACCAGACTATGCTTTTGACAAAACAGAGTTTTCTTTCAGACATATAACGAGAAAAGAACTGTTTACCGTAATTGATCAATTACCAAAAAACAAAACAGCGGGTCCTGGATTTCTTACTACATGGTCTTTCAAGTGTTGCAAAATGTCTATTGGAACACATCTAGAGTTTGCATATCAAAAAACATTTTTCCCGACATACTTAAAGAAGCATATGTAACTCCAATTTACAAAAAAAGTGACCCAATGGAAGCAGAAAACTACAGACCAATTTCAGTTACACCGACTCTCGCAAAAATTTTTGAAAGACTTTTGTTCCAGAAAATGCTAGAACATGTTGAAAAACATGAAATAATCAATAAAAATCAATTTGGGTTTCTGAAAAGAGTATCTTCGAATGACACAGTAATACACCTGACAGAATCAGTGATCAGTTTTTTTAGAAGAAAATGAAACTGTTATTAGTATATTCTTGGATCAAGCCAAAGTTTTTAACTCAATATCTCACAAAAGTTTTTTCAAAAAATCACAAAAAAGGATTTACTACGGAATCAATTGCAATGCTAGAATCGTTTTTGTCTAACAGAAAACAATGCTTAAAAAACGGCATTGAATATTCGAACTGGGTGGCAATCAATCACGGAGTTGCTCAAGGAACAGATCTCGGAACTTTAATTTTTTATAATATATATCAACGATAGCCCTGAAAAAATGGAAAAAAGAGAGGACATTTTACAATTTGCGGATGAAACATGCAAAATTTGTCATTCCAAATCCTATGAAAATCTCTTGTGTTAAATTAACAGTGTGATTGAAAATAATTACTATTATATGAGGCAAAATATGCTAACTTTAAACCGAGATAAAACAGAAATTGTGATTTTTCCAAAAAAACGGTGGATCAAAAATTGAACATTTTCAATTTAATGGAATTTTCATGGAGCCAAAAACAAGTTGTCGTTATTTAGGTATAATGATTGATAACAATCTAAACTTTGACATTCATTTAAACAAAACGTCAACAGAAATGGCAAATGCTATTAGGTCAATTTAATTAGTAAGACATCTTCTACCGTTAAAAGCAAGAATCAATCTTTTTAAATCACTTGTTTTGTCCATCTCAATTTCAGTGCATTTTTCTTCAATCGTTGTCGGTTGTGTCGCTTCAGAGAGTTAATAGACAAAGAAATTGGGGAATTAAGGTTTGCCACCTGCGCAGACAAAACGGGAGACAAAAAAGGAAGACAAAAAAGTTTGTCTTCCTAAATTTTTTGACCTCCTCTCACGATATAAAGAGAACAGTCGAGAAACAAGAAACTCCTCATTCAGGATTTTTGAAAAGTAAGAAATGACCAAAAACTCCAGAATTGTCCAGTTTTTTCCAATGAATAAATGCCAATCCAACTGGAGTGACAGGTCACTGATCAGAAATTTTTCTAGAAATTGGAATAATTTGCCAAATGAAAACCGAAAAGAAAAAACTAAAAATAAATTTAAGGAACAACTAAACAGCGAAATGGTCAAAATGCATGAACGCTTTGCAATAGATAGACAAGTATGAGATTTTTTTTTCTACTGAAGATTTTTTTCTACTGAAGTATAGAGACCAAACTAGTCATATATTTACGAGGCCATTTTGAAAATTGTAAATATTTAACCAAACGTTTTTGTTGTGGTTATAACTTTAAAATTACATTTTGGAAGATTTAAAAAAAATTGTTGGTTTATGGGAACCCGGATCATGTTACCATTGTGTGTCAGCGCTGAATCAGAGTATTCTCAGTCTGTTTTTTACTATGAACAGATTATGATCATGTCACTTTTTACGCTATTCAGACAAAAAATCATAGTAAAAACGGCTATCTGAAAACGGTCTGAACAGTACCAAAACTAATTCAGGGTTAGCTCTGGGAAATCACAAAAACACACTGGGAATAATCTGAAAATGACTTTTTCTCGGACTAAAAAAAGAAAAGAAAAAGCCTGACAACAATAAATTAAGAAAGGGTGACCATTAACATGCGTAAGCTTTTTTAAAACAATTTGAAAGATTTGTGAGTTTATCAAGTTTGATTGCGAGTTTATTACCCGTTGAACAGCTTCAACGATTTCACTTGCGTTGATATAGCTCGTTATAACTCGTTCTTCATATTTATAGATGACCCAATGTGACGCATTCAGCGACTATGACACTCGCTACTTGACATGATCTATTACATACGTCTCAATGTTCAGTTTTCAATTAAGCACAATAAATATTCAAGAGCAGAGATTCTACGTTTTTTTATTCCAAGCCTGCGAAAGTCTGAGATTGCTGAACAAGTTGATACACATACATTTATCTGAAGGTTGCGATTAAGATGATATGAGAGATAATATAAAGTTTGTTATTATAACTTAGCTCAATAGGCTATAAGTATTGGTCAATTTTACATTGCTACCTGGACCCTAGTCCCATAGCATATCAGTCCTGAAAAATTTTACTCCATTTGTATATCGTCGGCCCAGAACTGTATCTGTTTTCGTCGGAGCTAAAACTATGACATTCAAAGAAAACTCCATTACAATATGAAACAAAAACCATAAAAATCTGCTATTTCCGTCCAAATTTGTCAATTCCCAGGCACTCGGCGTGTATTTTCTGGTTTTGGCGTGTATTTACTTGTTTTGGCGTGTATTAACTGGTTTTGGCGGGTTTTTCGCTCAATTTAATAGGTTTCTTGCAACGTTTTACGACTGTAAGTCATCGTCATGCTCAAAAAAGTCATCGCCCAAAACTTCAATTTTTTTTGAAATTTTCACATTCTTTTATGGTTTTGCTATGAACATCATGGGAATCAAACCCAAGAATACTCAGTCTATTTTTAGAAAAAGGTATCTATTGGACTTATACTGAATATCATGAGTTGAAAGATACTCTTATGATACCCTGATACCTCTTATGATACCCTGATACTGGGCCGATGATATACAAATCGAATACGTTCGATACGTGGCAATCGACACATTAATTAGGGTAGTTGATCAGCCATTCATCGATGATTTTTGACAACTTGTCAAAAGGGGGTACATTGGCCTCGCAATTGTCTCGAAAAAATTATTTATGAGTTCTCAATTCTGTTTAATTCATTCGTTTATATTTTGCTAAATAAGCTGGATGTATCTTCTCAATTGAATGTTACTAAGCTGAGTTCTGATTCTAGTTACTGCTTCAATTGCGTTTGACGACCTAAAGCGCTATAACTTTAAGTCAGGGCTTCTTAGCGTTCTCCCGTTTCATTTGATGTTGCACTTTTGTCCTACAAAAACTAAATTTATTGAATAAATCTTGCAAGAATTTTACACAGTGAGAAATGCATGACTTCAACGAAACAAAACGAAGAACAAAAACAAACTCAGAGAAAGGATCACGGAACTAGCCCTGAATCACATTTTTAATAATTTCAAAGGTGTATAAAAACAAAAAAAAATGTGGTTACAATCATTATAAAGGAACAGCGCAAAATGGCACCCTCAAAACTTAGTCTGAGAAAAAACTAACAAATTGCAGCAAAGATTTGAAATATTGAGAAATCTATTTGAAGCCGTCATTAGAAGTCCTAAATATCCATTACTTAATCTAAAAATCATCGAAACAAGCAATACATAACTTTACATAAATTTTTACATAAATAGTTGGTTAATAGAATGAATTACTGGCCTATTTCATTTTCATGCGTATTTAGCGACAATTAAAAACACATTCAATCTTCAATTATCAAGACTACAATACAACGTACAAAACCGAACTGCAAAGACAATTGAAACAAATCTGTAGCAATATAGTTAAAATCCTTAACTTTTCCACATACCGAATCACTTTCTTTCATACACCCTTAATGAAAACTTACGTATCTACTTCAGTGTGCAAAAGGGATATTAAAAAGAGGAAACAACAATTGAGAGCAAAACACAAAAATCGAGCAAGTATTGCTTTAAAACTTTTTTAACAAAAATCAATAAAATCATTCGTTACACAGGGAACATTTTTCAACTGAATACATTTTAGATCAACAGGCAAGAGACAATGAGGTAATAAAGATTACAAAAGTGTGGATATTGCTAGGAAAATACGCCATAGAGTTTCCGTGTGCGTTGGATATTAAAATTAGCAATAGTCACCTGGGTCGTCTAAGTTTTGCGTTTCTTCTGTATTGTGATTTTGTATTAAATTTAAGAGGGGAATACTGGTTTAGGATATTATCAATTGATAAAATTGTGGAAAAAAGCACGGCCTTTCTAGGTGTATTGGGTTTGAATGAAAGTATATATGTGTATTGAGAATTAAAAAAATATGGTGTGTGCGACATTTTGTTTTCAATTTGGTAATGTTTTTGCACCTTAGTGGCATTCATTTTCTGTATTTCATATTTCTCTTATAGGCGGAAGAAATGGTTGCTGCTGTACAGAAAAAATGACCTCCTATCACATACTTCCACTCCTCTTTTTGAATAAGGAATGAAAATAAAGAACTTTTTTATGTGAAGGCCTCGGTCGTTTAAGCGATTGTTAATTCAGTGTTGCAATCTATTTGTTATATAATGAGGTCACTACGTGCGAAAAAATTTGTTAGGGCAAACGACCAGAGAAAATATTCATGACAGCTGCTCATGTGTCTCTTTGTTTGTTGTTTTTTTATGTTTATTGCACAATAAAGAACCAATTTTGAGGCTCATTTGATAGTTTTCACGTTTTTCTGGCAGCCATACACATAGCATCAATTATTAAATCTTGATTGCCATACAGGGATGATACGCAGTCCTTGTATTACCTATACAAAATTATATAGAAATTTTTGGTAGTCTCACAAAAATCTGATTCAGTTCTCTAGCATGGTTACAAGGATCATTTTTGGTTGCACACAAGTCAAACTTAATAATATTGTCCATAAAATTTTTCCTTGGATCGGCCGCAAGGATCACCAACGGTTCCTTCATTTCGTACAAAGACTTTCAACCAGTCATGTTTCTTCTGATTTTGTTTGCTATTCAAAACCAATCTTTATTGATATTAGTCGTTCATTTCCTAAACACATATAAATGTTTGCAACATAAATTTGTTTCGAAATTATTTTGTAGCTGATTTTTTGTTTTCTTTTTTTTTCTGTAATTGATTAGATATGACACATTCAATCTGTTCATATTCGAAATGAGCTACGAAATTTGAAATAAAACAAACACGCGGTAAAATAATCTGCTCATATTTTTTGAAAGCACTTAGTTTCAAATTTGAAAAAAATATAAGCTACAACCAATAAAGACATTATTTTTGTTTCACCAGAAAGCTTGTGTGAACTTTCATTATTGATAGTGAGTGACTAGCAAGAAAAAACATAATTTTTCAAAATTTTAGAATCCATCTATTTTTACGAGAACAACGTATTTTGAAGTGATATTTTTGAAGCGAAATTCAATAATTCTAATATGGTTGGCGGTAATACGCTTTTTGAAAAATTTCTATAATGTGCAGCTGTGATTGTCAACGTGTTCGTTCATTTCAAACAAGTATCAAAATAATAATACGTTATGACTTGTATGACTTCATATATGATCCTTAAATGATTAAACAAATAGCAACATGGGTCAAAAACGGTCTTCAGAATTTTGCAAAATAAATTTCTGAGATAATTTTCTATTATTTGGAGCGTTTTTAGGAGCCTTGATATGCTCGCAAGATGTCGATTTTTTTCCAACCGTTCCTACAAAGCCAAAAATAGCGGCAACCCCCTTTGTTTAAGACCAAAAATTGCGATAATTTCATTTGTTTGACAGAAAGCAAACCTGCAATACTGAAGAACGCAAGTTTTTCTCCAACAGGGTTGAGAAAAACTCACACGTCCTATGAGTATTTCTGTTAGTCGCTTTCTACAGCGTATTTATGATGCTGTCTTGATTAATACTATCCTGATTTCGTATTCTATAATCATTTTTGTACCTAAATTGGGTTCAATTACTTTTCTAATTGTAAAGCAAATGTCACCTTTTCTCGGCTCTAACCATGGCTAGCATTTTGCCACTTGACAATATTGAGTTTTCCAGCATCGCGTGACCGAAGCAAGCGTGAACGGAGAATCAGCAGTACGAAAACGGGAACCAATTTCATTGGAGGACAACGGAGAACGAATTGTGAACGGTATTGCGTATGCTTACGGTCAAGCACCTTTCATTGTCAGTTTTCAACTACCAAAACCGGGAATGAAGCCGTTCAGTTTTTGCGGAGGTTCAATTTACAACAAAAGGACCATAATAACAGCCTCGCATTGTCTAAAACCAGAAGAGACTAATTTGCAAATAGCTGCTGGAGAATTCAACATCGATCAAAATGATGGCCATGAACAGGTTAAGCGGGTAGTGATACAAATACGACATCCTAGTTATGACTCGAAGACTTTCGACAATGATGTTGCATTGCTGATATTAGGCAACTGTTTCCTTTTCTCCTTTAGTAGTATAGTAAACTGCGGATAGTCTACCAAATCTCAAATGAACATATCTCACTCGCCTCGCTCGCTCGATATCTCCATTCAAGATCAGGTAAACTATCCGGCAGCCTACTAACGCTCGCTCAATGCTTCGCATCTCACCGTTCGTCGCTTCGCAACTCACTCTCGCTTACTACTAGCTCATGCTTCGCATTCGCTCTAGCTACGCTTACTATTGTTATAGGATATGTGTATATATAGAGTTCGCTTACTACTACACACTAAAAATTGAATGAATATGTTCACATAATGATAAAAATAGATTCATAATTGATTAAATATGTTCACATACTGTGGAAATTGATTAAATATGTTCACATACTTATAAAAATAGTTCGAATGCCTGTATATCCGCACTTTGGCAAGCATATAATTTTGAGTTTTATAATTGATTATATATATTCACACTCTGTCGAAATTTTGAATGCACACTAAAACTTAGTAGCTTTTTAATCAAATGTTCTCATGCACAATTATTATTGTAGAATAACTCGTTCTCTCAAATTATATTCTTTTTTTTGCTCTTGATTGAAATTTACTTTCCAACCGGGATTTGTGTGCAGCAATATTGCAACAGGATAATTCTCATCTATTTCTACCTGCTTTGAATATCCCTTATACACTGGGTTATATTCTTACATTCCTTAATATTTATTAAGAAACAAATTATTCAAATAACTTTTTATATTCTCAAAAATTTTTGATAAAATTTATTAATGATAGCTTCTCTCACAAATTCTGAATCTAAATTTTCAAAATCTTCCCATTCGTATTCCACTATAAATTTTCGACTCTGAAAATCCTTTTCTTCAGTTTCTGTCTGCACCTTTAATAATGAATTTTAAATTTTATCATCATAACATTCAATTTTCAAACAATCAAACGCTTTTTTAATATATTTTTCTTCATATTTTAATTTTTCAGGTAGAAATTTTATTGCTCCGGGATAATTTGATATAGCTGTTATGAGTATTTCATCATCACCTTTCAATCTATCACTAGCATATTTTATTGCATGTCCATTTTGTGTTACACCAACTAGCACCATTTCTTTATCATCCGAATATCGTTTTCCAAACCATCCCAGACAGTGCCCATTTCTTTCTAATATTAATTTCACATGATGTCTTTTATCTGTATCAGGGGGAATATTAAAATATCCATTTTTTATCGCTTCTATCAAAATCTCTTCATTTTCTTTTAATATTGGAGAAGCAAAATCTATCGCATCTCCATTTTGTTTTACAGCCTCCATAACAACTTCTTTATCATTTTTTAAATTATCACTAGCATATTTTAAATTATTTCCATAAAATTTAACACACATCATTACAACTTCTTTATCATTTTTCAAATTATCATCTGCATATTTTAAAACACATTTTTTTGAAAGTAATGTAAAACCTTCAATTGATAAAAGATTTAAAAAGTCTTTTTTATTAGATATCATTTATTACCAAACAATTTATTCAAATAGATTTCTTATGTTATTTAATTCTTCAATCATATTTCTAATAGAGTCAGGATTTAATTTATTTTTTAAAAAAAAGTCACCTCTAAAATTTACATTATTATAATAACACGCAGTTTCATAGATTAAATGATTTATCAAAATTTTATTAGATAATATAATTCTAGGAGTAGTTTTCACAGCTGCTAGAACGACTGTCTCATCTTGTTGTAGTCTACTACTAGCATTTTCTATAAGCATTCCACTATGTTCAATCGCCTTCATCACAACTTCTTTATCATCTTTCAATTCTTTACTTGCAAATTCGAACCATTTACAATTTCTATCAATTAGCTTTAATATTAAATCTTTATCAAAAATTATATCTACTTCATCATCGTTCTCAATCATATTTAGATAATATTTAATTATTGTTTCTTCCTTTGAATATGTAAAATTAGTTCGCTCATATGGATCTTCAATTTCATCACAATATTCATTCAAACACTTTTCAGATATTTCACACACATTAACAAAATCAATAAATTCTCGATTTATAGGTGAAGTACAATTCGAATTAATCCACTCAACTAAACATTTCTCTTCATACATATAACCATCACTACACATAACAGGATTTCTAATCCCAATACTATTGATAGGACACTTCGGTACCATTTATATATACACAATTATTTGAATTAAATACAGTTGGGAATAAAATTTTAGTAATTAAATTTGAAATCGATAACAATACTAATAATACAGATATTAAATACATAGCCAATCTAAAATTGTAAAATTCATTATCAGTTTGAAACATCATTTATATTGTTATAAATTTATCGTAATCTTTCACTTGCAAATCCAAATGCTCTTTTATCATATAGATATCCATCAGAACAGTATTTATATTTTCTAAACATACAGGACAAATTGATTCTAACATTTATAATTAAAATAAATTATTCAAATATAAATGAAAACGAAATTATATCCAAAATCACCAGTGCGAGTAGTAATATCAGGACCATCTGGTTGTGGAAAAACCTGTTTATTAACAAAATTAATAACTGAAATAATTAATGATTATACTGAAATATATATTTTTTCTCCATCAATCTATCAAGAAACATATTCAAAATTGATAGAATGTTTCGAAAAAAAAATACCACCAAAATCAATTCCCAAAGTTTTGAATAATAATAAATCTATTGATGACATTATTAGTGATGAAAAATTTAAACCTTCTGAAATCCATATATTTCCCTATCAAAACATCGATGAATTAAAATATCCAGAAGAATACGAAGCCGAATCAACTGCTATTATATTTGACGATCTCAATCAAAAAGAAATGGAAGATTCAAGAGTAGCAGCACAATTCAAAAGATCACCAAATAAAAATATTTCTGTTTTCATTATTAGTCAAGATTATTATGAACTACCAAAAAGAACAATAAGAGAAAACAGTAATGTTTTTCACTTATTCAGACCAAATAATAGTAGGAATGTTCAAAGTCTATATCAAGATAAAGCTAGTATGGATATGATTATTGATGAATTTAAATACTTATGCAATAGCTGTTGGCAAACTAAATTTCAACCATTGACAATCGATATGTCGAAAGATAAATATTGTGGAAGATATAGAGTAGGATTAGATACTATTTTTGTTCCTAATTCTGATCCGTTATTTTGAAATTATAAATGACGTTTTATTCTCCTAAGAATGATGAAGAGTTAGAAAAAATCAAAACAATTATCGAACAGAAAAAAAATATCAAAAAAATAAATCTCAATAAGAAAATACAGAAACAAACACTAAATTATGATTTAGCTGAGCAATACGCACCTATCACAGATCTCCAGAAAAAAACAACTGAAGATATTATGAAGGGTCAACAGGAACAAAAACTAGCTATTGAAGACCAAACAAAAGCAATTAGAGATCAAACAAATATAATGACTAATATGCTTCCGGAATTACCAGAAGAAATGCCAGCAACACCAGATAACGAAGTACAAATAAACGCTATTGATGGCGGAATTTCTGATAAACTTAATCGTATAACAGATAAAGGTAGCTATGCTAAATTTATTTTTATAAAAAATGATTTAAATAATTATTCTGTTAATGAAAAACCTTTTCAAATCATTGATAAAAAATTAAAATTTGATAATAAAGAAATATGAAATATCCCCAAATTTCTTCGAATTATTTAAACCTAACAATAAAATAACTGCTAATAATTTATCAATAATAGAAAGAGAAGCTCTCCTAGATTTTGTAGAATATGCGGGTGGGTTAGGTAGAGATGTGAAATCTAAATTTTATCAAGCTATTAAACTATCAGAAGCATTAAATGAAGAATATCATGATTCAGATTCCGATGGGAATGCAGAAAATTTTGCTGATATAGAATTACAACGTGAGGAAAATGATTTCAATAGAGCACTTGAAGGTAGAGGTGTTACTAACTATGTATTCTTATCATCAAACCCCGACACTCTTGTTGAAAGATTAGAAGTTCTAGTTGGTGAATATTTTGCAGGTAATAAAAATGCATACAGAGAAGCTTCAGCAATTTTACATGAACTCTTAAGAATGGGTGAACTTTCAGAAAATGAATATGAGAATGGAATGAATATTTTCATTGAATAAATGAATGAACTTCTACCAGTTTTAGATTCTATTGAAAAAAATACTCGCCCTTTACCACAAATTCCTAATGAAGTTAGTTTCAATACTGATTATTTTAAATTAACTTTTCAAGATAGTATTGACGTTTCAGATGGTGATTATATTATGGGAGTTACTTCTTTTAATACTTATAATTCTATATTCAACGTAAATTCTAAAAATAATAAAATTGTTTATCATGATGGAGTCGAATGGAGAGAGATAATTTTTCCCTATGGAGCTTATGAGATTGAACAGATTAATGATGAAGTTAGTAGACAACTTTCTCTCAAAATTGAATTTGAAGAAAGCCCCATAATTATTGAAGCTAACACTGCCACACTTCATTCTATTATTCATCTTAGTGATAATTACACTACCTAACACTCTTCGAAATCTTCTAGGATTTGAATCAAAAATCATATCAAATACATTTAATTATTCTAAGAATAAAGTTAATATTATCGATATACATCGTATTCATTTGTGTTGTGATTGTATAGTGGGATCTCTACAAAATGGTCAACCCTCAAATATTTTATTCACAATTATTTTAAATGAAGTTCCTGGTGCAAAAATTGTTCGTGAACCTAATCTTGTTCTTTATAAACATATATATAAAGATAAGATAGACAATATAGGATTTTGGTTTGAAGACAACAATGGAAATCGAGTTGAAATGCATGGGGAATTAGTTTAATTTACTCTTCACATGAAAAAGAATTCTTAACATATAAATGACTCTTAATCCAAATCCAAAATCAAAACCTATAATCCAACCAAAACCTAAACCAATAAAAAAGATTAAGCTCACTAAAGAAAATTATACTAAACTCAGGAAACTAACGGGAGGTGGTTTTGTTCGAACTTATAAACAATGATTTTGTCAATATAAATGGCTGAAAATTTTGTACATATTACTACATCAGAAAACTACCAATTGGATAGACCTGAAATAATCGATAAAACGAAATATAAATCAGATTTTGTTGCATATCGCCCGACTTCAATGGTGGCTGTTAATGGAACTTCCCCTTTCAATATTGTTATTCCTAGAGAAGATGTCTATTCAGATCCAAGAGATTCGTATATAGAATTAGAAGTAGAGATTGTTAAAAATACACCACCCGTACCACCTGCAACTGATCGGTATGCAAATGGGGACAATATACAACCGAATAATTTGTTTGGTATTAGTTTATTCAGAGAGATGTCATTAAAGTCATTTGGTTCAAAAGTATTAGAAACTATTGATAATGTTTATATTGCTAGTCTGATGTACAAACTTTTATCTGATAATGAAGAAGGTATGATGATTATCTATAGGAAAGATTCGGGTGATGGAACAGAAATTGATGAAACAAAACGTGATAGATTAATCAACGATACACCAGAAAAAGGTACAGTTTTTACTAGAATCTATTTGAAAGATGTTTTTGGTTATATAGCTCATCTCGATAAAGTAAATTATGGTCTGGGATATACTCTAACAATGAAACGAGCAGATATTGGCCAAAGTATATATAATACAATCGCTGGTGATGCTGCTGCTAGTGATGCTAAAATAGAAATTAAAGATATCGCTTGGTATGTTAGACATGATACCCCGTCATTTGATAATATCTCTCTTGTTAATGGACATATTCTAGCAAAAAAGAACACAGAATATTCATATGTAGCAAGAACGGTATCATCAAAACAAGTGAATTCAAATAATAAATGGAGAATGGAAATTGGATCTTTATATGGTATTGATATTCCGATATATGTTATTGTAGGATTTCAATCACAAGCAAGAACAGGTCCCAATCAACGACAAAATAATGCAATATTTGATAGGGTAGATGTTATTGAAGCTTCTTGTAATATTGGTTCAGTTAGGTATCCTGAACATGAATATCAAGTAGATTTTGATCGCAATATGTATAACGAACCCTACAATGAAATTCGAAGATTTTACAAAGACTATATTAAAGGTGAAGGATCACCAAACATTTCATTTAAAGAGTTTAAGGAACTTTATAACCTTTGGGTATTTGATCTCAGAAACCAAAAAGATAATCCTTCATCACAACCAATTTCAGTTGATTTCAAATTTAGAGCAGGATATGATGCTGTGGGTGCAGATTATCAAGCAACAGCTTAAATACTATCACAAAAGATTATTTCAGTATCAAGCGATGGTCAACGACAATTTGATATTATCTAAATGAATAGTTTTATGAAACAACACAATCTACAAAATAAGTCAACATCAGCAAAAAAAATAATTGAAGTTGCTAATAATATAGGTTTAAAAGATTTTAAAATATATATTAGAACTGATAAACTAACAACAAAACAAGGTATTATAAATTTAACAGAAAACCCCAATAAAGGAACTCACTGGGTAGCTTTCTATAGTTCAAATTATTTCGATAGTTTTTGTGTTGAGATTCCAAAAAGTATAGCTAATCAACTAATTGAAAAAAATGGGAAATGGTGTGAGTCTTATGTTAGTTCCAACTCAATACAAAATATTAATGAATTTAATTGTGCTAGTTATTGTTTATATTTCCTGTATTTAATGAATAGTGGTCAAAGTTTCAAAAAGGCTATTATGACGATAATAAATGACTGATAAATTTGGAAGACCAGTTTATAAGGGAAATAGTAATAATGCAAATGGTGTTACTAAGAGTTATGTTCGAGCGAATTATATTGAATCTGAAATGGAAGAAGATATTGATATGAAACAGAAATTCAAAATTATAAATTTAACAGAACCTACTAACTTAACTGATGCTGCTAACAAAGGATACATCGATAATAAAATTAATGAAAGTACATTACTAAGAATTCCAACATATGAACCACTAACAAATGATTATGTATCTCTAAAGAACACAACATCCAACAAAGTTATTGAATTAGCCACTACAAATTATGTTAAAGATGATATCTCAGTAAAAAATTACAATAAAACAAATAATATAATAGATTCTATAGATGTTGTTAATCATGATTTCACACCAACAGTTGTAACATTACCATCAAAACAATATATGGAAACAAAAATTGATAAAAGAAGTTTAATAAGAATTCCATATTATGAAGATTTCCAAAACGAATATATTCATCTTACAAACAACATAATCGGACAAGATATAGCTTTTCCAACCAAAGCATATGTTGATTCTAAGTTAAACAGAACTAGGAGATCAATAAATGAACATCCTGACATACTGCGTAAAGATTTGGAACACACATTTGGAAGTAAATTTGTATATAATAATTTTTATGAAATTTATTCAACTGGTAGAACTAATGTTAGTAGTGAGATTTCTCCAGATCACAGTTTTCTTGGAATACCATATACTATTTTCACAGTTACAGGACCAAATGCAAAAGTATCACAAATTCATATTTCTAATCTTAATGTGAATATTGGCTCTCAATACACACTACGATTTTTAATTAGATCACAATCACTGAAAAATATTAAATTTGGATTCTCAAATCAATTTTCAGAACATGTGTTGAGTTATGATTTCGAGCTTATTGAATTAACAGCAACACATACTGAACCTAATGACTTCGATGTGTTTATTGATTTGGCTTCTTTTTCATTGGGTGAGACAATAGAAATAGCTGCATTATATATTGAAGCATTAAACACTTCAGATCAAATAAATGAAAATATAGATTTAAAATTTCAACATAAAGTTATAAATAGTGATGATCCAACAGGTGAATATGATCTAGTTACTAAGCGATATATAGACTCACATAGTAATATTGTTTATAATAACAAAATAAACAACTTTAACAACAATAGACTAACAAATATTGCAACCCCAGTTAACACTAATGATGCTGCTACAAAAAGTTATATTGATAGTGATTCAACAATTGTTAGAAATAACAAAAATAACAATTTCAATAATAACAGAATTATGAATATTGGAAATCCAGTAAATGCAAATGATGCTGTTACTAAAAGTTATATTGATAGTGATTCAACAATTGTTAGAAATAACAAAAATAACAATTTCAATAATAACAGAATTATAAATATTGGATATCCAGTTGATGATAAGGATGCTGTTACTAAAAGTTATGTTGATGATAATGTAAAAGCCGCTATCTCAACACATCCATATGTTCTGAAATTTCAATTAGAGAAAATCTTTGCATCACCACATATTTTTGACAACTATTATAGATTGAAATATAATGAACTCCCTTTCGATGGTGGTAATAATACAACAAGTTATACTGTTAATGATATTTCATTCTTAGGTGAAAAATACGAACGATATAAGTGCATAGGTGTTAATAGTTATACAATGCATATTCCAAAAAATAATCTACCAGAACTAATACAAAATAAAACTTATAAGATGACATTTATCATGCGTGGTGTTAATAGCAGTATTGGTAAAAGAGTTGGGCTTGGTATTTGGAAAGAAACTGGTCAATCACAAAAATTTTCTATATTGAAAGAATCTTGGTCGTTTGCAGAAAGTGAAGAAGTTGTTAATAATTCTATTCATTTCAATTTTTTCTTGAGATTAAATGGAGAAAGTGCTAATCTCGCTGTAAATGATGAACTAGATGTTGCTGCTTTATATGTTAAAGAAATTGGTACAATCAACAATTTCAACGACATGAGAATAACCAATGTAAAAGATCCTGTTGACCCACAAGATGTTGCAACTAAACAATATGTAGATAATCGCAATCAAGTTATCGAAATTAAATCAAAAACTATTATGCTATCTAGTGGAAGAATAGTTCGTGCAGGTTTAAGTGGCTCAGTCAATACCACTATGACTCAAAATATTATAATTAACGGTAGTAGTGTAACAAGTTTTACTAAACCTTCGGGTGAAGATAGATCTATAACTATATTTCAAAATCCTATTGAATTAACAAATGGTGATGAAATAACTTTCCATTCTAGTAATAGTATTGATGTTTTTGCAATTTGGGTTGAAGTTGACTTGTAATTTGCTTAGATAAATGGATAACTACTATGTAATTTTCAGAAATGGTAAAATGATCGATTATCAATTGAAGGGTAATCCAGTAAACGCAAATAAAGATGATACTGTTATTGAAATTAAATTCGATCCAAATCTAACAAAATTATCACTCGATGAAAATAACAATATTATTCAAACAAATATTATATCGAATGATAAGGGGATATTACAACTAGTAATGAAATATTTGCTAACCAATAATATATTCAAATATGCTAATAAAGTTAACACTGGAGAACTAGATTATAACAAATTTATAAAACATATAGAAAATAGTCTAGATTTTAAACTATTAAATGACTAATACCTATAAAGACTTAAACAAAGATATTGAAGCAGATCTCATCTCAGTTAGATCGAAAAGTGAAATACAGGAGTTAAAATATAATTATTTGAAACTGAATTATGAGGGTGTTGTTAAAAAACTAATCGATGATGAAGAGAAATTCAAGAAAAAATACAAAGCCCTAAACACAAAGAAAGGTATTTCAATTGTCGCAGGTATAATCAGTGGAATCTTAGGTGTTAGTTCTGGAATAACCCTGACAGCAACAGGTGTAGGTGCGATCGCGGGTGTACCAATTATAGCATCGTCAGGTTTGCTAATTTCAATTGCAATTACAATTATAAATGAATATATTTCAAAACTGAAAGAAAGATATCTTCGATTAAGAACATTTACTAATAAAATAAGGGTCGACTATGAAAAAGTTTTGAAAAAATCATTGGCTGACAAAGTTATTGATGAGAAAGAGGGTATCGAACTGAAGAAATTATATGAATTTTACTTGAATAATCAGAAGAAAATTATGAGTGAAACTAAAGTTAGTGTTGAAGATATTTTTGGTAATATGGTTGATAATGTTATCAGCAACGAACAACTTCAAAAATTGAGTAGTTTTTTTAGCAAAAATGAAATAACCATATCGATTAGAAAATCTTTATTTAAAAAGAAGATAGATATTAGCTTAAAACATATACACTCAGCGAGCGTGGCATCTGCACCAGAATTACCACTATATGACGAAATTGTTTGAAATTTAAATTATTATATAAATATGATGGAAAAACAGTGCGGTGATTGCAATGTTGTAAAGTCGACCATTGAATTTTACAAAAGAGGTATTAGTAAAGATGGTTTACAATCTCGATGCAAAAGTTGTGATGTTGAAAGATATAGAAAATGGGTTAATAAAAATAGACTTCATCATAACGAAACTAAACGAATATATCATAAAGAACGGTTAGCAAATGATATTAACTTTAGGTTAGCAAATAATCTCAGAAACAGATTCAGAAAAGCATTGTTAAGACAATTAACCTATAAAAACGATAAAACAGAAGATTTATTGGGAATTTCATATTCAGAATTCAAGGAATATATTGAGTTTTTGATGAAAGATGATATGGGATGGGACAATATTCATCTTGACCATGTTCGTCCATTAACAACCTTCGATTTAAAAGATATTGAACAACTGAAAGAAGCTGCACACTACTCTAATATTCAACCCTTACTAGCAAAAGATAACCTAACAAAAGGAGATAGAACTCACGAACATGATATATGGTCACAATCAGAAAAACTATATGATTATGAAAATTATAACTATTATTCTCAGGTAGTAAATGACTGAAACATATTGTGTAGGCGGGAGACATTATTCAAACACAATTAACGAAACAAAAACTGAAAAAATCAATCCTAAAACTAATAAACTTATAATAATCATGAAAGGAAAATGTACAATCTGCAACAGAAACAAATCAAAGATTTTAACCAAATAAATGACGCGAGGTACAAATTTTCTCAAAAATTCAAAATGTGTATGCGGTAGAATTGGTGCTGCAAATAACCCTTATGGTCATATGAGTGGTAGTGGTAAGCTATACTTAAAGGGTAATTGTGGTTGCAAAAGAGTAAAAAGCTTACCTTACACTCACCAACAATTAGAAATGGAAGGTGAAGGCATTCGTAAATTTTTCAGAGGAGTTTATAATAAGGTATTAAAGCCAGTTGGTAAGAAAATAATCGCTAATCCTGGTAGAGCTTTACAGATTGCGACACAATTGGGCGCTGCAGCTGCGTCTAAAAATCCAAAAGCTATTGCAAGTGCTGGTATGCAAGCTGGTAAGTTTGGTATCACTGGCAAAGGAGTGAAAATTGGAGATCTAACAACTGGTGGGGCTCTTTATATTTATCGTTAATTTAAATGAAGAAGGACTCAACCAAAATATTCATTGATGAAATTTATGATAAACCAGCAAAAAAGATTTATCCTACAAATAAAACTATTGTTAAAAGGATAGATGATACTTGGAGTTTAGACCTTCTCGATCTCGTAGATTATGGTGTGAAAAACAATAGAGGTTATCGCTATGTTTTGGTTTGTGTTGACAACTTTTCAAAGTATGGATGGACAATTCCACTGAAAAATAAATATGCAACCACGATTAAAGAAGTATTTGAACAAATAATAACAAACTCAAAAAGAAAACCAAACTTAATTGAAACTGATGATGGAAAAGAATTCGCTAACAAAATCTTCGAAACTTACTTAAAATCTCAAAACATTAAAAGATATTCTAGATATACATCGAAAGGAGCAGTTTTTGCAGAGAGATTTAACAGAACTATAAGGAATCTTTTGAAGAAACCAGTATTTGAAAATGGTGATGCTAACTGGATCGATATTCTTGACTCAATAATCAAAAAATATAATAACACTGTTCACAGCTCAACAAAGATGACACCAATTCAAGCTTCTAAAATTACTAATCAAAAGAGAGTATTAAATAACTTGCAAGATAAGCGGAAAAAACAAAAACCAAAATTTAAATTAGGAGACTTAGTTAGAACCGCTGACATTGATAAAACTTTCTCCAAAGGTGATACTACAAATTGGAGTAATAAGCTATATATGATAACAGAAGTAATTCATGAGACAATACCGACTTACCATATTGATTTTTTGCCTGAAAGATATAATCAATCGATATTGAAGAAGTCAAAAGTATCACTTATGGAAAATGATCAAGTTATGTCAAATCTAAAAATAATTTGAATAAATTTATCTATACTAAATGAAATACATAAACGGAACATTTTATAGAGAACTTGAAAATGAAAAATATATAATTCATGATGGTAAAATTATGTTTGAAACAAAAATGCCAAAATCCTTGAAAACTAGATATGAAATTATGTTTGATACAAAACTTACAAAAACACAAACGGTAGTAGAATTAGACGATGGGACACTACAGTTATTGGAATCACAGAATCAAAAAAACTTACCGAAGATGAAATAATTATGAAATATGCTACAATGTGCGTAAGTTGCAACAAACGATTTTTCATTGAATTTCCATATGAATATAGATGTTTAATCTGTAACGCTAAAGCAATAAAACCAAAACGAAAACTAACAAAATTACAAAGAAAAAGACGAGCTAATTTCAGTAATAGATTTAAATATGCAGAGTTGAAAATATCAGTTATTTGTATGGATGTTATGCAGCTCTATCGTGAGTCAAATCCAAATTTAATTGCAGCAATTTTATTATTACTGAAGAAATCGAAATTAAATTTTAATGATATTTTATTTGAAAAATATTGTAATATGCTTGATAATTTAGGCTCTAGTGTGGTTTTAGATGCAAAAGGTGTGTGGGTGTTTGGATATGAAGCATTAAGACTCGTTAAATGGTTACAATCAGATAAGTATTATGATAACATTAATTATTTTGATTTAATTTACACTATAATGAATAAAGACAAAAACATAATAATAACTTTAGAAGTTTTTGATAGTATAAATGAGCTTACCAAGTGACTCCGAAACAATATATAGTGATAGTGATTACTCTGAGGATGAATCTATACATGATTCTGATTTAGATTTTATCGATGACTCTGATCTCACAAGTAGTGATGAATCAGATAGTAGTGATGATGAAATTTTGAATGATAAATGTACTATTTTCAAGTCTACAGTAATAGTTCGCTAATGTATTACTCGAAAGGTGAGTCGGGTGAGAGTGTGGAGCTTGTAAACAACACTAATTTTGATTTTGATTATGTAGATAAATTTGGCTACCAAGTATACTTATTCAAAGATTCAAAACTATTAAATATTTTATTTTGAAAAAGTTATTTGAATAAATTATTTCCTAATAAATGAAGACTACTGAACAAAATTCAAAAAGTCAAGTCGATGTAGGTGAATTCCTACGTATGAGTGAAAGACAAAATCGCTCTAGACGAATCCCTGAAGATATAGATCTTGGTGAATTCTTTAGAATAGCCGAAAGTAGATCTAACAGAATAGTCAGAAAAAATATACATGAAATTAGAGAAAAAATGAAAGAAAGCAAAGGTTTTGATTTAGTTGGAAATATAAAAATTAATGGAATATCCAAAAAAACTAATATGAGATTCAGATCGGTAAAAGATTTCGAATCTTACATAGAAAAAATAGATGAACATTACGACGGAGATGAAGTTATTTTCACAGGTGATAGTATCGAATATGATGTGCCTGAATTCAAACCTGTTAAAAGAAGTAATTACGGAAAAGGTACTAACTGTTTAGCAGATATAGAAGAATTTCATGGAGATAAAAGCTTCATTCCAAGTGGTAATAACTGTTTTCTCAAATGTATAAATTATCTAACTAGTAAAGACTATAAAAACGAATATTTTGAATTCATTCGGAATGAAGACTGTAGAAAAAATGTAATGACTTCAGCACGAGTTCAACCATTTGTTACTAAGCACGGAATAGATGTTGGTATTTTCAATGGAACACAAATATTACCTAAATCTGTTAAAGAACGAAGAAAATGTCTATATCTTTACAAGAATCATTTCTGTGTAATATGGGGTGATTCTTTGAAGAAAGCTGTTAAAGAAACCGAGCTTAATTTTAAATATATTAATAATAGAGTTAATAAATTAAATTCACAGAATTTCAAAGAATATAAATTTAATCCTAAAACAGTAGAGTCGCAAGTAAATAATGTCTGTGTTTACGATATTGAAACTTTCAATAGAGAACGAGCTGTTCCGTATGCTGCAGGTTATTTCCCGATTTCAAAGATGGGTATTAGCAAATATAGTAGAGATTTAACAAAAGAAGAAATTCAAAAGTATCTAGACGATGTGAGAATATTCGATGGTGAAGACTGCATAGAAAAAATATTCAAAAAGTTGCGGGATGTGAAAGGAGAACCAAAAAAGATTGAGAAGAACGGAAAAGAAATAATCGTAGAATATGAACTAAAAATGATTGCTCATAATGGTTCTGGTTTTGATAGCTGGATAATCTTAGATAATTTACCTGAATGGGCACGAATCACTAGTATGATCAAGACTGGCAAGGGAATAATTAATATGAAAATCTATAACGGTATGTGCGATGTTAAATCTAATAGCAAAGGCAAACCTCAATATTTAATATTTAATTGTAGTGCAAATCATATGAAATCTTCACTTAGAAAATTAGGTGAAACTTATAAATTACAAGCTGAAGTATTGAAACAAGAAATTGATCATACTGAAATTTATGAAGACACTTGGCAAGACCAACAACCTATTTGGTAACCATATTTGAGAATGGATATTCTAACACTAGCTATTATATACGCAAGATATTCAATGAATATGCAATCAATTACTGGACTTGGAATGAAAGATTGTCTATCATTGCCTTCTTTGGGATGGAAATATTTTAATTCGAAAAGGGACCAACCAGACTTAATTGAACCTATTTATACTTATACTGATAAATGTATGAGGTATTTTGTTAGACAATCTATCAAGGGTGGAAAAGTCGGTGCTTTTAATCAGATCTATGAATCAGAAATTTCTGATAAGATATTTGATATTATAAAATCTGAATTAGCCATCGATGGGAATAAATATGAAATTTTTGAGAAATACTCTAGTTTTATAAAAGCATATAGAACTAAATATGAAAATGAATATGAATCAAAATTTGATGATTATAGACTTATTAAACAAAAAGCTAAAGACAAATATGTAAATGAAAAACTCAGTGAATTATCAATATCTAAGAAGTTGCGAGAGTTAAATAGAGACAATCTATTAATGGCATTTGATGCTACTAGTCTATATCCAAGCGCAATGGTCCTAAAATTGAAACTGGTTATGCTTTCACAAAAGATATGTCTTCAGATATTATTAATCAGTTCAATTCAGGCAAGACACAATTTGCATCAGCAATACTCAAAGTAAAATATTATAACCCAAAAGATCTTGTTATTCCACATTTGCCTGTTAAAGAAGAAGTGAATAAAATTGAAGTTAATAGATTAAGAAATGGATATATTATTGATACTCTCACAAGTGTAGACATTGAAGAAATTGTAAAAATTGGTGGTAAAGTTATTGAAGTATATGAAGGTGTGCTTTACAGAGAAAATTTCAAAGAATCTCCATTCAAAGAATTTATTAATAATTTGTTCGAGTTAAGAGCTAAAAATAAATCTGAAGGTGAAGATATTCTGCAAGAAATGGTAAAATTGATTATGAATAGTTTATATGGGCAAACTATTAGAAAGGATATCGAAGAAGAGTTCTGTTGTAAGACTGAACATTGGATGAAAACTGAGTTTGATGAAAGAGTTAAAGACTATTGGAAATTAGCAAATGGAAATTATATTGTAAAATTGAGTTTAGACGAAGGTATTGACAAAGAAACTGAGGACAAAAATACTATGCCATCTCAGTTGGGAGCATTCATTCTGAGTAATAGCAAGCGAATTATGAACAATTTTGTAAGAATTATAGACGGTTTCAAAAAAAATAGTGCGTATTACCAGGATACCGACAGCCTGTACATCGAAAAAAAATATTGGAATATATTAGATGAGAATAATCTTGTTGGAGAGAAATTAGGTCAAGGTAAAAATGATTATGGTAATGGTGGTATTTTTTATGGACTATTTTTAGCACCTAAAATTAAATATTGTTTGACTATTAATGAATATGGAATTATAAATGAGAAAAAGACATTCAAAGGATTTGGTGATATTAATCGGTTGTTAGATACTAAAAAGTATTTTGATATGTATGAAGGTAAGCCTGTTGAAGGTAAGTTTCCTATCAGCTGGAAAAAATCGTTCGATTCAGGCGTAATTATTCCTTCTAAGAAGAGAGATTGTGAAGAATGCAATGATAATGAATTATGCGAGGAATGTGATTCAATAATTAGACAGAATAAGAAGTTTCAACATAATCTCAACGAATTAAAAAGACAAGCTGCTGACAAAAACGGAATTATGAAACCTTATTATATTGCATAATTTTATTCAAAATGTCGACAGAGTGTGAATATATATAATCAATTATAAAACTCAAAATTATATGCTTGCCAAAGTGCGGATATACAGGCATTCGAACTATTTTTTATAAGTATGTGAACATATTTAATTAATTTCCACAGTATGTGAACATATTTAATCAATTATGAATCTATTTTTATCATTATGTGAACATATTCATTCAATTTTTAGTGTGTAGTAGTAAGCGAACTCTATATATACACATATCCTATAACAATAGTAAGCGTAGCTAGAGCGAATGCGAAGCATGAGCTAGTAGTAAGCGAGAGTGAGTTGCGAAGCGACGAACGGTGAGATGCGAAGCATTGAGCGAGCGTTAGTAGGCTGCCGGATAGTTTACCTGATCTTGAATGGAGATATCGAGCGAGCGAGGCGAGTGAGATATGTTCATTTGAGATTTGGTAGACTATCCGCAGTTTACTATACTACTTCCTTTATCAACATAGTTCCTACTGAAAAAGATAAAAAAAATTACCTTATCGCAAGTATCTCTACCATTTAACTATTTTTGTTCTTGTTCCGACCTCGACTCCTTTCAGTGAGGGATGAATTTATATATTCAACTTTTTTGTTCAACCAGTATTGGCCGTTCGATACAATAATTGTCAAAAGTTGTGAGTGGTATATAGCTAGAAAGCCCATCAAAAGTAGAATATTTTTATTACAGGGTTTTCAAAATTTTGTCTTTTTCAAGGAGTTGGGGTTTAAAATTATTGTGAACATTGCGAGCAAATTTTCCGTGTTTAATGTTTTTAAGGTGTTTCGTATCGTATGAACAACCAATTATACCAACAAAAAAAGGTTCACAAAATCTCCGAATAACAATAGGGATGTCTCAGCTTGCATACATAAATTACGTGGCCAATTTCCAATAAGTTAAATTTCAATAAATTTTAGGTTTTTTAAATCGGGTGACAAAACTCTTTTCATGGAACTGAGCTCTATCCCTAGAAAAGAGAAAAGGAACGAAGAATCAAGTGTACAAAATTTTAGACCAACATTCACTCAAAAACCGCCTCAAAAATCCGCTTTAAAAATATTGTTCAATAAACAAAATTGTCAATAAAAAAACAAACAAATTTTTATAATAATGGTTTGTGTTGCATCAAATAAGCTGGAGTAGCCTTTACCTCTAAGAGAAAGTCTTATAAGGCTGTAAATTAACAGTTATAGATACCCGTATCGTTCCAGGGGAAATTAAGGGATCGAAAAAGGGAAACAGTCGCCAAGTACAGATTCTGATTTGGAGTTTGGCAAATTCGTCCAGCCAATTCGGTTGTCACGGTCAGATCGAGATTTTTGTTGGTGGTATTATGGCTACATATTCGGATGGGGGTACAAACACACAAATGGACATGTTTCCGACCAACTATTCGGGGCTCAAGTGCCTATGTGGTCACACCAGGTTTGCAAATGAATGTTTTCCTTAATTAATTTCTCATTCATTACGTAGGAAACAAACTTTTGGGATTTAAAAAATAATCAGTTCTTCGCTTAAACAAATTCCGTCAGCCAAGAACCTGATTATGCAAAATTTGTTGTTTATTATTTAAGGTATCTTTGAGATGCCAAATTTTATCACGAGCCCAGATATGGGTAGGTGCTAATCAGTAATTTGTCTTTTCAACCCGCAATTAGTAACCTGTGGGAATTTTTATATAATTATCCATCAGGTATTTTTTTCATTTCTGATTTATTAACATCCTGGATAACATTACATATAGTCTCGTAACGTTAAAAGCTCTTTGGTACGTTATTAGACATATTCAATTTTGAGTTTGTGAGAAAAATTCTGAACGTGAACAAAATCTTTGTTTTCATCAAATGGTTTGATAATCTTCGTGTAAGATTCTTGTACGATTACCAGGATAGCAAAAAAGGATAGGACAAATGTGACACGCTTCAAAAACCTGGGAGAATATATATTAACGATAAATGATTACAAGGTGTTTATGTATGATCAAAGTAAGTTTATCAGGAAATCATATATTCATTTAACGACAACCGACTAGAAAATCTTGCATGATCCTTGAAGGATAACTGAGGTATCACTCTAGGATGAATTACTTCTGGGCATTATTGAACTATTGTCAGAATGAAACCAAAACAACTGCAATAATTTGAGCTCGTGAGCGAAGCCAGGTTATGGCTATTATGGAAAAAATATGCAATTACAAGGGAAGAGATGGTCAAAAACATCAGTTGTTCGAGAAGATAAACAGATTGCTCTAACAACGAGTTTTGTTCCCATCAAAATTTAGAAAACGGATTTTCAGCAAAAAAAGTTATTTATTTCCTCCAAAATCTATATTTGTGTTTTTATATATTCTGGGTATTAATTATAGTGCATTATTATCAAAAGAGAACAGTTCCGAAAACATAAAAAACTTTGGCCAAGATAGAAATGGTTTTTTGAAGGAAAATAGTCTGAACCAAAGTTTTAAATAATAAATTTAGCTTCCTATGACTGGATGACGAGCAACATGCTATGTGCTGGCTACTCGCAAGGGGGCACAGACGCGTGCCAAGGAGACTCTGGTGGCCCCTTAGTCGGTTGGTTCGGAGACTCAGAGCCAGAGTTAGTTGGGGTGGTATCATGGGGTGAAGGATGTGCAGAACCGAAGCATCCAGGTGTCTATGCCAAGGTGTGCAATTATGTTGATTGGATCGAGGAAAATGCAGCGTAAATGAGGAGTTTAATTACTGATTATATAAGTTATAACTTATAAATATAACCGTATGATGGACTTCTGATTTTCAACATAGTTACTAATGGATTGATTTGAGGCCGATTGTAAAAGAGTGTCAAAAATTAGCAGTCTATAGTGTGCCCATTTTACAAGCGAACGTGATTTAATGTCCATTTTCTGTCAATTCTTATCTGGAACTGGATAACCCAGTTGAAGTTTTCTTCAAAAAACATTAAGAAATGATTGTTTTTGATCGGTATTTTTTAGGAAAAAAACGGTCAAAGTATTTGTGGTTTTTTGACTGACTTGACCGTTTTCTATCGTTTTTCTTCGGCTAATAGGTAGCTAGATGAGTTATTGAAAATTTCAGTTACTGGACAGTATTATTGGCAGTTTTACTCGTATTGTCTCTTTAAGTAACGGTCACATAATCACTTGCGACTGTAATTTAAAATTATTAAATACGTAATTGCATGTTACAAGTGAGAGCTGAGAGGTACTAAGCTTCATTCTGAATTTCCACATTTCTGAATTTTGTCAAGTTAACAGAAAACCCCACATAATTGTTTTTGGTCTAATTCCGAGAACAAAAACGCTTTTTATCCCTAGTCCAACTCCGACAGAGTTATCTTCCCTGAATCTTGCAAGACTCTTACTGGTAAAAATATGTATAAGCTTGAAAGAGCATTGCAAAAAAACTTTTTAGATTTTACAAGATTTTGGACACAGGGGATCGCAGTTTTAGAAACGCTCGAATTCTCAGCTGATCTGAGTCCTAATAATATGAAAAATGATAGTGCAACTTTCTAACTTGACATGTATTACCCTTAGGTTGTGAGACCCCCCTCCCCCAAACTGACTTACAGAAACATAATTTGAATGAAAAAATTCTAGCATAACATAACCGACTAACGTTCGGCGAATTGCTCTCAAACGACCGGCAAGCTGTTGTCTTCGGTAGTAGTAGGCTGGAGATTAGAGTTGCATAAGGAGGGGTGGGTTGCGGGAGGGGTGGGCAAGCGGAGCAGGGAGAGGGGTATCATGCGTTGAGGGGCCAATTTTTTAAAGATTATAGCCACCTTTCACACCGAAAACAGAAAAGCGGTTCCTTGTTCGATAGTGCTATAATAAGCCGTAGCGGTATAAACGGAAAAATTTTCCGTTCACCCTGCTGTCAGATATTATAATTGTTGGGTCAATTTAGCGCTTTTTTAAAAAAAACAGTTTAATGGCCTTAAATTGGCAAAACCCAAACGAAAGTATTCTATTAATAAATTTAATAGTAAAAATCTTTTTTTCGGAATACTTAGTTCTCTACATTTATATTCTTAATTTCATAAATTGCTCTGGTTCTGCAAAACACTTCATTTTTGTAAAGCATATCGGACGTAACGCACAATTGGAATTTATAAAAATTCGTTCTGTGTGTGTATCTATGTTCCAAAACTTGTTTAGTGTAGTGGCAAAAAATCTGAAACTTCAAATGATTTTGGTCAAAGAATTAGTTCAAAACAAAGAGAAAACGCATTACAAAGACCCGAAACATTTAATCTGTTATACTTTTGACAATAAAACGCTTCAAATTTTTTCTTTTAAGTTTTCATAAATTGCGCTCAGTATCTTTTTTATCGTATTGTTGCACCAATGACAAGCAGAAATCAGACAAGAAAGAGACTACTTCGTTTTATAAACAACAACTGCATCGAAGTGAAGCAGATTGTAACTTTAAAAGTATGTTTTTCTGTGGATTGTTTTCCTTTGACTTTTAAATCTAAATCCTAACTATTCTTTCACAGTGAAGTATATTCTTAATCACTTATTTCTAGTTAAAAGGCGTTTCGTTGAAGCAAAAAAAAAACAAAAACGGATTTAAAATATCGAGCTAATGAACTTTTGCCACATTTTTTCCTTTTACATGCCATAATGGATTAAGCTGCCACTTCAACCTATTTTTTTTTTACTAAATTCGGTTTCTTCAGGGTTTTGTTGTTCAGTTATCTGTTATCTAGTTCAGTGATGAAGCAATGCAATAAAGCAAAACAAAAAATGGTTTGCAACTGCTTCTCTCGCAGTTGAAAAATGAGAGAAAGAAATGATTTCGTCAAACTCATATGAATATTTGATATCTGTTTTGCGTCGTTTGACATATACTAAATTTCACTTCCGTGACTAGTTTGAATTCAAAAGTTCGAAAAAATTTTGCTCGAAGCTGCTAATTTATGCTATTGATTTAATCGAATAATTTATTGTTTCCGTTTTGGTGTGGTGAGACTAGATAATAAAACAAAATCTACCAATAAGAAAAAAGAAAAAGCTGAAAAACTGTTTATCTGCAGAAAATGAGTTGATTTAGAGCTAGGGATTTTACATTTTTTGTTTCAAGTTTATCAAAGAGGATTTCTAAGAAAGTGTAAAAACTTATATTAAACAAATATTTTATTTGTTTTGCTTACACCAGGAGGCGCAGAAACCATTCAAAATCAATCATGAATGGAATTTATCCGCTGTTCAACATTCAGTGATAATATCTTCTACCCACAACTAAGGAAACCAAAATTTAAAAGGCGAGGTGTGGCAATTAACCCGTAATAAAAAATGTTTTTCACATAACGGTTGATTTTTCGACTGATTAAACGTTCTTATTCAGACTTAAAAGCGTTACAAACTATCTTGTCATCTCAGTGAAATAATGTTTCTTTAATTTTACTGAAGCAATTTTATTTCACCAGCAAAATCAAGCAAAATATACTACTGAACATTGCAGATGCCAAATTAATCATTCGGTCTTAGATTTTGGAAAGGAAATTGATTTAAAAGTTTTTAAGAAAAAAATGCAGAAAAACTGTGAAAATTGTGCTTTTCAATTCCTCTCATAAGTCATAATAACTATATATCATCTGTCTATATAATTAATCGATATCAGTCAACAATCGACTTTGCTAATTGTCAAAACTATGACAACCAAATTCTTGTGTTCGAGCCAAAAGGCTGGAGAAATAACGCTTGTTGAAGCCAATCAGCAATATCCCATCGAACCAATTACAATTTCGTCTCTTACAAATATTTCGAAACAGAAATTTTGGGATACTCCTTATTGGTATAGAATGTATTAGCCATTAACTGACAGTATTTGAAACCATATTCTACATGACTCAGTTAATTCATAAATAGTAAACCACTAAATTACTGCTCAAGGCTATGTCAGCGTGCAACAAAAAACACTAAAACTGAAAACTATAAACTTGTCTTTTTGACCTTTTTTCTTTTGCTAAAACTGCACAATTTTTTTAAAGAAAATGCAATAATTTGCACAAATAAGTGAAAAAAATGTGGTTTTCCCATTGAATCTGCGTAACTAGAAGAAGCAATGTGCTCACTGTTCAAAATTTTGTAATCACTATTTCCAAATAAAACATGCAAAAATTAGGATTATGAAATAAACTCTACATATTGTCGCAATTTTTATATACGACCTTTTCTCAATCCCAGTAACAAATTTTTCTCATCTTGAAGGGATTACTTATGCATTGGTAACTAAGGAGTTGTATGTACTCATAGTTGAAAAATTGATTATCACTGTTTCGTATGTAACAAATGCAAAAATTTACTCCAGATAGTTTTCTTGTTTTGATAAAAGCTATGCATCAATCTCTAGTTAACCAATTGCTCATAGATGGATTTTTAAGTTTGGAGATGCCGAAATATTTTTGTCCAGTGGTTTTTGAGATAAACTGATCGAAAATACGTAGTTCAAAACTGTTCAAAAACACGGCGAATCAATCCGATAGACCGAAATAATATAATAGACATGAAATAATTGAAGCTATCGATAAAATGTCAACTTCCTTTAGAAAGCAGTTAGCTGTAAAAAGTTCGTTATCAAAAGCATCATCTAACATACAAAAAATTAACTTTCCACTAAGACTGTGAAAACTTTTTTCTTGGTGAGTTTGTTGATTTTTAAATTGGTTACTTTGGTCTTGGTTTCTGAAGTAGTAAGTCTGTTTAGTTACCTACCCCTCACAGTGACAATATCATGAAACGAGTGCCCCAAATTATGTATGAACAAAATGATGTTTGACTCCATCTTTCGCATCACGTATGAACAAAACGCATAATCAAATCCCAAAAGACAGGTAATAATCATGATATTTCCTCCCACGCCGATTGTAATTAGTACAATATAACCGATTACTAAATGGTTAGTTATAAATGACCAGATGAAAAGGTCAAATATGAACCACTGCATAAAAAAACGCAGCATAGCTTTGAACTTGATCCCGACTTCCTGGGTGCAAATTGTCTTCTCTGTTGGTAGTGAAACTAGTTTCTATCTGAAGTTTCAATTTCTGAGAGAAAAAATGGATCAACTCCGCAAACTCTCGGGGGGGGGTTCAAGGTTAATGTTAAAGATAGGAAGTGATGAGGGTTAAGGAAAAATTGAAAAATTGCGGTTTATATCACCCGAGTCGGAAAAAAAAATTCATGTTACGTCTTGCAAGATTCTTGCAAGATTCTTACAAGATCTTGCAAGATTTATTTTTTCTTGCAATATCTTGCAAGAATCTTGCAAGAAATAACTTTTTCTTGCAAGATTCTTGCAAGAACTTGCAAGATTAACTTTTTTTGGAAGAAAAAAATCGGCTCAAAAAACATTTAAAAAAACATAAAAAAGAGCTCAAAAATAGCCGACAGAGCCGTCATAGGTCCTTATCCTAAGTCCTATCCTAGCAACAAAACCTTTTGAAAACGTCAACAATTAAGTCTAAAAAAATAAAAAAGCATCACAAAAAGAAACAAAGACATCTATCACATGAAAGAAAGTCCTTCGCGCCATTTCTTCTTTTCTTCTTTTTTAATTTTTTTTCTTTTTCTTCAAATTTCTCTTTTCTTGATCGTTTTTCGGGTGCCGAATCGTCAATACACAATTATATAACATCGGAACAACCTTTTTAAGCGGTTTTACTACCCTGTACAGGGGAATTTGGCCCTATAGGGCCAAAAAAGGTGCGGTCATGGATACACACTTTTTTTCAGTAAATCTTTGACATGGCTCGCTGAAACTTTGACACAACCTAGGAGACATCAAATGGAGTCTAATGAACCATAATATAATATCGTAACAACCTTTTTAAGCGGTTTACAGTGGAATTTGGCCCTATAGGGCCGAAATGGGTGCAGTCATGGATACACATTTTTTTTTCAATAAATCTTTGACATGGTTCGCTGAAACTTTGACACAACCTAGGAGACATCAAATGGAGTCTAATGAACCATAATATAATATCGTAACAACCTTTTTAAGCGGTTTACTACCCTAAACAGTGGAATTTGACCCTATAGGGCCAAAATGGGTGCAGTCATGGATACACATTTTTTTTCAATAAATCTTTGACATGGCTCGCTGAAACTTTGACACAATCTAGGAGATATCAAACTGGGTCTAATACAGCATAATACAACGTTATAACAACATTTATAACCAGTTTTACACCTCTGCACAGCTGTAGTGGTGCCAAATATGGCCAAAATGGGGGGTTCACCAAATGCCCCATTTTTTTTCGAAATCTTACACGTAGCTTCCTGGCATCCTAGCAAACCCTAGGAGACATCCCAATGGATCTATACCACCATAAAACAGCGTTATAGCAACACTTATATCCGGTTTTACACAGCTGCACAACAGTAAGGGGCCAAAACGGGCCAAAATGGGGGGGTTCATCGAATGTCCCATTTTTTTCCAAAATCTTACACGTAGCTTCCTGGCACCCTAGCACATCTTAGGAGACATCCCAATGGGTCTCTACCACCATAAAACAGCGTTATGACAACACTTATAACCGGTTTTACACAGCTGCACAACAGTAAGGGGCCAAAACGGGCCAAAATGGGGGGTTCATCGAATGTCCCATTTTTTTCCAAAATCTTACACGTAGCTTCCTGGTACCCCAGCACATCCTAGGAGACATCCCAATGGGTCTATACCACCATAAAACAGCGTTATAACAACACTTATAACCGGTTTTACACACCTGAACAGCCACAGCAGGGTCATTTTGGCCCAAATTGGGGGGTCATCGAACGGCACATTTTTTCCCCGAAATCTTACAGGGAGCTTCCTGGCACTCTAGCACATCCTAGGAGACCTCCCACGGTGTCTATACCACCATAAACCAACGTTATAACAACACTTACAACCCGCTTTTCACCCTTGTACAACAACAGCGATGTCAATTTGGGACAAAATGTGGGGGTGCTTGTACCGGCCAAATTTTCAACATTCCTACGGAAAACACTATGGGGGACCCCCTTCCTCTGAAACTACTGCTTAAAACAAGCTTAACCCAAAAGACGACACCAAAATTGCTCAACTAGACACGGAGAAATTCCAAAATTAGTGTTTTGTAACCCGACCCCATTATGGCCGGGAACAACCCCTGCAGAGTCAAAATTCATCCTGTAGATCCCGGAAAACGTATATAAAACTGTATATATTCGAACTCCAGAGATAATGAGGCGTCTAAATCACTATAATATGTCCACACATATCACTTTTTTAGAGTATCGAATTTTCACGCCCCTGCACAATCATGCCTCGGGCGCAAGCCCCAAATTTGCACTTCAATAAAAACCCCAACCAGCCACTGCTTGTAAATGACCTCTGCAGGGTTAAAAGAGGTGCTAAGGGAGATTCGAACGCCACCAACCCCGTACAATCTGGTTCAGGGGTTAGTGAGTAATTAACAAAAGCAATTTTTTTGAACACGAACTCTTGAGGCGAAATTTGGTATAGGGGCCTTTCTTTTGCTCAAAACAGAGTTCAGAGATATGTAGCTTCACTTCCTGGTTGATACATTGCTTGCTACTGAGTTTCTGACACCAAACAACCTCTATCCCGCGTTGGGAAACTCTTCCCAACTCGGGATAAAAGCAAAATCTAGTTTCGCTACCTACAAGTGAAAACACCATAATAGCAGCCTTGATGGATTTTGCATCAAACAAAAATAAATAAACTGAGAACTTAAAATGGCATAAATGCCACTAAAACCTTGCTCGTAATAGAGCAAACAACACTGGATATGCCAAAAATTCATGTAATCAAGAAACACATGTAAGAACTGTTTATAACAAAAACCTACTTTTTTGACGAATAAACACATTGAACCCAACAATAAACTCTTAGAAAACATTGCAAATTATCACTGACGAGCACTACGTGCTCAAGCAGTTCATAATATAACTAAAAGAACCGTTTTTAATGTTGGTTGTAAGTATTTGTTATAAAAATTGCTAAAAAGGGCAACAAAAGTGAATTTTCTATTTTCTTTTGAAAAGAAGAAGGTTAACATGTCGTTTATTTCGCACAAAACGTAATTTAAAAAACTCAAAACTGAACGTAGGAGTAACGCGGTCAATAATATGCACTTAGAAACCTTTGCAAATTATCACTGACAAACACTAAGGGCCCAGACAATTGATAATATAACTAACAGGACCATTTTTATTAGTGTCTGATAGGTAATTGTAAAGAAATTTTTTTAAAAAAACAACAATATTCAATTTTTTTTGAAAAGAAGAAAATATTATGTTGTTTATTTCGCACAACACTAAATTTAACAAACTCAATACTTGGAAAAAGATAAGCGCCGTCTGTAACTTGCATTTAGTATCACAGAAAACTCTTGATGTGCCAAAAATCAATCATAATCAAGAAAAACATGTAAAACTGTTTATAAAGAAAAAACTTCTTATTTTTGCTCACTAGACTCAATGAATCTTTTTATAAAACTCTTAGAAACAATTGCAAATTATCCCTGACAAATTCTAAAGGCACAGTCAATCCATAATGCAACTAAAAGGACCATTTTTCGTGTTGCTTGATATGTAATTGTTAAGAAATTTATTTAAAAAAAATGCAACAATAGTCAATTTTCTTTGAAGGAAGTAAATTATTGAGCCGTTTATGATGCACAAAACGCAATTTAATAGACTCAGAACTAAAAAGAAGATTAACGACGTCAGTACCTTGCATTAAGTATCACAGAAAACTCTGGATGTGCCAAAAATGCATCATAATAAAGAAAAATTTGTAAGACCTGTTTAAAACAAAACCACTTTTTTTATTAACTAAACTCATCTAATCTTTCTATAGACTCTTAAAAACGATTGCAAATTATCACTGGCAAACGCTGAAGGCCCAGTCAATCCATGATACAACTAAATTGGCCGTTTTTTGTGTTGTCTAATATGTAATTGTTATGAAATTTGCAAAAAAAAAAATACAACAATGGTCAAATTTCTTTGAAAGGAATAAAATTATTGAGTTCTTCTTCTCTCACAAAACGCAATTCAATAAACTCAAAACTCAAAACAAAACAAGCGCCGTCAGTATCATGCATTTAGTATCACAGAAAACTCTGGATGTGCCAAAAAAAGAATAATATTCAAGAAAAACCTGTAAAACCTGTTTATAACGAGAACACATTATTTTTTGCAAACTCAACCCTTTGAATCTTTCTATAAACTCTTAGAAATCTGTACAAAATACCACTAACAAATCTTTGGCGACCAGGCACTTCTTTATACAACTATAAAGACCGTTTTTCTTGTTGTCTGATAGGTAATTCTTATAAAATTTGATAAAAAAAATGCAACAATAGTCATTTTTTTTTGAAAAGAAGAAAATTTGTGAGTTGTTTATTTCGCATAAAACGCAATTTAAAAATCTCGGAACTGAAAATAGAACAAACGCCGTCAGTAAATTGCTTTTATTATCACAGTACGTAATGGATGTGCCAAAAATGCATCATAACCAAGAAAAACATGTAAAACCTGTTTATAACGAGAACACATTATTTTTTGCTAACTCAACCCTTTGAATCTTTTTATAAACTCTTAGAAACCAGTACAAATTATCACTAACAATCCTTTGACGAACAGGCATTTCATTATACAATTATAGGGATCGTTTTTTTTCGTTGTCTGATAGGTAATTGTTACAAAATTTGCTAAAAAATGCAACAATAGTCAATTTTCTTTGAAAATAAGAAAATTTATGAGTTGTTTATTTCGCATAAAATGCAATTTAATAGTCTCGGAACTGAAAATAGAACAAACGCCGTCAGTAAATTGCTTTTATTATCACAGTACGTAATGGATGTGCCAAAAATGTATCATAACCAAGAAAAACATGTAAAACATGTTTGAAACGAGAACACATTATTTTTTGCAAACTCAACCCTTTGAATTTTTCTATAAACTCTTAGAAACCAGTACAAAATATCACTAACAAGTCTTTGGCGACCAGGCACTTCCTTATACAACTATAAAGACCGTTTTTCTTGTTGTCTGATAGGTAATTCTTATAAAATTTGCTAAAAAAAATGCAACAATAGTCAATTTTCTTTGAAATGAAGAAAATTTATGAGTTGTTTATTTCGCATAAAACGCAATTTAAAAATCTCGGAACTGGCAATAAAACAAACGCCGTCAGCAAATTGCTTTTATTATCACAGAACGTAGTGGATGTGCCAAAAATGTATCATTACCAAGAAAAACATGTAAAACCTGTTTATAACGAGAACACATTATTTTTTGCAAACTCAACCCTTTGAATTTTTCTATAAACTCTTAGAAACCAGTACAAAATATCCTTAACAAGTCTTTGGCGACCAGGCACTTCCTTATACAACTATAAAGACCGTTTTTCTTGTTGTCTGATAGGTAATTCTTATAAAATTTGCTAAAAAAAAATGCAACAATAGTCAATTTTCTTTGAAATGAAGAAAATTTATGAGTTGTTTATTTCGCATAAAACGCAATTTAAAAATCTCGGAACTGCAAATAGAACAAACGCCGTCAGCAAATTGCTTTTATTATCACAGAACGTAGTGGATGTGCCAAAAATGTATCATTACCAAGAAAAACATGTAAAACCTGTTTATAACGAGAACACATTATTTTTTGCTAACTCAACCCTTTGAATCTTTCTATAAACTCTTAGAAACCAGTACAAATTATCACCAACAATCCTTTGACGACCAGGCATTTCATTATACAATTATAGGGATCGTTTTTTTTGTTGTCTGATAGGTAATTGTTACAAAATTTGCTAAAAAAAATGCAACAATAGTCAATTTTCTTTGAAAATAAGAAAATTTATGAGTTGTTTATTTCGCATAAAATGCAATTTAATAGTCTCGGAACTGAAAATAGAACAAACGCCGTCAGTAAATTGCTTTTTTTATCACAGTACGTAATGGAGTGCCAAAAATGTATCATAACCAAGAAAAACATGTAAAACCTGTTTGAAACGAGAACACATTTCTTTGCAAACTCAACCCTTTGAATTTTTCTATAAACTCTTAGAAACCAGTACAAAATATCACTAACAAGTCTTTGGCGACCAGGCACTTCCTTATACAACTATAAAGACCGTTTTTCTCGTTGTCTGATAGGTAATTCTTATAAAATTTGCTAAAAAAATGCAACAATAGTCAATTTTCTTTGAAATGAAGAAAATTTATGAGTTGTTTATTTCGCATAAAACGCAATTTAAAAATCTCGGAACTGGAAATAGAACAAACGCCGTCAGCAAATTGCTTTTATTATCACAAAACGTAGTGGATGTGCCAAAAATGTATCATTACCAAGAAAAACATGTAAAACCTGTTCATAACGAGAACACATTATTTTTTGCTAACTCAACCCTTTGAATCTTTCTATATACTCTTAGAAACCAGTACAAATTATCACTAACAATCCTTTGGCTACCAGGCATTTCATTATACAATTATAGGGACCGTTTTTTGTTGTTGTCTGATAGGTAATTGTTACAAAATTTGCTAAAAAAATGCAACAATAATCAATTTTCTTTGAAAATAAGAAAATTTATGAGTTGTTTATTTCGCATAAAACGCAATTTAATAATCTCGGAACTGAAAATAGAACAAACGTCGTCAGTAAATTGCTTTTATTATCACAGAACGTAATGGATGTGCCAAAAATGTATCATAACCAAGAAAAACATGTAAAACCTGTTTATAACGAGAGCACATTATTTTTTGCAAACTCAACCCTTTGAATCTTTCTATAAACTCTTAGAAACCAGTACAAAATATCACTAACAAAATCTTTGACGACCAGGCACTTCCTTATAAAACTATAAAGACAGTTTTTCTTGTTGTCTGATAGGTAATTTTTATAAAATTTGCTAAAAAAAAATGCAACAATAGTCAATTTTCTTTGAAATGAAGAAAATTTATGAGTTGTTTATTTCGCATAAAACGCAATTTAAAAATCTCGGAACTGAAAATAGAACAAACGACGTCAGTAAATTGCTTTTATTATCACAGAACGTAATGGATGTGCCAAAAATTTATCATAACCAAGAAAAACATGTAAAACCTGTTTATAACGAGAACACATTATTTTTTGCTAACTCAACCCTTTGAATTTTTCTATGAACTCTTAGAAACCAGTACAAATTATCACTAACAATCCTTTGGCGACCAGGCATTTCTATATACAATTATAGGGACCGTTTTTTTTTGTTGTCTGATAGGTAATTGTTACAAAATTTGCTGAAAAAAATGCAACAATAGTCAATTTTCTTTGAAAATAAGAAATTTTATGAGTTCTTTATTTGGCATAAAACGCAATTTAATGATCTCGGAACTGAAAATAGAACAAACGTCGTCAGTAAATTGCTTTTATTATCACAGAACGTAATGGATGTGCCAAAAATGTATCATAACCAAGAAAAACATGTAAAACCTGTCTATAACGAGAACAGATTATTTTTTGCTAACTCAACTCATTAAATCTTTCTATAAAATCTTAGAAACCAGTACAATTTATCACTAACAATTCTTTGGCGACCAGGCCTTTCATTATACAACTATAGGACCGTTTTTTTGTTGTCTGATAGGTAATTGTTATAAAATTTGCTTTAAAAAAAGCGACAATAGTCAATTTTCTTTGAAAAGAAGAAAATATATGAGTTCTTTATTTGGCATAAAACGCAATTTAATGATCTCGGAACTGAAAATAGAATGAACGCCTTCAGTAAATTGCTTTTAGTATCACAGAACGTAATGGATGTGCCAAAAATGTATCATAATCAAGGAAAACATGTAAAGCTTGTTTATAACGATAACACTTTTTCTGCTGACTAAACTCATTGAATCTTTCTCTAAACTCATAGAAACCATTGCAAATTATCACTAACAATCCTTTGGCGACCAGGCATTTCATTGTACATCTATACCGACGTTTTTTTTTGTTGTCTGATAGGTAATTGTTATGAAGTTTGCTGAAAAGTGCAACAAAAGTCATTTTCTTTGAAAAGAAGAAAATTATTAAGTCGTTTATTTCGCACAAAAGGCATTATAATAAATCAAAACTGACATTAAAACAAATACTGTCAGAATTTTGCATTCAGTAGCGCAAAAAAACTCTGGATATGCCAAAACTTCATCGTAATTCATCAAAACACAAATAAAAAATAATCGCGTATTCTGAATCAAAAGCGTACCAATGATGTGTTCTATTTCAGTTGATTTTATTTTTTCTTCTCGGAATTTCAAACCGGGAACTTTTTTAAAGCAAAAAAAAGTTAATCTTGCAAGATTCCTTAAGATCTTGCAAGATTAATTTTTTCTTGCAAGATCTTGCAAGATTAACTCCGTCTTGCCAGATCCTGCAAGATTATTTTTTTTGCAAGATTCTTGCAAGATCTTGCAAGATCAACTTTTGTTTTCGACTAGGGCACATATTTATGCCTTCAGTTAGTTTTTATGCACAGCGGAAAATTTCATTTTTATTTGCTCAGACGAAAGCGCGATCAAACATCACGTTCGGAACAATTTATTAAGGTCAAGAATTTTCACAAAACCCCAAATTTTGCTGACGGTTATATTGGGTTTTTGACTTACAGAGCTACCATTTTGCTTAGAATGTACACGGAGATGAAAGTGTGTTTATGAAAAAATTATTTTCCATCCTTATATAGCAAAATGAAACACAATCTAATAACACAGCATGTACCTGAACGGAAATGATGCTGTTACCGGGTCAAGATGTCAGCGCCGTTTCAGCTGATTTTAATGTAAGAAATGCGCTGACGTTGTTGCAATTAAATGAGAAATCCGCTGAATGCACTGAAATGTATTGAAACTTTAAAATTTCAGCGCAACTTTAACGCGTCTCTTACATATAATTAGCAACTTTTCAGCACATTTCCTATATAAATTTGAACAACTTTTTCAGCGCCCTCCTCAGAAAGCTTCATATCTTCCCTCTCAAAAAATCAGCGCCTGTCGCTGCATTTCTTACGCAGTTTAAGCGGATTTCAGCGTATTATTATGTAAGTTTTTTGCCCTGTAAATATTTTCACTTAATTGAATAATATTCTAACTATAAACACTTTGTAAGAATTTTGCAGAAAAACGCTGAAATGCGCTGAAACTATGTAAGAAACGCGCTGAATTTTCATTGCATTGCTTACAAAATTTCAGCGCACTTCAGAACTTTTCAGCGCATTTATAATGTTAAATAATGTGAAATCAAATTACATAAAATGAAGGACAGGACGGAATGACACAGTGGATTGGGTTCTAACCAACAACCATTAGCGCCGTTCGAGACTCCGACAACGTAAGAAAAGTTTAACAACAACTTAAATTTTTTGAAAAATTGGCAGGTTTCGGCGCATTACTTCTTACGAAGTTTTAGCGCATTTCAGCGCAGTTCAGCGCATTATGAATTAAAGTTGAATCTTTTCCGTTTTTTGCACCCGCAAGACTTTAGGCTCCTCTCAATTACAGAGCACGTGCAATTACATTGTAAATCACTATGTAAAGATATGGCACTTGCGTGTGTGGGGAGGGGGTTGCAAATCGAATGCACCCACTAAACTGGGGGTGCAAAAGGAAAAGTTCGGTAGAGTTTTTGCTGTGAAATTTTTGACAATTCGTTGCTCTTCTGCGGATTCCTTGCATAATTTTCAGAAAATTTATTGACAATTTCTGGGTATTTAAAGGTATTTAATATCCTTCATAAAAAATCCTGAAATCTGTAGAAATACAGTTATAGGTAGGAGCAATTGCCATCAAATTTTAGCATCTTTCCCATTAAATTGAGCCAAATAAGTGGGCAGAGAGTGCGTGAGCCCCTTTACCTTGAATGAGCCACAAATTTGTTGAAGTAATCCTATGATTTTGAGGATTTGATTTATATTGGGAAAAAGCTCGTTTTTTTCTTCTGTTTCTGTCCACTTTCGTTGCCTAAGAAATAAAAAATTTGTAGATAACGTTTGAGCAAGTATTTTCTCAAGGCGTTTGAATTCAAAGTTTGAACAAAAGCATGAAAAAATTTTTTTTGTATGAACATGTTTTTTCCCAAGCAAAAAAGCCAGTTTCTTTAAGGAGCCAAATATACTGAAAAAAAAGTTTTTTGTCTGTACAGCTTCTTTTAGTTTTTGGAAGTTACAACTGGAAGTTCAAACTTCTTATAAATTTTGGAGGTTAAATTGACTGTTCGACCAATTACACTAGTTTTTAAAATTCTTGTGAAAAACTTTTTTCATCAATGCTAGTTTTTATTCACTTTCAAAAATTTATTTTTCTGATTCTGTGCCCCCCTCATAGTTAGTCTATAATAATTGCACACCCAAACCTTCTTGCCATATTATTACATAACGATTTACTATGAATGACACCTCCTCTCTAACTGGGGGTCCATAACGTACTGGGGCCACAAAGGTAAAAGATCCAAAATTTGACCTGAAATACTTGTCCACAGGTGACGTTTTGTTTGTTATTGCAAAGAATCGGCAAAGTTTGGCATTTCGACACTGTATTTCGACAAATTATATCTGCTTCATGTTTCAAAAAAAGTTTGTTGGTGAATTTCTACTACATAAAAATCTTAAGTGTTAACTTACCTTTGATGTCTACCACAGATAAAAACAACACACGATGAGCAAATTGACTTACAACCTGAGCCGAGTAGTCAACATCATTCAACGCAAAATTATGTAAGATAAGCGGTGAATGCGGGGTGAATTAGTCAGGCGGTGAATGCGGTGAAAAAAATAATCGCCTCGTAGCGCTAAAATTACATTAGTTCACCGCTGAAATTAGCGGTGAAACTCTTGATTTCACCGCTTTGAAAATAGTGTCCAAATTATGTGAGATAATTGGTGAATTCGGTGAAATTACATAAATTCACCGCTTAACGTAGCAGTGAAATTATAAATTCACCGCTTAGAAAAAAGATGATGTGAGGTAAGAGTGGGGGGATAATGGGGAGTAAGGTAGGATTTGTTAGATTTTTGCCTCACACCCCTTTCCTAAAATGACCCCTAGTCTTATATCTTTTGACACTCTTTCTAAGCCGTGAATGTATGCAATTTTGCCACTAGAGTAAGCGGTGAAATTACTAAAAATCACCAAATTTCACCGCTAAAATATGTTATTTCAACGCTAAAAATCACAAATCTTACAAAAATTCAACGCGCATGCTTTACAAAAAATAGAGTGAATTTGATTTAAATTCAAAAAATATCTTAGACGTTTGCAAGAGGTGGGGCAGCGGAAGGAGTGGCTGACATTGAGGAGGTGAGAGATTCGAATGTGTTTAAGGGCGTTAATTTGTAGAAAGAGGTGAAATGTTGTAAGTTTTTGTAAGTTCACCGCTTACTCTAGCGGAGAAGTTACATAATATCACCGCATTTCCTCGCAAAATTTTGTTCAAAATTTGCAGTGAAAAGAAACAACTTTTCATCGCTTAGCTTGCATATTTTTCCGGTTTTTCCTCGACCCGGGAAACAGCACTGGAGGGCGGGGCAAAT
The DNA here is from genome assembly GCF_964194025.1 of Convolutriloba macropyga. Classification (NCBI taxonomy): domain Eukaryota; kingdom Metazoa; phylum Xenacoelomorpha; order Acoela; family Convolutidae; genus Convolutriloba; species Convolutriloba macropyga. Next base: position 12,408,176 of record NC_134472.1, on the reverse strand, counting down.
ATTATCTTTAGATAAGCTGAAACACGCACGTGCATTTTCTTTAATGTCAGATCTCAAAGCCAGATTTTGCTAAATACGGTGCCAGATTTCAAACATTCAAGTTTGTGTTTCAGGGTAAGTTACGAGACACGACTCTAATGTGTCCTTGACTGACTTCAAACTCAATCTTAGGTGTCATAATGTTTATATTTTGTATAATAATTATCGATACATGTAATTTCACATTGCTTTTATTAGTCGTATGAATATATTTGGTAGTAACGCTAACAAAATCTGAACTCTTTGTTTTTTACTTCGAAAATCTGGATTACATCACGAACCGTTTCGCGGTTCTCCATTAATGCCAGATTGTGTCAATGACTACATCAGAGACGTAACCAATACATGTAATTCAATATCAGTATCCTTTTTTAAGTGCAGGAATATAAAAAACGAGAGAAAACAAATTGGCCCCCACTCGTCGGTTTGAGTCAACATCTTCAAGATCATTCTGATTGGCTGATTTCTCAAACAACATGACGTCATACAAAGTGTCCATGAGTAGTAATCCTAGCATGAATAGTGGCTGTTTCCATGGAAACCAGTAGAGTATTGTGTCTGAGATGGCTGTGGTTGAAGTGTTCACATGCTTTGGTAGATCAAACATGGTTATCAATCAATCAGGAGCTTAGTTGCGGGCTACTGCCAAGAAAGAAGTAAAAGTTCCCACAAAATTTATGGGATCTATTCTGTTTCCCCCCCCCCCCCCAGTGTTTTTTATGACCCCCAGTTACTAAGTATATGTTGGGGTCTTTCCCATTATAGCTCCCCCAGCTTAGTGGTCAGATAAACTACAGCCCCCCAAACAGGGTAATTATAACATAAAGGGGGGCTATAATTTCATGGGGGGGGGGGGGGGAAAGACCCATATGTTGTTATACAGCACGTTACTATGTAAGAAAATAGCACGTGCGCCTGGGGGTCATAAAAAATATATGCTCACTAAGGTGGGGGGGGGGGGGCGAAACAGAATTGATCCAATTTATGGATCGTTTCTATTAAAATAAGGATCTTTTCCGTTTGTGCCCCCCCCAGCTTAGTGGGCGCATATTATTTGCAACCCGCAGACGCACGTGCAATATTTTTACATAGTAATTTACTATGTAATGGCACGTGCTCTGTAACTGGGGGGCGCATAACGTACTGGGGGGGCACAAACGGAAAAGATCCTAAAATAAATAAAAAATCTATCCGTAATGGAAAGACCCTTAACGGATGATGTAGTGGATGATGGTTTACGGTAGTTGGGGGCCTTTATTTAATTCCAATTTCGGGCCCCATCTCGAAGCGAAAAAACTGAACGGGTATAAGGAAAGATTTTGGGAACTTTTCCGTTTGTGCCCCCTCCCCCCACACCCACGCCCGTGCGTTATACTCCCCCAATTACGGAGAATGTGACATTAAATAGTAATTCATTATGTGAAAATGTGGCACGTGCATCTTAGGGGTGCAAATAATATGCACCAACAAAGCTTGGGGCACGAGCGGAAAGGGTCCAGTTTTTTTGTCTTTTGAAGAAACATTTACACTTTGCTTTAGATTATTGAACAATGGCACGTGGGTTTTTTTTGTTTTTTGTCAATTTTACAATTTGGCTTCGCAAACGATTGAGCAATTTAAAAAACCTTGGCCGGCGATGCCCCCCTCCTTACCTCTCGCGCACGTGCCGTTATTACCAGAGTGCTTCATCACACTCATACTTTTCAACTATTTTCCTCTAGATTCATTAATGATATGATGGCAGAAGAGAACCAGGATCTACCACCCCTCCAGTGGTTTTATGCCTCCCTTTTACGAGTTATGTGTTGTTAAATAGCAGGTGCGTCTGTGGGCGGGGCGTAAAAGTTATCAGCCCGTGTCGTAAAACGTAGGCAAGCAATCGATTTTATGGAGATTTTCTTAGGCTAAGACTACATTTTGCCAATATATGGGGTATATTTAAAAAAGCTTGCAGCTACGATAGCAAACAAATTTTTAAACGGATTTAAAGCGATCTAAGAGTTGTCTTATTTTCTCGCGACCGATTTTTAGCCAATCAGAATTGAGCAAAATTTAGCTTTGCGAAAACAAAACTGCTATAAAAAACATCATAATCGCGCGCATGTTTTCGTCGTTTAAATATGTTGTAATTTCAATCCAACAAATTTGGCTTTACAGTTTTTGGTTTTATGTTTTCTTTTCAGATTGAAATTGAGATTTGGTCAGAGCCCAATATTCCAGGCAAACTTTTACAGAGAATTGTAATTTCAATTCAACAAATTTTTTACATTATTTTTTGGCTTCACAAAATGTTTCGTTCCAGATTCAAATTGAGATTTATCACAGCCCAAATCATCATCGCACCAAAAGACCAGAAATCGGTTAGTTAAATTTGAATTTTTTAAGTTTCAATTCAACTAATTCAGTTATCCTTGATTTCAGGCAAACGATCTCCAAAAAAAACCAGGACAACAGTAAGTCAACAACTTCAAAAATATACGAAAATTATTCAAATATAGGTCCGAAAAACGAATGTATATGCCGAAAAATGGTCGAAAATTATACCAAAATTAGTCGAAAATAGGTCGAAAAATCGTCTATATTAGCCAAAAAATAGTCGAAAATTATACGAAAATTAGTCGATAATAGGTCGAAAAAACGACTATATTAGCCGAAAAATAAAAATGGTCGAAAATTATACGAAAAATTTTTTTTTGGTTTGGCCTACTTTTAGTGTGAGACCATGTTTAGAGTCGAAAATCTATTTCAAAGAATGAGTATATCAACCTACCTTTGACATCTTCTATGCAGGTATAATTAATTATTTTATTCAAAAAGTTTGCTAATTTTACACTATTTGAAAAATTTTGCTAATTTTACACAAGTTTTTACAGCATTTTGTCCTCTATTTTAGATGCAGATCTTCGGTTTCTTCATCTGGGCACCTGTTGAGCCGATAGACTTGCTGTTGCCAAGGTATCACATGAAGCGGAAGGACTGAAACTGAGTGAAAGTTGATGAACTTGAAACTTTCAATTAAAACTTTCAAAATAAATGAAATGCTAATTTGAAATTAAAAATATAACGGTTTTCACTGAGTGGAGATAATAATCTATTTAAGGGAGTCTTCGTAGCTCAATTTAAATCCATTTCAAATGTTCTTTAAACGACTCTAATCCATTTTTTTCAACATAAGTAAATGAATTTAAGAGGATTTAAATCGTTAAAATGGTCCCAGATTGAGACCGTAGAAGGGATTTTGTTGATAACATTTTTTATTGAAAACCGCTATATAATCGATTTTTTTCTCGATTGTTCCAATGCGGGAGCCTTCTAAATTGGTCTGGGAAAGAGTATAGATCCGCCATTCAAGGGGTAGAAAATTCACAAAAAATTACCGATGCAGACAGCAATTGCTTTCAACTTTTCAAAAGCATTCACTAAGTTTCTCACAATCTTTCCTACAGAGTTTTTATTGAATTGGAATTTTGTGAGTTAATAAACAAAGTTATGAAACAAAAAAAAACTAAAATTTTAAAGTAAATTTTATATGGCAAAATAGTCTTCTCTTTGAGTCTTTTTCGGTTCAAATGATGACGCAGCTAATATTCACAGTGTCCTTCCCTGCGACAAACTACTTCCATGTGTTCAATGCCAATGTTGAACAAACTAATGCTTTTTATGCACTGATAATAGAGCCAGAAAAGATCACATGATAAATTCTAATCTACAAGAGCAGGGGATACCTCCAAACAATTTTGTTGAACTAAAAAAAGTATTTTGTTAACAAGTAAATAGATTTAAAGCGAGAGAATATTGACAAATCAGAATAGAATATTTAAAATACGTTCCAATATACGTAGAAAGTTCATAAAAAGTATGTATAACCTAATTTTAAGTAAATATAACCACGATATGTACGGATTAAGGTGGTTTTCGGCTTAATAGTTTTAGGTTCTTTAGACGATTATTGATCGAGTATGAACCAATTCTGGCGTCAATAACATCAGACAAAAAACCAGTAAAAGAGGATCAAAAAACCTTGCCATCTAAACTCTCACTTGTTGCTGTGATCGTGCCGATACATAATGCGTTATGATACATTGCTTTATCGATGTTATAACACGTTGCTTAATATATCGTTCTATAAATGGCTTGAATGAATTGAAGCTTCGAAAGAGTGGTTTTACACCTTTACATTGGCGCCCCACAAGGGACAGCAGCGGTCAAACAACTGGATTGAAAACGACTTCTGGCCTCTCAAGCGACCAGGATTCATCAGCAACCAACTCCAGAACGTCAGGGAGATTGCCAGAGTTTCAAAAGATGACTGGTCTTCAGTTTTTGATCCCAGAGGATTCAATCATTACGAAATCAACACTCATCAATCCTTAGTTGAATTGTATGCAAAGGCAGCCACCGGCTGTGGGAATGCGTGTCTTTAAGGAGAATACCACCACACAGAGAGCCAAGGTCGTGGCTGAAGCAAAGCTCTGTTTCTCTTGTTTGCGTGATAAACATATGTTCAGGCAGTGCAAAAGTCCCCGTAAATGTAGAAAAGATGGTTGCAACAGCTCGCATAACAGCTTACTTCACGGAGCTGAAAGAGGTTTTTGCCAGCTAAACCCTCAACAAACATCAATATCAATACTGCGAAGTCGAACGCAGGTACTAGTAGGCCATCTACCCGTCAACAGCAACCAAGCAAAACAACCACTTTGTCTTCCGTGACGGATGTCAAAGGCCTCCTTTAGGTTACGGCACTTAATTTGACTAATTCTTCTGGTACCAATACTACGGCGATTGTTTTATGCGATGCCGCTTGCATTAACTCTTGGGTGTCCGATAGTCTCGCAGCTAGATTCTGTTTGCAGGGTACCGCATTAAAACTGACTGTCAAGGGTATAAACAAGGAAGAACACATCGACACAAAAGTGGTTCAATTGACTGTCACACCTCATAAAGATCAAGACTTCGAAGCATTCACTGGACGTGCCAATGTGAGGGGAACATTAAATGTAGGTTCCGAAATCATTGACGATAAATCCATGCAAGAAACTTTCTCACATCTGGCCGTCCTAGATCCAGTAAAATATAGCTATGGAAACATTGAGATAGCTATGGACAGCTCAAGTCTCTCGAAAGGCGGCTCTCAAGAGATACAACATTGAATTAAAATTATGCAAAGGCTATCAGTGAAGACCTGGAGAAGGGTTACGTAATTCAAAGCCTAGATGCTCACATGGTTGGATAAGGAATGGTACTTACCAATTCATCCTGTAATCAACCGGGAAAGTGCGTAGGGTACTAAATGGTGCATCAAAGTTCCACGGTATTTCTTTGAATAAATCTTTGCTCTCTGGTCCCGACCTGCTCCAAAACCTAATCCATGTGCTACTTAGGTTTCGTCAACATCATTTCACCTTGTCCACAGATTTCAAGGGCATGTTCCTACAAGTGGGTGTCCCGGACTGAGACCAGCCATCACTGCGTTTTTTGTGGCGGGAGGACCCCACAAAAATGTTGTAGTGTATCAATACACGCTTCATATATTTGGGGCTAAAGACTCGCCCACATGCGCTAACTATGCATTGCAACGCGTGGCCCGAGACATTAAAACTGACTGTCAAGGGTATAAAGAAGGAAGAACTCATCGACACAAAAGTGGATCAATTGACTGTCACACCTCATAAAGATCAAGACTTCGAAGCATTCACTGGACGTGCCTATGTGAGGGGAACATTAAATGTAGTTTCCGAAATCATTGACGATAAATCCACGCAAGAAACTTTCTCACATCTGGCCGTCTTAGATCCAGTAAAATATAGCTATGGAAACATTGAGATGATACTTGGACAGGATGTATACCATGCCATCCGTCCATTAGAGTACTTTGCAGCTGACGAAAAGTGCTCCCCGTTCGCTGTTCGCTTGCCCATAGGTTGGGTGTTAAGTGACCCACTTCCGTCATGCTCAAGTTTAGTCTCAACTTGTTTCAAAGCCCATGTCGAACAAGATTATGAATTAACCTGACAAGTTAATTCTTGGTATGACATGGAATCGTACGACGCGTACAAGCAGGTTGACCCACGATCCCCAACGGATGTTCGCGCGCAAGAAAAGTTTGAAACCACAACTCTCCAAAAAGACCAAAGATACAATGTAGGTGTGTTATGGGATGATGACAACAACCAGATCCGGAATAACTACTTTCCGTCACTGGTACAGCTCAAGTCTCTCGAAAGGCGGCTCTCAAGAGATACAACATTGAATTAAAATTACGCAAAGACTATCTGTGAAGACCTGGAAAAGGGTTACGTAATTCAAAGCCTAGATGCTCAAATGGTTGGATAAGGAGTGGTACCTACCACTTCATCCTGTAATCAACCGGGAACGTGCGTAGGGTACTAAATGGTGCATCAAAGTTCCACGGTATTTCTTTGAATAAATCTTTGCTCTCTGGCCCCGACCTGCTCCAAAACCTAATCCATGTGCTACTTAGGTTTCGTCAACATCAATTCGCTTTGTCCACAGATATCAAGGGTATGGTCCTACAAGTGGGTGTCCCGGACTGGGACCAGCCATCACTGCGTTTTTTGTGGCGGGAGGACCCCACAAAAATGTTGTAGTGTATCAATACACGCTCCATATATTTGGGGCTAAAGACTCGCCCACATGCGCTAACTATTCATTGCAACGCGTGGCCCGAGACATTAAAACTGACTGTCAAGGGTATAAACAACGAAGAACTCATCGACACAAAAGTGGATCAATTGACTGTCACACCTCATAAAGATCAAGACTTCGAAGCATTCACTGGACGTGCCTATGTGAGGGGAACATTAAATGTAGGTTCCGAAATCATTGACGATAAATCCACGCAAGAAACTTTCTCACATCTGGCCGTCCTAGGTCCAGTAAAATATAGCTATGGAAACATTGAGATGATACCTGGACAGGATGTATACCATGCCATCCGTCCATTAGAGTACCTTGCAGCTGACGAAAAGTGCTCCCCGTTCGCTGTTCGCTTGCCCATAGGTTGGGTGTTAAGTGACCCATTTCCGTCATGCTCAAGTTTAGTCTCAACTTGTTTCAAAGCCCATGTCGAACAAGATTATGAATTAACCTGACAAGTTAAGTCTTGGTATGACATGGAATCGTACGACGCGTACAAGCAGGTTGACCCACGATCCCCAACGGATGTTCGCGCGCAAGAAAAGTTTGAAACCACAACTCTCCAAAAAGACCAAAGATACAATGTAGGTGTGTTATGGGATGATGACAACAACCAGATCCGGAATAACTACTTTCCGTCACCGGTACAGCTCAAGTCTCTCGAAAGGCGGCTCTCAAGAGATACAACATTGAATTAAAATTACGCAAAGACTATCTGTGAAGACCTGGAAAAGGGTTACGTAATTCAAAGCCTAGATGCTCAAATGGTTGGATAAGGAGTGGTACCTACCACTTCATCCTGTAATCAACCGGGAACGTGCGTAGGGTACTAAATGGTGCATCAAAGTTCCACGGTATTTCTTTGAATAAATCTTTGCTCTCTGGCCCCGACCTGCTCCAAAACCTAATCCATGTGCTACTTAGGTTTCGTCAACATCAATTCGCCTTGTCCACAGATATCAAGGGTATGTTCCTCCAAGTGGGTGTCCCGGACTGGGACCAGCCATCACTGCGTTTTTTGTGGCGGGAGGACCCCACAAAAATGTTGTAGTGTATCAATACACGCTTCATATATTCGGGGCTGAAGACTCGCCCACCTGCGCTAACTATGCATTGCAACGCGTGGCCCGAGACATTAAAACTGACTGTCAAGGGTATAAACAAGGAAGAACTCATCGACACAAAAGTGGTTCAATTGACTGTCACACCTCATAAAGATCAAGACTTCGAAGCATTCACTGGACGTGTCTATGTGAGGGGAACATTAAATGTAGGTTCCGATATCATTGACAATAAATCCACGCAAGAAACTTTCTCACATCTGGCCGTCCTAGATCCAGTAAAATATAGCTATGGAAACATTGAGATGATACTTGGACAGGATGTATACCATACCATCCGTCCATTAGAGTACTTTGCAGCTGACGAAAAGTGCTCCCCGTTTGCTGTTCGCTTGCCCATAGGTTGGGTCTTAAGTGACCAAATTCCGTCATGCTCAAGTTTAGTCTCAACTTGTTTCAAAGCCCATGTCGAACAGGATTATGAATTAACCTGACAAGTTAAGTCTTGGTATGACATGGAATCGTACGACGCGTACAAGCAGGTTGACCAACGATCCGCAACGGATGTTCGCGCGCATGAAAAGTTTGAAACCACAACTCTCCAAAAAGACCAAAGATACAATGTAGGAGTGTTAAGGTATGATGACAACAACCAGATCCAGAATAACTACTTTCCGTCACTGGTACAGCATACTTTCCGTCACTATGCATTGCAACGCGTGGCCCGAGACAACATAGGTCAGTGCCCCGAAGCAATCAATGCAGTCCGAAAAAACTTTACATGGACGATTTCTTGGAATCGGTGGAGTCGCCTGAGAAGGCTCTCAAAAAACGGAAGGTGTTGGTGCATCTTCTCCATTTAGTTGGGTTCAAACTTACTAAGTTTGTAAGCAATGTACCAAATCTGGCTGATCGAATTGATGGGTTACTTCAGTCAAACGAACCAAAAAAAATCGCCTCATCTAAGGAGGATTCTTTGCATGCGCGTGGGTTGAAATGGGATCACAACAATGATACCCTAGATGTGAGTCGAGGTACCTCCAGTACAGTAACTAAATCTTTAACACAACGCTTGGTATTGAGCCTAGTGTCCAAGGTATTTTATCCCATCGGCCTAGTGGCACCATTTACCGTTGGTGCCCTATTGTTACTAAAGGATATCTGGCGTGTCAGCGATCAGCATTGGGATGAAGAGTTACCAAAAACACGGTTGAAAGGTTCCTCGAATGAAGTGTGAAACTACCCAAGCTTGCCAAAATCACTATACCAAGGAGCTACTTTTCCGGAAAATTTGAACACCTGGAACTACACATAATGGGCGATAGTTCTCAAGAGGTCTTCAGCGCTGTTGCATTTCTCCGAGCTCAAGTAAACGCTTCTTGTGGGCCCAAAAAAATAGCTAAAGAGCTTGCCTTTGTCCTGGGTAAAGCTCGCGTAGTACCTATGAAAGTGATGACAATTCCAAAGCTAGAGCTGCAAGCTGGCCTCGGTTGAAACAAGCCATCTGTCGAGCCCTTACTGTGCATGTTAAAAAAGTTTTTATGTGGGCCAATAGCACTACTGTCTTGAACTAGCTTAGCTCCACGAGCAAGCAGTCAATATTTATTGCAAACCGTGTATTTGAGTTACTGAAAAAAACTAGCGTTGACGAATGGAACCACGTTGCCTCATGCGATAATCCTGCAGACGCCGGTTCTCGTGGTATGTCCGCTGAGGTTTTGCAATCAAGTAGCTGGGTGTTGGGTCCTGAATTCTTAAAACCGGAGCAATTCCCGTTCGAAGTAATGAAAAAGTTAAGAAACATCAAACTTTGGATAGTAACTAAGGAAGTTGATGAAACCAATACATCATTGACCCCATCTGTAACCATGTCAATTAGGGAACCGCGCCCGCAACTAATTTCCTTCGATAAGAACAGATCTTATCAAAAGTTGCTACCGATAACAGCGTACGCACTCCACCTGTTACCTTCTCACGAATGTTACCTTAATGCCAATGATAGCATTATAGACCCCACGGAGCTGACGAAGCCTAGCGTCATCTCCAGTACCTCATGCAAAGGGAACCATTTAATGTGGAGAGAAAAGATCTCCTCGAAAACAAATCCGTCAAACACAGCAGCCGCTGTTCTCCTATCGTTCTCAACGCAACATATGCATTTGTAAAGTTGGTCCTTGGGCACACCCACGTTAAACCTCATCACCTAGGTATTGACTACCTGCGGGCTAAAGTACAAGAACGTTACACCATCCTCAAATTACGATCCTCACTGCGTTCAGTTAAATCCAACTGCGTCACGTGCAGAATGTTATGCGCTGCCACTATTCCACCCATCATGGCTGACCTCACAGTAGAAAGACTCGCATACCAGTCTCCTACCTTCACGAAGACGGGGGTCGACTACTTCGGTTCGTTTTACGTTTCTGTACGCAACACTACCGAAAAGAGGTGGGGTTTTCTTTTCACATGCTTTACAACTCGTGCCGTTCAGGTTGAAATCGTTCCGTCCATGGACGCCAGTTCGTGTATAATGGAAGTGGAGCGGTTTGTCTCCGTCGGGGTATAACAGCCAATAATTGGTCGGATAATGGCACTAACTTTGTTGGTGCGGAAAAAGAACTACGCGAAAACATCGATAAGTGGAACACCATCAACATCGCCGTGGAACTTGCCCACAAAGGCATTTGGTGGAGGTTCAACCCAAGGTGGCATCTTGGAGAAGATAATATGTAGTTTTAAGCGCATACTTTACACAATCCTTGGAACACGTTGCCTCACATATGAAGTTTTAAGTAACACTTTTTGTCTGGTCGAACAAGCATTTAATTCACGTCCGTTAACGCCCGTAAGCGCCGACCCATCCGACCTTGGCGCATTAACACCTAATCTTGTTCTCCTCGGTAATCAAGCACGTAGTCATCCTTCCATCATAGGCGTAGATGAGTGTTACCACCGTAAGCGTTTCGCCCGCGCGCAATCTTACGCTAACGCTATTTGGTCTCGTTGGATCAAAGAGTACATCCCGACACTGAACCGATGTTCTAAGTGGCAAACGCCTGCCGAGCAACAACTAAAGACTGACGACTTATTTTGTGTAGTTGAGGAGACCAATCCTAGAAGATACTACCCTACTGCTCGGATCACTGATTTCTGTTCCGATTCATTCCTGTATGATACGTTTGTTTTTATTAAGAGATGCTATGAAATCAATGAAATTTTTAAAGAAACTGCGATTAAGGTTGAACATTCGATCCAATAGAGTTTTTCTTTGAATTTCACATAAATACATTATAGTAGAAAAAAGCTACGTAGAGCACAATCTGTGAGCATTATTAAGTGTTATTTTTGTTTAAAACTTTCTTTTCTTGCTAAAGCGGGAAGAAAAACGGTAAATTTTAAATTTTAAACGCGTCTTCACTTTTTCTCTGCTTCCACAGAAAAATAGGTTACACTGCTTTGATAATTTATTGCTTGCCACTCGATTGAAAATGTCCAAATCTGATAGTCAAAACAAGAATAACTCAGCTTAAGAACCAAATAGCAGTATCAAGGTATTAAACAGTATGCATGCAAACTACAACAAAAGTGTGACACGCTCAGGGCGTCTATTGCGAAGGATTTGTTCCTGTTGTTCGGAGAAATGAAACGAGATTTCTTGGCAACATTTTGAGTGTGCAGACGCAATCACCTAATTCTTGGGGTAAAAAACATCAGATGAGCGGATTTAGATGATCAAACACGCTAAAGGTTCTAGTTCGCTTAGAATCATTTAAAACTACGAAAAAGTGTTGTATTCTCAAAAGCTTATTTTTCAACAAGATGATACTTCTGTCTATAAAGCAAAGAGTTCTTCAATGAAGAGGAGCGGTAAGTACTGGAATGGTGCAAATAGTCCCAATTTGAATCCGATTGAAAATTTATGGGCAACTGTTAAGCAAAAATTACAGGAACCCAGAGTTCTCTATGAACAATTGGAAGAAAAATAGTCAAAACCTTGACTCAGATGACCTTAAAATTTTGTCTGAAAAATATAAAAGCTGCCTGCAATATATTAGAAAATCTAAAAGTTACTTCCCGTTAAAAGAAAACTGATTTTAACTCAAAATGTATTATTCGATTGAAAATTCTCTTGGTGTACCTACCTTTTTGGTACTTTGGTGTAGGTTTCAGCTACTTTCACGAAATGCCTTTTGTATTTAAGAACACTGGGAAATTTATTAATTGTTTTGTAAATATTTTAACTCCAATATCTATTTAATAGCTACATAGGAACGAATCACACAAAATTTGATAAATTTTTAACCCGAAGAGTTTTGGTAAACAAAAATAAACAGAAAATCGCGCCCGTCAAATTGATGGCTTTTCATCTCAAGCTCTATGTCTATGAAAAAAAAGAAAAACTTTCAATTGAATTTAAAAAAATTACTACTCTAACAAAATGAGTTATGATAAAGTGCTGTAAGCTGATAGTGCTTTTTCGTCGTTTGGTTGAAAAAGAATGAAATCAGTTCTATTTGAAGTACAGGGTCTTAACTGTCCTCAAAAGAGAGTAATTTGAAGATTAGCAAAGTTGATTATTACACAACTGTGATGATGTTCCTTTGTTGTCGATGAATTTTTTTGGATAAAATTAGGTTTGAATGACTCCTTATGGAGGTATATATGAGCCCAATTTAGGTGTTTACGTCGATAGCTAAAATATAAAATATATAAAACAAAATATATCGTTTTAAAATATATCAGAGATTTTGTCACCTTTTTCATCTTATTTCTGTCAGTCGGTAGCTTAGTTTCATCAATTATAAATTGCATTTTCTATCTGTTAAAAAAATCGAATTGATTTTAACTAGGATTTTAATGCTCAGACTGGTTTTTTACTTTGATTCTACTAGTTCTGATTTAAAAATTCTTGATTTTGGAGTAATTGCCCAAATTTGAGATTAAATTTTGGTTTATCGCCAGATTTAAACAGAACCTATTGGCATTACACGCAATCCCAATTACACATTTGAAAATTTTGATTAGTTAATATGATATAGCATTGACTTTTATGGCTTGCACACTGATTTTCTAGCAAATTCTTTTCGATTTTTTTTGGTTGACACTAATTTTCAATTTCTGTTTAGTCGAAGATAGTATGGACAATGAAAGTCCCAATGGCTTCCCATGGAATTTTGATGAATTCTATTTTTTTTCAGCTTATAGCTAGTGGTTTTCATTAAATATTTTTCAATAATTCAAACTTATTTTTTAACTTTATTTTTTTGTTACCTCGCCTGATACCTTGCCTGATGCTTTGCCTCACTAGGGCTAAATAACTAATTCGTTTGAGTGGGAATATGTGTGATGCTTTTTTGACTTTTGAGCTGTTGAAGAATAGACATTAATATTTGCTGTTGTTTTTTTTTTGAGCTCGGCGTGTGCCTTTTTTTAGTATACTCGGTAATGACATATCTCATCTGCGCTCTAAAGTGGCATTACTTACTTCGTTTAATGGTTGGAGTTTAAAATTAGATTTTTATTCATACACCAATTGCTTTTTGAAAATAATAAAGTTTTGAAAGTTTAAGTAAATTTTTTAAACTTTTAAAACTTTTTGAAATTAAGTCAAAAATTTTGATGAGCAGGGTCGATAAATAATGTACCGAGCTTCCTTGTTTAATTTTATGCTTAAAACAAATTTTGCTTAAGGACATTAGTAATTAAAAAATTTTTTTTCAGAAAAGGGATGGTAAGAAACTGACAAACTTACAACTTCTTGTCATAAGAAAGTTTTTCAAAACTGGTTATTAATTCGTCAAATACTATTTTTTTAACATTAGATATTTAAGCCTCAATTTGAATTTCACAAAATAAAAATGCAAAAAAGAAACAAAATGGAATTCTCAAACAGTACTTTTTCGACTTCTATCGAAGTTTGAAGCATGTTAGGGTAGAAAATATTATATCATTGCGCATATTGCCTAACAAGAAGTTATTATTGATCAAAACGAAAACATTTTTTTCCCAATATCTATGAAAAATTGTTGCGTGTTAAACGTATCAGCAAATATTTCTTGAAATAAAGAATTTTGTAAATTATTAGCGCATATACGAATCAATAACATAAATGAAAAAAAGTACCTAATGCAAGTTTTTTTTCAATTGTCTTTAGAATTGGTATGGTACCGGCAGACACACAAAACTAGATTTATCTGATTAAATTTCGCTGGGTGTCTCTACAATCTTTTTAAATTCTGTTTGTAAGATTTATGAGGTTTTCGAGATTTAAAAAAGTAGATTAAGTAAAAAAATAAAAGATATTTTGTTGAAGTTAACTGGTTCCTTAAACCTAATATATAGTTAAATTTTACTGTTTTTAATAGAAAAACATAGTTTGGATCTGGTGCAAATAAACTGCCCTAGTCGAACTCCGACGCTTATCTTGCAAGATCTTGCAAGATAGCCGTCGGTATTAGACTAGGGTGATGCCGTATCTATCAAATCGTTCTCTTAGATGAAAGTTTAAAATGTGTACAGCCTCCTACAGTATTAAAGTTAAATGTTCCTTATACACGGTCTAGTCTTAAATAAATCAATTCTATTTGAGCCGTTTTGCAATTTTTTTGGTCTACGGCTATCTGCACATAAGGTTCATAGTCAAACATTCGAGGCACTATAACAGCCCGGCTCTTTTGTTTCGAATATTTTGATCAATCAATCTAATTTGAAAAAAATAGTCCAGAGTAGCAAAGGAAGAGTCAAATAATCAAATGTGCCCGAATTTTCGAAAAATTGAGATTTTGCCAAAAGACACCCAAATCTTATCAGCTCGCCGCAATAATATTGTTCAGCATGTTTTTTTTCTGACATTTTCTAAAAACCATCACGGATAGTAACCGTGAAAAAGAGTGATGATGTGGACATGTGTGACGAGGGATGCGGAAAAGGGTGACAAAATGATGTCACTGTTGTTCAAGCTTGCTCAAAAACAGGCATCGTGGTAAATTATGACGTATATATATAGACAATTGAAATGAATTTGCTCACTGTCACAATTTTCACACATGAATAAAACCCCTAAGCTTAAAACATGGTCAATAAGAGTGACAAATTCGAGTAAATATACTCGGGTAAATGTAACTTTTGCAAACGTAATGAAAAATTGTTTCCAAAGGTCATTTCCGCTGCGTCAGAATTATGTAATCAATTTTGAGCAGCGACACTTTGTCTTTGCAGAAAGGGAGCAAGGCTTTCAGCTGACAACTCAAAATCGTTTTTGGAACAATTAGCAGTTAATTGAATGGAGAGAAAAACAGGTACGTACGAATTTGTTGCGTACATTAGTTTAATGCAAAAACTCAATTGGCGTAAACTAATGGACATTATAATTGTTTACTCTAGCTGCCTTACTGTCAGTAATTTAACTAACCTAATAAAAAAGTAATTGCGATGTTTCTTAGACTAATAAATTTTTCCTTGTGATTTTTTTTAGTCTGACGTAAGAACTAAAAAAATTAGTACTAAATTGTTCAAAGGATAGCGTTGAACTTTTTGAATAAGATTTTTTAAGAAATGACTTGTTACCATCCCTCAACTAAGTTACCTGCTTTTCTGCAATTTACTTATTATATTGTTAGTTGACTAAAAGATTCTTCACAAATGTATAAGGCCAATTGATTAACATTTTGCTGCACTCTGATTTTGCTGTGATAGAAAAAATATTTGATATCTATACAAAAAACAGGTGAAAATTAATCAACCAGAAAACATATTAAGCAGCAGTTTTGAGGAAGTATCGGTGAGGTTATCCATTTTTTGGCCTCTCTAAAGAACATCACGTTTACTTACAATTTTACCCATTTAAAAAGAATAACCCGAAAAAATTTTTTCAAATTCAAATTTAAAACTGTTCTGCTAAATTGTTTGCAAATGAACAGTATTTTACAAGAAGTGAACTTTAGCCCCTCCTCCTAATTTTCAACTTCAATACGTTGGCTATTTGCAACAATGAGAAAATGGAGTCAAGAAACTTCTTTCTTCATTGGAGACAAGTTATTACAACTTTTAGTTACAGTTAGTTTGTCTTTTGTCTTTAAAGCTTAATTATTGAAAAGCTGCCTGTTTTTTTTTAAAGAAGACGAACAACTGACGCCAGCTTTGAATAACCATATTATTTGTTCTCACAGGTGAAAACAAATAATTGCTTTTGTGGATTTTGTTTTCATATATTGAGAACAATTAAATTGAAAAGAGGTAAAATTTTTATTAAAAATTTATATTTCTGTTTTATTAACTTCTTCTCATACTTAACCATATTAAGCTTCTCGGAAAAGCATCGAAAACAAACTCCTGAGTTGAAGCTGCTTGGATTTGCAGCGCAAAAAAACAGGAACTGATTCTACAATTTTCTTCAGCTTTATGTCACCCAAAACTTATATCAAGCTATCTTATTAGAGTTGTCCCTTTTGTATCGCTACAATTTAAAATAAAGCAAGTTTCGTTCTTATAATGCTGTGAAATTTTTTTAAGATTCTGTGATTAATTAATGGATAAGTTGGACGCTTGAATAAAAAATCCGCGATTTTTTTCCAAAGATGAATGTTTAAGGCATGTGACAAGTGCGTTGATTCCAGGTAGATCATGCCGTAAAAACGGGGAAAGATGCCAGTCCTCCAACTTCTTGCCGGGAAATTGCAAGGACTGAGAGGAAAATAACACAGTTGCTTTTGCTTGCTATCAAATTTGGCTGGGCTCTTACAGATCACACAATACGGGATCTCTTTATGTATGCCAGTCAAACTTGACAAAAGATATAACAAATCGAAGGCAAAGATATATGCCTAAGACCTGTCTGTGCTATAAGTCTCAATTTAAAATAGTTGGGGGGGGCTGAAAGTATTTAATTTATAAAAGAGTAAATATAAAATTACAGCTTACTAATTACCAGTTGTGTAGTGGTGAAATGGAGGTGAGCTGCTGGGCGATCGTTCACTTGGGTGTTTCTTCAGTTATGTTATTTGTCGAAAAAGAAAGTTATAAAATTAAATCTGGAATTATTTGTCTAAGTTATCAAACAATTTTGTTCGACTATTTTATTGTTAAAGTGAAGTTAAATTTTGAGAAAAATGAAAGCAGTTGTCTGCTGCTTGCTTCTGGGAGTGATTTCTGTCTCTCTAATTTTATTCCGTCCCACTTCGCTGAGAGAAACAATTAATTCCTCTCAGCTCCGTTTGGGCCGATAGGGAGCGAATCACAAACTCACGTTCATAGTGAGGTGCTTCTTAATTTTCCTATTGGCCGAGAAGGCAAGAGAATTAACTCTTTTTTATCTCACGGAGAAATTATTGAAACTCCAAAAAATAGTAAAAATCTAAAAAGCTGAGAGCATCAATTTTTGATTTCGTAGGCGCCTGTTTTCTGCTTTTCCCCTCTTCTAAAACCGCAACAATTATGGTTTTCTTGGGGGCTTTTTATGAGACTCTATTGTCTTTTCCCCTGAAGCAATCTGCTTCATCTTTATTGAACTTGGGGGGAAAGATCTGAATTGCAACTGTCAAAAGCAGAAGTAATTTAAATCAAAAGAAACTGTGGTTTTACAGGCCGCCTACGTTCAACAACGTACATTTTCTATCCTGGATATAAGCGAGGAGATCCAGGCCTAAGGTTGTGTTATTTAAATAAGTCGAACTGAGTTGTTTAAATACTTGTGTACTGGTAGTCTTAACAAGCGTTAGTTCGTTTAGCGCGCGGCAAAAGAATGGTTAATTAGCGCCTAAATACGTTCGCTCTAATGCGGGATTAATTATCCGTTCATTTGTAACGGCTCTCGTAATACTACAGCTCACCCCGATTTTTAAGATAGAAAAGAAAATGATAAAAAAAAGAAATATATTGCATCGTATATAATTTTATTGCGCTTGAGACATATAAATGAGTTACTACAAGTTCTGACAGTTATGAAATTAATCGCAAAGGGCGACAATGGTATGCTATAAAATTAATCGCAAAGGGCGACAATGTTGTGCTGTATTATTCAAAAAATTCTGGGGACAAAATGACTGGGCTTGGTACTGGACTGTTTCCGTCGTCCATGATATCAACAACTTCCACTACTTCATTTCCATCTTCATGCTTTTCTGTATTTGATAGTTCCTTGATTATCCTTTTTTGTTTTCGGTTCTTCTTCTTGAGTTTCGTCAATTCAGAGTTGAGTTGCTGTACTTTTTCAACCAGTTTTTTGTTCTCGACTCCTAAATTCTGATTGGCTGTAGTGATTTCTAAATGCTTTCTTGCATACACTTTGTTAATTTCTTTAACATTACTTTCCTCCAATTTTTTTACTTGCTGGGAGACGATGTACTGCCTCCGCCAATAGTCATCGCTTGTTACTTTCTCCTTTTCACTGTTCTGCATTTGTAATCTTTCAAATCTAATTTGTAGCTCCTGCAATTCGGTTTCTTTAACAATTAACTCCTGTCGGAACTTGGAATTCTCCGAAATTAGTGAAGCTTGGGTGACTTCTTCGATGGCGTCGGGAAGGCAGTTAAGTGGGCATAGGGGAAGTTGACATACGAGTCCAGCTGATTGTTTCTGGCGAGGTAAGTGTTCTTTTGGGTATCTCTGTCTTTTATTCTCCAGACGTTTGTTGCTTCTGGTAAGGAGAACTCTTTCAAAATAGGCAGGTTTTCAGTTTTCGCAAGAAATTTTTCGCCGGTTGAAATGTTCTGAACCTTAACTTTGTCAGAGATTCTGAACTTATTGGCTTGCATTTTCAAAGTATACTTCAAGTTCGTCACAAATCTGGGGTTCATGGGATTTACAACGTTTTCCCTAATTTTCTGAATTTTCAAGCAATAGGGGATGTCCTTTCGCTCTTTGTCACTAATGAGGTCATCTATATTTGCCATTTTTCTTATCTTCTCTGCGTGACTGCTTTGTTGATTTCCTGGTGCTGGTCTCTTTCGATCGACTATCCAATTGTTTTGCGGATCATATTGACTCGAAGTTGATGGAGGTGCAATGGTTGTAGTAAATGGAGGCTTTGAGAAAATAGGAGGCTGGGAAGAATGGGTTTGTGTTTGTTCTTGTTGTGTTGTTAGTTGTTGATGTTGATTGGGGATTACTACGCTTGCGAGTGTGGGTCTGGTAGTCATTGTGAGTGTTTCCTTGTGGGTGATCTAAAATATTTTGATTTTGGTTAGCCTGTGTCATCAATATCACACATTATGGCTTCTTTTCAAGTTTGCAATTGTATTGCTAATATAAAATGTATTCTATTGTAAAAATGTTTTTGTAAGGTTTTGTTGCAAACTGCTTTACTTAAAAATTATAATGCTAAATGCATTTGGTATTAAAGTTTGGTATAAGGGTTTTTGTTTTGCTAAATGCAAAGTTAACTTTAATAAAGGAGGGGGGGCAATAATAAAAAAGTTTTTATACTTATGCCAGGCGGGCAGCCCTGGCACAAGTACGTCTTTCTCCGCTGTCCGGAGGTGTGAGTCTTGGGGCGTGCGTCACACTAACACGGCTGCAACGACCCGTGCAGCTGGGGAGACAAACTTGCTGAGTTGAAAGAAAGAAATTTTCCGGGTCATTTTTGGAATTTTCAGTTATCGTGTTAGTGTTCTGAATTATTTAGGTTCAAAAGCCAGGGGGGCAGGCTGGAGAAAGCTGAGGTAACCCCTTCCCGAGGAAAAGTTAAAAGAGAGAAAAAAAGATCGTTTGGGCTTGAGTGTTTTTGGTTTATTAGACAACGTCGTCTAAAAAATTTTTGCAAATGGGACATCTTGTCAGCTTATTTATGCACACTCGACAGAATCGGTGTTTTTCATGTCGGGAAAAATGTGGGTGTTTTGTTACTCCTAATTCTGTTTTCATTTTTTTGCATAAATTGCAATGAAAGTAGGATGTGATCAGGACGGGAAGACAAGGTCGAAGACAAATGGGACATTTAGGGTTTGGGTATCTTTTAAAAAGTGCCTTTCTGCAAGGAATACATACATAGTGAGGATTTTCTCTGGGAAATTGTTTATGCAGTTTTTCTACAATAACGGGTTTCCGTGAACATATGGGGCAGATAATGTCCTTATGGGGATAGAACCAACGGAAACCGTCGAATAGGGATTGTGAAAGACCCATAGAGTGACTGTTCTCTTATTTCCCTTAGATAGAAACAGGAAAATCTTTGAGAAACTGCAGTAGGATGAGATTAATGAGAAGCGATATGGCAAGCAAGGTAATTAGGATTATGATAAATATTTTTGTGGATAGGTCTAGATTGGTCATTTTTATTATCTGGAGAAAATTTGGCGAACTGCGGAAAGGAGGTAGTTATTAATAAAAAGGGATATTGCCAATGCGCATAAGAGAACAAACAGAAGAATAAACAATGTTATGGGTTGCATTTTGTCAATTGAATGAGTAGTGCAGAACCAAGGTGAAGGAGGTGACTTGCTCCTGGTAAAAACTGAGTTGAATTAGGGATATCGATTGGATTAAAAATAAAACTAGAGAAAGAAGTAAAATTTTGGATGTTCTTGGACGCATTTTAGATTATGTGGTTGTTTTTTTCGCAACGAGGGCATAATTTATAATCTTCTACGCAAAATTTACAAAAGTTGACGGGCTTATGATCACTGTGATGAAACGTTTTTGCAACAGAGTATTGAAATCTTGTTTGTTTGCAAATATCACATTGAAACCAGTTAAAGATTGAAAAGATAACATTAAATTTAGAGCATTTTGGACAAAAATCATAGCCCATATCTTTTATAACATATTGGTAACAGAGTAGACACATTACGTGGGGTATTTCGTTAGGGGGATTTTCGTGTAATTTCTTGAAAACAATTGTTTCGCGTCTGCAGCATAAACAAATTAATGAGACCGGTTTGGATTCTATAGTATTGGTTTCGTTGTCAATTGTATTCATTTTTGGAAGATTGTTATTGGAGGGGATTATGGGACTGGTATGGTTGGAGGATTTGGTTGTTGATTATTTTGGGATTTTATTGTTTGGTCTATTACTAATATAACTATTAACATCAAAAAATTGAAAGGAATACTTACAACAACGAGGAAAACGGTTAAAACAAAGGAGAAGGCTGCTGCAATAATCATGAGGGCCATTAATAAAAAATCAAGTACTTTGGGGATAAACATTTTGGATAATTTGTGAAGGTAGTTTTGAATCAAGGATTTTACCACGGGTTGTTTGGGTCAATTGTTTGTTTGCATAAGGGGCATTTAGTAGCTGTGAAGGTCATACACTGCAAACAAATTGATTGTTTTGGGTGAAAATCCCTGAAGTGACTGTGGCAGGTAGATAACTTTTTGACTTCTTGACAAGAATCACACTGGAAATAATGGCAATGACTGAATGTATAAATGGGAGTTACGCAAATGGGGCATTTAGGTTGGTTCCAATATTTAAATAATTCATTTCTACAAGGAATGCAAGCAAAATGGGGGGGGGGCTGACCATTTGGGTTTTTGAGCAATTTTTTGAATTGACGGCAAGGGAGATAACAAACAGGGCATTCAATTTTAGGGGTTGTATCAATTTGAGGTTGCTGAGACGATATTTTCAGAATGTTTCCCATTATAAGGACAAATCAGAAAGATCCGGGTATACGAGTTCTAATCCATGGTGTTCAAGTTCGTTGGAGATAGTTACATTTAAATCTGCAATAGCAAAAAAGAAATTCCAGTGTTTCTCGTTTGGATAAATGTAATAATGATTAATGGTACCGGTGCTTAAAAACATATAAGTTATCTTGATACATGCTTTATACTGTGTGAAACAAATATTGAACCATCTTTCTACTTTAACAATTTTAATTTTTTCCTTACCAATAAACAAAATCATTTTAGTTTTAACAATTTGGAAAGAAATGAGGGGAAAAGAACAAATTGATCAGAAAAAAAAGGATAGAAAAAAATGAAGAAGAGGAAAGGAGAGAAAAAAAAATTTTTGTGGAGAGCAAGTTATGTAAAACAAATTACTTTACTGAAGAGCGCCCAAGTTGACTGGGAAGTGCTCTTCGATATCGATGAGTGCGAGAAAGAATTCCCAGTGCATCATTACCATGGTGACTCGAGTAGAACCCTCACATCCACGTTCGTAGTCAGTATAATATATGATTATATAGGGCTTTATTTCTGCAGTGGGAGTTTCAATGAATGATCTCTCGAGGGATTCTACTTTGACTAGTCGCTCACCAAAGTGGAACAGCATTATAGGAGATCTAAATTAAAAGGGATTTTGGAACCATTTAAAGCTTGGGATATATTTATGAAGAATGTCCAATAGGGGGAAGATGGTGTTAAGATGATGGTTCCATCAGTCCAAGTGTTTAAATATTCGAAATGGAGTATTAGTTGTGGTATAACTCTGTTACTTTTTGTTGTCACAAATAATTTTTCAAAAAATTGAATTTGTATAAGGCGATTTTGGTATGAGAATATCATTGCTGTTTTTTAATTGTTAATTGTTTCCAATTCTTTAGTAATGAAATCGTTTTGAGAAGAATCACTTTTCGGCAATTCAAAATAAAGATTATGAGGTACACAGTTTGGGTTTTCTAAAATAAAGAGGAAGAATTTCCAATGAACTGAAAGAGGATTAATACTTATTAAACAAATTTTTTCACTTTGGATTTCTTTGAGCGTTACTAGCATAGTAGGTACAGGAGTTGGGTATGCATCAGAAGATCGTTGAATTTTTTGTAACTCTACAAATTTATTGTTAACTGCAAATATCATAGTTTAGAATGATACCTAAGCAATGTAGATTGGATGTTGTACTTGAAATACCGAGTTCTCTTTGAATGCTAGAAAAATGGTGAATTCGGCGAACTGAGGATGAGTAATGAAAATAGTTAAAAGTCTGTCATGGGTTTTTTTGCGAAAGTCATTATACTTATAGCGGAAACATAGTATACGGCTAAGAGCTCAAAATTTTGGTTTCCGATTCTGATTTGTAAGTTTCTATTAGTTAAATGAATCATGTTGCTGATCTAGCTCATTTGTCAGACTATTAGGGTCGAATTGTGCTAAATACACGAAATAATTCCAATACAACGAATGAGGGGTTAAAATCACAGTATCGTTTTCCCAAGTGTCCCAAAACTCAAAATTTATAACGATTTGAGGAAAAATGTCTCCGTGATTTTCTTCAAAAGTTTACTTTATTTGATAAATTGTAACGAGTCTATCTTGAAACAAAAAGTACATTAATGGAAGCGTTTTAGTTGTTAATTAACTTATTGTTCTTCATTTCAAAACTATGTATAAAAGTATGTAAATGTAGAAAAAAGGATAAAAAAGGGTGTGTCAATTATTTCTGAAAAGAGGATTATTGACAACGATTGATATTTATAGATAATATATCAATCGGATTCACTGAAGCAAAATCGGAGTAGGGGAAGAGTGCAGGCAATAGTTAGATAGACATAGTTGCGATTACATAGTTGAAAATGGATTATAAGAAATAAAAAGCAAGAAAGGAATCCACACATGTCTCTTACAGGAAAAGTCAAAGTCTAATAATATTTTTCTTCAGACGCTTTGAAACAATTTTGTATTCGACTCCAATGTTTACAAAAGTAATTGTGTCATCAATCAGGGCTCTTAACAATGAGAAGTATTGAAAATTTGAATGCGGTACGTCCAAGTCTATAATGTCACTGAAGTAGAAAGATGCAACTCTAATAGTTACAGTAGTTTTTAAATCGGAAATACTTGATGATAATATTTGTCCGGTGTATTGTCCAAATCGAATGAATAAAGCGTTAGGCTGTTTTATGAATTTGGGTTGCATGGCATAGCATCCTTGAGGTGTATCTAAACAAGATATTAATTAACTTATAGAGTCTAATTCAAATAATTTTTTTTATTTTTGAGACAAATTATTTTTTTATGAAAAAGATGATTTTTTATTAACAGCTTTAAGGAGGTGCCACCACACTTCGATTGGTTGCATCATTTTGTGGTTGTGGTTGATGTGACGCCAGATTCTACTTTATTATTTTCTGTATGACAATGCTCATCAATTTTATTTTCTCGAAGTTGATCCTCAACGCATTTGTAAGTTTTTTCTATTGTGCTGTAAGGTTGATAATTACTAAGCGGTAAAAAATGATTGTTGTTCTGTGGGGCCGACGGTTTGGTTTCGTTAGAGAATACCGGTGTAAAGAACGATAAGATACAAAGCATATATGTTGCTCCTAATAGAATTTTCCAAAAACCCATTGTTTTGTTGGATATTTTGTGGATTTCGAACGCTCTTATGATTGTTACGATTACATCAGTTAAGAATTTTATGCACAAGAAACAAGCAAAATAAACTCCAATTTTTTCCAGATAAAAAGTGATGATTCCAAAAGTGCCTTTGAACTGGTCTGTAAAAAATGTAGGTGAAAGAAGAGAATCTAGATAAATTTGTCTGTTAATTCCCATTGCCGACGCATAGATATCTTTTTGAGAATAGTCTATGTTTCTCCCTTCTAGAACTTCTCTTGAAATTTTTGTCAAAACAGATTTTGAAGCTTCCGAATGCAAGATATTGTCCCAAAAAGGTTTAAGTTGATTTGGTGTGTAAATTCCGGCACGTTGCGATTCGTAACCGGTAAATTTTGGAATAGAACTAATAACTCTTGAAGAGAATATTTTTGGCGGTTGTAAAGGAACAGGTGCTGGCATCAAAGGGTACCATGAATTTTCATTATCAATATCTAATTGGTAGGCACTTTTGTAGCCTCCAACACAATCTACTTCGTTTGCAAAAGGGTAGGTTCGTCGAGTAATTGGGTCGACGAACATTGTCCTACCATCATAATGAATAGGAATCCTATCATAACACTGTTCAAGAACCTGAAGTGGTGAGTTTCGTTTTGGACAGTGGTACAGCCAACCTATGCTACCATCTGTGTCTAAGAACATCGAGCGGTTGCCGGTTAACATATATCCAGCTAAACGATTGTTTTGGATAGCCTGCATTAGTAACATTTGTTTTTGAGTTCAGTCAAGTTTGCATTGTTCTATGATCAAACCTTTCCATGCTTGTTTTATTTGCATGTATTTGCATGTAAGATCATAGTCTAACTTGTCTTTGTCTAAGTGTTCCCATGCAACAAAACCATTGTCGGATGTTCAGATCTGTTCATCTGAAGGCTTCCTATTAAACCCATTTACACTTAGGCTATTGTCAGGTTCAACACGAAGTTTATGAAAAAATTGTTGAGTTTCTGTTTTATAAGGTTTGCCAGTCTTCATATTAAATCCGCCTTTATAAGAAACATATAAGGAATCTAAATTTGTTCTGTAAATAAATTCTGGTTTTCCACACACCTTTTCTTTTTCATCAATTACTCTAATTTTTATGTCCATTTCAGCAGGAGAATACGTTCCTGGTCCTTCATAGGGCGTCTCCGGTTTTTCATCACTCACTATGAAATACTGTACGTTACCAAGTTCGTTTTCATGTTTTAGCATTTTTGCGTTTTGTTAAAATCTTTTAGTAACTATACAATTTTCCGGTGCCTCCCAATTGTATGCAAAGGGGTCGAGTGATGTCGAATGACAACCTCCTTCTGAGAGGGCACAAGGAAGTTTTAGTCCTTGACTGTTATAGACAGATCTGTCATTAAGATCAATATCGAGTATAGTTTCTTGCATCAGGGTTTCAAAAGAGAAGTGTTTAATTTGACCACGACTATCACAAGATGTTGATGATTCACCTTCAAGATCAACTCCCTGGTTTTTATAGGAGACAGCTTTTATTCCATGTTTTATGTCAATTTCCATGTCATCATCGTCAAATTCGGTAACAGTAATTTTTCCAGTTTTATTAGCATTTAGGCATTGTTCGGGTGAAACAATAATATCGTATGTTATTATTGGAGCGTTGTGTACAATTGATGAATGAGAAAACATACCACAATTATAACGAATGAGCATTGCGGTGACTTTACACATAAGTGCTTTGACAAAGGTCCGATAAGACCGCTGATAAAGTGTTACATGTGTATCAACCATCTGAATGTTTTCGGGTGTAATTTTGCAAGGAGAAACTTGTGTTAAAGCATACATTTTATTTTCTTTCATTTTAGAACAGTCATAATGAATGACCCTAAGTTTGTTAGATACGTCATTAATATCCTCAGTAGCGTTAATAACTATAGAAGAGGACAAAAGTAGAAAAGACTTCTAAGTAAATAAGAAAAATAGAGTTTTTCAAAACAAGGATATCTTTTCATCCTGTTCTTTTTTAGCGCTTCAAGTCGGGAATTAAGGCTATGAGTTGTAGTAATAGGCACTGCCAGTAAATGTTGACTGGATTTATTGCTACCTAAAACAAAGTTAAGTAAATCCGGCTTGATAGCGTGATGGCGGCTTGGCCGAGCGACTAGAAGTTCGCCTATTATTATTATTTTCTAAAGTTTGTAAATTAGAAGGTCCTTGTTCCGATGTATTAGGGCGGAGAGGACTTAAATTAGGGTCTAGAGGAATTCTAGAATTGTGCTGTGGGCAAGGAGTTGAACTTCTTGTTCGACTGCCGCTAGGCAGGTGTATTTGGACTGGAGGTGGGTTGTCACGACCACCTGAACTTGCCTCGTTGAATCCAGAATCGAAATTGGTAGGTGTTCGGTCAGGGTCGAAGTTCTGCACAGGGGAGTCTCTTCGTATGAAATTATCCACGGGGAAATATTCGGTGTTAGTGGAGCTTTGGAAGGAGAATTTAGTCAAGGGACTGTTGAGCTTATTCATCTGACTTGTCATTAGATTATTATAAAATGTGTCAAAATTATTTTTATCTATACCATACTCTAGGGTTAACTCTGGTATAGTTTCAGTAGCTGGGGAGTACTCGACTAGGTGATTTCTATGAGCGACCTTCCTGGTGGCCGGGTTGCTATCTAAAGTTAATTCATAGTTAACATTGGTTAGTTTTTTTTCTACAGTATAAGGTCCTGATCTTAGTTCATGTAGTTTTTTTGACTTTCCTAACTCAATTTGATAGTTTTCCATTAGAACTTTTTGTCCAACCTCAAGTGGCTTGCCTAATTTGTGTTTGTTTCTACGTTTATGTGCGCGGTTATTGTTTTCTAAGCTCTTTTTATAAGCGTTATTGTATATTTGTTTGAATTGGTTTTCTCGCATAAGCAACGAATTGTTAATAGTCGGTTTTAGAAGTTTGTCAATTTCGGTGTTTTTTGAAGTTTGTAAGGTATGCCTGTGAGGAGGCAGGTCTTTGCAAAACTCGGAAGAGCATGTGAGTTGTGAATTTCGTAGGAGTCCTAACTTAAGTAACAGAGGTATCTGTGGTTTTTGTCCGAACACAATTTCATAAGGTGAGATTCCAGTACTAGCATTTGGAACCGTGTTATGAGAAAAAGCAAATTTTGGTGCCAGTTCGTCCCATTTACCTCGAGCTTGTTCTAGAAAAATTTGGAAATGTGCTCCTAGATGTTTGTTTTGGATCTCGACTTTACCATTAGTCCAAGGCGCATAAGCGGTTCGAGGTGCGGGTGTTATACCTAATTCATGAATGTAACTCGCAAAATCTTGGTTCATGAATGCCGAACCCTTATCATAAACAAGTTTTTGTGGTATTCCAAAGGACAAGATGAACTTTTCTAAATCTTTTATGGTGTCTACTGCGTCTGTGGAACGTACAGGGTATACTTGAATGAAACGCGAAAATGAATCGACAATAACTAAACAATGGTGTTTACCATTCGATGGAGGATTTAAAGGTCCTCTGTGATCAAAATGGACCGTATGAAAGGGGAATGGGACTGTATCAGTCCACTTTTCGAGAGGTGCTTCGTGGATATCTCTCCGTTTTTGTTTATTTTTTTGGCATTCAAGGCAATCAGCAATTAGGTTTTCAATCCATTTATACATTTCGGGCCAATAAAAAAATCGTTTTACATTAGCAAGTGTTTTATCTAAACCTACATGACCTGAAGGTTCACAATGAGCTAGCTGAAAAACTTTAAAGAACAATGACAGTGGTACACAAATTTTTAGGTATTCAATATCTGGTTCGTCTGTTTGTTGTTGAATACATAAGATGTTGCCTACAAAACTCAGTTTTTCAAAGTTATTAATGTATGACATTATGGCTTTAGATTGTCGGAATTCAATTTTCTTTTCATCTTTGTTATTGTTCGTTCTTGATTGACGAATTTGTTGTATTACTGGATCTTTTAATTGTTCTTGACAAATTACTGATGTATTTAAATCAACTTCTTTAGAGAAGGTTGTCAGTTTATCAATGAGTTCTCTTGCATCTTGTATTTTTGTATTTTCGGGAAATTTTTTTGCTAATTCGGTTTTGTCTATACAAGTGCTATTTTTCACGAGAAAAACTTTATCATATTCTAGAGGGAATCTGTACTCCGAGTCTGTGGTATTAGTTTGATCAATGTAGAGTTTGTCAAACTCTAATTCTGGTGACTGGTTCTCATTGAACAATTCAAATTCCGAAATTTGGTCAAAATTTTGTTCGGTTATCCCTTCATCAGGGTAGGAATCAATTTCTGTATAAAGATCAGACGTTTCGTCTTCCTCCTGTTCTGATACAGGGGTTATTTCATGTTTGCGGTGACGCCTATAGTGGTTAATTGATGAACCATACGAGAAATCTTCCGAAATATTGTTTATTGAGCAAAGTCTGTTTTGATTATTGTCGTACTTTTGCTTTACCATTTTGTCATTTTTGAAAATGAATTTGTCGATACCCATTATGCTTCGTTTTAGGATTGGAAAAAAGTCATCTGCTGGTCCCTTTTCATTATCACGCAAAATGAAGTATTTTTCCTCGTTACCATGCTCGTTGTAAAAACTAATGTCTTTTGGTATCTTTTTGTGTTTAAGTTGATACTTGTCCAGATCTTTAAGTTTTACATTGCGACTTAGGATGTCGGGAAAAGCTAAGTTTTTTCCTTCAGTCCAAATAATTTTCAAGTTCTGGAATTGAGAAATTACTAACTGGTATCTAAAAAACCTGTGAGAGAGTTTTCCTCTTCTACCCCATAGATACATTAAAGGCTTATGGTCTGTGTACACGTATACAGGATGGGGGAACCAATTAGGTAATGCCCATAAGTTTGTAATGCCGATATTACACCGCAAAGTTCGCGTGCTGTGGTACTCATTTTTTGTTCCTCTTTAGTGTAAATTCTAGAATTAAAAGACACTATTCGTTTCCCTTCTGGAAATTCTTGAACGAGAATTGAGCCTACTCCTATAGAAGAAGCGTCTACATGCACGTGGAAAGGGTATTTAGTATCCGGTATTGCTAAGATAGTATCTTCGCTAATTCTGTTTTTAATGTCGTTAAACAGTTTTTCGTGTTCCGTTGTCCAAACAAATTTAGTTTCTGTGCGGGTTAAGTCATAGAATGGTTTGCAGTCAACATGCAAATTTTTGATGTACATGCTGTAGAATCCTAAGCAACCTAGAACTCTCATGACACCACGTTTGTTTTCAGGCGACTTAAGTGCTTTTAAATCTGCTACTCGCTTCTTGACTGGTTGTATCCCATCTTTACCTACTACATGTCCCAAGAACTGTACTTTCTTAAGGAAAAATTTAGTCTTTTCAGGTTGAGCTTTCAATCCTGATTTCCTTAAAAGTTCATGGTACTTGTCAATTATTTCAAACATTTCGGTTTCGTCTTGCGCTTGCATGATGGTGTCATCAATGTAGGTTATAGCTTGTTTTTTTCTAATTAATGGTGCAAAATGGATAGTCATTATACGACTGTAGAAATTAGGTAGACCGCATAGGCGGTAAAATTCGCGTTCAAATGTGTATTGCTTTGGACCAATTACAAAACTTACCAGCTGTTTGGTTTCCTCAGTTATAGGACTTGGTTATAGGCTGAACAAAGATCACTGGTTGTGAAGAAATTACCTTTTAATCTAGTTAATAGACTTCCGATTGGTTCGAGTGGCCATGAATATCGACTAAGGTCTGTTATTGAATTCAGATATCGGGCATCTATAACCAGTTTTACTGTGTTCCCCTTGGGTAGGATTATGATTGGATTAATAAATTCTGATCCCATTTCTTTATCCTTACCCATTTCCCGGATTATACCTGTTTTACACAGTTGTTCCAAAAGGTTTTCTAGTTTTTCCTGATAATGTAATGGTACTTTGGATGGTCTTTGTTTTGTCAAAGTTGAATTAGGTAAAAGTTTAACATGAAACTTTTGTTTTATCTTTCCAACATCGTATTTGTGTTGAGAGTAAACGTCTTTATTTTTAGTTAAAGTCCTCAGTAACTTGTCTAAGTTTTCGTCATTGATATCAGCTTGACTGAAATCAAATTTTTTGAGAAACGCTTGATCGGTTTTGTCAAATCTGTTAAGTTTTCCTTTGGGAAGTTCAACGGGTCTGATGTTCTCATCAGTTGTTTCTAATTGTGGCTTAAGATCCTTGAGGTCGTCGCTAAAGTCTGTTTCTAATTCGTAGTTGTTGGTAAAATCTTGTTGCCTTTTTCGCATTTCTGTTTTCTTTTGTTTTTCAGGAGTTTTGCCTGCAAAGAAATTTTGAATTTTTGAAATTTTTGGACCTTGTTTTTCACTAACATGGAATATTTGATCCCAATTAGTGTCACTATTCATTAGGTGGTTTATGAATGCAACGTTGTCAACTACAGAAAATTCTGGGTCTTGTCTAATTTCAATGTCTTCTAAAGTGTGCCCAATAGGACCCTTTTGGATGACAACCTTGTTGTTTTGAGGATTGTTTAGCATTATTGGTAATTCCTTTTCTTTTCTAAAACACTGAACGTTGTAAGTATAAATTCCTTGAGCTTGCAGTTCACTTCCAATTACGAAGGAGGTTCCCTTTCTGAAGAATTCATTCGGAGGTTTAATTGATATTACTCGAGTTGATTTTGGTGCTAATGGTAGTTGCTGGTCAAGAGTTACAATTTTGTAAGAGCTAATGTATGGATAGCTTTTCGTTTGGTATCTAGATAATGTGACGGCTACTTCAGGGTAAGTTTTTAAATCAATTTTTGGAGTGGTTAGGTCAATAGATTTTACTGTAGATTCAAGGAAATCCATTCCCAAAAAATTCGGCTTGCAACCATCTTTTGCTGAAACCCATGTGGTAACTTCCACTTGATACTTTCCTTCAATGTCGAAAGAAGTTTCGAAAGTAATTTGACCTAGAAGTTGTAGTTTCTCACCACTAACCGCTAAAGTATGATTTTTTGAAGCTTTCATCTCAATGTGTTGTAATTTACATAGTTCAAGATAAGTGTGGTAATTAATTATAGAGCTTAATGCTCCTGTGTCCAATAAAACTGTGTTTCTAAGCCGTTATTTTTATTTTTGTCTCCGACGGATTGGTATAAATTAATATAGATATGTGAGTAACTTGCTTTGTTATCAGTAGTGTTTATGAACGGAGACCTGTCTAGTTTAAATACTCGTCGTTATGATTCTCATTATTGTAATAGTCTCTGGAAGTTTCACTGGTAAAGTGAACTCGAGGGCTTCGCCCTTCACTGTTATCTCTTGAATGAGTATTATTGTTTTGTCTAGTAGGTGTCCTATCCCGGTCATGGTCTCTACTCCTATCACGATATCGATTATCTGATCTTGGAGGACCGTTGCTTTGTTTATCCCTACTATTTTGCCTATTGTTATCTCTGTAAGAGTTGTTTCGATGGATATTGTCTCGTTCCTGTGATCGGTTATCGTAAGAAGATGATCGGTAATTGTTTGAAGAGTTTGATGAGTACGGTGATCGATGTCGGTAGTCTGATCTAGAGTTGTTTTGATAATTGGATTGATTTTGGTTATAACTATTTCTTTGTCTGTCCCTAGAATTCCGATTGTCATAATTGTTTGATTTGTAATTTTGTTGACCTGGTGAATGGCTCCTACTACGTTTATAATTATCTGTGAACTTTTCTCGTTGTTGAGGTGGGTTTCGGTTTTCGTTTTTAAAGTCCTTGTACTTAAAGCAGAAAGCTATTGTGTGACCTGAACGTTTGCAAAACTTGCAGAATCTAGACTGGTTTTGTTTGAATCTGGGATTGTCGTTCTTGTATGTGTCGTTTATTTTATGATCTTTCATTAAATTTGCAATTTCTGTGAGTTGGTTTTTTAACCCTTCTATTTCTATTTTATTGGCGATACTACTTGCGGCAGTACCCGTGAATTCACTGCTAACAGAAAAACTTAAGTCTTTAGTTGCTACATGATCCTGTAATTGTTGCCAAGTTGTAGCTGGGTTTTCTATTAACCGCTGATGTGCCTTTTGCTTGAGTGTAGGTGGCGTTAATCCTCTTACAAAGTACTTCATACACTTAGCGTTACGCTGGTCGTTGTTAAAATCTGGATCTGGCCATCCTTTTTCAACTGCTTTTGTTACTCGGTGTTTATAGCTTTTTATCAACTCATCTGGTTGCCTTTTAATACTCTCGACTTCAATTCTTTTCCTATACTTGTCTTTTGCATCAGTAAAACGTGTAATGAACTGATTTCTAACTTCGTTCCATGCTAAACCTGGTGCTAAGGTTTCAAACCATTGGGCTGCGGGCCCACGCAAAACCGAACCAAACAATGCTTTTTGTCTAGCGTCGTATGCTGCTTGCAAATCAGCATCCGCAGGATCTCTTGTTCCTAGTGAGAATTGGATTTTTCTTTGTATTAAACTAAAGAATTCCTGGGCATCTTCAGATGGGTCTAAACCTGTAAATTTCTCTAACGCTATGTCGGGGTACGCAACAACGTTCGCTGCCATGTTTTGTTTTAGTGTATGAAAAGAATATTTTATACGAAAGTACTATTAGTTTGGGTAATTAGTGTAGAAAATATTTTTGTTATAACAATTAAGTAATAAAACACTAATACTCAAGTAAAAAGTTGAACTGTTTGTTTTGTGTTATGAATTTTATTTGTTTAGGACCGTTTAATGATTGTATTTTAAATTCAAAGTTCTTGCCGTTATCAGTGCTAAAAACTTCAACCCAAGAGTAAATATCGGTTTGCTCAACGGTAAAATTTAATAACCAAGGATAAGTGCTTTCAGAGTGTTTAAATTCAACAGAGTTTTGGTGAAATCTGTTTATTTTTGAAAATCTAATTTGTGTGACAAATTCTGTTTTTATAAGTAATTTAACTCTATCTGGTAAACTCGGATCGTCAGGAGAAACGTTGATGTATTTGGTTTTAATGATTTTTAAGATTTGTAAACCAAACGGGGGAATTTTATTTTGGTGGCTCATCCACACACAAGATGATAACGTTTATGCTAATTCTATCACACTGTTCTGATTTCTTAGAGCACATAAAAAATCATTAAAGTTTGGGTTGGTCCACTTGTAAGTTATGTAGATTTCAGTCTCTGTTTCGCTAGAAGAGTGATGGTAAATGCATAAAAGTTTCTGTTCTGATCAGTTAAATAATATGAAACTTTGCCTATTTCGTTATGTACTTTAATACTTATATTTAAATCTTGAACGTTTACTTTAATATATGACATATAAATAACAAAGAACAATTGTTTTTGTTGTTTTATTATTGTATTTTTGTATGAAACACACAGAAGACAGTATAAAAACGTTTAGTACGGGATGTTTAGTACATCAGTAGTAGTATTTTTGTAGCTATTATTGTGTTTAAATATTGTTTCTAAAGTGCTTGAGTCTGTTAATGACCGTATTTTAACATGAGACAACAATTTTTCTATGATAAATTTGTGTACAAATTGGGTTAAAAAGGCTAGTTTACGCTCTTTTAATTAATTATCGGCTAAATTTTCTGCGGGAATCTCGATCACACTGTTTTTAGTTTTTAACAAAGTTAGTAAATTCTGAAAATTTGGGTTCTCAGATGCATAAGTTATACAAAAGTCAGCGGGAGAATTATGTTCAAACACGTAGAAAATAGCTAAGAAAGTAATTCCGTCAGTAATAAACCGTGTTATTTTACCCCTTCTAGTGTTTTCTATTGCTGTTAGATTAAGATGTTCAACAATAACTATTCCAGTTTGGTCCATGCACTGTTTAAAACCTCTATTGGTGAAATTGTACTTGTGAAACCGGTTAAAATGGGGGAATTCTCATCAATTTATGTTATTTTCAGGCTAAAAATCTATGTTGGGGGGATAAAATTTAGTTTAAAACCCGTTATTCTTTGTTAAATTTGAGCCTTATTGAGATTTATGTGGTCAAAACTTGGTTAATATTTACTAATTTTGTGTAAAAATGACGTTAATATGGCTATTTTCTTGAGTAATATTGGTTAGAATTGGATAAGAATGATGTGTTTAAGGCTTAAATGTGATTAGTATCCGTTAAATTATGATAAAAGTGACGTTAATTTTGTTAAAATCTGGTTAATATTTGAGAATTTAGGTCAAAATGATGTTTATTTGGTTAAAATTTGATTAATATTACCCCACCCGGGTCAGGAAATTGATAAAACAGAGTGAATATTCAACTAAGAAAGGCTTAAATTTAACCAAAATTGGGTTAGTTAATGTGAAAATGCAACAACGTGTGCTTAAATGTGTAGAAAATTAGATATAAATTACACTAAACACGTATGGGGGGGATGAATTCTGGTTGAATTTACGTTAAATTGTTTGAAAATGCTATATTTTGGTCAAAAATTCAGTAAAAATTAGACATATGTTACTCTAAATATGATTTGGGGGGATGATTTTTGGTTAAAAATCGGCTATTTAGTGTGAAAATGCTAAAATTCTGCTGTGAATTTGGTGAAAATTGGCTAAAGTTTAGTTTAATTAGGTGTTGGGGCGGTGAAATTTGGATCATTTTTGGTTATTTGGAGTGTACATGCTACAATTTAATCATAAATTTGGTCCAAATCGGGTCAGAAATAGTCTAAACAAGTTTTGTGGGGATAAATTCTGTATAAATTCCGATTATTTAGAGTGAAAATACTAAAATTTAACCATAAATTTGGTCAAAATCGGGTTAGAAATAGACTAAACAGGTTATGGAGGGATGAATTTTGTATAACTTTTAATTATTTAGAGTGAAAATACTGAAATTCAACCATAAATTTGGTGAAAATTGGGTTAAAATCAAATTAAATATGTTTTGGGGGGATAGAATCTGGTTGAATTTCGGTTATTTAAGGTGTAAATACTAATATTTAACCATAAATTTGATGAAAATTGGGTGAAAATTAGGCTAAATAGGTTTTGGGGGGATGATTTTTGGTTAAATTTTGACTATAAAATGTAAAAGTACTTCAATTGTTATATAAATAAACTAAAAATTGGACATAGATTACCCCCACCCGGGTCAGAACAATTTTACAAGAGCAAAGAATCAGTTGCCTGTTACTATTTTAATGTAAATTTACTGTATTTCGGCCGTAAAATGGATATAAATTACTCTATTTGTTTGTCTATTAGTGTGCTTTCACTTCTGTGGTAGTGGTTATTTTACTATTTTAATCCGATCGGATAGAAAAACAAAAATTCAGGCGTGATTCTTTCCTCTGGGCGCACCAGTTATCAAATTTGGCTGGGCTCTTACAGATCACACAATACGGGATCTCTTTATGTATGCCAGTCAAACTTGACAAAAGATATAACAAATCGAAGGCAAAGATATATGCCTAAGACCTGTCTGTGCTATAAGTCTCAATTTAAAATAGTTGGGGGGGGGGCTGAAAGTATTTAATTTATAAAAGAGTAAATATAAAATTACAGCTTACTAATTACCAGTTGTGTAGTGGTGAAATGGAGGTGAGCTGCTGGGCGATCGTTCACTTGGGTGTTTCTTCAGTTATGTTATTTGTCGAAAAAGAAAGTTATAAAATTAAATCTGGAATTATTTGTCTAAGTTATTAAACAATTTTGTTCGACTATTTTATTGTTAAAGTGAAGTTAAATTTTGAGAAAAATGAAAGCAGTTGTCTGCTGCTTGCTTCTGGGAGTGATTTCTGTCTCTCTAATTTTATTCCGTCCCACTTCGCTGAGAGAAACAATTAATTCCTCTCAGCTCCGTTTGGGCCGATAGGGAGCGAATCACAAACTCACGTTCATAGTGAGGTGCTTCTTAATTTTCCTATTGGCCGAGAAGGCAAGAGAATTAACTCTTTTTTATCTCACGGAGAAATTATTGAAAATCCAAAAAATAATAAAAATCTAAAAAGCTGAGAGCATCAATTATTGATTTCGTAGGCGCCTGTTTTCTGCTTTTCCCCTCTTCTAAAACCGCAACAATTATGGTTTTCTTGGGGGCTTTTTATGAGACTCTATTGTCTTTTCCCCTGAAGCAATCTGCTTCATCTTTACTGAACTTGGGGGGAAAGATCTGCATTGCAACTGTCAAAAGCAGAAGTAATTTAAATCAAAAGAAGTTGTGGTTTTACAGGCCGCCTACGTTCAACAACGTACATTTTCTATCCTGGATATAAGCGAGGAGATCCAGGCCTAAGGTTGTGTTATTTAAATAAGTCGAACTGAGTTGTTTAAATACTTGTGTACTGGTAGTCTTAACAAGCGTTAGTTCGTTTAGCGCGCGGCGAAAGAATGGTTAATTAGCGCCTAAATACGTTCGCTTTAATGCGGGATTAATTATCCGTTCATTTGTAACGGCTCTCGTAATACTACATTGCAGAGATGTGATTTTCCCGTCGAGAAATTACCGGGAACTCACACATCTATCTTAGAAAATTCACCATTTTTTTCTGATATTTAGTGGTACCGGGAAAAGCAGCAGGATAACTGGGAAAATGTGATACCATCATCTTCCTCAAAATACACTCAATCTTTTATATTACTAAATTTTTCTAAACTAGAAATAGTAGTAATAGTATGATATATAGGCCAATATAGGCAATCAAGGACGGAGTTGTCTCATTACCTGTTCCAATTTTTTATTTAATTTTTCATGCACTTTTTAAAAAAATTCAATAAGCATCTGTATTTGTTTTGAGTTTTGTTGTGTTTTTGCTGCTATATAAAAATCTCGGCTAATTAGGTCAGGGTGTCTGATTTTCAAGAATATATTGAAAAGTTTTTCGGAAACAAGCAAGCAAATGAATGCAAAATGACGAACTTTTGTCTCTTATCAGTTTCAAAAGTCAAGTTTATTACGAAACCAATTATCATTTTCTGTTTTCTATTTTACAAAATTTTTGTTTAGTAAATTGCAATCCAAAAAACAAAACGAGTCAGATTGAATCACTTCCGTAGATGGTTTTATTCTGTGTCACCATCACTTTAAGTGCGCGCTTAAGTTTTAATTGTGGGCGCTTCAGTTTTCATTTTTAAGATTAAACAAGTAGTTATTAAGCAATGAAAAAGTGTTTGTCATTATCTGTTATTTCAGTATAGGGAGATCAAGTGTAATGTTTGATGGTAGTCAAAATTTGAAAACTGTTGATCGGGATCCTGCTTTGGAATTTTTTGGAATTGGGGCCAATACTTAGTAGAATTACGCCGTAAAACAGTGATCTGATATCAAAATGAGGTCTTTTAATTGTCATTACAAGGTCGTTTAATTGTTGAATTTCATGATTTTTTTGGTTATGAATTCATTGGTTATATGCCAAATTACATATTGCCATTATAGTCAATGCCAATCTACTCAATGCCATTGTGCCCAATGCACTGAAAAAGTAATTTAATCCAACAGTCAGCTGTGTTAGTTTCATATCAAGTCACTTGAACCACTTAGTCGTGGCTATGGCTATTAAATTTGTTAAAACATACGGATAACGGTGACTGCTAATTTCTATTCCTATTGTTGAACAAAAAATATCTAAGTACATTGGGCATAATAACATTGGATATAATGGCATTGGGTGTAATTACATTGTATAAAATGGAATTGGGCAAATTGGCCATAACACCAAATTCATATCTTCTTTACGCTCGGACAAATATATGAGATTGAAATTTTTCATTAAGCTTTTTTTGTGCTTTTTTGACTAAATATCGTTTCAATATTGAGTAAGAGTGGAATTGTAAAATGATGCACAAAACTGTGAGATAATGCAGAGCAAAATTGTTAGTTAGAAATCAAACTTAATTCAACTTCTGTTTTAGTAGTCATAAGGTAGGAAACATACGAACATGAGATTATTAGAAACAATTAAGGCGGCCTGTTCAAGATTGCTTATATTGAATATCTAGTCTACCGCAAGAACATAGAATGATGTAGGTGATTGGCATGGCCACATTTTGCTCCACAAAATAAGATAATCTGTAATTTGAGTATTTTTGATTCAGCTCTTGTCAATCCAATTAGGCAGCTCAATTTAGGTAAAGTCGTTTTTTTTTCACTGACATTTTTTTCAAGTACTGTCTTTGAATGAACAATTTTCGTTCAAAAGAGTATCTTCAAAGATGAGATCTTGTTTATGGGAGACAGGATTAAACTGATCGTGATTTCAAACTTTTTGAAAAAGTAATTATTCACGGTTATACATCTTCTCAGCCCGAATCACTTTACTCAACATTTTAAACTTAACATCCTTACACCCCTTTAACTATTTAACCCCGCCAACTTTTAAACCCAAAACCTTTCCCCAAACCCAACTTAATCTGTATTTATTTGTGAACGGCAAAAATCACAACTCAACTTTCCAAAATTCTAATTTTTCTTTAATTTCCAAAATTTGTCTACCGAAACTTGCAATATAATATCAATTTTACCAATCATATAAGGAAATCAAATCTGGGTGAAACTTTAGAGAGGTCAAAAAGTTAGGGTGAAAAGATAGGATGTTAAACAATTAGGGGTGAAAAAGTGGGACACATTTGCTCACATAGCAAGAAATATATGAAATACAGAGAACTGCGAAATAAAAGCTGGAACGACATTTGCATATCTTTATGGTGTGACATATAACATTGGTAACATATCAAATTACACTATGAATTAAATGTTTTGTTTTAGCCCTAATATGGTGTTTTTCCGTTGCTTAAGTTTCACGTTCGGTTCCATTTTAAAAATAACATTTTACGAATGCTTATACGGGTTTGTTTTCATAAATAATATCAAAAATCGAA
Organism: Convolutriloba macropyga; assembly: GCF_964194025.1. Classification (NCBI taxonomy): domain Eukaryota; kingdom Metazoa; phylum Xenacoelomorpha; order Acoela; family Convolutidae; genus Convolutriloba; species Convolutriloba macropyga. The sequence goes on along the minus strand of NC_134472.1, from coordinate 12,369,403 downwards.
GTCACCAAAATTTTTCATTATCAGAAGTTTTTGTACTTTTTTGATTTTACGGAGTTTTTAATTTTTTCTCTGACAGACAAAACTATTTCTCAAAATAATCTAAGTTAGAATAAAAGGAAATTTTTCTTAACTCTGATTAGTATATGTTTCTTTTAGGTCATTTGCATATAATTCTGGGCACAGCATCGCAAATTATGGCCAGCATTGAGCTGAACAAAATACCCTCTTATGACCCATTCGGGAATATTTGCTCATAACTTTAATAGTTATCTTATTAATTATTAATCGGTCCTCAACAATTATCGACCTGGACATGAACCAGCATTATCGCACCCTAATACACACACCATAGTTTTCATTTCTGTGTTCTCCAATGCTCCGTCAGAATATTATAAATCATTGAAAAATTTACACGCCTCGTTTCGTATTCAAATGGGCACAAGAATTTGATTTGAATAGATTCCATTTCAAATTATTCTTGACATTAATCTTTCTCTCTATTGATTTCATAGAGCTTTTACACGCACTTAGTTCATTGTACACTTTTACGCTCAAACTTATTTCAGGTTGTGTTGCATTTTCCTCTTCTTGTAGCGGTCAAATTGATCTATAACGCCTCTTTTGTCTTATGATGAATTAAGCTATTGGCGTTTTCCAAAATAAAAAAAATCACAAATATTCACATTAAATTGTGCCAAAACTGGATAATTATTGTTACTAAATGCAATTATTTTGAGTATCCTGCTGAATTATTTCACACAGGTATGCGATCAAACTAATATGATTTTCTGGCACTAAACCCAACTATGCAATCAATTTGGTGTCCTCAAAACTGTAACTTTTTAATCAACGTTTTAAGGCTAAGCACTTGACAATGACTTTAAGTTTCTTCCATTATCTTGTTTGCCTGAAAATCCGACATTACTAGCGCAGCAACTTGGCAAAAAAATATAGAACAAAGTCGTTTTAAGCATCCTTTTCTGTTTCATCGGAGAAAACACGAAAGCAATTACTGTTAAAACCTCGATATTTTATACCCTAAAGCAAATATTGCTTACTGAGCAGATATCATGTTTCACGAGCAGAAAAGACGCTCTTCTTAGCTCTCTGGTTCCTTAGCGTATAGTAGGAGTTTTGGATATTGTTTAAATAAACCTTGAACTTGATTATTTGTTGATAATTTTATTTGGTTGGTAACAAATAATTTGAGCTTCCGAACATTTTCCGGATAAGCGTTGCCTCAGCAAAAAACGTCTTTGAGTTACTACAGGAAAAGGGAGTGAAATTAACATCAGATTTTAAAATGATAGAAACTCAATTTTCAAAAGAGTGAATTTTTGAACCATTCTTGGGAACATAAGAATTTTTGGAACACTCCTTTGACAGATATACATAACGGAATCTTGAATCCATCACTATAATTAGCATCTGATTGCTATATAAAGGTCAAGTAATGCATCAGTTCTCATTAAGTCAGGACCGCACAAAAATGTCAATCCAAAATAAAGGAGAGATGATTTAGTCGCAACGTGATTAAATTGTCTGCGCTGCTTAAAAAAATTGCGTGTTTGCATTTACAGCGTCTAAATTGCTCCGTTATTTTAAAAAATGAGACCTCATGAGACCAACTGAGTTCTCTGGAAGACATAGGGAAGCTACGGCAACTTTTCGATTTGGTAAACTAAAAAAGTTGCAAAAATATCTGAAGAGCTGTGGGATGAAATCTGGAAACCTTCCGTTCAAACTTATGCAGAGTTTTGCCTGACGGCTTGATAATAAAACCAATTTCTGAATTTTCTGTTCAAGTATGGCCCACTAAAACAAAGGCCACTTTAAGTCCATTCATTGTGGCTGCGTCCGGAGAGTGCTTAATTTTTGCATTTGTATAAAACATTTGATCCAAGACAAGTATAAGGTTAACATGCTGCGGGGATTTTTTTTTTTGGTCCGACGGGCAATATATACATAAATTAAAAAAATATGCATTCATAAAAATCAGTAAGTTCTCAATGTTTTCAGCATGCTGAGAGTTTGAAATGACTCGCAGAAGTGGGTTTTCGTGAATTCTTCCGCAACTATTGATAATTGAAAGAATTGCTTAATACGCTTGAAGGCGCGGGATACTTATTTCGTTATTTGTTATCAAAAAGGATGAAAAACTAAAATATTATTTTTTTCATATTTGTTCCGACCCCACCCGTGTGTGTGTGTGTGGGGGGGGGGGGGAGGAACTATATACTCAAATGGGTTTTCATATCGATCACTGAACTGCTACAATGATGATTCTCCACGTGACATTTCTAGACCCACTTCCATAATGGCTTCGCTCGCGCAGTCGGCCTGGGTCCAATCAATCAATCAACCGATATCTCAACAATCTAGAAGTAATCTAAAAATGAAACAAACAAATAGGGGTCAGTCTAGGACTCGTTTTTTGCTGCCACTACCAATAGTTGACAAATTCGGGCAATTAAAATTATATTGTTAAGCAATCAGCAAACTCCTTCTTTTTGTCGTATTATACCTATTCCAACGTTCTATATAAAGATCCACTTTATTCCAGTTTTAATATTCCAGTTTGTAAATCAACTCTCGTTGCGATATACACAATTAATTATTAAGCGGTTGAAATAACACGTTAACAACCAATTAACGCTACTAAATCTGTTAGGGCGACAGTCTTTGGGTTTTCCTTTCTTCGTTTTTACCACTGTTACTAGATAAACAGGTAAAGAATTGCCGAAACAGAAGTGCAATATTCTCGTAGTCTATATCACACAACAGTGTAATAAAGCTAAGCAACTGTTGTAAGCACAACAAGAATTGAATTAAAAACTAAACGCTCGGTTATTATTGCCCTTTTGAGTTTATTTAACTATTGGGCTTAGCTACGGACATTGTTAACTTCTCGATGATAATAGAAACCGATCGGTATGGTTGACTCGATTCTGGGTCATTTCTAGTATTTAATATCCATAAAAAATAACATAATAACACTCTTTTTGTTCACTTTTGTTCCAGAAGTTGTCTGGGAACTGTTCGTGTTAAATGGAACTAACCAAATAAAGATAGTTGAAGACATAATTGTTGACGAATTTGTTGACGAACCCCCACGAATAGCACATTTGCTAAGCTTATTTACACAACATCAAAACCCACCAAAATTTGACATTCGAATTAGCCAAAGCATCATTGTTGGAATGAATATGAATACCACCAGTAAAAGACATGCAAGCCGAGTAGTGAAAAGTTTGAGGGTGATTGTAAATGATAAAGAGAAGAAAATGGCTGAGGGCGAATTAGGGAAGAGTATTAAAGAGTTGGAACGGGAAAGGAGGATTCAGCATGAAGCAAATGGCATGAGAAACGGCTATTTACTGCCGGGAGCAACATAATTGAAACGGGAACGGAATCAGAGGAGGAGAAGCTAAGGAGATGCCACAAAGAGAAGTGAATAAAAACTAATCTAAAAACTTGTATTATCATCATCATCATCATCATCATCATCATCATCATCATCATCATCATCATCATCGTCATCATCATCATCATCATCATCATCACCATCATCATAACCATCCTTATTTTATATGTATAGTTGTCATTTAGTCTATTGTGTTTTCAGCTTCACTTTCAGTACTAGATTGTAAATCAACTCTCGTTGCGATATACACAATTAATTATTAAGCGGGTGAAATAACACGTTAACAACCAACTAACGCTACTAAATCTGTTAGGGCGACAGTCTTTGGGTTTTCCTTTCTTCGTTTTTACCACTGTTACTAGATAAACAGGTAAAGAATTGCCGAAACAGAAGTGCAATATTCTCGTAGTCTATATCACACAACAGTGTAATAAAGCTAAGCAACTGTTGTAAGCACAACAAGAATTGAATTAAAAACTAAACGCTCGGTTATTATTGCCCTTTTGAGTTTATTTAACTATTGGGCTTAGCTACGGACATTGTTAACTTCTCGATGATAATAGAAACCGATCGGTATGGTTGACTCGATTCTGGGTCATTTCTAGTATTTAATATCCATAAAAAATAACATAATAACACTCTTTTTGTTCACTTTTGTTCCAGAAGTTGTCTGGGAACTGTTCGTGTTAAATGGAACTAACCAAATAAAGATAGTTGAAGACATAATTGTTGACGAATTTGTTGACGAACCCCCACGAATAGCACATTTGCTAAGCTTATTTACACAACATCAAAACCCACCAAAATTTGACATTCGAATTAGCCAAAGCATCATTGTTGGAATGAATATGAATACCACCAGTAAAAGACGTGCAAGCCGAGTAGTGAAAAGTTTGAGGGTGATTGTAAATGATAAAGAGAAGAAAATGGCTGAGGGCGAATTAGGGAAGAGTATTAAAGAGTTGGAACGGGAAAGGAGGATTCAGCGTGAAGCAAATGGCATGAGAAACGGCTATTTACTGCCGGGAGCAACATAATTGAAACGGGAACGGAATCAGAGGAGGAGAAGCTAAGGAGATGCCACAAAGAGAAGTGAATAAAAACTAATCTAAAAACTTGTATTATCATCATCATCATCATCATCATCATCATCATCATCATCATCATCGTCATCATCATCATCATCATCATCATCACCATCATCATAACCATCCTTATTTTATATGTATAGTTGTCATTTAGTCTATTGTGTTTTCAGCTTCACTTTCAGTACTAGATTGTAAATCAACTCTCGTTGCGATATACACAATTAATTATTAAGCGGGTGAAATAACACGTTAACAACCAATTAACGCTACTAAATCTGTTAGGGCGACAGTCTTTAGGTTTTTCTTTCATCTTTTTTACAACTTTTACTAAAAAAACCGGTAAAGAATTGCCGAAACAGAAGTGTAATTTTCTCGTAGTCTAATCACACAACAGTGTAATAAAGTTAGGCAACTGTTTTAAGCACAACAAGAATTGATTTAAAAACTTAACGCTCGGTTGCTAAGGCCCTGTTGAATTTAATTAACTATTGGGCTTAGCTAAGGACATTGTTAACTTCTCGATGATAATAGGAACCAATCGGTATTGTTGACTCGATTCTGGTTGTTTCTACTAATTATTATCCACAAAAAATGACATAATAAGGCTCCTTTTGTTCACGTTTGCTCAAGAAGTTGTCTGGGAACTGTTCGTGTAAAATGGAATTAACCAAATAAAGATAGTTGGAGACATAGTTGTTGACGAATTTGTTGACGAACCCCCACGAATAGCACATTTGCTAAGCTTATTTACCCAACATCAAAACCCACCATACATTTATTTTCGATTTTGCGAAGGCATTATTGTTGGAATTATTATGAATACCAACAGTAAAAGACGTGCAAGCCGAGGGGTGAAAAGTATGAGGGTGATTGTAAATGATGAAGAGAAGAAAATGGCTGAGGGGGAATTAGGGAAGAGTATTAAAGAGTTGGAACGGGAAAGGAGGATTCAGCATGAAGCAAATGGCATGAGAAACGGCTATTTACTGCCGGGAGCAACATAATTGAAACGGGAACGGAATCAGAGGAGGAGAAGCTAAGGAGATGCCACAAAGAGAAGTGAATAAAAACTAATCTAAAAACTTGTTTTATCATCATCATCATCATCATCATCATCATCATCATCATCATCACCATCATCATAACCATCCTTATTTTATATGTATGGTTGTAATTTAGTCTATTGTGTTTTCAGCTTCACTTTCAGTACTAGATTGTAAATCAACTCTCGTTGCGATATACACAATTAATTATTAAGCGGGTGAAATAACACCTTAACAACCAATTAACGCTACTAAATCTGTTAGGGCGACAGTCTTTAGGTTTTTCTTTCATCTTTTTTACAAATTTTACTAAAAAAACCGGTAAAGAATTGCCGAAACTGAAGTGTAACTTTCTCGTAGTCTAATCACACAACAGTGTAATAAAGTTAAGCAACTGTTGTAAGCACAACAAGAATTGAATTAAAAACTAAACGCTCGGTTATTATTGCCCTTTTGAGTTTATTTAACTATTGGGCTTAGCTACGGACATTGTTAACTTCTCGATGATAATAGAAACCGATCGGTATGGTTGACTCGATTCTGGGTCATTTCTAGTATTTAATATCCATAAAAAATAACATAATAACACTCTTTTTGTTCACTTTTGTTCCAGAAGTTGTCTGGGAACTGTTCGTGTTAAATGGAACTAACCAAATAAAGATAGTTGAAGACATAATTGTTGACGAATTTGTTGACGAACCCCCACGAATAGCACATTTGCTAAGCTTATTTACACAACATCAAAACCCACCAAAATTTGACATTCGAATTAGCCAAAGCATCATTGTTGGAATGAATATGAATACCACCAGTAAAAGACGTGCAAGCCGAGTAGTGAAAAGTTTGAGGGTGATTGTAAATGATAAAGAGAAGAAAATGGCTGAGGGGGAATTAGGGAAGAGTATTAAAGAGTTGGAACGGGAAAGGAGGATTCAACATGAAGCAAATAGCATGAGAAACGCCTATTTACTGCCTGGAGCAACATAATTGAAACCGGAGTGCAATTAGAGGAAGAGAAATTAAGGAGATGCCACAAAGAGAAGCGGATAAAAACTACTCTATAAACTTGTATTATCATCATCATCATCATTATTATTATCATCATCATCATCCTTGTTTCATATGTATAGTTGTAATTTAGTCTATTATGGTTTCAGTTTCACTTTCACTACCAGTTTAACATTACCGAACCTTTCGTTTTTTACCGAGAACTCGAGATAAACAGCGAGAGCCAACGAACCAGCATGCGTGCCCGCGTAACTTTCCCAGCGACCTTCTTATTGTCCGGGCGAAATAACATAGATATAGATAATAGTTGCAAGCGCTCAAGCAACCATCCGTCAGTCGTCAAACTGAGCTCGGTAACCTTTTTGGTCGGGTTATTAGAACGTACCCCATATACCCATCGGGGAGATCAATTGAATAACGATTCCGTCCGGGTTCCCGCATTCCGGTCGCGTTTCACCCAGACTTCGTTAATTCCACCAAAATCTCGATACCCAGTCAGCACTACCGATAATGTCGAACACACGAAGTTGTACGAATGATGAGTAGTCTTAAGATTTTAATTCGGATCTGGGTAACCTCAGGAGAGTCAGAACTGAAAGAAACAAAGTTATGTAATTACAACAAAAATGTCAACAGGATATTTTAAATGTTAGCGTCACTTACTTCTGCAACACTTAAGAAAGTGATTTAGTTCCATCCAACGGGAGTGGCAACAGCTTACATAATCGCGCTATTTTTTGCCAGCTAAGGTGAACCATAGGTACCGTCTTACGAACATGGACAGGTTGTTGGCACTGTTCACACTGCGCCACAACTCTCCTGCAGACCAGCCGTAATGGTACTTTCGACGTGGTACTTTATGCCTGCCAAGTGCCAAAGCTGCAAGCAGTTAGAATAATGCCTGTTCCCATCTTGATGCGCCGTAGCTAGAGTGGGCTACGCCTCTTCGCTGTGTAGGGCTTGTTTCCATTTCTGAAAAGTTTTCCGTCCAGGATAGTGAATAGGCGGAGCTTGGTTCTGATTTGCCGATCTCTGCGGCTAAGTAGCTTCAAGGATGTCGCTGAGAACTTTACGAAACGTATTATTTTGTTATAGTCACCGATATCCAAGATAACAGGATAACTGAAAAGAATTACAGTTTCACGAAATTTGGTCATATCTGAAAATTTCTAAAAGTTGGGATAGAAAATTTGTCCATCCCCATCCAATTTTTCGAAACCCATATGCCCGAACCAGGCTGTGGTCGCCAATACCCTAGGGAACCCCTCAAATCCTTACAAACCAGGATTGCTAGTAACAGCCTTACCCAGTACCGAGCTATTAACACTTTTAAGCTTAAAATTGATAATTTTGGGGAAAAATCCAAAATCCACCAGCTTTGAGTTTTCTGAGCGCTATTGATATTCGGGTGCAATAAGGCATTGAGCCCCCGCTTGATGAAGTTGAAAGCAAACCATGCCACCCAAACCGGCTTATATGAACAAAAAGACCCGGTAATTCGAAATTGACAGTGAAAAAAGTAAATTTCGCACTGTTGGCCATTCTGAATTATTTTGGTAATTACGTGCGCACATCGTGACAAAGCCGTAAATTTTCAATCGTTTTACCCTTACATATTCCTCATCCTAGGATATTTCCTATGTAATCAAAATGCCAATAACTCCGGAAAATTTCAGAACATGTAAATGTGTCGTAATTTTGATGTGATTTGCCGGCCAAATTGACTAAAAATTGTTAAGTACGTTTGATATCTATCACGCCACGGTATTACGGCATTGGTATTATAAAATGTAAACAGAGTGGCCAAGAACATTGTACAAAGCGGAGTACTTGTGTCATGATGACAGTTGCTTTGTTTAAGCAAAACAATTGTTTGCTCGGCTCAGTAAAAAAGCGGCTTACACTAATAGCGCAACTCAGAAGTTGCAAACCGTGAACAATTTAATTATCTATTGATTGGCATAGTTTTCCAGTATTATGGGGCGAGAGGCTCTCGTTTATCGTGATTAAGTGTCAATGCGTTAACTTTGCCGGAACGATTGAGAGAGAAGCTCTGAATAGTCGCTGCGTCGATCGTGGAATATTTTGCAGAGTTCTGCCGGTTAGTTTGCGTAGTTAGCCCCAAAAGCCTTCTGGCGTGGTTCACGTTGCTAGGTGATCAGTTAGAAATAGAGCATTTGCTCTGGTAGTTTGCGAGTTCACAGCGTTTATTGCGGGTAAATAATTGTGCCGTAGTGTATCGTTTCACGGGTTTTTTGGTTGATTTGTGCTTAAGGACTACCATTCAGTACTCTGAGTAGTTCTTATGTGTATCTTAGACAGTGTTGTAGTATATTCTAGTTGGATAATAGCTCATTGATAGTTATTGTTCAGATTTATCTTTTTATTCTACTAATTGAGCAGTTGCACTAACTGTTCTGATTGAGCCAAAAGAACAAGTAAACGGGGCTATAAACGAGATCGAACCACCTAACAAAAACTTTGGAATTGTGGGATCTGGGTGTTGGTCCCCCTTCTAGGCTGCCTAATAAAGTTCAGAATCTTACAGTTCGTTTTGTTTTGATATTTGAAAGACGAAAAAGTGAAAATGCAAATTGTAATTTTTAATTTTGCAAAAGCAATTGAGACTTGAGCAGTACAATTTAAAAGCCGTGCAGGGTCCAATTTAATGAAATGACTGATTCATGAACCTAACGATTTTTCTTTTTTTTCAAGTTTTCAGTTTCTCTTAGTGTCTATGACAATTTCATAGTCTTTTTGCATGCGTCACATTTGTGCGTTACCCGCTCAGTGGAATCATATTATTTGCACCACTGAGAGCATGAGTTATGTTTTCATAATGATTTATTGTTACTACACGTACTCTATAAATGTGCCTCTATAACAGGTTGATATAAGTTAACTAAGCAGTCAGCCAACTCAACTCATTAGAAAAACAGTTTATTTCATCAGGAAGTTAGAATTTTCAACAGTTTTAAAATTCTGGCAAAAATTTTCTCTTATGCGTCCGGGTCTTGCATCTTCCAGATAAGCGTCATTTGCAAGATTCTTGTAAGATCGTGCAAGATAGTAGTCGGATATGCAAGAATCATACAAGATTGCCGTCAATAATGACGACTGCAGCTAGATAAACGTCAGAGTTGAACTAGGGAACTTACGAACGATAATGATCAGTGTTAGAATATCAATCAAACTACAGTCTTAAACTTAGTGAGAATTAGAAAGAAAGTTTGACTTACCAGATTAGAAAGACAAGCAATATGACTTCGATCAAAGAAATTATATAAATGAATCGTCAAGAAATGGTGCTGAGAATCAATATTCGGTTCAAATTGGTGAATCTAGATAACTATTATTAGAGTTAGATTAAGTGATGTAAAATCTTCCCAGCATGTATTAAATGATGATGATATATCCGGAAGTGTGAATGAATTCTTAGAAAAGTGCAAATGCATTCAATTTATGGTTCCAATTGCGACTGATTTGCAGAAGCAAACCATGTTGGGTAACCCTTGCAACCCCCACTATAAATCACGGTGCTAAGATTAGTTTTGTATCTTGACTTTTTCACACTGATAATGGGTATATATACTGCTGATTTTTGAGTCCTTTTTCATCCCCAAATTCAAATCACCATCTTGATCTGATAATCAGATCTCTCCTGTAAATCTCTAAATTCTACTGTAAAATATCATTTTGTTATTCTCTCATTTTTGAGAAATTAATTCTTTTACTTAGTTAAAAACGCTTTTTGTTCCGCTTGCAAAAGTCCATAACCCAACAGGTTATGGGCCCAGCAATTTTCTAAGTCATAAAATTGATTTCCAAAACAAAACCAATTTGTTGTTGACAGTCATAATCCTTTTCTGCTTAGTACCTTTTCTTTTCGCAACTGTTTTGCCTGCTCAAACTTCAAAGGATCAACAGACCGTGAAGCTGCTGACCTACACAGGAAAGGCACAGGACTTTCCAATCTGGAGCACAAGATTTGTGGCGATGAGGCAGACTAAGGGACTCTACAATACACTATTAGGGACAGAGGAACAACCCAATGAGCCTGCGCCACTGGCCAATAGGGCAACCAATGATTAGAAGAAGAACCACAAGGTGCTGAAGGATGCATATGAGAAGGAAGTTGCAGACATCAAGGAGAAGCGGAACAATGTGTGGTGCCATCTGACACTGACTATAGATGCAACAACCCTCATGCTGATGAGACATGACTGTGTGGGAGATGATGGCATTGGAGATGGAGCAAAGGCTTGGAAGCTTTTGCAAGAGAGATTTCAGAGTGTGGAGACGCCGACAGTGGTTTCTTTAGTGTTACAGCTTGCTCGACTGCAGCTCGAGGATTCTGAGGATTTGGACAGCTTCTTCATCAGAGGACAGGACTTGCTCACAAGGCTACAAGAAGCAGGGGAAGCAGTCTCAGAGACCCTCTTCAACGCCTTGGTTCTCAATGGTCTGCCAATGAGGTATGAAAGTTTTGTTATACAGGAAAGCTTCAACCCGGCAACGAACTTCACAGAGTTGAGGAAAAGGCTGCAGAACTTTCATGAGAGCACGGTGCAGAGACACAAATGACAAAGTGGTTCAGTGGCACTGGCAGTGAAGCGTGACTTCAAGAAGGGACCCAGGAAAGGAAACTGCTTTGTGTGTGGGATCCCTGGACACTTTGCCAAGGACTGCAGGAAGAAGGAGACAGCACAATGTAGCAAGTGTGGTGAGAAGGGTCACCTAGACAGGGCATGCAAGAGACAAAGAAATGGAGGCAAACATGAGTCAGTGGCAATGGGTCCAACATTGGCTACACCAGACGAGGAATGCTGGGCAGCTCTTACCCAGTGGACGACAGCAGGCATGCTAGTGGACAGTGGTTGTACAGATCACATAGTGACGAACATCAATGCGTTTCTGGACTTTGTGCCCATTCAATCAGTGGTCAGAAATCCCAACGGAGAGGCTTCCAGAGTGGTGGGCAGATGCTCTGTGAGGATCAGCGTACCCTCAAACCAAGGGGAATTCCAATGCGAACTCAAAGATGTTCTGTGTGTACCAGACTATTCTTCAAACCTCCTATCAGTCTCAAAATGCACGGAGTGGGGACATAGTTTCACTTTCGAGAGAGGAAACAGCTGCATGAAACTCCAGAAGGGAACTCGGGTAAAACTAACACAAGAAAATAATTTTTTTTACTTACCCTGCAGCGTTCTAGAATTCAAGATGAGTTCCAACAGCGTGAAACTTGACAGTGCAAGGAAGTGGCACAGATGATTGGGTCATTTGAATCAAGCGGATGTGGTCAGGAATGCACCAGAGACAGTGGGGGAACTCGATGATGTATGCAATGTGTGTGCATTGGCCAAGATCACAAAAACTCCAGTACCAAGAGTGGCAGAGACCCAAGCAGAAGAGAAGCTGGAGAGGGTGTTCACAGACGTGATGGAGCCTTTCAGAGTAGAGTCACTGTCAGGGTTCCGTTTCTGCATTGTGTTTGCAGACCAGTACACGAAGTTTGTGTTTGTGGACTTGCTTAAGGCAAAGAGTGAAGCACTGGCCAGCCTGAAGAAATTTGTTCTCAGTGTGGGGACGCCCAAGAAGCTGAGGCAAGACAATGCGAAGGAGTTTCTCTCAGAGCAGTTCAAGACGTACTGCTTAGATGCAGGCATTCTACAGGAGAAGACCACACCAGAGACGCCACAACAGAATGGGTTAGCTGAGAGGTGCAACAGGACACTGCTGGAGATGGCAAGATGTTTGCTCATTGACTCAGGACTTCCCAAGATGATGTGGGGAGCAGCAATTCTTCACGCAGCAAGGATCAGAAACTTGGTTGTGAGACGAGGAGAAGAAAAATGCTCAGCAGAGCTGATGAGAGGTATAAAACCTAAGCTTCCATTTAGTAATTTATCTATTTTTGGTTGCGCAGTCTTCATGAGGAAGAGGGACTGAGAAATCAGCAAACTTGAACTCAAGGCACTGGAAGGAAAGTTTTGTGGGTTACACTGAAGGAGAAAACGGATACTTGGTGTACATACCCAACACACGCAAGGTGATGGCAGTTCGAGATGTGATCATCAAGGAGTCTGAAGTGGGCTCAATCCCTGACAACAAAGAAACGGCTGACCTAATAGATGATGGGTCGGAACTGGGAATCTGGCACCCAAATGATGGTCATCAAGATGATGACAACAGAGAACGAAAGGACACATCTACTGCAATAAAGGAGGAGTGGCATGACGCAGGGAGCGTGAAAACTCAAGAAACAACACTGAGACCAGAGGCCTCGGATTTCGGAAAAACAGCACTAGATGAAGGATCTACTGCAACAAGAGGGAGTTACAGAGACTCAGAGTCACTGGAAGACAGTGACACAGAAGACTTCTCACAGTTAGAGACAGTTGGCTTCACTGAAGATGCACTGGAACACGCGGACAGAGCAGAGCCCAGACGAGGGACACGAGCAAGGAATGTTCCGCAATTTTTTGAAGAAGTCAGGTCCCATCTTGCTGTGACTGAGGGCGACTATGTGAAACCCAAAACAGTCTACGAATCCAAGCAAGGTGACGATTGGGACCAGTGGCACCGGGCAATGAAGGACGAGGTCAAGGCACTCCTAGACAACGAGACTTGGAACCTAGTGCGACCACCCACAGACAGGGACGTCATACCGGGCAAATGGGTCTACAAAGTGAAATAGGGACCCAGTGGTCAAGTGGACAAATACAAAGCGCGCTATGTGGCGAAAGGCTTCAAACAAGTGGAAGGACTGGACTACTTTGAGACTTTTGCGCCTACCTGCAAGCCAGAGACATTCAGGATTCTACTTCAGCTATCAGCGAAGCAGGGCCATGTGATGCACCAATTTGATGTCAAGACTGCTTTCCTGCACTCACCAATCGAGGAAGAAGTGTATCTGGAACAGCCACAGGAGTTTGTAAAACGCGGATCAGATGGGGAGAAGTTAGTATGTCGACTAAATAAATCAATTTATGGTTTGAAACAGGCTGCTAACAACTGGTACAAAGTGCTGGCAAACTTCCTACTGAGACAGGGGTTCACCAGAAGCAGGAACGATCACTGCTTGTTCGCAAGATCAGAGGCAGAGGATCACACCTTCAACTTGGTCTGGGTTGACGACATCATAGTAGCATCAAGAGGTATGACAGTGGTCTCTGATGTCAAGAAGGCACTAGAAGCAACCTTTCACATGGAAGACAGAGGGAGACTACTTTGGTTTCTGGGTCTAAGAATCAGACGAGAAGAGGGCAAAGTCACAGTCGACCAAGAACGCTACATAGAAACAAGGCTTGAGCTGTTTCAAATGGATCAATGCAAACCCTCAGGAACTCCAGTTGATTTGAATTTGAAACTTCAGACAGCACAGAACGGAGACGAAGAAGTGGACCAGAGGATCTACAGAAGCTTGGTTGAATCACTTCTGTATCTGGTCAAACAAACGAGGCCGGACATCATGTTCACAGTCAACATTCTGTCCAGACACATGAATGCACTTACCAATCAACACTGGATGTGCGGAAAACGACTTCTGCGATATCTTCAAGGTTCAAAAGGTTTAAAACTTACTTACACAAAAGAGGCTAGTTAAAATTTAGTGGGGGAATGTGATGCAGACTGGTCTGGAGACGTGAACGAGAGAAAATCAACAACGGGCTATTACTTCAAGCTCAACGGACGTGGCGCAGCACTCAGCTGGGGTGTCATGAAGCAGGCCACAGTTGCTCTTTCCTCATCGGAAGCAGAATATCAGGGCATGGCAGCAGCAGTTCAGGAAGCACTCTACCTGAAACAACTTCTAGAGGATTTTGGCATCAAACAGAAACGTCCAATAGCAATTGGAGAAGACAACCAAAGTTGTATCAGACTTCGCCAAAACCCAGTCATGCACAAGAGGAGCAAGCACATTGAGACAAAGTTCCACTTCATTCGGGACAAGACGGAGGATGGGACTATTTCAATTCATTACGTCCCTAAAGACAAAATGGCAGCGGACATCTTCACAAAGTCCTTACCCGTTTCGAAAGTGGAAACATTCAGAGCAGTTTTAATGGGAGCAGACTCTACGCTATCAGCTCAAGTCTGAGGGGGGGTGTTAGAATATCAATCAAACTATAGTCTTAAACTTGGTGAGAATTAGAAAGAAAGTTTGACTTACCAGATTAGAAAGACAAGAAATATGACTTCGATCAAAGAAATTATATAAATGAATCGTCAAGAAATGGTGCTGAGAATCAATTTTCGGTTCAAATTGGTGAATCTAGAAAACTATTATTAGAGTTAGATTAAGTGATGTAAAATCTTCCCAGCATGTATTAAATGATGATGATATATCCGGAAGTGTGAATGAATTCTTAGAAAAGTGCAAATGCATTCAATTTATGGTTCCAATTGCGACTGATTTGCAGAAGCAAACCATGTTGGGTAACCCTTGCAACCCCCACTATAAATCACGGTGCTAAGATTAGTTTTGTATCTTGACTTTTTCACACTGATAATGGGTATATATACTGCTGATTTTTGAGTCCTTTTTCATCCCCAAACTCAAATCACCATCTTGATCTAATAATCAGATCTCTCCTGTAAATCTCTAAATTCTACTGTAAAATATCATTTTGTTATTCTCTCATTTTTGAGAAATTAATTCTTTTACTTAGTTAAAAACGCTTTTTATTCCGCTTGCAAAAGTCCATAACCAGACAATCAGTCCCGTTTATGTTTAAGTTTCTTAAGCAACCAACGAGTGTTTTTCTGAACCACGAATTGTTTACTGTATGACTACTTGAGGTGGTCATTAACCGTTTAGACCATTCCTTTCAGCTTTCATAAATCTTCAGCTGTGAATATAAGTAACTATATAACACAACATTAGTGGCTTACATTTTGAAATTATTTTCATATCGGTGATTAACATTTTAAGGGTCAACAACCTGCTGCAACAAAAAACTTCACGTGACGTTACATATACAAGTACAAAACATATTTCCGTTTCTATTTTAGGACTACAGTGGGGGGTGTGAATTATGTCCAAATTCGGGCATTATAGAAACGGCGATGACGCATTTTTGAAGTAAATATCATTTAAGAAGGATATTACGCAACAATGACTAAAGTAGCCGCTCAAATCAAGTCACTGAAGCGAAGATGTGAAAAAACTCAAATTTCAAGCTTACAGAAATAGTTCCTTTGGAAATTTACCCAAAAGGTATCGTATACATTGATCTGTTTATTGTTCGTTTAGTTATTTATTGTTGTTGTGTTTTTATTTTTATAGATTAATTGGACACTACAAGCTTTCGGCGGTTAATTAATCTAATAAAGGTTATGATAAGAACAAAGGTTTTTACACCATTAATGATGCGTGTTATATATTCTCTTTTCTGTCAAGACTCTGCTCATAAAAAATCCAAAATGAAAAAAGGTTTTGTTTGTTGTGTAAAAAACCGTTAACCGCACGAGTGATTTTTTCGCGTTGAGCGGGGGCAGCAAAATTTACCGTTTTTAATTAACTCACTTGACATAATTTATTCTTTTTCAATCCAATTCTGCTTTATCACCCGTCATTGTAAAAACTAAATTAGATTCGAAATCAGTCTACCGTGTTATGTCCACCGTCTTTTGCGTCTTAAACAAGGGACTTCCTTTATTGCTCCTATTTGCCGATAACAGCTACTCTGCCGCGTACGAATACACTAAAAAATAAGATACAACGCGGCACGCACTTAGTTAATAAATAAATAAGAAACAGTACCAACTTTTACTCTTTCAGCCCTCGAGACTTTTTAACTCGGCCCAAATTTATTTGGTAATCTAGAAAAAATTAAGGAAGTGTCAAATTTTGCTCGCTTGAAAAACCCAACGCAAACAAGTTAAACATAAATAATCCTGTATTCATTTCTTCCATATATCATCTCAGCCTATAGACTGCTAGAAAGGTTAGTAAAACCATTATATCTATATACTAATCTGTGTTTATACGGGCATTTGGGGTAGTAGGTGGGTCATTACGGACTAAGTTTTGACTAATCAAGGTTTTTTAATTCAACTTCACGTAAAAAATAGTGTACCAAAAGAAAAAGTGAAGCATCATATTGATACAGAAAGTTCCATATCTTAACAAACTTTATTAATTTAAACAAAAAGAGATCAAAAATTACAGTTTCTAACAGAAAACGTAGGCTGAAAACTGTTTATTTGTATATTTCGACTCAACTGTTAAATGCAAAGGCAGTATTTGCACTTTTTTAAAAAAAAATTACAAGCAAAATGTAACTGTTCCACATTTGTTCCCACATTTAAAAAATGACAATTATATTCCACACAACATTTTTCAGAAATGCTTTTCCCGCTTTTTAGAGGCGTCCAAGAACAACATAGTTGGTAAACATTTAATCCTCAATTTGTCCAGAATTTGATTAAATAGGTAAGTTGTCAGATAATAGTTTTCTCACAAAAGATTTCAGTGCGTAGACTTCTGACGTTTTACACCATATTGGCGATATTGTCTGCTTTCTTGGCATTTTTCATGATGTTTCGAATTTTTGACATCTTTTCAGTTTTGAAAGCGTTATAAAATTTTTTCAAAGCATTGCTTAAAATTCACTGTTTATATGCTCAGTTATATGATAAAAATATTAAAGTTTAATAAAAAATGAAAAAAAATGAAACTATGAAATTGTAGAAAAAAAAGATTCTGAGCTAAACTTTCTGATCCCCTAAAAAGTTCCGTTCCTACAATTTTTAAATGATTAAAGACGACAAATTTGTGTTATATTTGAATAAATTCTGTTGCGTTTTGGGAAGTTTGAAAAAATAAAAACAATGAATTACTTACATTTTATGGCAAAAATTTTTTGTTAATGTTTGTAATCAAGCTTTCGTGATGATATCTGCCAGTCAAAGTCTACTGTTTCATTGGCATTTATCTTTGAAACAGTCGGTTTTAGATATTCCCATGGTCTGCAAGTAAGTTGGGTATAATGTTTTGTAACTGTATTGGTTATCGTGGCTAACAAAAATTGGAATCAATGCGTTGCCAAACTTACATTTTAAGCAAACAAAATTTGATAGCAGAAGTCAGCATTGTCTGCTCCCCCATGTTTTAAGGTAAGGCTTTATAGGCTTTCGCGGACAACAGTGACAGTAAGTTAAAAGTGAGGTAAACCATTTCAAATTGACTCAAAATTGGGAACATTTGTCACTGATATCCGCTATCAGTTATTTCTTATCCATTTGCCTTGAAATTTAACCACAATTCTTTCACGCGAGAAGGGGTGACAAAACGTCATCATTCATGTTAGCAAACGCGGACAATGCTGATATATAGGAATGGCGACGTAATGGTTTCGATGAAAATTAAAAGATTTAATTGAAAGATAAGAATTGTGTTCGTGAAACG
This sequence comes from Convolutriloba macropyga, assembly GCF_964194025.1. Lineage (NCBI taxonomy): Eukaryota > Metazoa > Xenacoelomorpha > Acoela > Convolutidae > Convolutriloba > Convolutriloba macropyga. Next base: position 12,351,424 of record NC_134472.1, on the reverse strand, counting down.
CGTGGCTTCTGTCATTGTTCGATACCCAAGCTGAATTCTGGACTGAAACTGGGCAGTCCAGGCCGTCCCAGCCGGAAATTGTTTATGTCCAGACTTTCGTGCGTTTTTCTATGTTTCTACAGTATGTAATTTTGAACGCATAAGGCCCCCTTCATTGTGCGTTTATTTTTGGTCTGGAAATACTCAATTTTGTCAGGTAATATGGTTGGGGCCTTATGAGACAGGTGTTTTCGGAAATCATAAAACACTTACAATCCGAATGACAGTCATGTTTAATATTTTTCCATAACTTGTTTCGAAGCTCAGAGGAAACTTTTGACCTAAAACAATTTCAGTTATTTACTTTTTGGCCGCCAGCTTTTTTTGTCACGCCCTTTTTTGGGGTAGTTTTTGAATAGTTCAAGTATGCGCTCAATTATCTGCGGTAAGATTTTGGCGCCATCTGTTTCAAGTTTCTGGATAATGCAAGTGGCGTCACCTCCCACTCTTATTCCAAGACTGAATGACTGGGCAGTAACTTTAATTCAAGCATTACTTTTAATGCATGTTTGTTGTTTTTGAACCAACCGTACCGGAGACATTTGTTCCATTTTGTCTGATTAAATGAACCGGATACTGTAATGAACAACTATCCGCGATTGCATTACAGCAGACGGAAATCTATTCCGTGAAATAAATTGTTCAGTATCGGAAATTCAGTATCAGAGTTTTCTATCAATAATAAATCGCTAATACTCAATAATAATCTTTCAGTATCTCGGAGATAGTTGTATCATTTGTAATTATATGACTGCGACATTGTATTATAGTGTCGTCATAATTGTAATTATCCTTCAACTTTTTCATATTAAGACAGAGTCCAAGTTAGTACTGCTTTAGCGTAAGCAATCTGATTGCCTTTTTCAAATGATCGACCTACTTTCTATAGACTCCCCCTTGAATCCCGTTCACACTGTAGTGCCCCCAATATACTTATGTCAACCATCATACAAATTTCTTAGAAGACATACCAGGTAAAAAAAATGATTTGCTTTTTTAATATAGTCATGAAAGCAATCAAACTTATCCCAAAAATGTAGTCAATGATTTTCAGCGCTGAGTTTTAAAAGGACAGTCAAAACGCGCTATTCTAATTTCACAAAAAAATTATCCGGTTGTTCATCGGTAATATTTCTGAACAGCAAACATAGGTGCAATAGATTGATTGGGGTTTTCCGCCACAAACAGGTGCGAAAATTGCTAATTATTTGAACTTCCGGGGCCTTTTCTCTTAATTATAGAAACAGGTTTAGCTCAACAATTCGTTTGGTACTGATTTTTCATCAAAAAGGCTTCAATAAAAGTAAAGCATTGTCAATAAGCCCATCTAGCTATAGCTAATTGATTTCATCGCGTCAGCAAGGATAACTGAGAGCTGTAATCAGGCATATCGTCACAAGATTTCGAGATTTTCGTCCTCTTTATCCTATTTGAGCGTTTTCGCGGTGACGTTTGCAGATGTTCTATCCGCTTGCCGCCTACATTGGATGCGCATCCAATCATAAAGTCGGTCGAAACGCCCATGACAGGGTATACCGATGTGATAGATATGCGAATCATATCCAATTCGTACTGCACTGCAGACTGAGATCGGACATCGGTTTAGACCATCAAATTGTCTAAAACATAGCTCACTGAACATATCAACTCGTTCGAGCTTTTGGCTTGTTTATAATAATACGTACCTCTATGTATGAACTGGTTATGACTTGATTAAACTTTCTTATAGGTAATAACCTTTTGCGATTGCTTTTGGTTGTCATTGAGGTTATCAACGTTCTCAACGTCAATCTTTAATAATAATAATAATAATAAATTGTTCTCATGTATGTATAAACAAACAGCATTGTTCAATGAGGTTTACATATACATACTCAAAAGGTCATCAAAAGGCAAAAAAGCCTAGTCGTGTCATCAAAAAGGCAAAAAAGCCTAGACGGAATCTTTTTGTCTACCATGGCTAACTAGACGTCAAGTTAAACCATGCCGCACTCATTACAAGAGTCTGTAACAAACGATTACCATAAAACACCATTGGGAATATATACATTGTTGTGACGCCAACGGTTGGTCCCCCAAAGCCATGGGACAATTTGATAGTTTATTTATTTAGTTATTTGATAGAATTGTGTCAGTTGGCAACGACAACATAATACGGTACAGTCACAAAAGACATTATCTAGGATCGGGCACTCACAGCCAATCAAATAACAGCTCTCCCGCCTGATCTTAATTGGAAAGAAAGACGAGAAATGGAAAAGGAGGCTGCTTCTCAGCTGTACATAGTCTCAGTACTACATAGAGATAGTGCATATTTTCATAGAGCTACATGGCCACAATTTGTAATTCGAAAGAAACGGTTTCCTGTAGTCATTCAGAAACTCGCCACTGTTTTCACACGCAACAGAAACGTAACTTATTAATGGTACGATTTCCTTACACGTAAAAAGAATAATGGAAAAATCGGAAATTTCATGCCACCATTTGCAGATTAGCACCCGGTTGCGAATTTGGGGCGGGCATCGAAGATTCAACGATCCGTGATGTCTTTATCGTAAATATGAAGGACAGCACAAAATCAATGTACGTCCAGAGATAAAGTAATACAAGAGAAGCCACGTAGGACAGCAGAGATTTTTAAATCATAACAGAAGATCAGAAAACACTCATTCCACAATTCAGACAAGGTCAGAACAGTTGGAGTTTGTGGACAGTACCAGATTGCGATCGATAGCACACTTTGGGCGCTGATGAGGACGATCATAAGAAAAGGCGGCAGGTAATGAAAAGGCGACAAAGCTTGACGAGTGTGTCACCTCCGCGTTGGCGGCAGCGCACGGACATATTTCTTGTGCGTCAAAGAACACACAGGGGTTTCAGAACAGGAATGACAATCCTACCGAAAGGAAGACTGGCATAACCTCCTGGAACCCAACAGAGGAACAAGGGAATAGCCGACCGGAGTTTTTCTTCAAATTTCAAATTGGCGAGGGCCCCCTGGGACCCGACACAGGTGCTAGGCATCGAACCACGTTGGTGGAAACGCAACACAACAGAAAGTAGCATGAAAAACCAATGCAAGCGATGCACTGGCGAGAAACTCATTGGAACATCAAAGAAATGCCAGGCTTGCGATGCCATTGTCTAAGAAAGTAATTTCTCTCGACATGCAAAACGATGCTCTCGAACAGGATATACACGATGTGACCAACTTCCAGCGAGGAAATACAGGAGCAAATACATTCCTTGCCCTGCATGTTGGGAAGCAATTGCAGCCACCAACATGGCAAGACACCGATCCACATGTAGAGGGTGCCGAAAGGAGAGCGTACCCATGTAGATGGGTGAAAGCTATCAAAGTCAAATCAAAAAAGTATTGAAACAAAAACAACTGTTACTGCTTTGAGGCAAAGCTCACAACGGGACTTCCCAGATTGAGGTCCCATCCGGAAGTGAACTATGATCAGACCCAAGTCCAGCGCACACGGTGTGTTTCCATACCAAAGTTACAGGGTCTAAACATCATAACTAGGCCCTCAAAAACTGCGCATAACTAGACCCCCAAAATAACATTAATGTAAAAACGAGGGTAGAATTTGGTAGACAAGAGCAATTTAATCCAGTGCAAAAAGCCTCCAAATCGCAGTCATGGGTTAGCAAAGAATTAGAGAACTCATCGTTATTAGAACCACCAGAAAACTATACACGACCATGTGGTTAAACAATTGCAGTGCTAACCAAATCTCAAATAAAAACAAATCAACCCTAAAAAACACCAGCAAAATCGATGTATGTATTGATACCCAATCTCCAATAACAACAAAATCATGATACCAACTATTCAGCTTAAGGAATTAAATTATTAAGTACGTACCCCGGAATTAGACAACGCTTTGAACGCAGAAAAAATTATTCAACATGTTGCACTTTTTCGACAAATTTTACTCAGGAGTTATACAATAGCGCTGAAATTACGGCAATTGTTACGCATTTTTATTTGAATGAATGATACCAGTTTCAGCCAACATCTTCGACAGCAGCGTTATATTAATTATAAATGTAGCATGTAACAACTATAAAGGCTCTACATCACAAACAGTACCCTGCAATATCTCTTTTTGAATTGAAAAAATTATAATTATGTTGTGTACAGCCTATAGGCATGAGTATGGACATAGATCTGAACTTGAATGCACGAAACTCTGGACATACTTATTTTTGAAAGCACGAAGAACGCACAAAAATTGGCAGGAAAGTCTGAGACCATATATGCTTTTGAATGCAGAAAACTCTGATGAACGCAAGAATGTCTGACCATATGTGCTTTTGAACGCACAAAATTCTCATGTACGCACAAAAGTATGACCATAAGTGCTTTTGAACGCACAAAAGTCTGATGAATGCACCAATGTCTGGACATGCTCACTTCGGAACGCACGAAGAACGTATGAAAATTTTTCAATCAATGGAAGTCAGAACATAGAGGTTAATTGTCTCGAGCAATCGGGACTTAAGCCTGTTCCGTTTGAGACGGTCAGATCATGTCCAATTTTGCTCTGCAACCTCAACCTGGACAATCATTCTGCTTACCATCACTGCCCGCCCTTGCAGATACAAGAGGTGGTGACGTGTGGCGACCAATTTGTAAGCGCTCCGATTATGCTGACCCGCTAGCTCAGTTATCACAGATTTACTCAGAACTGATGAAGATGAATTTCAGTAGGTCATAGAGTCCTTATTTTGATTTAAAATCTCATGAATGAACGAATGTCTGAGCATATGTGCTTTTGAAAGCACAAAAGTCTCGTGAGCGCACGAAAGTCTGACCTTATGTGCTTTTGAACGCACAAATGTCTGATGAACGCACCAAAGTCTGGACATGCTCACTTTTGAACGCATGAAGATGATCGCATGACAATTTTTCTACCAATCAAAATCTGAACAAAGAGATTTTTTGTCTCGGGTGGTCTGGATTTAAGCCTGTTCCGTCTGAGACGTTCAGGACAAGCCTACGTCTGCTCTGTAACCTCAACCTGTCCAATGATGTTGCTTATCATTGCTGCCCGCCCGTACAGTTGCAACAAGTGGTGACGGTTGACGGCCAATGTTTCCGCGCTCCGATGATGCTGACCCGCTATCACATTTTTGACAGATTTACTCAATAACAATGAAGATGAGTTTCAGTAGGTTATAGAGTCCAAATTTTGTTTTAAGTTACTGCGGTTTTTCCATGTATTATCGAAATTCAATTATCCGGGAAAGCCGTGAAATAAGTGACTCAAAAGTAGAAGACCGGATCATAATTGGGGCAGAGAAGTGCGTTCATGATGTTTGTTGCGCGCTCAGTTGTTTGACCAACGTTGTCATCAACATTGATGCCTAGTGGATTTTTGCCATGTGTGCACTATTAATCATCTGTGTCGATACTCATTCTACATGGATAAGAAAAGTCAAGCAAGTATTCAGCCATAGCAACAACAAAAATCATGTAGTGCAGTCGATTTAACGAAAACTAAAAACTCAAAACTAATTAATTTATACTAAACAATTGTACCCCTTGATTAATTCAATAATCAAATCAATCTCACAAAGTTCCTAAGGCGGCCAATGAAACATTCTGGCGCCCAAAAATAAAGACAGAAAATTATAGCATTGCATCAAAGATAAAAGCACTGTCCAAGAAAGATGAAAAGGCTTTGAAAAATTTACAATGCACAAACAGATTCAAGGATAGTCATTACAAAGTTGGCCTCTTGTGGAAATAAAGCGCAAAATTGCCGAATAACTGATGGCTCGCTGAGAAACAGTTGAAACAGCTAAAATAAAAGCTTTTCATGAAGCCAGTATTCAAAGAAAAATATAAAGAGACTTTGCAAAAAGACTTGCAAAACGGATATGTTGTAAAAGTTTATCCTTGTACCGACAACACAAAGTCAGTTTCGTATCTACCTCATCAACCGGTCTCAAATGAAAATAAGCCCAGAAAAATTCGACGGATGACTAACACATCCAGCATCCTTCAAGGCCAATCTCTCAACTCAAATCTGTTGAAAGGCCCGGACTTGCTCAGCAATCTTGTTGGGATTGTTTTGCGTTATAGAGAAAGTCATATCGAAATTTCCGCCGACATTGAGCAAATGTTTATGCACGTCAAAGCTGCTCTTTAAGACCGTTCACATCTTTGCTTTTTGTGGGAACACAACGGCAAATTGGAAGAATATGAATACACTAGCCACATATTTGGTCACATAAGTCATCACCTTGCATTGCATCGTACGCTCTGCCTCGTTCTGAGAAATGTAATCAGAAGCATTTTCCTGAGGTTTCCCATAGTGTTGAACGCAATGTCTACATGGACGATTTGTATATTTCCAACGACGACGTGGAAAAGGCTGTAAACATAATGAGCAGCACTAAAGCTTGCCTGTCTCTTGGGAGTTTTAATCTCAGCAAGTGGAATTCTAATTTGGCTGCGTTTTTGCAACAAGTCAATAGGGATCTACTTTTAAGCCCAAACGAAGCATCACCTCAAAATCAAAAAGTCCACGGATTATCGTGCAATGCGAAAACAGACACTTATGTAATCGATAAAAAAACTGTTCACAAACCATTGAACCTCAATGAATATGCAGATATAACTCAACTGCAAAATGAATTACGAGACTTCCGTGATATTTCAATACCTCGCTGTTTATTCTTTAACAAAATAATAAAAGTACCAGCTCTCTATACATTCTCAGACGCGTCGGAATATGCACTCTCAGCAGTTTCTTATCTTAAGATTGATTAATTGGATGAAAGTGTTCAAGTGAAATTAATCATGGAAATATTCCACGTAGCTCTAATCAAAATCATGACCATTCTAAATCTCGAGTTGCAAGCCATCGTCTACGCAGCTCAGCTCGCACAATCCGTGAGAGAAGAGCACGGCATTCACATAAATAAAAAAAATTTCTGGTCCGATAGTACAACAGTTCTTTATTGGCTCAGAACCCCAGAGATACGTCATTGCATATTTGTTGCTAACAGGTTGGCAAAATTAATTAAAGTATCAACAGCACATGACTGGAATTACATCAGCTAGGCTCACAATCCGGTCGATGATGGCTCAAGATGGTATGAAGTTTAACAGATGAACTGCAGTACTCGATGGCTCAACAGTCCATCCTTTCTACAGTTACAAAAAAGCGACTGGCCAAATCAAGACATTTTTATAGCATGAAAATTGAACGTTTTCATCGTTCATGCGTTGCAAACTAATCTGCACTCAGCAAATAAATGTCCCATCGACATTGTACGCTTCAGCTATTGGAATAGTCTGGTTAGAGTTGCAGCATACAGCTTTATCTCCCTCGAACGTTTGAAAAAACAGAGCGATTGCTTATCGCTCGCACACAACACACTGGTTTACAAGTACCTCATCGGCGTTGCTCAAAGTCAGAACTTTGTGGGCGAGATTTCGTCTTTACAAAAAGGCAAGGAGATGCTTCCGTCCAGCCGTCTAAAGACACTCTGTCCTTTTGTTAACGGAAGGAATGAAATCCGCGCCAAAGATCGGCTGTCTAAGGCAACGGTCTTAGAAACTGCTCGCCATCCGTTAATTGTAGACGGGGTTAACCCAATCGTTAAACTCCTCATCAAAAAAAATCATGTGGTGAATAGTTGCTCTGGTGTTGAACAAACACGTTCCTTTCTAATGGAATACTATTGGATTCTGAAATGCTGAGCTGTTGTTAGACAAACATAACGTCAGCACATTCCCTGCCAAAGAATGGCTGAAGAAATTAATCCACCTCAGATGTCAGATCTGCCCAGTGAACGTTTACCACTCTAAAATCACTTGCGGCCAATGTAACAAACGTTTTTCAAGAACATTTGTGTAAAAGGTTTCCCCGCAAATGAAGTTGAAGTTTTCACCACTACGGAATTGAATTACTGGGTATATGTATTAAAATTGTTATTTCATAACTAAAATTGTCTGCTGCATTAGACACTTTAATTACATTAGATTGATGTAAAACTAATAGTAATCTGTTATTAGAACCACTCTAAATGCTATCTTAACTTCTATTTAAAAAGTATGATTGGTCCTAAGGACTTTAAGAATGCTTTCAGAAAATGGATTTGGATCTGTTAAGTATTTTTTTGCTTTTTCCCTTCTCTTTTTTGATGGAAGAATTTTTCACTCGTTACGATGAACTTTTAAAATTTTGCATTTCACCATCTGTTGACTTACAGCATAGCTTTAATATTCTTTTTACTTGATTTTTATAGGCAGGTAATTGAATTTTTTTCCAGTGCGTCTTGGAAAGTCTTTTAGGCCTAATAAAAGAATGATGTCTTGTTTGTGTTTCTTTTTTTAATTTTTTTGCTCCTACCCCTCTTGAAGTGTGTGTGTGTGGGGGGGAAGAACTATAGTCTCAACTGGGCTTTTTCTGTTCAGACAATTTTGGCCGATCAAAATTTTCATCGTAGAGAGTTTTGAGTGGTATCAATAAAAAGCCTACCAAGCGTAGAAAAAAGAATTAATTATTTTTTTGAAATTCATTTTCTAGAACGATATATCGAGGTTTAAATTGTTGTGAAGATTGAGATTATTTTTATTCACATTTTCCGGAAGTTTTACCAACAATTTAGTAAACTTTGTTAAAATATAAGAAAATTGTTAACAGTAGTGCTCTTTATATGATTTTCAGAGGCAAAGTGTTTTTGACAATTTCGATTTGTTTTTTTTTTGCTTAAATTTTGGAAAAAATTTCCAAAATTCAGCATTTTTCCATCAAAAATTGCAGGAAATAAGCTTCTTTGGTCCGCTTTGATTAAAATTCACACCAAAAAACCACAAACACAATCTTTGTAAACTTCGCAGGGGCTAGTTTTACTGCCACTTCCATTGAGATTGCTCTGGGATTTACGTATGGCCGTTTTTTTTTGCAAAAATATATCGGCGATTATCAAAAACGCAGCATCCATTTTTTTTATTTTTTTACTAACAAACCATCTGTATCTATTTTTTTCGAAGCGATTAGGTGTTCTTAATGGACGAAGAGCAATAGCCAGACTAGTTTTGGTCCAATCTTGGACTGTTACAATCCAAAAATAATTAGAATTGTAATCAGTCGGTCTGTTTTAAAAAAATTATTTTTAAGACAGACAGGTCCAATTGGTTTCCTAAGCAATTAAAAACAAATTTATCTAATTTTTTACTCGAAAGATTTTAGTCGTTTTGACTTTGAAAAAAAAAATGTTTTTTTTACAATAAAAAGGCTTTTTGAACTTTGCCAATAGTTTTCTCTTAATTTGGTCAATTTGTAGCTTAGCATCAGCAAAGACAGAATGCTTCTTCTTTCAACTGAAAAAGTTTAAATATTTTTCGCGGTTTTACTTGTTAAAATGGTTTTCTGGCCCTGACACTACCAGATTTCACAAATGTTTTTTTTACTTTAAGGCATTTGCTCATTTTTCACGCCTTTTATTCATTTTTTCACATTGTGACCTCATTGAAACAAAAAACTTTCATTGACGTTCACGAAAAGGCACATTTGAACAAAACATAATCTTAAATGGTACAGATTATGGTTTTTTACGGCTTCGGCACCACTTTCTCGAAGAAGTTAATTGAGTTTTTTTTACTTTTCTCTATAACTAGAGTTTTCACTTTGTCTTTTCGTCCTATTAAAATTCCTAGTGAATGGCAGGTCTCATTTGTTTTTGTGGAGGATTAAATGAGCCTATATTCTAATTAGAATAAATAGCTGATGGCTTTCATGACTTGAAAAACAACAATTTTTTTAAAGGAAAACAATTTCTGGCTTCGCCTTTTCTGTTCATTTTTTGTGAATTTTTTTTTACCCAGTCACACCAATTAGAGATAGCATATGACATTATTGATGTCAACAATTGTAGCCAATTGGATGTTTTATCAAAGATATCGTTATGACAGAACTGCCTTCGACACAGGTTTTTCGAAAAAAAGTGAAACTACTTTTGATTTTTGTCTATATTTGACGTTGTTTTTGTAAGCTTAACATATATTCTGAATAATAACAGATACCAAGGGCTTCTTTTGGAAAAATAAACAAACCTACCTAATTTATTCATTTTGCAGCTAATGGCTTTCATGACTTCGAAAATAATTGTTTTCAAAAAACACAAAAGTATTTCTTAATTTTACCCCTTTTTCGCTTTTGTTTTCAACGTTTTACCTAGCCTCACTAATGAGAGGTCACATACCACATTTTTGTCATTTGAGAGAATCAAACATATTTTGAGGCGAATTAAATGGCTTTACGGCTTCGGCAGCGTTTCAATGGAAATTTTGTTTGATGTTTCTATTTGTTTTTCTTTATTGTAACCACGGGAGAGACTGAATAAAAGCAGGTCCTAATGCATCTCCTATATAAGCAACAGTAATGATTTTGAACTTTTTAGACAATTTCAATCGATATCTATAAGTTTTCCTGACTTTGAAATTAATTGCTTTTAAAATATAAGCGAATTGAATACCTCTTCTGTTTTTTTTTCATTTTGTCCAATTGTAACCGAGCCTTATTATGAACTGGTCCTATATCTTTTCTATGAAACTACATTTTATTTTGTTCACTTTTAGTTTTGATCTGACGCTATCTTGTCTTTGTTATTAGGTTTTTTTTAAAAATGGACATATAAATTGGATGTAACTAATGTTTGTTGTTGTTGTTGTTTGATTTTGTAGCTCGCTTTCTTAATAATGGCAGATCTCATAAATCCAATGCCGCATTTCTTACTCCCTTGAAGTGCTTGCGCTAAAGCAATAATTTGTTCATTCACCAATTTTTTTGAAAACTACGTTAGTTTTTGGTGAATTCTATCTATTCTCATGTGGATGAGCGGAGTCGGAATTTTATGTGCGAACGCACATTACCGAGCTTCCTGTTCAAAATAAATCTCACTCCACAGCAATAGAAATTATTGAGACTCTTCTAGATCCTATCTTTCATTTTTTATTTATTTTTAAAGATTGATTTGCTATGCTAGGTATTGTTTTACAATTTATAAAACCTTCATTTTGAATTTCGATCTAATTTTGTCAGCTTTTAATGTCCTTTTCCTGTTTCCTATCGGCGGCCATTTGACAATTGTTTTGGTTTTTTTTTCACGTGATTTTTTCGCGAAGTATACGAATTGTTATTTATTTGCGTTAATGGTTGACTTTTTCGACATTGAAACTAAATAAATTCATTAAAATTTTGTACATTTTGTCCGTTTTTAAGTTGTTTTTGATGATTTTCAAAATTTATAATCTGAAGGGTCTCTTTGACATTCTAGCCAGCTCTTATTGAAATATTTAAATTGTTTTCAGTTCAGACTTCCCTTCGTTGATTACTTTCAAAAGTTTTTTTTGGAAAATATTCAGTAGTTTTCTGAGTTTTGGTTACAGATTTTTCTTTTCGTGAGTTTTGTCACAGCATTGAAACTTCCCAGTGATTTCAGTAGTTGAATAAAAGAATTTTTTCTATAGCTCAATTGAATTTCAAGATTTTCAAACACTGGGTGCAAAATAAATGTTTTCAAAAATGATAAGTGAATTTTGCGTTCTGACAGTTTTTGTTGTTAGTTCTGCTATATGGCGCTTCAATCTCATTAATAAAATCTTTGTTAGTCAATGACGAAGCATATCTGAATCTGAAACAATTTTTCAATAGAGAGTTAGCCATAGATATAAAATTGTTGCAATTTTTTTCACAGAGGAGTTTTGATATCTGACTATTTAGTTTTTTATCGCTTGTGTATTTTTAAATTTAGCTTTTTACAATTGAACTTATCAATTTCTGATTGCGTAGAAAACTAACTGGCGTTCTAAGAAAACATGATTGAAATCTTCGAGTGTTTCTTTTTGGCGTCGAATTGTTTTTTACTTTGTTTCAAAGACAACAACAGATTTCTAGAGAAAAATTAAGCTTCAGTTTTGCTTTTTCATCTAATCAACAATACAATTCGAGCTTTTTTTCTCAAGTGGTTTCATTTTATGAATATTTTTATACGGGTTTAAATAATTTTTGAATTTGAGCGTAGGATTTGTTTCACTATTCTTACAAGTTTTTGTTCTCGAATATGTGAGTTTATATAATTTGATAACCACATAACTTCCACGAGCAACGCTCACATGCCTAACTTATGTCTTAGCTTGTAATTATTCATCTTACCTGACCTCAGTCAAGACTTACATTTTAGTATAGAATTGTGTCTTTTTCGAATTATCGATCAAAGTTTAAGTAACAAAATATTAACTACTTGTTTAAATCTATCTCCACTTCAATTGGTAAATAATTGAGATAAAATTGAGGATCACCGCTGACGGAACATTATGTGCTTCCTTGCTTATTCTAAAGTGATCTTTGTAACGCCAAGAAATCTATTTTTTGATACAAGAGTGATTTTGGAGTTCCTTTTATTTAACAACTGATTTTTTCAACACAATTTATCAGCACTTGCTTGATAGTTTATTGCCAGTCTAAGACTTTCCAATACATTTCACCAGATCTCGCACGATACAAATTTCGAACTTACTATAAATTTGCGGTATTAGAGCTAGAATAGAGCGTCAGAATTACTTTATTCAAGCAACTATTTGTTGCTAATTATGGTTGGTGTTAGTTTGCAGAACATAGAGGTACCGATCAAAACCCGACAAAATATTTGGTTGTGCAATCACAGAAAATTGTTCTCATGGGTGACCTGAAGCTCTGATATTACATTATATTACATATAAAGAGAAATGGTGGCAAAAAGAAAAATGAAGGCCCACTGTTTACGTTACATAAAAGTCATTCAAAATTCTGTGCACCTAAAAATGATTTGAGAAATTTTACAATTTTTTTTCGAAGCTTTGTTTAGTTTCTTTGATTAGTCTTCATTCTACAATTTCGTGTGAAACAGAAATTTGACAAACTGAATTATTATCTTATAAGGGCTGGTGAATCGTATCCGTTCTTGAAGGATAAAAAGGAGGCTCGGAAATGTGCGTTCGCACACAATGTTCCGACCACTCTAATCCAAAACGTTCAAAAACATATTTATCGTTCAAAAAACCACTAATGGAATAATTAAAGCCAAGTTAGAGGGCCGGTGAAATTTGTTGTTGATGGGACTACTAGAAAAAACAGAAAAAAATAAAAAAAAACCATACATTAATTACGAGCAAAATCCGATATCTATATTCAAAAAAACAACAATAACAAAACCAAGCTGGCATCAGATAAAACCTAAACAAAACAATTTGACCTATACTTCGTTAGAAAAAATATGCGACCTGTTCTCAATGCGACCGGGAACAGGTCAACAAAAAAGCAAGAAAGGGCGAAGTTCAAAGAAGTTCTGTTTTCGAAAACACTTAAATTCAAAGTGATTAAAATATTTAATTATCAACTGAAATCATGTGTTCATTTGTATCTGCATAGAAAGCAATTGAGACTTGGCATTAACCAGTGTACATCAGACTACTAGTAAAAGAAAGAAAATGAAATTTTAAAAAGTTCAATAAAGCTTGCGCGAAAAAAGACAATGCAGCAGTTAAAACCATAAATTTTTCACAAAGAGCAATAAAAATTTTCAATTGCGCAATAATTAAAAACCAATGGGACCTACCGTTAATGTTATAAATAAAAAAGAAATCAAATGACAGTGAAGCCGTTAAAACCATAGCTTTTGTCATTGGGAACTAATTCTATTGTTAAAATTGAAAAAAGAGAAGAAATTGCAACAAAACGTACAATAAAAAAATCACAACTTTTTATAAAATCTCGTAGTAACAAAGCCGAGAATCCAAAAGCTGAAATTAAAAGGGTTATAAAGATCAAACTGGCCCACTGGATGCGGGTGTTGGACCTGCTTTTTCAGAGACTAGGGTACAAGTAGACCAAAAAATCGAATGAAAAAATGGCGAAACTCAACAATCCAATCATTTTTTGAAAACAAATATTTTCAAAAGTCAGGACGGAAAATTTTTTCAACAAAAAGAGATTAACTTGCAGTACCTCATTAGGCCGATTGCGCCTGTTATTAATGAGAGTAAGTCACAAGACTACAAAATAGCAACAAACACAGGCAGAAGCCAAAGATTTCCAAACAATTTTACAACACAAAAGTGTCGGAGGCACTATTATTATATGACGCTATCTGCCAGAACTGTACGTCATTTGCATCTCATGTGAGCATCGACGATCGACGTGTCTTCCGTATAAAAGGACTACTTAAAAATGACTATCAGAAAACAAAACCCAAAAATTGAACAGATAGAAAACTCAAAAAATTATGAAATGGAATGATCGAAGCCATCAGACAGAACAAATACCGAACAGAGAATTTAATATTTGAATCAACAGATAAGCTAAAAAATTTTTTAATGAAAATGAGTTACATGAGGAGAAGAATGAGAAAAAAAGGAGAGAGTGTAAGAAATCTTTCATTTTGATTTTTAAAAAAATTGTTTGACTGTCATTAAAACAGTTAGCTGCTGTAAACAGGTATCTTCTTTTTGCTTCTTTTTACGAAAACAATTGGTCAAAGCCACAAAAACCTTGAGCTTAAATCATAATGTATGTCTGTTTGCCTCAATTATTCTCACTATTAATTGTTAACATTTGAGCCTAGATTTGAAATTCTGACTAATAAATAAGCGAAAAAAACTATGAACGCTGAAATAATTTTTAGAAAACGCCGCGCTCTAATAAAGGCTGGAATTTTTTTACGGTAAGGAGAACAAGTGGTGAGATATTGAACGGAGTTAAAACAAGTCTGATATTACTGCGCGTCTAAAAAATCACCTAAATAATCATATGGTTTCAAAATGGTTCACTTTTAATCGAATTATTTGAGTATATCAAATAAAAATTATGCACTTTCTATAATCTTTGAATTTTAAAAACTGGCAATATTATAAGTCCAGAAGACAGCTTTTTCCGCAGTTGTTAGGTGTCTTCTTCCGGCAAATTTAAATAAAATGGTTTGAAATTCATGTTTGGTTCCATTTTTGACAAAATGGTCTGAATATTGATAATTTTAGCATAAATTCTAGCCAAAAAACTCGGATTGATCAATTTAGCAACCATCCTCCTTCTTTAAGGTAAAAGCAACAACACTACTGTTAACAATTTTACCATATTGCAGCAAAATTGCCGAAAATTCGGAAAAAATTACGACAAATTTGAACGAAAGCAATGAAATATGGCCGACTTTTCGCAAAAAATTGAAATTGGATAACTGCCTGTAAAAAACGAACTTCAAAAAACCTCTTTAATTTCGTATTTCACTCTAGATGGGTTTTTTAATGATACTACTCACAACTCTCTACGATGAATATATCCATCGTCAAAATTGTCTGAACAAAAAACCATTTGAGTATAATGTTCCTTCCCCCACTAAAGTGGCCGGGAACAAAAATTCACATGAAATTCCGTCCTGTAAGTGCTGAGAATTTTTTACGCAATATTTCTGATAAGAAAAAGTGTAGGATCCTCCTTTTTTAAAAACGAGGCAGACGCGTTGCCAAATTTGGATTCTGTCATAATGATCAATCTAACATTCTTTTTATATTAAATATACATTTAAAAAATTATAAAAACAAATATCAAACGTCTTGCTCATTTGTACCGTATTCAGTAATGTTTATAAATTTGTTCTGCCTATTTTCGCACTCAATTTGTGATTTTTTAATTATAATTTAGCTGTTTGGTTAAAAGTTTATCCCCGCAACTTAACTAATTTTGCAACCTCATCAAGACTTTACTCCTGTATTATTAGAATAAATGTTTTTCATTATTACATTTTGTTTGCATTTACTCTATTTCAGAGCCTAGTATGGAACGTCACATCACTCAGTCTCTCTTAGTATAAAACGTCACATCACTCAGTTTTACCTGCAAACTTGAAAGCAACTGATTATATCAAAAAGTGACCTCAAATCAAACCACAAATAAAGAATCAGAAGAATGTTGAGATCCTCAAATGCCTCTTATTTAACACATTTATAAATTGACACTTTTAGTACTACTTGAATATTCTTTTTTGTGCCTTTTGGAGCTGCCCCTAAATCGCTTTGTTTTGCTTTCGCTTTGTTTTATAATCTGCAAAAAGAAGGGTTTCATTTTGTACAAATTATATTCTGAAGTTGCATAAAAATTTTTTCCTACACATTTTCTATGGGAGGTACTACATGCTCAAATAGGCTTTTTGTGCGCTCAATCTCGGAAGAGTGATATATTTCGACGTATATAAATGTGTGTGATTTCATTAGAAAGCCCACTAAGAGTAGAAATTATTAATCGGAGGATTTTTTTCAAATTCATTTTTATTGATGTAATATCGAGCTTTAAAATTTTCTGACTGTTGATTTTAATTTTACCGTCTATCAAATTTTGATCTGTTTCGCTGAAATATGTTACAATTGTTCTCAATAATGATATTGATTTTAGTTAAAAAAAGAATAAATGATTGCTGAATCGTTTTGCTCGACGCCTTCTGCAGGCAATTTGGTGAATTTTGAAACATTTCAATTTTTATTTGAAGAGTACGGAAGTGCAGTAAGTTAATTAAAACTCATTTTTTCCATTTCGACACAATCAATGCCAAAAAAACTCCTAGAAAATTGAGCTACATGTGATGGCAATTTAGGTTTTCACGATCTATCAAAGTGATCTGGATTTAGATTTAAGAACTTAATTTGCTAAAATAATTTAATTTTTGAATAGACTTTTGAATTACCGCCAATTTTTATCTTAATAGGGATTCCAATAACTCAACAACCTAGTAATTTGTTAAAAATTGGTTTAAATTAGCTCAAATTAACAACAATAACACAAATTTTTCATGAAGCCATTTTTCTGGGTTTTTTTCATGTCTTTTCATACGTTCTACTCTAAACTGCGACTGCAAAATACAAAGAACAATGCCAAAATCTCCAAACCCCAAATTTTCTTGCACGTTGTTTTTTGCTTCAGTGGGAAAAATGTGAAGAATGTAAAATTTCTTCTATCTTAAATCTTTATTTCTTTGTTTTGTTCTATTTTTTAATTTGGCAAGCGGACTAATACACTCAAAATTGTCGTGAATTTATATCAACGAAATTGCGACATTTTACAAAAAGTTTTTTAAGACAAATATTAACAAGGATGCTCGTTAATGTGCATTCGCACATGATGTTCCGACCCGAGATCATCTGCATTTTTGACTTAAGGGTCAACCTAATTATGAGATAATTAAAAATAGATGTTTGAGTTTTAAAAAATCGTTGAACACCAAACTACTAATTGAATTGCAATATACCCTGCCTCATTAAACCACTCACAAGTTCTGCCAATAAAAAGACTACGAGAAAAAAAACAAGCACCAAAATAAGCAAAAACAAAATTTTTTCAGCAAATGTGATGAAGAGAAAAAGAAACACAAATATTGACCACTCATAAAGTTTTATGAAAACGCCTATTGTCCAACAAACAAAGCAAGAGTTACGACATGACATCAATAAAAAAAATCCTTTTTAATTACAAGAAATTGGATTGAACCTCTCAATGATGAGATTAAATTACAAGCTGGCGAAAAGAACAAAAACTGAAAAGTATATAATACGTTTGTGAACGAACAATATCGCAAACTTTAATACTATTCGCTAAAGATTGAGTACATTGAGCAACATCATTCATTCAACCCTCAGTTAGAAGCCTATGAGGCCAGTCAGCACTTTACGACTGCATGAAGAATTAAATGGCAAAAATAGCAAATTCAAAATAATTTGAGGGAGAAAAGTGTCGAAGCCAATAAAAATAGGAATTTCTCGGTTAAAGGTCTTCTAATCCCATGTAATTTTTTAGCAGCAAAGGAGATATTCTTTTTTAACTATATGAATTCAAAAAATCAACAAGTATGAACAAATATATAAAAACTACAAAATTTTCTTTTAGAAAACCCGTTATATCAACAACGTTAAATTCTATAGCTTTCAACGGAAGATAAAACTCAGCTATGTTAAGGTTCAACGAGAAGGCAAGGATGGTTGTCAATCATAAGTCATCAAAAGAACATCACAAAAAGTCTTATGATTATGAAAACAATAACAAATATATGCAAAAACAGAAAATTCAATAGAGAAGTGCGAGAAGAAAGTGTCGAAGCCGTTTAAACCACAAGAATTTCACTTCAAACTCAATCTATGGTTCATTGGATTTCTTCTATAAGCCAATGACAACTATCAATATTGGGATAACCAGATAAGATTTCAAAAGCAACCAAAGTTACAGAAGAAAATCCAAAATTTTTTTTGAAATTATGAAAACTCAGGGCATCGAAGCCGTTAAACCATTAGTTAGCCGATAAACCAATCACCAGACTGTTTCAGTTGCAATCAAAAAGAATGTGGTCCTATCATTACTGAGACTGACTTACAGTTAATGAAAATATATTTCATAAAGTTTTGTGTCCAAAAAAGATTTTTTAATGTCTTAACGGCCATTAAATTCAATAGTTCTCAACTGAAGTCAATTAATCGGAAAACTATGCCTCA
Organism: Convolutriloba macropyga; assembly: GCF_964194025.1. Lineage (NCBI taxonomy): Eukaryota > Metazoa > Xenacoelomorpha > Acoela > Convolutidae > Convolutriloba > Convolutriloba macropyga. The sequence goes on along the minus strand of NC_134472.1, from coordinate 12,332,850 downwards.
AAAAGAAATAAGGATGATTGTTTTTCCTATGTCATCAGAAGGACATCAAAATAGGTCTTATGATTATGAAAACAACATCAAAAGCAGGCAAAAGCCAAAAGTTCACCAGAAAAGTGCAAGAAAATGAAGAAGCCATTTAAACCACAAATTTTTCACCTTCACTTAAAACTTTGTCTATGACCCAATGGAGCCTTTGCCTTTTTTAGGCCACTGAGAACTATCAGTTTTAGGATAATTTGATAAAACTTCAAGATGAACCAAAATTAAATAAAATTATATCCAAAAATTTTAAAAAAGCTATGAAAACTGGTGACAGCGAAGCCCTAAAACCAATAGTTAGAAGATAAAACTATAAACCAGATTCATTTCAATTGCAATAGAAAATAGGGAGCTCCTTTCATTACTGAGATTGACTTACAGTTCACGAAAAAAAGTTTCATAATGGTTAGTGTCCGAAGAAGATTTTTTTAATGTCTTAACAGCCATTAAATTCGATAGCTCTCAACTGAAGTCAAAAAATACGGAAAATAATGCCCCAATAGGGAGCTGGAGATTCTTGTGAATCCATCAGTAGGACATCAAAATAGATCTTATGATTAGGAAAACAACATCAAAAGCATGCAAAAATGAAAAATTCAGCTGAAAATTGCAAGAAGGTGAAGAAGCCATTTAAACCACAAATTTTCCTCTAAAAACTTTACCTATGGCCCATTGGACGCCTTTTTTATGCCACTGAGAACTATCAGTTTTAGGATAATGCGATGAAATTTCAAAATGAACGAAAATTAAATAAAAACATTTCAAACAATTAATAAACAGTTATGAAAACTGGTGGCAGCAAAGTCATAAAACCAATATTTAGAAGATAAAACCACTAGCCAGATTCATTTTAGTTGCATTAGAAAATATGGAGGCCCTGTCTTTGCTGAGATTGACTAACAGTTCGCGAAAATTAATTTAAGATTGGATAATATCAAAAAAAGCTCTTCAAAATTATTTTTTAAGTCTTAACAGCCATTTAATTCAAAAGCTTTCAGCGGAAGCAAAAAAATACCTTCTTATATGACTTGATGGGAAGACATGGATGTTAGTCATCAACATATTATCAGTAAGACACCACAATATGTCCTATGATTTTGAGAACAACAACACACACACAGGCAAAAACCAGAAAAATGCAGCGGAAATTTGAGAAGAAAGTGTCGAAGCCATTGAAACCATAATATTTCCTCTGAAATCTTTATCTATGATCCTTCAGACGTCTATTATAAGCCAATGGGAACTGCCAAAACGATGATTATGAGATAAGATTTCAAAAGGAAACAAAATTACAAAAAAAAAACAAAGACATTTTTTTTGAATTTACGAAAACTCGTGTTATCGAAGTCATAAAACGAATAGTTAGCAGATAAAACCGCTACCCAGACTATTTTGGTTGCAGTAAAAAGGAAGGAGCTCCTGTCATTACTGATACTGACTTACTCTCCATCAAAATTAGTTTAATATTGGTTAATCGAAAAATAATTTTTGAAAAATCATTTTTTAAAGTCTTGACAGCCCTTAGCTGTCCCCTCAAAGCGCAATATAGGTTTACCTATTGCACATAAGAAAGCCAAATGATTTTTTTTAGTGGGCAAGTCTTTGCAATAAGACGCCCAAAATTAAGTAAGAGCTCAAAAAGAAAATCAAAATTTCATTAAAAAAATTTCGAAAAATCAGAGTAGAAGCCAAAAAGACATGAGCGATTCCTTAAAAACGATTGTTCCTTCATTGGGTACCATGTGACTGTAAATGAAGTTTGTCATTAATGGAACCTCGATATGAAAATGACAAGTGACTACGAAAAATAAAAAGGAAAAATTACGCTAAATTGAACAAAATCATGCTAAAAGTGAATAAAATATCACATGTTCACACAAAAATTAAAACCTCAATAACTCCTCGAAAAATACGAAATTCAGAAAAATCTTTTTAGTTTTGAATTCTACGCTGGACGAGCTTTTTTTATAATACCACTTACATTTCTCTACGATGAACATATCGATCGGCCAAAATTGACTGAACAAAAAAAACCATTTGAGTATATAGTTCCCCCCCCCCACAAGTGGGGTCGGAACAATAAGACTCTACAAAAGATTCTTCTTGATAAAATTATTCAATGTCTCAGAAAAAAAATCAGTTTTCAAAATTCAACTACAATCTTTTTTCTTGTAATTGAGCAACTTTATTCAATTGCTATCTATAAAAATTTCGTGGCGTATAATTTTGTCTTTATCATTCTTATAGTTTATCATTAAATTTGTATTTTCAGATTAATTAAGATAAAGAAATTATTGAAGTGTGATCAGTACTCAATTATTTAATTGACTTATTAAACGTCCCAATCTATAAGACTAACCATGGAGTTATGAAAAGTTATTAACATTTGTAAGGTTGAAACAAATGTTTTGAAACAATTAATTGAGTCGTATTATTTCACAAAATTTTGGTACAATGTGACAGTATAGTTATTGCAGAAACAGGTTTTTGATGCGTCATCTTATTTCGATCAGAAGTATTGATAACTAAAATCGCTCTTTTAATACTGTTCGATATTTTTTGTTTGTTGAAGCACTTTAATTACATTTGGTGTTTTTTGGAACGTTATACCAGCCCTACGTTTATTTGGGCCAACTTTAAACGGGAATTATCTAATGAGAGAAACATAAAAGTTGTATCATTGAAAAGCTTTTCAGAAGTTTGGCTTTTCATATCTCGAAAAAAAATTGAGGACTAATTTTCTCAAAAATATTAGTGATTTCGACTTCTTTGTTCTTTGAGTTACCGATCTTATTTAGCGCGTATAGCAATTTAGCTAATCAAAAGATATTGTAAAAATTATTTTTATTAAATACTAATTTTGAACTCAGTATAAATACTGATATTGAAAAAAAATGATTTTGAAGCCTTATATTTAATGGCTAAAAAAGGAATATATGGGTGAGAAGAAAAAAAAACATTTTTTTTTCAAAAACACCAACCTCAAACGGCATTTTCTGTACCTATAAATACACATTCCATTTTACGTTTCGATTGAGAAAATCGCGAAATGGTTCCAGTTGCATGATATATCTTCTGTGACAATTGCGAATAATTCGAACAACTGAATGAGAATTTTATTTCAAAAAAACTTAGTACTTTTTTGCATTTTTTGTGGAATATGTACAGATTGCAAATTGAACGCAAAAAGGATGCAAAATTGAAACGTACGGCATGCAAAAGCAGATTTCAACCTGACAAAAATTAAAAACTTGTCAAAAAATTGCTTGCCTGATTACCGTAAAACGGTACAGGAAAAAATTCTTTCTTGTATCTCCAAAGCCGTAAGCTCCGTCTGGCTATCTTGCTGCACTTGTGGGTCCCTTGTTTTGTACTCCTGGGTTCAATTTTTTTGGAAAAATTATTTGCAAAACGATAACAGAAATAAGCACAAGTCAGCATTTGTGTAATTGCTTTTATTTGCACTAAGTCCTCTGCTGTACTAATTAGCCATGATAAGGTTGAATTAGGCAATTAGTTCTGTGATCACAAAATAATAAATTTAAGGGGTAAACCAATTTTCAAAATCATATTGTGTTCATTAAGAGTTATTTCAACACTTCTAAAGGCAATTAATATCTCCTGTATAATTAAAGCTGAGTGTAGGAAAAATGCAACTGAGACGTCAACAGCAATAATAATATTTTTCATAAAATTATATTTTTTCAGAGCAACTATTTGTTTTGTATGCATTATGAAGATAGCGTCGGCAACTGTGCGCACTTAATTATTTGTTGTTTGTTGAAGGCCTTTAAATATATTTGGTAGTTTAGGAAGGTTATACCATTCCTACGTTTGTTTTGGGCCAATTTTTAACGGGCAATATCTGATGCAGAGAAACAAAAAAGTGGTATCATTGAGAAGTTTTGAGAAGTTTGATTTTTTCATATCTCGAAACAATATTTGATGACTAGTTTTTTCAAAATTTTTTCTGAATTCAACTTGTTTGTTCTTCGATTTAGCGATCTTATATAGCGCAAATACCAATCTTGCTAATCAAAAGATATTGTGAAAATTATTTTTTATATACTAATTTCAAACTCATTATAAAACCTGATATTGAAAAAGAAATGATTTAGAAACCTTATATTTACTGGCTAATAAAAGAAATAAATAGGTGAGAATGGGGAAAAACACATTAAATCAAAAAACAAACAACACAATCAAACTGCAGCTTCTGTACCTGAAAAACACATTCAGTTTCACGTTTAAATTGAGAGAATTTTAAAATGGCTCCAATTGCATGATAAATTTTCTGTGACAATTACAATTAATTCGAAAAACTAAATGATAAAATTATTTCAAAAAGAATTTGTACCTCTTCGCCACTTTTGTAGAATAGGTACAGATTTCTATTTGAATGCAAAAAGAACGCAAAAAATGAAAAGTGCGGCATGCAAAAACAGATTTTAACCTGACGAAAAATTAAAAACCTGTCAAAAAATTGTTTACCTGAGTACCCGTAAAACGGAACAGGAAACAACTTTTTCTTTTGTCTCCAAAACTGTAAGCTTCCCCTGGCAATATTGCTGCACTTGTGGGTTCTTTGTTTTGTAATCGTGGGTCCAATTTTTTAAAAACATTTTATTCAACACAATAACAAAAATTGGCACAAGTCTGCACTTGTCTAACTGCTTTTATCTGCACAGCGCCCTCCGCTTTACTAATTAACTATGATACAAGGTTGAATTGAGCAGCTAGTTCTGTGATCACGCCCCAGACATTTGAAAATTTTAATCGTGTAAGATCTTACAAATTTCTTACAAAATTGTCTTATAAGTAATTATAAGATTATGCGTCGCCTGACTAAGACTTTGTGATACAATTTATCAGGTCTTACACAATAAGATTTTTTTATCTGGTCTGATAAGATCTTACACGACAAATGTTCATTTCTGTCAGATCTTACACGATAAAAATTCTACCTGTAACAAAATGTTTATCGTGTACGATCTTATAAGAATCTTATAAGATCTTGTAAGATAAACATGCGGAAAGATATGAATCATCTTTTTGATAAGATTTTTATTTGATCTTATTCGATAAAAATTCTTTAAGTATGACAAGTTCTTCATATTGAAGACAATTCAGGGTTGCTTTCAAGCAGTAACCAAAAAGCTACAACATGCAACACTTAAGTTTCAGAGCAACATAGAGAAAATTATCTTATATTGTCTTTTGAGACTTATAACAGCCATAGTACCTAGTTAAGACTCAGAATACTACTGCTGCCAAAAAAGTATCAACAAACATATTTTGTTTCATAATTGGTTAGTTTACCGATTTTTTTTTACTTTGATAGAAACTTGACTACGTTATACGGTTATAGTGAAATCATTAAAACATGTCTTATCAGATCTTACACGAAAAAATTCAGCCCTAAGTGAACTTTTATCGTGTAAGATCTGATAAGATACTTATCAGATCTTATAATATAACCATTCAGCAAAAGTGAATTATTATTTTATAAGACCTGATAAGTATCTTATCAGATCTTAGACAATTAAAATTCACGTAGGGCAGAATTTTTATCGTGTAAGATCAGATAAGATCTTACACGTTAAATATTTTTGATCAGCATCTTAACAGATCTTACAAGATAAAAATTCCAGAATAACTGGGGCACAGTAATTAATTTTAGGTTTAAACGAATTTTCAAAATTATATGATGATCACTCTTCTAATTGAATTTTTAAAGTATTATGATGTTCGTTCAACGTTAGTTCAACACTTCTAAGCGCAACTAATATCTCCTGCATAATTAATGCTGGCAGTAACAAAAATTGCAACTAAGAAGTCGACAGCAATTATAATGTTTCTCAAAAATTTTTTTTTCTTTCAAAGCAACTATTTGTTTTAAATGCGTTATAAAGATCGCGTCGGAAACTGTGTGCACTCAGTTTGGCAACATGTCTTGAGTCTAGGATCTGAAAGTCTGTTTTATTGTTTTAGTTATGAGAAAATGAGAAATAACGCATAATCACAAAATCCATTTTTCCAATACTTGCCAACCTTTTAAAAGCTTCAATGCAAAATTAGGTGTGCTAACTTTGTGCCTGTGATGCTAAATCAGAAAACAAGAGTTTTTGCTTTCCTTGAACACAAAATATTTGGTTGCTTTTTGCATTTGAAAATAAGCCTCTGAAACGCTTCACAAAAATCTATAGTATTGTCTCGCTGTTTCAGCTATCGATTTATAAAAAATGAGATACAAAAAATTGTAATCATATCCGAAACTTAGCGGCAGGAAAGCGATCCTGTTCGCTCTGTAGACTTGCAAAAAAATGTCATGCCATTTTTCAAAAAATTAAGCTCCTTTTTCTTTTGAGATCTCAATATCAAAAATTTTGAGCACCAGGTGCTCCATTGCAGTAAGTGATTATGGTTTGTTAGACAAGAAACTTTATTGCAGTAAGTGCTTGAAAAAACAGTAAATGGAGCCCTAAATTTTTCTGTTTTGTTAAAAGATATATTTTTGAAGTTTTCTAATGTCAAAAGGTTAATGTAAATGCCTTTATTTGTCTATCGTTTCTGTCGTCAACTGAATTTGAATCATACTAAGAGTTCTCCCATATCTGTAATAGTACGTTTGTGAAAAATTGGATGGCAAACAAAACAGTTAGTTGGTAGATAGGCTTGTAAAATTTATTGAGCATCTGGAGCTTAAAATCTCTACAATAAAATTATAAATTTTTTCTAAGTTCAAAGATGAAGAGATTTTCAAAGATTTGCCATAAACCAAGTTTTCACAGATGAAGCTACACTAATTTCAATCAATCAGAGCATGTAATTAGGCTTAATTTTTTTTGTCGAAGCTTTGTTAACAATTATTTGAGACAAAATTCAAAAGACCTAATTCTTCTTATGAACATTTCTTTGGGTAATTGCAAAACTGCTCAAAGTTTTTAAAGCCACAATTATTATCAAGAGAATATTTTTGAAATTTATCCTTAATTAAGCTTCCTTTTATTTTGGTCTAATTTTCAAAAAATTAGCCGTTTTGGTCTAACTGTCAGAATTTTTAAATTTAGGAGTAGACAAAACAGTAATAAAACCGAGTGAATTGACCTGAGAAAACCACAGTGGCCGCGTAATGACTAAAGAGTTTTTAGACAGATTTTTTTTTTGAAATTTCTTTTTTGTTAATTTGTGAAAATTTCTCTAAAATATTTGTCAGAGGGGTAGGAAAATTGTGTGAAAGCACAATACTAAGCCCTTTTGTTTAATCGAAATCATGTTTGACTTGTATTTACTTATGTAGGTTTCTGTTATACCTTTTATCTGAAATGTTCTAATAATTGCGTTAAAAGATTGTTTCACTTTCTGAAAACTATTACGCAATGGTCTATCAATTTTCGTAATTCCCGGAATTTCTTAACAGCTGTGGCCAGCAATTAATTTTAGCGGTATTTTTTGTATGAATCCATTTTTTTATCGGTTATGCCAAAAATTTTTTCGCCTTTTCCGTCGCATTTCACTGCAAGGCTTAAAAAACAAAACCAAATTGAACGCAAGTCTTTTTTCAAAAAAATTATCATTCGCGCCCTGACTCTGGCACCTTGCGTGAGGTAAATGTTTTAAGCAAAAACAAGTTCAAATCGATGCTTTTAACTAAATGAAGATAGCGAGAGTTTTTATAGTATCTTTGATGAAATTTATTGTAAACAATTTTTAGAAACTGTTTGATAAAATGCGATTTTTAACGAATGTACTGTGCGATATACCAACTTAAACTTAACTTCTGAATTTCTGTTTTTATTTCTCTGTAATTTTCAATACTCTTCGCAAAAAAAGTTTGAAAAAAAGCAGACTATCTAGTTTCTTCAAAGACGTTTTCGAGTTGTGATTGAGAACAGTTTGGTTTCCTTAATCTCGCTTTAAGAAAACAATAAATATAATCGACGCAAGGCCGATTGCGCCGATATGAAAGACATCTTTTCAGATAGTAAGATTTAATTCAAGTTAATATGAGAGCTCAAAAGCGTCCCGCAAATCTTACTTAAAACTTGAGCGTTCCCTGAAGAACTCTTCTGGGTACAAAAATTTACTTAGGCCAGATAAGCGTTTCTTGGAGAAGTCTTTTGATCATCAAAGTAATTATTATTTAAGCACCAGATAATTAAAACTGAAAGGCAGCTGAAAAAGTTCTGGCTCTTAATTTGGCTACGACTTTTCGTTGTTCCAGCTCATTTTAGAAAATCTTAGGACTGGATCTACTGTTGTCTTGGACTCAACTTTCAAGGTTACTGTGCTTGAAGTAATAATTGAACCAGTTTGGCTTTAATAAATTAGTTTTGTCGAATTTTTCATTTGCAACTCATGATTATAAAGTTATTTTTTAAAATAAGTTAATATTAAAAATTTTTGTTATCATTGTGACAAATAGTTCAAGTTTCGATTTATAAAATTAGCAATTAGCTCTTTTTGAGATTTTCGGACTGTTCTGGACGTGAGTTGCAAATGTCGCTGTTTTTGTCAATATTTTTGGCGTCGAGAATATATCACGTTGAACGCATAAAAAATTACTTAAATTGATGCCCTTATAACAAATTGGCGCAAATAATGCAACCAATTTTTACTTTATAGTTGTAATTGGAAGACACAGACAATAGTAGGGATAGGGACACATGAACCAAAAGACTTACTTTTTTATTTCTGCTTTCAAAGTGATCAAGGTTTTTGTTGAAATTAATCAAAGTTAATTTAGGGACGAAGGGCTATCCATTAAATTTAAGGTTTAAATACAGAGGTGTTAATGCTGATTTGGACAATTGTACAACTTAAATTATTGGTTACATGACAAAATACCCAATGTGCCAAAAAACCCAATGCCATTATACCCAATTTATTCCCTTCGATCTTTTCGTTCAATAATCCGATCACAAATTAGCAATCCAATTTAAAAGCATGTTTTCTCGCAATTAAGTTGCTAGTTTAATCCCATGTTCGGTTGTGATAGTTTCATATCAAGTCCCACGGGCCGCTGAGGCATGGCCATGGCCCACGAGGCATGGCCAAAGGCACTAACTAAATATTACGCTAAATAATCGTTCTGATAGTTTCAACGTTAGAATAAAATATTGGGTATTTTTTGGGTATTTTGTCACATTGGGTATTTTGGCATTGGGTATTTTGTCACATTGGGTATTTTGGCATTGGGTTTTTTACCCTGCCATGATTTATTTCTCTTAAACAAAAACTGGCAATTTTGAAAGAAATGTATTACTATAAGATTTTGGCAACCAACTTGTTATCAAATTTTTTGAGGTCTAGTCAGCCGAATTTTTTGAAATAGCCGTGTTTTAAATCGCTCCAGGAGGACAAGTCGGCTTGCTCTTTGCCGCAACTTCCGGATTACATCACACAGCATATTAGAGATATCATGGTCGTAAACATCGGTCCGAAAGGGCTCGCATCTCCTAGATATGGCTAGAAAGTTCCGCTTTTTTCCCTTGGTGAGCTTTTTAAAAATCAAATACTAAACATTGTCTTGATTATAGCGGTAATCAATGAACTGTTTCTGAAAGATTACATAACTCTTGTTCAATATTTCGCTTGCTTTTACATCTGCTAATTTTGCGTTTAAAGCCTTTGCTCCGTTTAATTATAATTGTGATATAAATTCACGTCGTGAAATCTAAGTTTGTTTGAATTCTGATTATATCCAATATCTTCTTGTTGTTTACAATTTCCTTGTTTCTGTGAAAAATTGAATAGTAATATGGATTATCAAAACAGTAATGTTAGCAGTTTGAACAATATTTCAATTTTACCGTGATATTTGAAAACCGTTTACATGTTAATATTTTTTGGTCCCGACAAAGATCATTTTATACGTGAAACCTTTTCATTTTTGGTAATTTTTAACTTGATTTCACTTTGAACATTGTTTTTCTTCGTATTGTCAGTTAGATTCGGAAACAGCAGTTGAAAAATGAGAAAGTAATTTAACAAAGTGAATTCATTAACAATTAACTTTATCTGGGGCCAATGGACAGTTTTCCAATACCTCACCCAAACAGTTTTAAGCTAAAACAATAAAATAATGAAGGTTTTATGAGTAATTTCTTGGGTTGCTCTGATCAATTTTCAGACATCAGTCTATTATGAGAACCTTATTTAACTTCTCAAGTTGACTTCCCGAGTTGCAACATGCCAGACTGGAAAGTTTTCTTTGATGGTTTTTCTCTGTGTGATATCTGACAGAAAAGAAAACTATGTCCTTGAAGTAAAATTTCGAAGCATATCTGGTGGAGCAGGAGAAATAAAAAGATTTTCAGTTGCCTAATTTTGTAAGAATTCACATTTTTTTTTAAAATTTTTTTGTTTTTTTACCTTAATTTTTCGAAAAAAAAATATTAAAAACCACTGTTATTTCCATGTAAACTGAACTAAATGATGAAAAAAATTTAACTGTGGTATATTTACGTGATTTAAGTGAAAATTGATTTCAGATTGTTTCTATTCTTGAATTTCTACACCTGAAACAAGCTTCAAAAAGGTAAGCTACGACCTATTTCGAGCGTTTTGGTTAGCGTTTCTTCTTTTTCAAGCAAATTTAATTCTTTTTGCGTTCCAGAGTTATTCAGTTAGGAAGTTTGTTTCTCCCATTATCGAGTTCCGAAATAAAGTGCTCACTTTTCAAACATTCTTTTGCTAATCACAATAATTTTTGGACAAAGAGAATTTGGTTATTTGCTGTTAGAAATAAAGTCTTTGACAAAGAGAATTTTTTGGAATTTTTGTCCTTCAAAATACTTGCAAAACAACTCAGAGAAAAAACTTAATTTATTAAATCAGAAAATTGTTCAATAAAAATCTGTAAATAGGCATTATACTATGTAAAAAAGCAAACTGTTAAAGTGCGACTGCTTTGCCTTCAGCTGTTGAAGCAGAAACATTTTGATGCTGATTTATCAAATTTTTATAAACGCCAGTTGATCTGTTTAAACAGATGAGCTAAAACATTTTGAATTCAAACGACTAACAATGCAAAATGCGTTATTGTAAAGATTTTGAAATCCTTGATTTTATCAGGTTGTCTGTAACTATTGCAGATGGAGATGATAGTGATGACCTCGTAACCGCCCATACGCGGATCGTCACAAAATCAACTATAAGAGGTACCGAAAATAAAAACTGATAAGTGGTTTGAAAAAAAGTTGAAAATAAGTGAAAATTTATATCATTTGTTATGGGAAAACTAACATTTAATGATTTGTAGAGAACACGGGTCGAGGTGTCACAGCCAATCAACGCAAAAGTATGTAAGATAAGCGGTGAAATTCAAAACAAATTTTCTCGAGTTTAGTGAGAAGTGGCGCAGTGGAAGAACAAGTGGCTGACATGTAGGAGTTGAGAAGTTCGAATCCGTGAATGGACGGTAACTGAATTAAGAAGTGGATTGTGGTGAATTTTTATAATTTCACAGCTTACTCTAGTTGTAAAATTTCATAATTTCACCGCAGTCACCGGACAATTATATACGAAATTTGCGGTGAAAAGAAAACAACTTTTCATCGCTTATCCTACATGTTTTTCCAATTTTTTCTCGACCCGGGAAATGATTGCATAGTTAGCGCTCATGTAATTGGAAACATGAACTTTCCAATCGGAGACATGAATTATAATGTCGGTAGATCGAGTTTCTTCTTTCAGCCAGCGGATACGGGTTCTAGCCTACAAATCCCCAAATCTAATCGACTGGGAAAACAGAGTCTTGGAAAGCAACTATATTATTATCCAGTTTCTAGTCTTTCTCTTAAATTATTTATTCTTTTAGATATTATTACACTGCATTCTAATTGGTTAACAGTTATACTGCTTTATATCAATTTAAATACTTATCAATTATGAATTTTATAAGCATCAAAGGATATTTAAGATTCGGCGAATTAGAGATTCGTCGCACTGGTCAGCTTTCCCCCCCCTTTTTTGCACGGCAAATTTGTTGTGAAACAGATACTACTAAATGAGAAAGCATTTTTCAGCTATGAAAAATTCAGTATGGTTGCCGTTCCTTTTCTTACAAAATGAAAACATTTTTTTTGTCTTTTTTTCAATTCTATGTTTTCTGTTTTTTTGTTACTTTCTGTCTTTTCGGGCACCCAATACAAGTTAAATGAAATAAATTCTATTTATATACAGAACAATAAACATAATGCAGAAGACATTTGCATTAGGACAACTCTATATTAGCAACACTTTGCTATCGTCAACAAGCAAGCATAAAATTGCTGCGAACATTTATCCATTAAGTAGCCGAAGTTTAACACTTGTGCTGCATGTAAAAGTTTATAAAGATAACGTAATCAGTTCATGCTACGCTACTGCGTAACAATGGTTGCCTCGTACAAAATTTGATTTACACAAGAATTGTTTTTCTTTTAAGCCACGAGTTTTCCAAAACCCAACACACAGCCATACAAAAATTAAATGTGAGCGTTTAAAAAAAATCAAATCATGCGGGTGGTGCATTCCCCTCTGTTGGATTACACATCAGTTCGCTCGGGCAGAGCTGGTGGAATTGTGGGGTAGAATGTCCTTGGCGGAGCTTCTGGTGCTGCGCTTAGCAATGGTTGCGCGTAAATGTGTTCTGTTGGTTCAAATCTGATGATACCAATCTCGTGAATTGGGAGTACTATCAAACATTTGTGAATAACGTGCTCGGTGTGTTGCTGTAAATAACGGTAGTCTCGGCACTGACTGCTAAGATTGGCTTAGTTTTTATTCGTTTTCCCCGAGTTTCAGTCTGAATGGAAAACGCCTGTAAACTTTAATGAAACGATGCTGTAAGTATACATAGCCGAAATGAAGCAGCTGAGATATGGAAAATGGGGTTAAACCGAGTCCAATCGAAGTCTTCCAATCGAAAAAGGAAGAAAAACGGTCGTTCAGATGTGGTTTGAGTTCCCTCATTTTAAAGCCGATGGGTTTCGCGAGCTCGTCTAATTTTTGCTGATTTCTTCTGTAATTTATTGAGATTTTCACCAGGTTTAGTTGAAAAAAATTTTCCTGGGCCTGACCCAAGTCATTCCTGTTTGGAAGCTCTGGCAACGGCGGCAATTGCTGAAACAACTTGCTTAATGGTGGTGATAACTCGATATTGTGCCTCACTGCACCTGTCCTTTAACAAGAGGCGAAATCTGATGTGGTTCACTTTGAGTTCATTTCCACAATTTAATGTTATCACGCACGCACTGCATCCGTGGTGATGTTTAACATCAGCCAAGCCTGTTGAGCTGGAAGGCCTCTCCGTCATCAGGAAATCTGGATATGCACTTGTAATTAGCCAGCGCCCATATCCAAGATTTCCGGCCTTCTCCTTAAACCTAGTACCTTCGGATGCGTGGGTTCGAATCCCACCCTTGTCATCATATAATGTCGGTGCACCGAATTTTTTGTTTCAGCCAGTGGATACGGGTTCTAGCCTACAAATCCCAAAATCTAATCGACTATGAAAACAGAGTCTTGGAATGCAACTATATTATTATCCAGTTTCTAGACTCTCTCTTATTTTATTTATTCTTTTTCCAGAACTTTTAGATTTAATTATACTCCATTCTGGTTGGTTAATAATTATACTGCTTTATATCAATTTAATTACATATCAATTATGAATTTTATAAGCATCAAAGGATATTTAGGATTCGTCGAATTAGAGATTCGTCAGATGGATTGTTCTTTTCTTCCCGCTAAAATTAAGCTCTGGGCAACCTTTGGATTTGATTTGAGATCAATTTGTGTAATTTCTTTTTCAGCTCTAGTTATCCATAAATTTCAAAACAACTTTGTTCTTTCCTCGCTTTCGCTGTGAGACGACAATTGTTGCGGTTTAGTTGTTGCCACCAATACC
>NC_134472.1:12179365-12318717 GCF_964194025.1 Convolutriloba macropyga | reverse complement strand
AAAAGTTTGAAAAAAAAATTTTTTGTATTTTTCAGAAAAATTATGCAATGGAGTTTAATAACGAATATGATTTTATGATAATAAAAAATTGATCAACATATTCTTGTAGTAAGAGCAAAACATCAAACAGATGACAGATACATTTAGTATAAGCGGATTTCATCATTTAAGATTTATCATTAGAACATTAGCACTAACCATTACCAGGGTCGAGATATCAGCGTCGTTTCAGCCCATTTTTTATGAGAAATGCGCTGAAATGTGCGGACAATTTGAAAGTGCGCAAAAACTTCAAAAAGTCAGCGCATCTGCAATTCATTTCTTACATCATTTCTGTGCATTTTAAGCATAATTCCTACAAAACTTTTAGAATTTTTTTCTGCGCACTTTATCAAAAACAGCTTTATGAGATTAGATGGTCCAAACAACAAACAAACTGTGGAGAAGGGTGGAGAAGACTCAGGCAACGCTGGAGCAGGATAAAAATTAAATGAAATTTTTGAAACGTCAGCTATTTGAGCTTATTTCTTACACAGGTTCAGCGCATTTCAAAACATTTCAGCGCAAGTATTATGTAAGGTTTATGTCCTGAAATTTCGGCAAATTCATCAAACTTCTGCAGATTTCCTGCATAATTTTCTGAAAATTTTCCCGACTCGGGTGTAGATGTTTATATCAACTGAACTCAGAAAGAAGTTTCAGATGCCTGATAGTGTTAAGGTCAGGCAAGCCATCAATCGTTATGTAGTTTCTCCTAGACTTTTCGGGAACCCTTTAATTGGCAATCGAAGTTCGGCTGAACACCTGCCAATTACAGGTACTCTGGTTCATTTATAATTACGGCACGCTTTCACGGAAAGTGGATTGAGCCAAGTTGTTTCGAAGAATGCTTTCTAGGCGTGTCCCGCATTTTCAATTCTTTTCATTTCATTCCCAGTCACTGCTCCCCGTTCTGAGTTCACTATATAATTGATACATTTGCATGCAAAATTAGGGATACTCAATGTTCGAGAAAAGTGTCGTTTTAGGGCGAAATATCTGTTAAATAATGAAGGGAGTGAAAAAGTTTTCTGGTGTTGTCGGAGTTGTGATTTTTAATTCTTGAGCTTTTCGCGCGTCCTTTTTTTCTGTCGAAGAAGATAAACCTATTTCTTTAACTGAGAAAGTTCAAAATTTACAAATGGCTAGGCGAGCCAAAAATTTGAGGTTAGAAATAATTCGAAGAGGCATTTTAGGAAAAGTCGTTATTAGATCGACATATTTCACATTTTCATTAGAACTGCAATCAGAATGACTGCCTGAACTGAAGAGCCAGACATAATTGTCTCTAAGCCAGACAAAAATGTCACTTGGGTAATGAACGAAAGGGGGAGTGGGGGGGGGGGGCAAAAGGGCAAAAGGGTTTCACGTGCAAAGTAATTGCACGCAATATGAAAAGGGCATGTTTTCCATGCTTTTAAATAAACCGTTTAAAAATTGTATACTTGGAGTCATAAAACACGATTAACTTTGCTATATCACTATTTTAACTTACTATATAACTTATTATATAACTAAAAAGGTGCGATGGAATTTTTCAGAAATATTTTCCCAAAGCAAAATAGAATTGGGGTGTTGAGGATTGACAAGCTGTCAATTTCAGAAATTTAGGAGTTCAATTTCTCAGTTATTGAGCTCAATTTTGTTTGTATTCATTGTATTCGTGAAAAAATTAAGCAAACAGTTCGAAACAATTAATCCATATTTGATTAGGCGGTTTGTTTGCTTCCATTGTTAAAGTTGCAACCGATGATTTATTTAAAAGTACACCTTCGCTCGTTATAAATTTATTTATTAACAAATTACTTCAATAAACAAAGGTGTAGCAGCTAGCAATAATTTGCAGCCGGCATGTTATACTAGATTTATGTAACTATGACAAGAGAAGATGAAATTTTATAAAACAGAAATCCACTTAATCAAAAATAAAGAGTGCAGCATACTTTTTACATCCAATTAAGTCATTTAAATCCCGCGGGATGTGAAATATTTATGGGCCAATAAGTTTTCTTTTCCCATTGCGCAAATTTTGCAGCTATTTTCCCCAACATCCCCTTATCTTGAATAGAAAAAACTGGTACTGAATTATACCGCTATTTGTACCCCTGCTGTCTTTGTAAAACATTATCTGTTCCAACCATAATTAACGAAGACTTTCACACAGAAAAGTTGCTCCTCCGCAGTTTTTAATGATTCGACTGCGCTGAACAGAAAAAGAGAGACAGAGAGAGAAAATTACTTTTGGTCTATTATTTCAGAATGCTATTTTCGCAAAGACCCCAGAGGACAACTACCACAAAAACCACATTTACCAAACAATCACAGCCAGAAAGAGAAAAGAACATCGAACCGATATCAACGTGCACGATCAAAAGAAGCGGTTCGGCCGCTGCGACCTCGCTCAGCAGAAATAGAAGACCGGCGTACAGTTCACTGCCAGTCAGTATCTGGCGAGCTATCGTTTTTGGACCAGCACTTTTAGCGATCGTTACTCCAACATACTGCCAGGTTAGTCCTCTTTTTAGATAAAAGTTTAATTTAAAAAAATTTTTCAAAACAAACCAACCCGGGTCGAGGTTTGGCGGTGAATTTTCGTAAGAAATGCGGTGAAAAGCGGTGGAAAAAAAATAATTTCCACCGCGTATTTCTTACATCTTTTTGCGGTGAATGCGGTGAATCGCGTTGAATTATTTATTTTCAATAAGTAATTGTTAATTGGTAACCCTTGATTAGATGGTTGTAAGATTGCCTATTTCGCGCAACCCAGGCTATGAATTTTGGAGATATCTTGATTTTCCTTACAAAGAAACTCATTTTTCAACAACTTTCTTTAAAAATGTGAGAACTTTATGCTTGTACCACAACCCACGATTTTGTTCAAACAATTTTCGAAGACATTGTTCAGACAATTGTTTTGAAGACATATCAACATTTCATGTCCGTTATCAACATCAAGCTCTGTTCGTCCAGAATTCTATTCCATAACAAGTTGGAGGAATCCCTCTTTGTGAAAAAAATATGAGACCTAAGCTTTCAGCCAATATTTCGAAAAATAGCCAGATTTTGCTGAACTTCAACAACATTATGGCCCATCGAGTTGTTTTCTCTGGAATTATTTTCCTCGAACTGTAAAAAACCGTAAAAGCTCAAAATCTAAAAAAAACGCAAAAAGGTTGGAAATTATTACAATTCTTAGTCTCCTAGAAACATTAAACGAAAACCATGAAAAAGTATTTGTTGCAAATTGGGCCTGTATTGCTTAATATTAAGACTACAGAAACTTTTCAAAAACTTTTTATTCATTTTTTCAACTACTTTCTACTGCGTTCACTTCTTTTTGTAAAACAGGCCTTTCAAAACTTTTGAGTTCTAGCAACTGATGCCACGCGCTGTTTGAATTGAATTATATTTCATTTTCCACAGGCGAAATTGACAAATTGGCTCAGTAATGAATTGACTCATTTCTTTAATTCCATATATTTTTCATCGATTTAAAACAGTCTGTGCATTCAATTTTGATAGGAAAACTGTAGAAATGACAGCGTTACAGATGATTCAAGCCTAATTAGAATTCATGTACAAAATCTTTATTTTCTTTAAACTTTACTCAAAAACGTCATTTTTTATCTAAAGTTGCTGAGCTCAATTGCTCTCAAGATTTCAAAAAAAATAGGTTATTCATTTCAGGATCTCAACAAAGAATGTTCTCTTTGATTATTGTTGACCGATCTTTATTATGTTAAGTGAGAGTTAAAATAAAATTTAATCAGTATGCAAGCTTGTATACGTTCAGTATGTTCAACGAAATGTGCCAACTTTATTTGAAGGTTAATAATATCAGTTTTCTACAATCATTTTGTCGTTTTTTTAAAATCAAATTTCTTGCAGAGATTTTGGCGATAGTCTTTTTCTTTGTAAATCAATTGGCGATAGTTTTTGATAGATTTTGGCGATAGTCTTTTTCTTTGTAAATCAATTGTTGCGTTAAAGTTGCGGCTTGTCTGTGGAACGTAAAGATTTTTCCTTATCGGTTTCATCATAAAAAATTTAAACAGGCAAAATTTCTAACTGTTTTGGAAAAAACATCAACGTAAGCTCAGATAACATTTGGTGTACAAAACTTTGCGGAAGTCTTTTTGCATAGTACTCAAAATATTTAATTCAGCTTCTTCGGATTGAATTTTTCGACGTAAACAGCAATTCAATAAATCGCATTAGCGGATGTATTTTGTAAAGTTTTTAAAATATAATAACATAAATTTTGCAAACATTTGGACAAATTTGTGCCAACTTATTGTATTTCCACCAAAAATGATTAATTAGTCTAGTGAAAATCAAAACATTGGAAATTTTCGAAACAAATTCTATCGGTTCCACGGATTTTTTTGTTTGAAATTCTCAGATAATTTGAACGATTTTTTTAATGGTTTTGTAAGTATCGATTGGATTCTGAAGAAAGTGAAAATCAAAAATTCAGCAATACTTTTGTTTGTAGCCGATTATTTTTGCTATCTGGGTAGTGTTTTTGCTATTTTTAATTACATTTTGTGTTAACAACGAAATGCAATACTAGTTTTTGTATTTTTTGAAGGCTTGAAAATGATATTTTGTCGAAAAAGTATGTAGAAAATAAAAATATCTTCTTAAATGTCTGTTTAAATCTGTTTAGATTAAGTAACTCATCGAACACAGTCAATATCAACTATTACAAAACTTTGCTGTAGCTTTGTTACAGTAATAACAGTTTTTGATTCCCTATCGTACGAAAATAATCCAATCTTTAGACAGAATTAAAATAAAACTTATTAAATGTGAATGCTCATTCAGCGATCCTGATACCTACAAATTAGCAAATTGTTGCCAAACTTCCATCTTGTTTAAAGGTTTTTTACAACGTGCAGAAATATAAACTTTTAAGTGATACGAAAAATCATGCATTCTGCAACACCGTACAGCTTGAATTGGTTTGATGTGTTCTCTGCTGTCAAAATTTAAATTGAAAAAATTTTTCTGGCCACAGAGTCACATGAGTTTTCATCTGAAAGAATCATTAAGACTATTTAGGTTTCGTTTCAATGAGCACTTACAGCAAGTATCAAGCAACTATAGCCAATAAAATTAACCATAGTTTTTTCTCATAATTTAGAAACATTTTGCTTTTTTTTCAAAAAAATTTGATTGATTTCGAAAGCAAAATTGATTATCTTTTAATGAAAGAACAAATTTTTGTCATTTTTTTGAATTGAAAATTTCCTACCATTAGCTAATGTACTAAAAACCGTCAATGGAGGCTTTGAACAGTTGGTCTTCTGCAAAAAATGATTCAAAATAGGACTGAGTACAAAACCCCAAAAGTTAATTTGGAGGGTTGTGACTCCACCGCTGTGTCAAGAACTTTTGCAAAACGATAAAAAATTTTGGAGAAGAAACCTGCAAAACATTGGATGTTCTTCGTTGAATTCATAGATTACACACGCAAAGCTTATCAACAATAAAACAAAAACGAACCTTGAGATATTCCTGCGAGTAGTGAATTACATTTTATTGCCTTGTCTGGTTGCGCGATTTAAAAACTTTAAACTGAAAACTTACTAATACTTATAGAGTGCTCCAGAAAATATTCAAAATTTAGTAATGCGCGTATCAAGCTTCATAAAATACCATATCCAGAAACTTTACTTTCTGAAACTTTACTTTACTTACCCAAATTGTCCCTCTCAGAAATGATTTTAAATACAATTCTTACCCTGGTCGAGGTTTGGTGGTGAATTTTCGTAAGAAATTCGGTGATATGCGGTGAAAAACAAATAATTTTCACCGCGTATTTCTTACATCTTTTTGCGGTGAATGCGGTGAATCTCGGTGAATTATTTATTTTCACCGCGTTCTCAGTATTCTTACAAAAAAAATCGTCCCGACACGGTTTCGATCCTCTGACCTCCTACATGCCTTCAACTTTTTATTCCACTGCGCCAACTGTCAATTAAATCTTTGAAATTTCTTGTGAGTTTGAATCAGATTGAGTAGACTTTGAAAATCATATGCGGTGAATTTTTGTAAGAAATGCGGTGAAATGTGGTGAGTTCTTTTATTACCGCATTCACAGCTTTCACCGCATTTCTTACATTAATTTGCCACAAAATTCGATGCGGTGAATTTTTGTAAGAAACGCGGTGATTTTTGCGGTGAATTTTTGCAAGAAATGAGGTGAAATGCGGTGAAATATTTATTTTCACCGCATTCTCCGCAATTACCGCATTTTATTAAAAAATTCACCGCATTTCTTACAAAAATTTACCCAAAAACCTCGACCCGGGTAACTCAGTCATGTTATATGTTTGTCACATTTTATCATTGGATACAGTAACAACTTTAAGGAAAATTGCAAAAATCAGTACCAAGTCATTCTGCCGCCTTATTAGTTTTTCCAGTTTTGATCGACTTAGGTTCATATCCTGTTATCACAGGCAAATTAATTTTTTTCGTGAAATTTAGCAAATGCTTTTCTCGTAAACGTAAAATTATTCTTTCTCAAACACACTTTTGATCAGTCTCTTAGAAATCTTAGTGTCATATGAAACCTTTCTGAGCTTTCTGCAATCATAATGGGCTGAATATTGACTGGGTTAATCAAGATGAAGACGTCTTAAAAAGACAACACCCAAATTTATATAAAATGGACTAACAAAAAATTAATATCAAATTAATATTAAATGCAAAATCTCAATATCCGCTCATAATTTCGTAATAGCTAGCGAGTGGTCCAGCGGTCTGCAATTGTTAACATTCTAAACAATTTAACTATCCTATGCATACTTTCGTAGCGATACATATTGACTAAAACTATGGAGATTTAAACAAAGAAATTTTGGGCCAATTCGGATGAAATTTTTTGCTAATTTTTTTTTGAGCAATATAGATGTCTATGACATAATGGATGGGATAGTCAAAACATGTTCTTAGGAACGATTAGCAATGAGAATGCAGGCAATTGTCACCCAAATTAAACAAAATTCGGGGTCATCCATTTGATTTGTTTTTCTGTTGATCGGGCCCCAAGGATGAGCACCAAAAGCGCATTCTTATGTTGAAACCGACTAAGAAATTTTGTTCATGCGTAAACAGAGATAGATCCAATGAATGTTTTTCCCCAAAGCTGATCGAATTGATCACAACCTAGAAAAAAAGAGATGGCAAAGTTATTTTTTCTATACTCATTTTTAATTACTTCCTTTTGGTAATCTCAAATCAATCATATTAATCCTGTCATGTTATCAGGCCATTGCTGTATGAGCAATCTCGCCAAAATTTGATCATATTAAATCTGTTCAAAATTGCGTGCAAAAAGCATATTCTTTTTTCGTGCGTCTATTTTTACCCGTGTAATCCTTCGAAAGATGCTTTCACTAGGCGGAGGTCAGGCAATCCGACAGGCAAACAAAGCGATTTTTCAAAAGGGGTCGAGTAAAAAATGACGTAATTTGTTTCCTCGCCACAGTGGAATTCATCACATTATATAATGCATTAGCTAACACTATATGCACTGGTAAACAAGTTATACACCGGCTTGTTTGTAACGGTTAACATGTAATATTTATGAAAGCTCAACTTAAGTAATACATAACATTCGGCTTATTTTTACTTCGGCTTGCTTTGCGTTCAGTATCCCACTATACGGTATTTAATAAACAAAAACAGACTATTGCGAAATGGCGGAGCAAAATGGCAGGGCGTATTTTTTGCGTACACTTACATTGGTATTCCTTCAATACGGGATTTTTTGGATGTCAAACTTTTTTGTTTTGACCTATTAAAGTAGGTAATAAGTGTTTTGTGCTGCCTTCAATGAAAAGGAACTCTGCAATTGAGATTTAGGAAAACTAAAGGAACTGGAGCAGACATGGTATTATTAGCTCAAAAATAAACAAATAAACAAAAACAACATGCCTCTGTATTTCACGTTGCATTAAAGTTGAATTTATGAAAGCAGGTAATATCAGTTAGCATATTACCCTAGTCTAGGCCGTTTTTTATCTATAAGTCCAATGCCTTTTGTAAGTCCTGGATTTATAAATGGTTTCTTTAATTGGTTTGTTTCACAAAAATCAAAATTTCAAAAAAGAAAACTTTTTTCGTGGGAACCATATCCAAGACCATAAAGTTGCATGGTACCTGTAAGAACCATTATGTGGCATGGTCTTATATATGGTTGTCAAGAAACTATAAACAACAATATTACTGCAAAACATTCGAAACATTCCTAAAGAGAGGAAACGTTTATCGGAATTTGTTTAAAACCGTTTCTTGAACAATTTAAATTTTACCATATATGCTTATCGATGGGACCATGAAAGTTTGCCAAGAATGGTTGCCAAGAAACATATATGGTTGCCAAGAAACAATTAACTTGAACTTTTTTCAAAATTTCAACAGATACTTTTCACCACCAAAATATGCCAGTGGAACTTATAAAAACGTTTGAATAGACCCTGCTGCAACCAAAAGAGCTATAAAAAGAAATTATCTTGAGTGTATTATTCACCTGGATTTTTGCTCGATCCCAAATTTTGTCACTCTATTAATCTAGTATCAGACCAACTCGTTGAAGTCACTGAAATCAATTAAATTTTGGGAAGAAAAATTGGTTTCTTTTAGAACAGGAAAATGTTCTTAAAAATATTCTTCTAACTCAGAAATAAAAATTTGTCATCGAATCAACAAAAAATAGGAACTCTGAATCCAAATTCCGAGGGAAAAATACGTAACTTTCTGCCTGATTAATTATTATCTTCAGGAAAATTGTATTTTTTTTTGCTGCGTAATGTTGTTATTTCTTGTCAAAATTTAGATGGAACACAGTAAAGTAGTATGTAGGCGCTTGAAAAGTAAGTAAGTAGGTATTTTAGTTAGAAATTAATTGAATTCTCGTTAAAGTGGAAAATTCGGTAAAGGTGCGCTTGGGCACATTGAGTGCAATGAACAAAAGAAAAGCGAATCCAAGAAAGCATTGCTTTGAGTTCGAAAACTTAATCGATTTGTTCTCCAACAAAGATCAGTGATATATCAATGAAGATTTCTGTTCATGAACAGAAATGGCTTTGAAAGAACACGAAAGATAAAACTACAACTAATGACTAATTTTAACACTTTTTAAAAAAACAAAAATAGGAAGACGATCATGCCTTTTATATATTCAAGGGACCTTAGATTTCTGCTGTTTTCTTAAACACTGAAAAATTGATGGGAAGTAGTTCAAAATAAACACTGAAAAAGTTAGCCAGAAAAAAAGAAGTATTTAATTGTTTGTTTTCTATCAAATGGTTACTTTGTTTGTGTTCAAAAAGAATTGTCCACTATGATATGCATCCTTTTTTCGAAGTTTCGAGTTTTTATCTCAAATAACGCGCCTGTAGACCTATTCAAGAGAACTACGTTTTTTTTGGAATGGATGTGTCAACGAAAACACATTTATCGATCGAGCGAGGACAATTAGGTACATGTGATGAATTTTTCCTGAGCCAATAGTCGGTTTCCGTGGCAATTTTTAGCTGAATTTCAAACTCTCGTAAACTTAAAAAAAAATTTGGGAAAAACTTACATTTGTCAATATTCAAAGTACCACATGGTGATTAAAAACGACAAGAAAGCTCTCAGTCAAAGTTTACAAAAAATATTGAGAAACTAGTTATAAAAAGAAACAATTGTTTCATGTCTGTCAATAGCTATGTTTGAGCTGATCTGGAAATTGAGTACAGCTGATTCCAGCTAACTTGATGATCGAGTGGCTACACAGCACATTTAAAATGATTAGATCTAATCTTTGGAAAGGGTTATGTAATCAGTCAAAAGATTTCAAAATAAACATAAAAAAACCGCTGTTGATTTAATTAAACAAAATTGAGAGCGCAAAAAATTTAATCTCTTTTGTAAAATTTATTCTCTTTTTCTTTTATTCGATTTTTTATAGTCCTGTTGAAGGCCAAGTTTTAATTGAATCTCAATTTTGTATTGGTATATATTGTTTTCGAATATTTAATTCTGTTTTTTAAATTTCCAATAATTTTTTGATACTATGTTACCGTATGCATAGAAATTGTAAGAAACATAAATTTTGGCACGAAAGTCTTTTAATTTAAACGCTGAGCAGTAATCAATATTCCTACAGCTTTTTTGTTTTGTTGCTCCCCTTCAAAATATGAAAATAACCATGATGCTCAAAAACGTGATAGATGAACTGCGATGAACAAGTTCTTATAACCATAAATCTTGAAAAACAAGAATACTCTGTGAAATAATATTTTCCCGGAATTGAAGCATTGGGAGTTCTTTTTTCGTTCATTTCTCTTTTAAAAAATTAGGAAACTTCAGAAGACCATCAACACTTATTTTCACCTCAAAATTTTCGAATAATAGTTTTGATATTTTTCATTTGACTGTAAAACACCAAGGAGCTGCAGACTGTTTTTACTTGAAGCGGCAGACTATTTACAAAAAAGTTGCTGAAAAAGTTTTAGTAAAATTTTAAGGCTTGCAAATAATTTTCACTGAAGGCATTTTTTTCAGACAATTTCCAATTAAAAAGAGAAATGTGAGTTCTAAGGACTTAAGATCAACTGCTGTTTTCAAGAATAGAAATTCAAATTCCTTTTTTACAAATGTTAGAAGCAAGTTAAAGGAAAAATCAAGACGCACCTTTTAAACTGACTTTGACACAAAATTGATTCTCAATAGTTTTTTTTATTCTCAGAAACGACCTAGTTAAAAGAGATTTGCTTAATCAAAAAAAACCTTGTTCTTTATAAAAAAAGGAGGATTGAGTTTGCGCGTGCTTTTATAAAACTTAGTCTCTTTTTTTAAGCATAAAGACATGAATAAGATAAATAGGCATTTTGACAAATTCTTTTTTTAAATATAAACTTATTCTATTTTTTCCAAAAATTTCAGATTATTTTCACCACAAATTCGCCACTAAATTTGTTTTAGATAATTGAAAATTTTATGGAACCATTTTTGGTCACTTGTTGGAGTTTTACTAAAGATTACAAATTTATCTGTTTTTAACACTTCAGAAAATTTAAAGCCTGAAAAAAAGTATATTAAAATTTTAGAGATATGTGTTCCGACCCCTCTTGAGGGGGGGACTATATACTCAACTGGGTTTTTTGTTCTGACACTTTGAACCGATCGATATATTCATCGAAGAGAGTTGTGAGTGGTATCATTAAAAAGCCTGTCCAGCGTAGAATGTGGAATTAAAAAGATTTTTTTGAATATCTTTTTCTAAAGCAAGTTATCGTGGGTGAATTTTTTGTGAATATTAGACCGATTTGCGTTATTTTTATTCACATTTTCTGGAATTTTAGCTAAAAAAATTCTAAAAAATTTAGCTAAAAAATTTCGTCAATTTTGCTAAAATATTTGAAAATTGTTTACAATAGTAATACTGATTTTATTTTTAAAGACAAAAAATTATTCTTGACAATTTTGATTAAATTTTTTTGACTAACTTTTTGGCTAAATATTTCAAGAATCAGACTTTTTCATCAAAAATTGCCCGAACCAGCTTCTTTAGTCCGCTTTATTTAAATTTACCGGAAGTACACCATCCTGAATAAATAACACAATCTTTGTAAACTACAAAGGGAGGTAGACCTACTTACCTTTCCCTTGAGAACAGTCTATATTCAAAATTTTGCCGTTTTTAGGTAACTTTACTCTATTATCAAAAGTGCAGCCTTTGTTTTTGATCTTATTACTAACCAATTATCTAGATTTATATATTTCAAAACAAGGGAGAGGTTGTAACGGACAAACAGCAATAGCAGGGCTGGTTTTGGTCCAATCGTGGACTGTTGCGGTCAAAAAACATTTCGGATTGTAATCAGTCGGTCTTTTTTTTTAAAAAAAGTTCCGATGATTTTTATGTTAATTAAAGAAGACAGCACTTCAAATCAAAGCTCACTGTTGATAGGTCCAATTGGTTTCCTAAGCGTTTCCAATTTAATGCATCTAGTTTCTCCACTAGGAAGTTTATAGTCGTTTTGACTATTAGAAATATTTGTTTTTTAAATAAACAAAGGTTTACTGAAATTTGCCACTATTTTTCTCTTAATTTGGTCAACTTGTAGCTAACTGTGACTAAGGAAAGTATTCTTCTTTTTTCTGCTGAACTCAAATTCAATCTTTGTTTGCAGTTTTACACCTTAAGTTATGGTTTTCTGCTTTTGATACTACTAGATTTCACTTTTATTTTATTTTCATGTCTTTGCTTACGTTTCGCGTTTCCTAGTTCTGTCACATTATCACGTTATTGACAGTACATTTATCATATTATTGGCGTTCAAAATAAGGCGCAATCGATATTATCAAAATCCTACTGAGTTAAAATTTAATTTAAAAGTTCTGGTTGTCTGGCTTTAATACTAATAGATTTTACTATTTTTTTATTTTGAGGCGGTTGGCAATTTTTCACGTTTTTGTCTTGTCATGACTTTTCACATTATCACATTATTCAAAGGTCACATATTACCTTTTTGGCGTTCAAGATAAGGCACAATTGAACATCTAAAAAATTTTAAAGGCATAGATTATGTTTATAACGGCTTCGACACCCCTTTCTCCAAGAATTTAATTGAATTTCAAACCTTTGTTTTTAACTGCCCTTCTTTAGTCGTATTAAATTTCCTTGAAATTGACGTTTTTTAAGAATTCTTTATGCACTTACTGTCTTCAACATGAGTCTTTCGAAAAAAAATTAAATGTTTTTTTTTGTCTTTATTTGACGTTCTTTTTGTAGACACAAGACAATATCAAGCGCTTTTTTCCGAACAAACGAACATGTACCATTATTTGTTTTGTGGCTTTCATGACTTTCATAACAAAATTATTACTTCAATTGACCTTTTTCTCTCTTCTTGTCTAGTTGTTACCTATTCTAATTAATGAGAAGTCACATACCAATTTGTACAGTTTCTCGAGGGAGGGTTTAAGTTTACAAAATCTAATGTTTTTTTAAGAATTCGGTAAGAATTTACCCTCTTCTTTTTTTGAGGTTAACGGCTTTCATGACTTTGAAATTAATTGTTTTCGAAAAAATCAAACGTGCTATCTAATTTTGCCTTCTTTTATTCGGTCTACTTCTGACGTATTCTCATTAAAGAGAACGCCTATACCACATTTTTAGTTTTCGAAGAAGGTTCATTTGAAAATGTTTTGCGGGGCCAAATATGGTCTTTCAGCTGCGACAGCGTTTTCTCGCAAGTTTTAATTGCATTCATTTTGTTGTCTTTATTTGTTGTTCATTTTTTAACCGCATAAAAAACTGATTAATGACAGGTCTTAATGCCCTCCTAAAAAACATATGTGATCATAAACATATTGGACGTTTACAATTTCCATCTTATGGTTTTCCTTCCTTTGAAAACAAATGTTTTTAAAAATATAAGCCAATTTTTTTCTTTGCTGTTTTTTTCCTTCTTGTCTAATTGTTACCGAGACTTCTTATCGAGCGGTCTCATATATTTTCTAGTGAAGTACAAGTTATTTTGTTTATTTTAAATTTTATCCGAGGCTGTTTTGATCTTGTTAATGAGTTTTATTTGAAAATTGAACATAAAAATTTGGATGTAATTAATGTTTGTTGCTATTGTTGTTTGATTTCGTTGTTGATCTTGATTATTTTCTTAATAACGGCAGATCACATCAATCTAATTCAGCATTTTTTACACCACTAAAATATTTGCGTTGCAGTTAATTTTTTGTTCATACACATTATTGTTTTGAAGACATCTATGCCAAAAATGAGGATGAGCGGGGTCGGAACTTTATGTGGGAACGCACATTACCGCACCTCTTTGTAAAATTATAAGTTTTGCCAATTGAAGATAAATGAAAAAGTTTTTTAGTATATGGTACTGCTCTGCGAGAATTTTCCATCAATGACGTTTTTTCATCTCTCTGTCAAAGATATATATTTCTGATAATCTTTTCCGCGCATTCTTATAAAAAAAACTAAATATGTTTTTAACTAGCTCCAGATGACTGTGAAGCGGTTAAACAATTTTAAAATAAGCGTTTTACAGTAGCAAACGCTGTTATCTATTAGACAAATTAATTGAATTAAAAATTTGTTTGTCGTTCTTTCCGGAGAACTTCAATATAGGTTCACAGCTTCATATATTCATATATATATATATATATATATATATATATATATATATATAGATAAATATATATATATATATATATATATATATATATATCCACTGTTGGTCGTTTCTACAATTAAAAGGATCTACTATCTTGAGTTCTTGCTTGGCAAAAATCGAATCACGAAGCATTGCAACTAAACATGCCTTGTTAATTGTCTACACTTTTGCCGTCTAATTAAAACTTTGTTGATCGACAACAGTCTTTTCGGTTATAGTTTTTACAAAATGATTTTGTTTTTATGAATTTAGAGAACATTTTCCTAATTTTAGTGCTTTTATTCCAGATATACTTGCTTCTAGATTGCGTACAAAACGGCCGAATATTATATGGGTGCATTTGCAGCTAGGATTTAAAGACGAATGAAGAAAAACAATAATCAGAGCCGAATGCCTAAGTTTGACTGTTCAAACAAATTGATTGGTTTAATTTAAAGTACAAATTATGTAGAAAAATGAGAATTAATCAGCTATCGTTGCTTGTTTGTTTATGATGTCTGATCGATTGCGCTTGAGTCAGCCTCTCTGTGGCCGTAACCCCACCCCGGAAGTGTAAAGGGGTGCACACTAAATAAAGTTAAGATAATTTTACCTTAAAAAACATCCTAACTCACCTTAACTATTAAGGTAGATTTGCCTTTCCTTAACTACCCTAACTTTACCTGAACTTTACCTGAAAAGTTAAGGCCTCACTACCTTAACTAAATAAAGTTAAGGTAATTTTACCTTAACAGAGTTAACGTAAATTTTTACCTTAACTCAAGTTAAGGTAAAAATAAGTTAAAGTTTACCTTAACTTTACCTTATCAACGGTTTACCTTAATTCTGTTAAGTTAAAAATACCTTAACTGTATTTAGTGTGTGAGGTTGCAACTACGGATAGACTGTCTTAATGTTAAATTCCAGAAAAAAAAATTGTCAAGTTATCATTTAATGGCATTTTGCTTTACGCCCATTTGGGTCTACTGGCGTCTTCCATTGCTTCTGAACCCAGGCAATAGTACATGGATGCAAATGGTGCAATAATACATTTATCGATGCTAACGGTTGCAGGGATTATTTCATTTTAAGAAAATAATATTAAACATGTCTGCACGCGTGCAGAACAAAAACTGTAGAACTGTTGAAATTATTTGAACAGCCAAAGTCTGTAGAACTGTTGGATGTTCAAATATCTTTTTGTAAAAAATAGTGGTGAATGCCAAGTAATTTTTTCATTTCAATCGGGGAAAGAGGAAAAATGTTAAGGGCATTTGGCTTCTTATATTGACAAGTGGAATTTCAAGTTCCTCTCAAATTTTTGAATTACTGCACGCCTAAATTTTACGAATGTAAGTTTTTTTTGCTATATGTCAACAGAAATTCCTTTCGCTTAATCGAGCTTCCGCTTAATCTCACAACTTCCGCCTACTCCTCTGCTCGGCAACGGCTCAAAAAAATTTACATTTTTGTGCAAATGGCAATAGTTCATGACTCAAAAAATTAATAATGTTTGCCTAATAATGATACCAAAAAATGCCTCATTCAATATAGCAAGTTCACTATTGTCCGCAAGATTTTTTCTTGTGATAAAAACGCGAAAAATTTGAGGTCAAACTGATATTAATTTCGTTGTGCAAAGAATAATCTGCACTTTATTGTTTTAAGTTACAACAAATGCTATTCAAGCAAAAAGATAAGCAAATACGCTTATTTTGTTCACGTGAAAAGAGAAAATATTTGACCAACAAGAGGCTAAAATTTAATTAAAGTTTATCTTGCAAATTGGATCTTGTTCGCCCACGCCATTTGAGGGCAAAGAATTGTTATTCCCCGCATTAGCGAGCTATCTCGTAATGTCAATGAATTAATCCTTTTCGTCTGAAGTGACCACACAGTACAGCATCAAATTTGCGAAATGCGTAATCAAAGCGTTTGCGTACGTTCAAATTTCGTCATTATTCAATCTTTAATGAGACAATTGTTTGAGGCGCAAGAAAAAAATACACAAAAATGGCCGAAATGTGTCAATTATTATCGCCCTACACGTGAGAGCATCATGATTAGTTCATGTGATGAGACATTTTTTTTAGCTCGGGCGGGGGAGCGGGTCATACAACGTAGCAGATACCGAAAAGCGTCCATTTCCGCCTTTGCACTATTACCTTGAATTTGTTTTCCTTTTTACAGTTCAATCAATCACATCACAAACCTTTTATTTTTTCATTGGTTTCTGTTTGCAAAAGCTTTACGCATGAAGGTTAGAATAAATATCAGATGTCTGAAACATATTTACACGTTACTTTGTTACTTATATGGACCATGTAAAAGCTAATACAATCAACGCAAATGTTCTATAAGCGCTCTAAGAGAGTCGAAGGGAGATGAAAAGGTCGCCAAAAAACTAAACGAGATTAGTAACGTGGGGTTGCTTCGAAGATGAGGTGGTCAATATGTTCATCTTTTTCATGAAAATTTTGATTTCGAAATTGAATCTACTTTTCAAGAGCTTTAATAAGCCCGTCTTATCTTTCCAAAATTCATTTCCAGAAAGAGTTGTGAACTATCATTAAAAAAAGACGGCCTAGTCTTTCACTAGTCTAACCCTATGCATACTCTAGGCATACCCTAGGCGTACCCTGGTCCAACTTCGATGCTATCTTGCAAAGGTCTCGCTTATCTTACAAGATTCTTGCATATCCGACAATTATCTTGCAAGATATTGCAGAATGGTGCGTAATCTTATAAGACTCTTGCAAGATTCTTGCAAAATCTTGCAAGATGACCGTCGGTAATAGACTAGGACATATTCCCCAATTCCTCAAAAAATTGTAGGAACAAAAAAAAGCAAACATATTTGTTTCAGCCAACGCCCTTCGACAGAGATTTTTACTCGAACCTTCCGACCCGACATGCATTTAATATGCCCTTCCGAAACGACTACGAAGGTCCATTCCAAAACCCACGAGAACTCGACAGCTATAACCTCTACATGGTCAAATCCGCAGTCGCAAGAGCCGCGGCAGCAGCTGCTGCGTCCGGAGGTTTTCCCGGGTCGCCCAGACTAATGACCCAAACAGCGGACAAGAGGTCGTTCTTAAACGGCAAAAAGAGATCGGTCGACATTAGAAACGCCGAGGACTTTTATTCAGAGTACGAGCCGATAAAGTCTTGGGCGGAAAAAAGATCCTTCTTGAATGGTTGAATTCAACGCGAGCAGAAGTGTGAATAAATCTCAAGTTGCGTAAAAAAACGAACTTTGCATCAAGTTTTGATTTAACTCTCGAATTTGCGTCACCCTTAACTTGATGACAATACAATGGCTTTGAGCAGATTTGGGGGTCAAATTTACTTATTATTTGCCAAAATTTTTCCTTATCGGCATTTGGTCGGACCGAACAGTATAAATAAAGTAAAGCGCGCTTTTGAATGGCCATCTCAGAAGATCAGGCAATAATCTTGCAAAATAATGCAACACACTACATTGTATTGCAAGATTTTCTTCCAAAAACTTGCAAAATAATGCAACACGCTACATTGTATTGCAATATTTTCTTCCAAAACCTTGCAAGATCGTGCAAGATATCAATTTGTCTTGTAAGTTTTTTGCAGTTTCACCATTTCCTTGCACGATTGTCCAAGATAAGCGTTCCAACTGAAAAAGTGTTGAAAGGAGCCATTCGATTTGCAAATATTTTTTGCAGATAACCATTTTAGCGCACAAAGTTTTACACAAGATTTTTTCCTGATAAATCTGCCATTACGATTAGTTACAGGTACAAAAAAATTAATTAGAGAGAAATTGGCTGGTAATTTTTTTCGACACCCAATGTGGAAACCAATTAAATTCCTATAAATTAGTTTCAACCAGGCGATAAAATAACCTGAAATGGAAAATTTATCCTGAAATATATGATTGGTAGTTACGTTCGGCTGTAAGGGCATTTCAGAACATTTCACTCCATTTTGAAGTGAAACTATACAAAAGTGAAGCAAAGAATACCGGCAGTTATAACTACGACACTTTTATCAACATTGATTACTAAACTGGGGGATCATACTGCAAGTAGGTGAAATCTAATTGCATCAATTTTGCAGAAAGCGCTTCCGCAAAAAATTTTTCCGGAAACTTTTGTTGAAAACTAGCATTTTTCAACTTCCAGTGACTGGAATGTCCATATAGGGCACTTCCTTTTCATCTGCCATGTTTGTAAGGACCTTTCACACCTACAATGCATTAAGATGAGAAAAGCAAAATCTAGTTACAAAAGTGAGTAAATTTACTCAAAATTTAGTGCTGGTAAGCCTGTAGGCGTAATGCTCTTGATTTTTTTCTTGAATTCCGTATCTCTATTTTCGGAAGTTGTGGTTTTTGTTCTTGTTGAAGTCCATTTCCTCATATTCTCTGGTTGTAGCACAAAACTAACCAA
Source organism: Convolutriloba macropyga (assembly GCF_964194025.1). Lineage (NCBI taxonomy): Eukaryota > Metazoa > Xenacoelomorpha > Acoela > Convolutidae > Convolutriloba > Convolutriloba macropyga. Next base: position 12,300,062 of record NC_134472.1, on the reverse strand, counting down.
AACATAGACAAGTAACACACACACATACACACAGAGACGAATACATACGCACACACAAATATAGACACACCGACAATCACACACACACACACACACCGACAATCACACACACACACACACACATGCACACACAATTTTTTATAATAACAATCCCAGACAGCAGCTGCCTACCTAATTTATTGTCAAGAAGAAAAACTTTGCAGGTCCCAGATGTAAGAAAAAGCAACTTGAATCTTCTCCGATTATGTAAACTTAGCAAGTGGATTTTGCCACTGTTTCTTGAAGAGCTGAATTGGCTTTAATAAAAAAAGATTACGTGAGAATTCAGGAATTTTTGATGATTATTGTCAATAATGAATCGTATCTATAATTCATTTTCATTGATGGTTTTTATATTTTATATCTAACTTGGATATTTGAAACACTTTCTAACAAAAAAAACTGAGAACAAATTTAAAAAAAGGTGTTTTAAAAATTGTCTTTGTTTTCTTTGTCACAGCCCTTAAATACAAGAAAACAAGATACCAGCAAACCATTTGCAACTTGAAGTTACCATAACCAATCTAAACATAAGTGGCAGCAGAATGAAATTGAAAATAGTTGTCATCTTTTTAAATTAATTTTTCTTTATTGTATTTTTTTCTCCGCTTGTGCTCGTAGTAGTGGGTCACTCAATTTTTGTTATTTTAACACAATTCTAATGAAACAAGTAACTTATAATGGATAATGTCACCTCTTATTATGCTATCCCAACAATTAAGTGCGAAAACAAGCATAAGTTTGATCGCTCACATAGTAGTGTAAATTGTGTTCAGTGGGAGCTGGAACAGCTTCAAAAAAATTCACAAATTCACAGCATCTGTATTTATAATTAGTTTTAAAACTATGATATCCGTATTTAAAATTTAGGGTCTACTCTGTTCCTCCGCACAACTCTGTCGGCATATAAAACTAAACGCCAAGCTGCATTGTACGTGCTATATTTCCAGGAGGTAAAAAAAGGGTGGGTGGGGGGGGGGGGGGGGGAATGGGGTGTACAATTGTACAATACGTATCAATCAAGACAGGTTTTATATCTTCTGTTTTGCCAAATTTTTCAGTCACGGCACCAATTGCATCCACAAAAAAAATTTAAGTTATTATTGCGTCAGGAACACAAAGTCCATAATCTTGGAGCCAACTGACAGTCTCGTCACCATAAAAGCACATTATTTTAATGTTAATCCACATTTTGTGAAGTTGAGTTTTGCTATTAAACCAAAGTTCACGGCTAAAAAAATCGAAAGTAAAACATTTAGCAAGGAGGCTCGTCAAGGTGCATTGGCACATGATATTCCGACCCCGCTCATCCGCATTTTTGACTAAATGGTCTACCTGATGAGGAAGGGATAGAAAAATTTCAAAAATTTACATTCTGTTAATGAAAACACTAAGCGAATAAAGTGATGCCGTATTAGAGGGCCGATAAAACCTGCCGGTAATGAGACTACGAGAAAAACATTAATTACACTCAAAACTCTATGTCTATACTTCAGAGGAAACAAAGTAACAAAACCGAAATGACAAAAAGATATCAGAACTGCCCTTAATGAGACTCCGTAACATTTTGAAATATGACAAGAGAAAGAAAAAGTTCAAATATAAATTTCCATTCTTGAAAAACATTTTTTTATATGATTAAAACCAATAGGTATCAACTGAAATAAAAACAACCAACATATTCATTTCTTAATGTATACTTAAAGAAGCAAATGAGACCTGTTTATTTGGACCGCAGACCTGTCATTTCATACACGCAATTCAGACTTTTTATTATGCAGATTATGTCATACGACTACAAAAACTTCGACAGCAACGGGCCAAAGTTTATTTCTTAAAAAAATAAAAATAATTTAGCTTGAACACGATGTTGCAGCCGTTGAAACGATTATCCGTTCACTGAGAATATTGAATAGGTTCAATTGCCAAAACCTTCAACGCCAATAGGACCTCCCCATTAATGTGATGTGTAGAACACTCAAAACCTAAAAAATTCGCAAACATCCCAAATAGGATTTTTGAACAATGAAAAATACGCAGTATCAAAGGAACGACTAGATGAAAACAAAACAGTTAAAGAAATTGGCTTTTGGTTAGCTAGAAAGAGCATGCCACCTGACTCTGCAGAGACTAAGCTAGCTAGAAAGGAGTTAAAAGGTGACCAAAATCAAAAATTCATTGATTTTTTAAACAAGTTTTTTAAAAAATCAAAGAAACCCCAAACTTTCAACTAAGACAAAAATAGTTGTATTTGTAAGTCCGTAGGAATGCAATTTAGTTCGATATTAGTGAGACCACACCATAAAGCTACAACAAACAATATGCAGGCACAGAATTCAAAATTAGCAAATCACTTTACCACAGTATTGAAGCCTCCAAATCTATGCTTTAAAACTCTATAAAAACTATGGCGAACTGCAACTATTTCAGTCTCCACTTGTGTCGCAAACCATTTTCGATGGGTATTCTTTGAAAAGTATCTATGTGAAAATAACGAAAAGAACATGGTATAATGACCAGTATAGAAAACTCAAAAAAAATATTATGAAAGTCTAAGCCCCCAACGACATCTAACAAAAAAATAAAAGAAAAAATAAAAGTGTGTTTGAGCAATAAAGTGATGATATTTATGAATAATGAGATCGAATTAGATGGTTACAAAATGAAGAACAAAAATGAGCAAGTTCAGAAATTGTTTTTTTAATTAAAAAACAATCTGAATTTATTTAAAAGCATTAGCTATAATAGAAACACATTTGGATATTATAATAGGCAATAATTATTGAAATTGCAAACAAAAATTTATAAAGCAGGCAAAACACAAGAGCTCAACTTAAGTTTTTAAAAACACTGTTTCAATACCTTCAAAACTATGAACTCATACTCAAAGGCTAATGTGTTACGTTGTTCATTGAAGCCCAATTTCAAGTAAATGGGATTAGCGTTAATTGAACTCTGATTTGAAATCATTTATGAGTGTAATTAACACTAAAAACACAAAAGAATTTTGAAAAACAGATCACGCCCCAATTCAATCCGACAATTTTTGATAGCAAGTGTCCACGAAGAGATCGAAACTAGCCCTAACGTAGCCACTTGTTCAATTAGATCATATTGGTCGAAATTATTATAAAAAGGATAATTTGGAAAACTGAATGTTTCAGGACATCAGAAATAAATCATGCATTATGGATACATTATGGGTCAGATTAGCGAAATTAGCAACCTTTTTATTCAAAAATACTCTTATATGAAGCGGAAACTAAATTAGCCCTCTCTTTGAATTCAAAAAAGTTGTTTTAGTTGTGTCCTTACTCTGTATTTCTGGTGCTGTTTTAGTTGTGTTTTACTCTGTATTTCTGGTGAAATTAAACGAAGTGGGCTAAAAAGCATCTTTGGCACATTTTTTGATCAAAAAGCATTAAAATTAGCTAAAAATTAGCAAAAAAAATAGATCAAAACATTCTTTCTCTAGAGCTGAACACAATATTACTCTTCTTTGATATCTATCTGTATATATATATATATATATATATATATATATATATAAATTTATATATATATATATATATATATATATATATTATATATATAACAATAAATATAGTAAGACTTTAGAATAAGATTTATACAAATACTTAGTTGGTTTTAGAAAAAAAACTTGAGACGTTTTGTATTTTTCACAAGTTTTTCCGGTTTTCCTTTGTTTTTTTTAAACAGAATTAGTTTTTTGTTTGTTTTTAAAAGCATTCCTTCTCACAGTTCGAGCACGAGTGTTTTTATATGGCAGTATGCCTTCCTTGTCAACAATGCACACGGTAGAACTTTGAAGTCACTTAACCGTCTAGAGCTCCTGTATTAATAAAAGTGACGTTTTTAAATACTTTGCGGACGTTGTTCGTTAAGAACTGATAGTTCTATGCGGCACAGTCCCCTACCACTAATTGACATCTGAAAGGCCGTTGACCTTAAGCAACAGCGATTCAAAAAAACAATAAAAAATTCCCTTTTTGGGCATGTAAAAGCCTCAAATTTTTAGTCTTCAAATTCTTGTTTGGATGTATTTATTGTTTGCCTCGCAGTATTTAGTAAAGAGAGGCGCATTAAAAAATCTTTGGCAATCGTTGTGAGTCTTGCTGAGATATAATGGGAACCAAAACTTACCTATTTGACAAAGTCGGAAACTGAAATGAAGCCTGTATTGTTCGGAGTACTTGGAAATTTAGACTGACTTATGAAAATGGAAGGCAATCATCGTTCTGATTGATATGACATCTAGTTTCTTTTAGTTTATTTAGGGTGAAATTCAAAGGCACACAAGCAAAGTACTGCATAAGGCACTTTTAAGGTGAATAAAGATTAGTGCCCCATTATCTTGTACGGTAAATTTCAGGGTAGTGCACCTTCTAAATTATGGAAGTACCCTATAATGATTAAGTTAAATTTTAAAATAGTCCCCTCGACTTTTAATGTAATTTATGGTGGATTTCAGGTAAGTTAAAGTAGAAAAACCAGCTTAACGTTTCAGGTAAGTTGACTTGATTTTTTTGGTAATTTACCTTAAATTTTTTTGTATGTACGCCTCCACAAAGATTAAAATGCCCTATGTTTTAGTCTAATCTGATCGCTGATCTGTAACCGACTTGGATTTCATCATAATGATGCCGAAGAACTTGCAAAATGATACCAACCCGTCGTTTGCCAACCGTCATTAATGATACCAACCCGTCATTAATGATACCAACCCGTCACACTCCGAAGAACTTGCAAAAGCCTGAAAAGTTTAAATTTGTTTAATTTAGATATAGATCAACAGACTTTTAGATGAAATTGGCTTTTTTCCTAATAAAAGCAAGATTTGACAGAAAATCTTTCACACTGATAATCGTCGAATATTTGTTACGACCCACTTTAGTGCGGGAGGAACTATATACTCAACCGGGTTTTTTTTTGTTCAGACAATTTTAGCCGATCGATGTAATCATCGTAGAGAGTTGTGAGTGTCATCAATAGAAAGCCCTCTAGCTTTGAATACGGAATTAAAAAGATTTTTTTTTTCAATTTTCGCTTATTATAGGGAGTTATCGAGGCTTGTAATTTTGTGAATATTAGACGTAATTCAGCTGTTTTTATTCACATTTTCAGTATTTTTGACCAAATGACAGTGAAACTAATTGTTTTCAAAAGTAGAAACGTATGTTTGAACTTCTTTGCGTTTTTATCGCGAACTGTTAACCAGATGTATTTAGGACATGTCACATGTCTTTTCTATTGAAGTATAGGTTAAGTTCTTTTGTTTAGGTTTAATCTGATGCTAGTTTGATTTTGTGATTTTTTTATAGACATCGAGATTTTTTTCGTAAATAAAGTTTGTTGTGTGATTTTTATTTTTGACCTTTCAGTCAGCCATTTATCAAAAATTTTCATCGCCCCTCTATTGGGGCATTATTGCATTGCACTGGTTGTTTTTTGAACGATATGTATGTGTTTGAAAGTTTTCTATCTCTTCATCATATGGTAGCCAATTATGTCAAGAAGTTGGATGAGCGGGGTCGGAACACTATATGCGTATGCATATCACCGTGCCTACTTGAGATAAACCTTTTTTGAACCTGTTGATCACTAGAAATTGATCGCATGTTGATTTAAAAACGCAATTTCCCCTTAAAAGAAATTTAGAGAAAACGATTTATATACTAAACAAACATCATTAAAACGTTTCTTTAATTGGAAAAAAACTTTTTTTAGCTACTTTTAAGGGCAACAAAAAACTATTTTTTTAAAACTTTATTTTCAAAGAATTCAGTGAAGAACTGAAAAAAACAAACGTTTGTTATTATTCAAAGCTTTAAAAAAATTAAAATTCAGCACTTGTCAATAATTGGCGACAAATAACCTGTTTTTCTATTGCCTGCTAATTCAAATAGTTGCACTATAATTTAATTTTAAAACATAATTAAAGGAAAAAATGAAAGACAGAACAAAAATAAAGAAGAAATCAAACCTTTATCAAATCAGAAATTTGTGTTTGGTAGTATGCGGTATAACAGGTGTACGTGAATTTGATTTTACACTGATTTTGCTCAATAAAGAAGAAACATTAAGGTTTATAATTTTAACTGAATCAGCCAACTCGAGAACAAGAATTATATCTTAAATACATGCGAAAATTAAGCAAAAAAATATCTGTTTTCTTATCTAATTTGCCTAATGAAACCTAAAAACGGATTCAATTCGTTAACATTATCCATGACCGTGAAATAATGACAGGAAAAATTTCAATCAACCGTAAGTGAACCCGATAATAAATTTTATTACATGTATTCTTTGTTGGCCCTCGCGAACAAAAATTACTCTAAATTCAATTGCCGGTTTTTGAGACACATAAGCGAGAAAACGTAAACAGAATTCACAACAAAAAAATTAAAAGTACTTATGGAAAGTTGTCGTTAAATTTCATGCTCTCAACGTAAGTACTTTTAGAACATTTAAGGTAACGACAATCCACGTGATTTAATCCACCCTTAAAGTAATTAAAATCCATCATTAAAGTAAAATTCATGTTTAATCTAGTTAAAATCCAAGCTTTTGATATTTTCAGCTTTTATGCAAGCAAATTTCTACAAATTAAGGTGGTTAATTTTGATTTTTTTAAATTTTTTTTTCAATAATATCCCCCAGCTGTCATTGAGAATTGCAATTACACATAAAATTTGCCTGTAAAGCAACGTTTTGAATTGTCTTGTAAAATTGTAAATATGTTTTACTAAATTCTACTTATTAAAGATGGCAAATTAGTTTCACAAATTTCTAATCTTTGTCCACGCTAACCTGTAAGGCAGTCAAATTCGCTTTGGTCATGCGAATCAAAATGTTATGTTCTGAAGGCCTTACAAATGCTAAAATTGAATTGGTTGCCATGCTATGCCTAAGCGTCCACTTCACATTAAAAACAAGCATTTGGGAGTGACATTATTCGCAATTGGATAAAGAACAAATTCAGAGGTGCCTTACTCACAACCGTTTTTGCTCACCTTGCAGGTAGAAAGGAGAGGCTTTCATTTATACATGACGTTTCATGTTTATGTTACGTGACTCCAATGATGTCAATGAGGAAACCTGTAGGTAACCGACAGAAACACACACACAAACATATACACAAACATACACACAAACACACACACAAACACCCACAAACATATACACAAACATACACACAAACACAAACACACGCACACACACACACACACACACACACACACACACACACACACACACATACACACAAACACAGATACATATACATATGCACACACACACACACACACACACACACACACACACACACACACACACACACACACACACACACACACACACACACACACACACACACACACACAACACAGATACATATACATATGCATATGCACACACACACACACACACACACACACACACACACACACACACACACACACACACACACACACACACACACACACACACACACACACCTACACACACACACACACACACACACACACACACACACACACACACACACACACACACACACACACACAAACGCATTGGACTGAAAAAATCACTGAAATGGTGAAAGATAACCCTTGGGTTTTAGTTCTCTTGATCAAGTTCCGATCTTTCAAAATAGGCAAAAACTTATGCTACATGAGTAATTGTTTGTGCAAAAAGGCACACCGAGCAAATGCTTCATATTGGAAATGCTTCATAATTTAAAGAAAATAAACAAATTACTGAGGATAAATTTTGTATAAAATATTAAAATCAGGTAAATGAGCACGAAATTTTCGCCAACAGTGAATTGAGACATATTTATAAGAAGCTATTGAAATTTGACAAATTTGATCAGATCTTTGTAAGATTCTTGGTACGAAAGCGTCAAGATATATACCGAAATGCGAGAAGAAATTTCAGACAAGCACGATTCTCTAAGACAAGGCCAGAAAATTTGTCAAGTTTTACGGAATGAAAACAAGGATTCATAAGATTACCCCGGTTTGGACCTCAATTTTGTTCCTACTATTAGATTTATTGGTGGTACTATGTTCGACCGAATAATGTTCGACTTAAAAGTGGTCTTTTAATGACATTTTTTGGTCAAATATGTTTTGTTCATCGAGTTCTAAACCTGTGCATTCGTTAGAGGTAAAATGCCGGGTAAAATATTTGAACGTTGAGGACAACGCCTATTCGACAGTAAAATGTTTGGAAGTTATTATTGCCTAATCTGTAAACGAAGACTATGCGAATAAGAAAAAAAATTCGAGGGCCTATTTTGCACATGAACAAACAAAATGGCGCCATCAAAAAGTACTTAATTTCAATGACGCAACAGAAAATCTGGCGGCAACGTGAACAACAAGTTTCAAAAAGTGCACTCCTCTATGGAGAAAAACGAGGAGGGGAAAAATTATTTCATTAGCTGTGAAAAATAGAATTGCGTTTTCTATTTTGAAATTGATTTCTTTGGTACACCATTAAACGAAACTCAAGCAAATTAACGCTGTGTCCTAAGATGTTTTAAAATAACGAAATTTGTTATTGAAGTTACGAGGAGAAGTTTGGCCCTGAAACAGCCGTTGGGTGCTATTGAGTCATGCATTTCCTGAACGCCAGCATAACGTCAAAGCAGTAAACATTAATAAGCTCCTTCCTCTTAATATGTGAAATTATTTTCCTGGTTTTGAGTTTTATGGTGCTCAATAAGACGTCAGCATTTCCATCAGTTGATGAAAAGAAAAATTTGATCTTGAAATCAATGGATTCAATTGTGTATGTGGGAGAACACGACAATATTTTTACAAAAAATCTCAACGCAATCCAAAATGGAAATGAAAATGTAAAAAGGAGGCTCGGTAATGAGCGTAAGCACGTAATGTTTTGACCCCGCTCATCCACATTCTTGACCTAATTGGCTACCAAATGGTGAAAAGAAAGAAAACTTTCAAAAACATACATATCATTTAATAAACAACTATTGAAAAAAATGCTGGATTAGAGGACCGATGTGACTTGTCATTTATGAGAGTGCTGGACAAAACAAACATCAAAATCAAATAATGGCGAACATTATTTACAACCCAAGGTCGATGTCTATTTTTAAAAAAACACAACAAAAGAAAACGAAATTAGACAAAACCTGAACTTACGAAATTAAACTGTACTTTATTAGATAAGATATGAGACCTGTCAATAATGAGACTAACTATCGACACAGACGAGCAAAAAAGGACAAAGTTCAAAAGAGGGTTCAATCCTGGGAAATAACAAATTTCATTGTCCATTATAAGTCACCCGACTACAAAAAGAACGGCAAAAAACGGAAACAATAATTACACTTAACAATGTTTTTAGTGGAATAAAAATAATGCCACGTTAGAGGGCTGATCGAACTTGTTGTTAAAAGGACCCTTAGAAACAACAATTATAAAAATCAAATTCAAACTAGCAGAAGATGAAACCTAAACAAAATTAATTAAGGAATTTTTTATTTAAAAAATTTGTGTCACTTGACCTCAACCGACTTGGTTACAGGTCGACAAAAAGAGCAATAAGATTCAAAGTTCACACATACGTTTCTACTTTTGCAAACAATTAATTTCGAAGTGAATAAATCATTAGATATTAATTGAAATACTAAAATGTAAATTTTCCTCCATAGGAAGCAATTGATACCTGTCATTATCCAGTGTACGTCATATGCCTACCAAAAAAGAATGACAAAAACCGGCAAAATTAAAAAGTTCCAATTCAATTTTGCGCTAAAATTGCAGTGACACTGTCAAAAACCAAAAACTCATCTCTAAGAGCATTAAAAATGTTCACTAATGTTATAATTTAGGAAGTAAACAAAAAATCCTTTAGACATCACAAACATTTTTTGAAAATTAATAGTCGCATTTGTAAAAAAACCCGAGAAACAATTGTTTAATATTAAAACCGGTATAAAGATCAAATTATGGCTCACGGGAAACGGGTTATGACCTGATTTGCAAAAACTAAACCACAACGCGACTGACTACTATGAAAAGCTCAAAAATCGACAAATGCGCTTGAAAAAACAAATCTTCTCAAAATTCATAACACGTATAAGATTGCAAGAAAAAGATATGGACTAGGGTGCAACACATCAGGAAGCCAATTAGACCTCGTATTAATGATACTAAAACAAGAGACTACAAAATAACAACAAGAACAGGCAGAAGCCAAAGCTTTACAAAATTTTTTACGACACCAGAGTGTTCAAGGCACTCTGTTTATTAGATATTTTCTGTAAGAACTGTAAATCATCGCTTGCTTCTCATCTGAACATCAATGAGCGTTCCTTATAAAAAGGACTACGGACAAATGACAACAAAAATGAGCCCGAAAGTTGAACAGTACAGAAGTCACGAAAAAATTTTATGAAATTGAATGGCCGAAGTCATCAGTCAAAACATATAACCAACAGAGAAAAAAACGTTTCAATCAACAAAATATTTGAGACTTCTTATTAGTGATATTGAGTTAAATAGCGACAAAAACAAGAGCGAAAGGGAAGCAGTTGGAAAAACCTTTTTTTAAGAATGATATTAAATTGATAGTCAATAAAACAAAAAGCTATAAAATGAAATATTTGAATAGGTTTCGTTATACGTCCTTAGTAGACAGTTCCTTACCAGGTATATGTTCAACAACAACAAAAAAAGACAAACATATGTAAAAAATATAGGCAAAACCAAGAAACCCTTAAATATATAGAGTGCTGGGCAAGACAAACACCAAAATCAATTAATGGCAAACATTAATTACAACCCAAATTCGATGTCTAAATTAAAAAAAAACACAACAAAAGAAAAAGAAATCAGATAAAACCTGAACTCACAAAATTAAACTGTACTTTTTTAGATAAGATATGAGACCTGTCATTAATGAGACTAACTATCGACACAGACGAGCAAAAAGGACAAAGTTCAAAAAAGGGTTCAATACTGGGAAAAAACAAATTTCCTTGTCCATTATAAGTCACCCGACTACAAAAGTAACGGCAGAAATCGGAAACAATAAATAGACTTAACAATGTTTTTAGTAGAATAAAAATAAAGCCACGTTAGAGGGCTGATCAAACTTGTTGTTAAAAGGACCCTTAGAAACAACAATTATAAAAATCAAAATCAAACTCGCAGCAGATGAAACCTAAGCAAAATTCGTTAAGGAATCTTTCATATAAAATTTATGTCACTTGTCCTCATCCGACTTGGTTACAGGTCGACAAAAAGAGCAATAAGATGCAAAGTTCACACATACGTTTCTACTTTTGAAAACAATTCATTTCGAAGTGAATAAGTCATAAGATGTTAAAGGAAATACTAAAATGTATTTTTTCCTCCAAAGGCGGCAATTGATATCTGTCATTATCCAGCGTAGGTCATATGCCTACCTAAAGAATGACAAAAACCGGCGAAACGAAAAAGGTTCAATATAACTTTGCGCAAAAATTGCAGTGACACTGTTAAAACCAAAAACTCGTCACTAGGAGCATTAAAAATGTTCTTTTGTGCCCTACTTTTAAGTCAATGGGACTTAAAAAGTAAGTCAATGGGACTTTTAAGTCAATGGGATTTTTAAGTCAATGGGACTTTTAAGTCAAAAAGTAAATAGATATTAAATTGATAAAAATAAAAGCTATAAACTGAAGTCTTTGAATAGGTTTAGTTATACGTCCTTTGTAGACAGTTATTTACCAGGTATATGTTCAACAACAACAAAAAAAGACAAACATATGCAAAAAATATAGGCAAAACCAAGAAACCCTTAGTTATATAGAGTGCTGGACAAGACAAACACCAAAATCAATTAATGGCAAACATTAATTACAAACCAAATTCGATGTCTATAATTAAAAAAACACAACAAAAGAAAACGAAATCAGATAAAACCTGAACTCACGAAATTAAACTGTATTTTTTTAGATAAGATATGAGACAAAAAGAGCAATAAGATGCAAAGTTCACACATACGTTTCTACTTCTGAAAACAATTCATTTCGACGTGAATAAATCATAAGATATTAAATGAAATACTAAAATGTATTATTTCCTCCAAAGGCAGTAATTGATATCTGTCATTATCCAGTGTACGTCATATGCCTACAAAAAGAATAACAAAAAAAGCGGCAAAGCGAAAAAGGTTCAATTCAACTTTGCACGAAAATTGCAGTGACACTGTTAAAACCAAAAACTCGTCACTAAGAGCATTAAAATTGTTCTATTGCGCCCTATTTCTAAAACAATCGGACCGTTCACTAACGTTATAATTTAGGAAGTGAACAAAAATCTTACAGACATCACAAACATTTTATGAAATTTAATAGTCGCAGTTGTAACAAAGCCAAGAAACAATTGTTTAATACTAAAACCGGTATAAAGATCAAATTATGGCTCACGGGAAATGGGTTATGACCTGATTTGCAAAAACTAAACCACAACGCGATTGACCACTATGAAAAGCTCAAAAATCGAAAAATGCGTTTGAAAAAACAAATCTTTTCGAAAGTCATAACACGTATAAGATTGCAAGAAAAAGATATGGACTAGGGTGCAACACATCAGGAAGCCAATTAGACCTCGTATTAATGAGACTAAATCAAGAGACTACAAAGTAACGACAAGAACAGGCAGAAGACAAAATATTTAAAAAAATTTTTACGATGCCAGATTGTTCAAGGCACTCTGTTTATAAGAAATTTTCTGTAAGAATTGTAAATCATCACCTGCTTCTCATTTTAACATCAAGGAGCATTCCTTATAAAAAAAATACGGAAACATGACAACAAAAAGGAGCCCGAAAGTTGAACAGTACTGAAGTCACGAAAAATTTTTATGATATTGAATGGCCGAAGTCATCAGTCAAAACTTATGACCAACAGAGAAAAGAACGTTTTAATCCACAAAGTACTTCAGACTTCTTATTAGTGATATTGAGTTAAATAGCGACAAAACTAAGAACTAAAGGCAAGCAGTTGGAAAATTCTAATTTTAAAAATAATATTAAATTGATAGTTATTAAAAATAAAATGCTGTAAACTGAAGTCTTTGAATAGGTTTAGTTATAAGTCCTTAGTAGACAGTTCTTTACCAGGTATATGTTCAACAACAATAAAAAAAGACAAACATATGTAAAAATATAGGCAAAACCAAGAAACCCTTAGTTATATAAAAAATCGTTAATGACATTAAATTTTAAATCACAGGAAATGGTTTTCTGCCTGTTTTTACAGATATTACGATTGAAATTGAAAAAAAATGAGACATAAGAGTTGTAGAACTAAAAAATTCAGCTGAGCAATTCAAAACATTGTCTAGGTTCTTATACCTCCTAAAAAGCCTATTGGACTTTCGAATGGGGCGATCAAGTCATTGGACTACAAAAGATTTTAAAAATGAAAACAAAATATAACAAGTCTATAAAAGTTTAAAGAAAACAATTGTTCAGAGCCACAAAACCATGAATTTAACTTCAAAACCTTAAAATATGTTTTTGAGCCTCCTTTTTGAAAATAGTATATGTCAATATTTCAGCCCTGGTTTTAAGTTCTTGGCAGCAATTTATTTAAAACCTGTATTACAAAGATAATGATTGCATCTTTAAGGTGTCTAAATGCAGCAAAATTAGAGAAAGTGGGCTAATGAAACATATTTGGTCCAATTTTTGACGGAAAATCTGAATTTTGAGAAAATTAGCAAACATTATAGCCAAAAAAACTCACGGAAGAAACATTTCAGCCATCTTCTTTTATCTTTAAGAACAAAATTATTCCAACTACCGTTATCAGTTACAACATTATTTAGGAAAAATGACGAAAACTTGGTCAAAAGTACGGAACATCGTCTCGTATTTACAAAAAATGAAACCTCCATAACTCCCTGTAAAAAGCTTGAATAAAAAAAATCTGTTCAATTCCGTTTTCTAAGCTGCATGCGCTTTCTAATGATACCAGTCTCAACTTTCTACGATGATTATATCAATCGGCCAAAATTTACTGAACAAAAAAACCTATTTGAGTAAAGATTTCCTCCCCCCATTAAAGTGGGTCTGAGAAATTAACCCAAGAACAAATTGTGTTTTATAGTGCATCGTTAGCTCTTCTTTTGACAAAAAATACATTTTTAATGCGCCCAGTTGTCAACAGGCATTAGGAAACATTTGCATATTTTATTAATTTTTTGAACAATTTTCTTAAGCAGTAGTATTTGAAAAAAAAACAAATAGATACTTTTGCTTCTTTTCAAGAGGAACTGATAAGTGTTGTCATACTCTCAACGAAAAACTGTCAGAAAATAATACAACAGACGGGATTTTGCCCTAATGAGATTAGCTAACAAGTAAAAAGAAGAAATCATGAGTCGGAATTCAAAAATCTATCTACATTTTTTCATGCAATTAAATTCAAACGTCCTAAAGATCATTAGCATTCAATGAAAAACTTCTCAATAAATTTACTAAAAAATCAATACAAAGCTAACAACACCTGTATTTGGTTAGACTAAGCTATAGAAACTGACTAAAGATGCCAAAGATGCAAAATGCGAAAACACAAATTATTGAAGCCATTAAAGTCATTAGTCATTATCTAAATGTTGTTTTTTTATATCAATTGTTATCGATACCAATAGAGCTAAAATTATTCTAATTGTCCCACACACAAAAAAACTGTTGCGACAAGATATCAATAGAAAGTTTACCTTTAGAATTACAAGGAGTTTGATGAGACCTCTCAATGATGAGATTAAGTTTCAAGTTGACGAAAAGAACAACAAAAATTATACAAAAAAACTATACAAATAACAAAAACGAAAAAAAAAATTATAAACGAAAAATATCATCAACTTTAAGATTATTCGCTAGGAACTGATTGCATAGGGAAATATCATCCATTCAATCAATTAAAAGCTAATGAGACCTCTCAGCATTTTTCGACTACATAAAGAATAAAAAGAACAGCAAAAACTGCAAATAACAAAACATTGAGACAAAAGTGTCGAAGCCATGGAATAATGAGCTTTTCAGTACAAACGTTTCTATTATGGGGTATTTTTTTAACAACAATAGCATTCATCCTCTTTAACTACTATAAGACTGCAAAAAATCAACAATTAAGAACAAATTTTTTAAAACGACGAAATCTTTGAGAAAACCCGTAATATCAACATTAAATTTATTAGATTTCAACGGAATTCATTAAAAATGCTACTTTATGCCTCGATGGGAGGAGAATACTGTTTTTTGACCAGTCATCAATATGACATCAGAATAAGTCCTCTGACTATGAAAAGAATAACAAATACAGGCAGAAAACAAAAAATCTTCAGAAAAGTGCAACAAGAAAGTATCAAAGCCGTGTAATTCACAAGTTTTTGTATGAAAACTTTATCCTTGATTTTTTAACGTCTTCTCTTTGCCAATGAGAACTATCGGTTTTGGGATAATGTGATAAGATTCCAAAAGGAAACAAAATTTTGAAAAAAAATATCCAAAATTTAGAAAAATATATGAAACCTCGTCGCATCAAAGTCATGAAACCAATAATTGAAGATAAAACAGCTAACCGAATTAATTCCGCTTGCATTAGAAAATTTGGGGTTCCGGTCATTACTGAGACTGACTCAGAGTTCGCAAAAATAGGTTTAAGATTGGCTAACCTTCAGAAAAAAAATTTTTGAAAAAACTATTTCTATAAAGTCTTAACAGCTCTTAGCTATCCACTAAAAACACTAGATAGGTTCTTTTAATTCGCCATAGGAAGACAATTGCATTTTTAGTCAACGTGTCTACGGCATAGGACTTCTAAAATTCAAAAGAATCTTGAAAAGAAAGTCAAAAAGTCTTTAAAAATTAAGAACACTCAAAGTCGAAGCCAAAAAATATGAGCGACTCCCTGGAAGGTAACTTACTGTTCCCTGGGTGTGATTGGACTGTATATAGGGTTTGTCATTAACTGAACTTCGATGTGAAAGGTTACTATCTTCTTTGTGCCTTAAAAAACAAAAAAAAATTCTAAAAAAACAGCATTCAAATAGAATTCGAATTTCTCTGATTGTAAATTTCACTAAGAGACCAGAACTAGTCTTTTTAACTGCCTTTTGTCTATTGGGAACACCAACTTGAGGCATTTTGTAGCGTGAAAGTTAATTTTGATATAAAATTTTTACAGAAAAAAATTGTTAATTCGAACAAAAATTAAGATAAAAGTGGACAAAAGTTAACCAAATGTCTCGTGATCACATGAAATTTTAAACCTCGGTAACTCGATCGGCCAAGATTGTCTGAACAAAAAACCCATGTAAGTATATAGTTCCACCTCCTACAAGTGGGTTCGGAACAAAAATGGAAAACCTAGAGAAGTCCTTATGTGAAAGAAAACATCTTAATTTGTTCCGTTCTCAAAAACCAATTAAAGTTTTTTTGTCTGGGTTATTGTTATTTATTTTTTTTTTACTTTTTCACCATATTAATTAACCAATAGTTCATTTTACTCTTTTTCTTTTCATATGCATGCCAAGTTTTTGCTTTAGGTTTGGGAATTCGTGGACAAGTTCTTTACCAGATAAGTGAATTTTTCTGCACCCCATTAACCTTTATTCGTTATAGGGTCATTCAATATCTGTAAATAATTAGGGTTAAGAAGAAATAATAACGTTTATAAAAATAATTTTAATGAATACTGAAACCCAAAATCAATTGGCCTTAAATGCTTCAATCAGCGAATTTAAATTCCGCTTAATACATGGTAACAGCCGGCAGCGTGGAGAACAAGTTTTAAAAAGCACTCTCCTCTAAGGAGAAAAATGGGGAAGGAAAATGAAATATTTCATTACCTGTGAAAAATAGAATGGCCGTATCTGTTTTGAAATTGAATTCTTTGGCATACCATTAAGCGAAATTCAAGCATACTAGCGCTGTGTCTTAAGATGTTTTAAAATAACAAAACTCGTTAATGATGATACAAGGAGAATTTTGGCCAAGAAACAGCCGTTGGATGCTATTGAGTCAACAATCATTTCCTGAACGCCAGCATAACGTCAAAGCAGTAAACATTAAAAGCTCCTTCTTCTTAGTATGTGAAATTATTTTAAGATTGGCTAACCTTCAGAAAAAAATTTTCGAAAAACTATTTCTATAAAGTCTTAACAGCCCTTAGCTATCCACTCAATACACTAGATAGGTTCTCTTAATGCGCAATAGGAAGACTATTACATTTTCAGTCAACGTGTCTACGGCATAGGACTTCCAAAATTCAGTAGAATATTGAAAAGAAAGTAAAAAATTCATTAAAAATTACGAACACTCAGAGTTGTAGCCAAAAAAATTTGCGCGACTCTTTGAAAGCTAACTTATTGTTCCCTTGGTATCATTGGACTGTAAAAAGGGTTTGTTATTAACGGAACTTCGATATGAAAGGTTGCTATTTTCTTTGTGCCCTAAAAAATAAAAAAAAAATTCTAAAAAAACAGCATTCAAATAGAATTCGAATTTCTTTGATAGTCAATTTCCCTAAGAGACCAGAACTAGTCTTTTTAATTGCCTTCTGTCTATTGGGAACAACAAATTGAGGCATTTTGTAGCGTGAAAATTAATTTTGATTTAAAATTTTTGTAGAAAAAAAATGTTAATTCGAACAAAAATTAAGATAAAAGTGGACAAAAGTGAACCAAATGTCCCGTAATCACATGACAATTTAAACCTCGGCAACTCCTCGAAAAAAAACAAACTTCGAGAAAATCTTTTGATGTTGAACTCTACGCTGGACGAGCTTTTTAATGATACCACTCACATTTCTTTAGGTTAAATATATCAATCGGCCAAAATTCTCTGAACAAAAAAACCCATATAAGTATATAGTTTCCCCTCCTACAAGTGGGGTCGGAACAAAAACGGAAAACCTAAAGAACTCCTTATGTGAAAGAAAACTTCTTAAATTGTTGCGTTCTCAAAAACCAATTAAAGTTTTTTTGTCTGGGTTATTGTTAATTATTTTTTTTTTACTTTTTCACCATATTAATTAACCAATAGTTCATTTTACTCTTTTTGTTTTCATATGCATGCCAAGTTTTTGCTTTAGGTTTGGGAATTCGTGGACAAGTTCTTTACCAGATAAGTGAATTTTTCTGCACCCCATTAACATTTATTCTTAATAGGGTCATTCAATATCTGTAATTAATTAAGGTTAAGAAGAAATAATAACGTTTGAAAAAAAAATTTAATGAATACTGAAACCCAAAATAAATTGGTCTTGAATGCTTCAATCAGTGAACTTAATTGAATTATTTCATTAGCTGTGAAAAATAGAATGGCATTATCTGTTTTGAAATTGAATTCTCTGGTACACCTTTAAGCAAAACTCAAGCAAACTAGCGCTGTGTCCTAAGATGCTTTAAAATAACAAATTTTGTTAATGAAAACACCAGGAGAAGTTTGGCCATTAAACAGCCGTTGGGTGCTATTCAGTCAACATGCATTTCCTGAACGCAAGCATAACGTCATCGCAGTAAATGTTAATAAGCTCCTTCTTCCTAATATGTGAAATTATTTTAAGATTGGCTAACGTTCAGGAAAAAAAAATCAAAAAACTATTCCTATAAAGTCTTAACAGCCCTTAGATATCCACTCAAAACACTACATAGGTTCTCTTAATGCGCAATAGGAAGACCTTTGAATTTTTAGTTAACGTGTCTACGGCATAAGACTTCAAAAATTCAGTAGAATCTTGAAAAGAAAGTCAAAAATTCATTAAAAATTACGAACACTCAGAGTTGAAGCCAAAAAAATATGAGCGACTCCTTGAAAGCTAACTCATTGTTCTCTTGGTGTCATTGGACTGTAAATAGGGTTTGTCATTAACAGAACTTCGATATGAAAGTTACTATTTTCTTTGTGCCTTAAAATTTTTTTAGAAATTCTAAAAAAACAGCATTCAAATAGAAATAGAATTTTTTTGATAGTAATATTCCCTAAGACACCAGAACTAATCTTTTTAATTGCTTTTGTCTATTGGGAACACCAAATTGAGGCATTTTGTAGCGTGAAATTTAATTGAGAAATAAAATTTTTTTATTGAAAAAAAATGTTAATTCGAACAAAAATTAAGATAAAAGTGGACAAAAGTAAACCAAATGTCCCGTGATCACATGAAAAGTTAAACCTCGGTAACACCTCGAAAAAAAACGAATTTAAGAAAATCTTTTTATATTGAACTCTACGCTGAACGAGCTTTTAAACGATTCCTTTCACATTACTCTAACATAAATATATCGATCGGCCCAATTTGTCTGAACAAAAAAGACGCATTTAAGTATATAGTTCCTCCTCCTACATGTGGAGTCGGAACAGAAATGGAATACCTAAAGAAGTCCTTATGTATAAAAAAACATCTAAATTTGTTGCGTTCTCAAAAACCAATTGAAGATTTTTTTGTCTGGGTTAATGTTAATTTTTTTTTACTTTTTCTTCATATTAATTAACCAAAAGATCATTTTATTTTTTTCCTTTTATATGCCTGCCGTGTTTTGCTTAAGATCCGGGAACTCGTGGACAGTTTCTGTACCAGATAGGTGAATTTTTCTGCGGCCCATTAACATTTCTTCGTAATAGGGTCATTCAATATCTCTAATTAATTAAGGTTAAGAAGAAAAAATAACGTTTGAAATGAAAAATTTCAATGAATACTGAAACTAAAAAACAATTGGCCTTAGATTCTTCAATAAGCGAACTTAAAATCCCTTAATACATGGTAACATCCGGCAACGTGAACAACAATTTTTAAAAAGTGCACTCCTCTAAGGAGAAAATTGAGGAGGCGAAATGAAATATTTCATTAGCTGTGAAAAATAGAATGGAATTATCTGTTTTGAAATTGAATTCTCTGGTACACCTTTAAGCAAAACTCAAGCAAACTAGCGCTGTGTCCTAAGATGCTTTAAAATAACAAATTTTGTTAATGAAGACACCAGAAGTTTGGCCAAGAAACAACCGTTGGTGCTATTGAGTCAGCATGCATTTCTTGAACGCCAGCATAACGTCAAAGCAGTAAACAGTAATAAGCTCCTTCTTCTTAGTATGTAAAATTATTTTAAGATTGGCTAACCTTCAGAAAAAAATTTTCGAAAAACTATTTCTATAAAGTCTTAACAGCCCTTAGCTATCCACTCAAAACACTAGATAGGTTCTCTTAATGCGCAATAGGAAGACTATTGCATTTTTAGTCAACGTGTCTACGGCTTAGGACTTCTAAAATTCAGTAGAACCTTAAAAAGAAAGTCAAAAATTCAATAAAAATTAAGAACAAATTCGAAGCCAAAAAAATATGAGCGACTCCTTGGAAGGTAACTTACTGTTCCCTGGGTGTCATTGGACTGCAAATAGGGTTTGTCATTAACGAAACTTCGATATGAAAGGTTACATTTTTCTTTGTGCCTTAAAAAATAAAAAAAAATCTAAAAAAAACAGCATTCAAATAGAATTAGAATTTTTTTGATAGTAAATTTCCCTAAGAGACCAAACGAGCAAAAAGGACAAAGTTCAAAAGAGGGTTCAATCCTGGGAAACAACAAACTTCATTGTCCATTATAAGTCACCCAACTACAAAAAGAACGTCAAAAAACGGAAACAATAATTACACTTCACAACGTTTTTAGTGGAAAAAAATAATGCCACTTTAGAGGGCTGATCAAACTTAATGTTAAAATGACACTTAGAAACAACAATTATAAAAATCGAAATCAACCTCGCATCAGATGAAACCTAAACAAAATCAATTAAGCGATCTTTTATCAAAAAATGTTATGTCACTTGTCCTCAACCGACTGGGTTACAAGTCGACGAAAAGAACAAAAAGATGCAAAGTTCACAAATAAGTTTCTACTTTTGAAAACAATTAATTCGAAGTGAATAAATCATTAGGTATTAATTGAAATACTAAAATGTAGTTCTTCCTCCATAGGAAGCAATTGAGATTTGTCATTATCCAGTGTACGTCATACGCCTACAAAAAGAGGGACAAAAACCGGCAAAATTAAAAAGTTTCATTTAAATTTTGTGAGAAAATTGCCGTGAATCTGTTAAAACCAAAAACTCGTCACTAAGAGCATTAAAAATGTTCTATTGCGCCCTATTTCTAAGCCAATGGGACCTTTCACTTATGTTATAATTTGGGAAGTAAACAAAAATCCTGCAAAACATTTTTTATAGAAATCAAAATCAATTTATGAAATTTAATAGTCACAGTTGTAACAAAGCCGAGAAAAAAATGTTCAATATTAAAACCGGTATAAAGATCAAATTATGGCTCACGGGAAACGGGTTATGACCTGATTTGCAAAAACTAAACCACAACGCGACTGACCACTATGAAAAGCTCAAAAATCGAAAAATGCGTTTGAAAAAACAGATCTTTTCAAAAGTCAAAACACGTATAAGATTGCAAGAAAAAGATATGGACTAGGATGCAACACATCAGGAAGCCAAATAGACCTCGTATTAATGAGACTAAATCAAGAGACTACAAAGTAACGACAAGAACAGGCAGAAGCCAAAATATTACAAATTTTTTTACGATACCAGAGTGTTCAAGGCAACCTGTTTATAAGATATTTTCTGTAAGAATTGTAAATCATCACCTGCATCTCATTTTAACATCAAGGAGCCTTCCTTATAAAAAAGAATACGGAAACATGACAACAAAAAGGAGCCCGAAAGTTGAACAGTACAGAAGTCACAAAAAATTTTATGATATTGAATGGCCGAAGTCATCAGTCAAAACTTATGACCAACAGAGAAAAGAACGTTTTAATCCACAAAGTACTTCAGACTTCTTATTAGTGATATTGAGTTAAATAGCGACGAAAATAAAAACTAAAGGCAAGCAATTGGAAAATTCTATTTTTAAAAATAATATTAAATTGATAGTCATTAAAATAAAATGCTGTAAACTGAAGTCTTTGAAGAGGTTTAGTTATATGTCCTTAGTATACAGTTCTTTACCAGGTATATGTTCAACAACAAGAAAAAAAGACAAACATATGTAAAAATATAGGCAAAACCAAGAAACCCTTATTTATATAAAAAATCGTTAATGACATTAAATTTTAAATCACAGGAAATGGTTTTCCGCCTGTTTTTACAGAATTTACGCTTGAAATTGAAAACAATGAGACATAAGAGTTGCAGAACTAAAACATTCAGTTGAGCAATTCAAAACATTGTCTAGGTTCTTATACCTCCTAAAAAGCCAATTGTACTTTCGAAGGGGGAGACTAGGTTATTTGACTACAAAAGTTGTTACCAACGAAAGCAAAATATGAGAAGTCTATAAAAGTTCAATAAAAACATTTGGTCAGAGCCAGAAAACCATGAATTTAACTTCAGAACCTTAAAAGTTTTTTAAGCCTCCTTTTTTGAAAACATTATATGTCAATATTTAGGCCCTGACTTAAGCTCTTGTCAGCATTTTTTTAAAACCTGTAAATAAGGAAAAACTTTGAAAAAAACACCGCGCGCTCTATTAAAATTTTTTTAATTAAGGATCCATGGTGAGATGAAGATCAGAACTGATATTGCTGCGCGTCTACAAAACACTCAATTGTTCAAATGGTTGCAAAGTCGATCAATTTTTAACCACAATTTTTCGGTCCAACAAAATTAAATGCATTCCTAATATTTATCCAGTTAAAATTTGCAAAAAAAGAACTGGCAAAACTAGTATTCCAGAAGGCTCATACAGCCAGTGGGAGTATAACTAGCTCTCGGTTTGAGCTTACAAAGATAAAGATTGCAGTTATAAGGTGTTTCTCATATTTATAAATATTGAATCCTCCATAACTCCTTGTAAAAAGCTTGAATAAAAAAAATCTGTTTAATTCCGTTTTCTAAACTGCTTGAGCTTTCTAGTGATACCAGTCTCAACTTTCTACGATGATTATATCGATTGGTCAAAATTGTTTGAACAAAAAACCTATTTGAGTAGAGAGTTCCTCCCCCCACTAAAGTGGGTCGGAAAAATTAAACCAAGTACGAGTTGTGTTTTATAGCGCCTTGTCAGCTCTTCTTTTGAGAAAAAATACAGCTTTAATGCTCCCAGTTGACAAGAGGAATTGAGAAAAATTTGCAATTTTTATTAGTTATTAACAACTTTCTCAAGCAGTAGGATTTGAACAAAAAACAAATAGATACTTTTGCTTCTTTTTAAGAGGAACTGATTATTGTTATCACATTCTCAACGAAAAACTGTCAGAAGTTAATAAAATTGAAATGGCATAAATTTTTTCTGCTGTCTGCATTTTGTTTCAAGAAGTTGAAATTTTCACAATACTCATAATTTTATTATATCTAGTAGAAATGAAAGACAAGGAGGCTCGTTAGAATGCGTTCGCACATCACGTTCCGACCCGAGCTAATCTACATTTTTCACTTAATTGTCAACCAAAAGAAGAGATAACCAAAAACAGTTTGAATTTTAAAAATTGGTTTCACACCCAAACTACTAATTGAATTACATATTGCCACGCCTCATTACAGAGCTCACAAGATCTGGCATTAAAAAGACTCCGATAAAAAAAACAATTAAAATAAGGAAAACTAAAAAATTAGGGGCGAAAACTCAATATCTAAGTGTAAAAGCACCTTGTAAACAACGTCAAAATGCAATCAGATAAAACCTTATTTGCGTAAATTTTTTTCTCTTACCTTTACAACAGATGGGATTTTGCCCTAATGAGACTAGCTAACATGTAAAAAGAAAAAAATCATGAGTCAGAATTAAAATATCTATCAAGATTTTTTAAACCAAATAATTTCAAACGTCCTAAAGGTCATTAGAATTCAACAAAAAAATTCTCGATAAATTTACTCAAAAGTCATTACAAAGCTAAAAACACTTGTCTTTTGTTCGACTAAGCCATAGAAACGGACTAAAGATGCCGAAAAACTCAAAAAACAATCTCCGAAAGCACAAATTATTGAAGCCATTGAAATCCTTAGCCATTATCTAAATGTTGTTTCTTTATATCAATTGCTATCGATACCAATAGAACCAAAATGATACCAAACGATTAAACCAGTTCACTTGGGTTTCATTTGAAAATAATTAAGCTCTGCTACTCCGCGAATGTGACAAAAGAAGAGAAAAAAATACATAAACATTGACCACTCACAATACATTTATGCAAACGCATATTGTCCCGCAAAAAAATACTGTTGCGCAAAATATCGAAAAAAGTTTACCCTTAGAATTACAAGGAGTTGGATGAGATCTCTCAATGTTGAGATCAAGTTACATGTTGACGAAAAGAACAACAAATAGATTCAAAAAACTGTACAAATAACAAAAATGAAATAAAAAAATATCATAAAATTTAAGACTATTCACTAGCAACTGACTGCATAGGGAAATATCATCCATTCAATCAATTAGAAGCTAATGAGACCTCTCAGCATTTTTCAACTACATAAAGAATAAAAACAACAGCAAAAACTGCAAATAACAAAAAATTGAGACAAAAGTGTCGAAGCCATGGAAAAATGAGCTTTTCATTACAAACGTTTCCATATTGGGTATGTTTTTAACAAAAATAGCATTCTTCCTCTTTGACAACTGTAAGACTTCAAAAAATCAACAATTAAAAACAAATATTTTAAAACCACGAAATCTTTGAGGAAACCCGTAATCTCAACATTAAATTTAATATATTTCCGCGGAAGTCTTTAAAAACGCTAAGCTATACCTCTCTGAGAAGATATTGCTCTTTTTTGACAAGTCATCCATAAGACATCAGAATGAGTCCTCTGGCTATGAAAAGAATAACAACTACAGCCAAAAACCAAAAAATCTTTAGAAAAGTGCGACAAGAAAGTGTCAAAGCCATGTAATCCACAAGCTGTTGTATGAAAACTTTATCCATGATTCTTTTACGTCTTTTCTGTGCCAATGTGAACTATCAGTATTGGGATAATGTGATTCCAAAAGGAAACAAAATTTTGAAAAAAAATATCCAAAAATTTTTAAAATGTTTGAAAACTCGTCCCATCAAAGTCATAAAACCAATCATTGAAGATAAAACGGCTAACCAAATTGTTTTTGCTTGCAGTAGACAATTCGGGGTTTCAGTAATTACTGAGACTGACTTAGAGTTCGCAGAAATAAGTTTAAGATTGGCAAACGTTCAGAAAATAATTTTACAAAAATTATTTCTATAAAGTCTTAACAGCCATCAGCTATCCACTCAAAACACTAGATAGGTTCTCTTGTTGCTCAATATGAAGACTATTGCAATTTTAGTCAACGTGTCCTTGGCATAAGACATCAAAAATTCAGTAGGATTTCGAAAAGAAAGTCAAAATTTCATTAAAAATTACGAAAACTCAGAGTTGAAGCCAAAAAAATATGAGCGACGCCTTGAAAGCTAACTTACTGTTCTTTGGGTGTCACTGGACTGTATATAAGGTTTGTCATTGACGGAACTTCGATATGAAAGGTGACTATTTTCTTAGTGCCTTAAAAATAAAAAAAATTAAAAATTCTAAAAAAAACAGCATACCTTAAACAGCTGGTTATGGAAAAATCTACCTCACTCTAAGATAGTCGAGCAAGCGATGACACAACCACATAAAACGTTTCTGATTCAGTGCGCTATTGGTCAGAGAAAGTTTTATGATCTATCAACGGAAAAAGCCTTTAAGAACCTTTAAATCCTTTGAAAATTTTGTAAACTGTTTTGTAATTCTTGGGAAATCCACGATATTGCTTGGAGCAATTGTCACACGTTGCCGTGATGTCTGATTAATAAATTATTCTATATAACCTCATGAAAAATTATTTTGTTTTCACCGCATTCAACGTTTACATTAATTTTCATCGTATATCGTCATTGCAGTGTTAGATCATTTTGATGTGAAATAGGGTGACACCTCGTATGACCCCGAGTCCCAATAATTTCTGCTTGCAAATCTGTGAGAACCATTAAAGTAGTCTTAAATTTCTAAACCACTGGCAGATCAATCGGTATAGAAGTTTACGATAGCATAGAATATTAACAGATGCTTTTCTTGCCTAGAAAAGGGATCAAATATTTTCAGCAATTGTGTTAAGATTAGTAAACTGTTGAAACTATAAGACCTGATAGCTGGCTTATTGCTGTCAATTTAGTGCCACAAACCCGTTATATCCGGGTATATCTCAAACAACAAATAAAAATAATTTCCCATTAATCGCTTTAAAAGTAATTTTATATAAAATCCAACTCTCTTAATAAATTATTGATAACTGCCATGCCGTTTGTGCGAGTAATATGCACAGGTTTTTCACAGTACCACACAAAAAGGCCATCTGAGAATGAAGTATTTTTGTTCAAATGCTTTGAAACTAAATAAGCACATTTATTCACAAATTGTATACAAGATAAAACGCTGCGTGCGTTTATTTTAATTTGTGTTTTAAACCGAATTTCTTATTGTCTCATATTTAACGTCAGAAGTTTTTATTAATTCTTATATTTAAAGTTTTCAAATCTTCTTAAGTTTTAGCTATTCTTTTTAATTTTTATGAAAAAAGGTTCTAGAAATTAAATTTATTCTGTTTGGAAATTTTATAAGAAATTATCCTTTTTGACAAATATTATAAACTATTGCAAGTTCAATTTTTATTCCAAAATCAAGTCTACTTTCAAAAACCAGTTTTTAGCAGCAGTATTTGAAATAAACCTCCATAATTAGGGGCTGAACCTGTATTAATTAATTGTGCTTACCAATTTTTAACCCTCAAGGTGTTCACGAGATGAGTCGTATTAACCCACCACCCAAGGACCAGTTGGGACCCGAGGACAGTTTCTTCGATGCAAAAGTGCCCCCCGAATTGGTGGGGGACCCGAATTATCATGGAGTCCCGAAGCGATACGAAGAGACGAAGCCATTCTTCACCCAGAAGTTGTCCCACAAAAATATCTTAGGTTAATATTTTCAGATTTTTCAGATATTTCCTTGCGAATGAATAGAAAAAAAACGAGAAACTTGCACGTTAGCGAAAGTTAATCTTGCGAATTTTCAGACATCGGTGCTCAGTACCACGAGGAATTGATGATGAAGCTTGGTAACGAGAAGGAATCAGCAGTGAGAGAGGCAATTGAGTCAGCCGAGAAGCAAGCAGCTGAGACTTTGAGAACGGAAGTTGAGAGACTTCATGAATATGCGGCTGCAGATAGAGAGAGGGCATTGAAACAGTTGCAACAGTTGCATGATCAGCAATTGACTGTTAGATTATCATCTTGATTATTAAGTTCAATTGATCAACACTCAAACGCCTTCTTATGAATTTAGGGGAGATTCGACGCCTTGTTAAATTGAACTCGCGCGATTCGAAGCTGAGCTAAAATTCCATAAAAAACTTCAGCGTATTTTTTTGGCCAATACAGGTGTTCATGATCTTGGGTGTAACACACGTCCTAAACATTTCTGACTAAATGGACCACAGCTATCAGTTTTAAAACCTTATTTTAAGTTCAATGTGAGAAATTAAAAAAAATATAGCAGGACAAGTCCTGACGTACAATTCAAAGAATTTTCATTGACTAAACAGAAAAACTAGACCAAGAATAGACTATGAGTGAATTGAGAAAACCATTTTAAAAAAAATCAGATCAAACAATAAGAAAAAAAAACAGAAAATCAATGTCAAAATGCCGCATGTGAACAAAAAAAAACAAGCGAGAAATCAAAATTCAATTCAAACAAGAAACTAGGCCTAGAATGAGCTGTGAATGGATTGGGAAAACCATTTGGAAAAAAATCCGATCCAATTAATTGAAAAAATCAGTAAAAATCAGAGTGAAATTGCTGCATGTGAACAAAAAACCACTACCGAGAAACCGAATTTTTGTTCAAACACCATTTTCTCACTCTACTTAAAAATTAGAGCAAAAAAAAATCACGCCGCAAAACCACTCGCTTTTTCGCTCTATTTCCTGTTTCGGCGTGACCAAAATCACTACTCCAATTTGACTTCAAAAATCATGAAAATGTGTGAACAGATCTTAAAAAAAGACAGCGCCCCAATACAATTCAAATTCTTTGAATTGTAAAAAACAAATTGAAAAACTACCTTTCATTTTTTCCACTACTGAGCAAACAAGATGGAATAGTCTTTTTTGAACGCTATTGTTTGCCAAAAGAAACAATGCTAAGAAAATATGAAATTCTCTTCGTTATCAAGAAATTATCCGATGAAAATGAATATTGAATTTTTAGTTCTCTTTTCAAGAAGTAGCACACATATTTTTTGTTAATTTCAGGTAAATTTTTTATCAGTTACAATAAACGTACATTTTGAGGGCTGTGATTATAACAGAGAAAAACTTCAATTAACCTAAACATCAGTTCTAAAATTTCTTTTTTAGTTGCTCACCAAACCGTTTGCAAATTAATTTTCTCAAGAGCCAACTTACAGATAGGCGCTAATTGGCATGTGCTGTCTTCTTAATGAGCAATTAGCAATGTTATTGCTAATCAATGCAATTAGTTACAAAAAAGGCTTCCTACGATTTCTGTCTAAATGGCACGCTGCCAGCTATTATTAAATTAGCAATATAGTCATTTGGCCATGCTTTGCGGCCCGTGGGACTTGATATGAAACTATCACAGCCAAACCTGGGATTAAGTTATCCACTTAATTATGACAAAACATGCCTTTAATGTCGACTGCTATTTGGCGGGATGTAATGATAGAGGGGTTAAATGATACAGGGGTGGGTGAATAAATCGGGGTTAAATGATAGGGGGTTAAATGAATAGGGGTGAAAAGAAGTAAAATCCTATTGTGGTAAATAATGAGAAATTTGAGTAACTTAAGTCCAGCAAATGTTCTTTTGCAACAACTGCATATATAATTGCCAACGCCCTCCCTGGCAAGAGAAAGGAAGGCAGTCCAAAGAATGCAGTCCATAGAATTATTTGTTTGTCAAAAAATTTTTAAAAAATTACTGTCATAAAATTTTCTCTTAATAATCTGTTTGTCAAGGGTTTGAATATGGTCACTCAAGTTGTGCAAGTATATACATAAAAATGTCCAATATAGTCCGAAGAGTTTACGTTTTATCTAGTGAGATATAATTTTTGATAATCTAATCTTAATCTTTGATCATGATGGAATTAAACTTAGAATGATAGTTCCATATCTGTCACTTAGAGTAATCATTGGTGCGATTGAAGGTTATTTTAAACCAGGTTTAGACCTTGACTAATTTATGAACAGACCATGCGTGACCGAAAACTGGTAGGCACATTAAAAACGTTCCCCCGCTCCCTACAAAGATTTTTGAGCTTTTCAAGGAGTCGAGGACTAAAACAGGGAAGACATTTTTCCTCTATCCAAACACAATTATGGGCCACAGGGACTTCTGCTGCTGTGGGGGGGGGGGGGGGGTGTTGCACACCAAACAGACCGGAAATTAGGCTAGCAAGAGCGAATACGGATACAAAAAAATTGTGAATTAGGTAACTATGAAATTAAAATCGGCCCATGACTGCGTTTGTGTTTGTTTCAGGAGGAAAAAATGAAGATTGAGAGCCAATTGAACCAATTCTGGCAAGTCAAAATGGAGGAAGTAAGTTTTTTCATTCTTAGTAAAATGAAACCCAATAAGTCTTGCTAAAATTGTCGAATAATAAGGCTCTTAAGGATCTCAATATTATAATAATCTCAATATATCTTAACGATCTTATGAGCCAAAGTTTTTGAGATAAGATTTTTTATCTTTTTCTTTGTCAAAATTCTATGTATCTGATCGATATTCCATTTAGCTCAACTTTATACTGAATGACTCAGATTTTTGTAAAAGTTAATTGGTTGATAATAACTCCAAGGAATCTAGGAATTCGCAAATATATTCTTTTCATTGTGTAATGTAATCTTCTCCGGAGCTTAATGGCAATTTCTGTATCGCAAATAAGTGATCAAAATGGTTGATGTCAATTAGATTCCGATGGTTGTATGTGTGTGATGTGTGTGTGTGTGTAGTTGGCAGAAGAGAAAGAGTCAGAGATGCGAAAGGCGGTGGAGAGGACGAGAGAGGCATGCATGGCAGAGTTGAACACAATGGTGAATAAAGCAAGGAAAGAGGAGAGACAGAAGGCCATCGAAGAACAACAAAAGGCCAAACAGTTAGTTGTCAAACACACATACACACGCGAACACACAAGCACACACACACAAACACCCACAAACATACACACAAACATACACACGCACATATATATCTAGATACACACGCACATATATTTTTAGATAGAAATATTGTATAATTTGGAGGTTTCATTGCTAAAGGCGATTTCTGGATAGTATTTTGCATATTGATAATCGCAACAATCAGCTTGTGCTCTGTATTGTGTGCCAAGTCACGACTCCAGTCATCCAAGATTTGTTTTCTTGCAAGATTCGTACTAATTTTTATTAAGTCAGCTTGCAAGTTTCTGTATCCTTAGTACGAATCTTGTAAGATCTTACAAGTGTATTAAACAGACCTTACAAGATAATTATGCCTCTTGCGAAAAATTGTAAGATCTTACTTCCTTTAGTACGAAACTTGCAAGTTCTAACAAGATAACAATTCATCGTACTAACTTGATACGATTTCACATATTCTAATATGTTTCTTATAAAAAAATTTCAAGATTCAGCAAGTTTTGGCTATCGTTAGTACGAACCTTGCAAGTTTTGACAACAAAACATCTCTCCGTACTTACTAGTATGATTTCACAATCTCTAATAAACTTCTGACTAAAACTTACAAATTTAAAAAACATTGTCTCTCATTAGTATGAAACTTGCGAACGTTCTTACAAGATAACAATTCCTCGTACTATCTTAGTACGATTTCACATTCCCTGATAGGCATCTAAATAAAATTTACAAGATTTTAGTACAAACTTGCAAGTTCTTACAAGAGAACAGTTCTTCATCTAACTTAGTACGGTTTCACATTCACTATTACGTTTCTCAGAAAAATTTAACATATTAAGCCAGTAGTTGGCTGAAAAATTGCAAGTTCTCTCAAGGCAGCAATTCATCAAACTAACTAAGAACGAATTCAAATTCTCTAATACTCTTTTTTTAGTGAAATTAAACAAAATCACTAAGATTGGCCAGCATTAGCCCAAACCTTGCAAAATTTTAAACCGCTCTTTGCCATAATGACCTAGTACAATTTTAGACTGCTTAATACCGTTCGAAAATAAAAACCTATTTCCAATGAGATTAGTTAAATTCATTTAAACAGTAAAAAACACATTTGAATTTGAAAATAAAAACATTATTGCCGCCTCAATCAGACGCCAGCATCAGGACGGCATGTTAAATTTCAGAGCTAACAAAAATTTTTTACGACTGAAACAGTTATTTTGGTCTTTTGTGTATTTTGAAAATCAGGTCCGAGTTTTATTATAAATCGACTTGCTTAATAGTGATCGTAATACAATGTTTGCACAATTTGAAATGCAAGATGTCGATATACACAAAAACAGTGGAAGTTCTGAAATCTATTTTCTTTTATTGTAACGGCTGCTCTCCTTGTGTTTCACAAAAAAAGTTTTACACCGCCCAGTTCGTTCTGAGTGGTTACAAAATCTGTCCGGATACTTCGTTGATGCAATTTGCTTTTGTAACCGTATATCCGCTCTGCTGTACTTACCGTTGCATTAACTATTCAGTTCGTAACTATTGGCTAATCTTAATTTTTTCAACTATCAATTTGAACTGGATTGCTACAGATCACACAATACGGGATCTCTTTATGTATACCAGTTCAATCCGATAGAAAAAACAAATCGAAGACAAAGATATATGTCTAAGACCTGTTTGTGCAAAAATATTTAAATTTAAACTTAAGTTGGCTTTTGCTATTTGTACTCACAAGTTGAAAATACCAGAAGTTGGGGTTGTAACAGTTGAATTTCAGCTCCAATAATTCATTGATGCAAGACACAGTAACAGAATTTACTGCTCAAGAATAATATTTGGAATACAAGACACAGTGACAATTTATTGCTCAGGAATATTTCTAGTTCAAGACACAGTAACACGTTATTTACTGCTCAAGACAATTTGTTTTGCAAAATTGTGCTGAGTTATACTTTAAGCAGTTTTCTGCGGCTGCTACTTTGAGTTCTGTGTGTTGCTTTTTGTTATTTTCCCCTTTTCTCTTTTTTCTCACGTGACAAACTGTAACTAGAACTAGAACTATAACTATAACTAATAAATGACTAGGACAACAGAAAGTGTTTTGTTTCTATTTTCCCTCTTACGCAATTTTGTTATTCTTTAAGCTCAACTCCAACATAGCCGGCCCAGTTTTCCTTCGTGAAAACATCATCCTCACTTGGTAGTACTGGATCGAGCTTCACTACGGGCCTCTTGTAGTATCCATACTTTGT
Organism: Convolutriloba macropyga; assembly: GCF_964194025.1. NCBI lineage: Eukaryota > Metazoa > Xenacoelomorpha > Acoela > Convolutidae > Convolutriloba > Convolutriloba macropyga. The sequence continues at coordinate 12,267,530 of NC_134472.1, read as the reverse complement.
TCGGGTTTTCGCTGATCGAATCAATCCGTCGAACCCTTCAAAGGTTTCGGTTATTCGACCCAGATTGTAATATCCACGTTTGTCACTGTCTTCCACTAACCACACAAGATCACCCTGCTGAAGACTTCTGTCCGTTGTAGTCTGCCATTTCTTACGACTGTTCAACATTGGCAAGTACTCTTTACGGAATCTGTCCCAGATGAGGTCTGCGTAAGCTTGCGTTTGTCGGAAGAGCTTTCTATGATCAACAAATTGCTCTGAACCTGATAGATACGGTAAAAAAAGGTTCTTGTTGCCAAGTAGGAAATGGTTTGGAGTAATAGCTTCTAAATCGGTAGCATCAGAACTGACCTGTGTCAGCGGTCTAGCATTCAACGTCTGTTCAACAAGACACATCGTGGTTGACAGAACATCTTCCGTGACTGATCGATTGCCCAGCACGGCATGCATTGCCTTCTTACAACTCCTAACCAGTCTTTCCCACACTGCTCCAAAGTGTGGAGCTGCAGGTTGGTTGAACTTCCATCTGATTCCTTGTTGACTCAGATGTTCTTCAATTTGCCTCTTGTTCCATGCTGCTATATACTCTGCCAGTTCTTTTTCAGCTCCAACGAAGTTTGTCCCGTTATCGCTAATCATTTTGACCGGTTTGCCTCTTCGAGCAATGAATCACGTAATTGCGTTCAGACAACAATCAGTGTCTAGTTTTGGTACAATCTCTATATGTACCGCTCGTACAGTAAGGCATGTGAAAAGACAGCACCAGCGCTTTTCTTTTCTTCGACCAACCTTTACTGTGAATGGTCCGAAATAGTCTACGCCCACATTCGAGAACACTGTTGATGTGACTAATCTTTCTTCAGGTAGATCTGCCATTACTGGTGCCTTTGTTTGGGCTCTTCTCTTTCGACATCTAATGCATTTGTTTTTGATCGATCTCAAAGCATTTCGTATGCCTAGGATCCAGAATTTCTGCTGAACTATGTTTCTGACATGTTCAGTACCTTCGTGATGACTATTCTTATGTTCTTTTTTCAAGAATAATTCAATTACTTGGTGCTTCCAATGTGACAGTATTGGATGCTTCATTTCGAAGCTCAATTGTTTTTTACCTATTCTGCCTTGGGCACGAATAGGTCCTTGCTGGTCTATGAATGGTGAAAACTGGAGGATTTTGCTGTTTTTTGGAATTTCCTTTTCAGCCTTGAGAGATTTCATCTCTTCCGCAAACTGTTCTTGCTGCAGTAGTCTGAAGATGCTTGCTTGTGCACCCTCTCTTTCTTCAACACTTAGTGTTTTTGTTGCCGGTTTGTGTTTTCTAAATACGCGCTGTACGTATGCCATTGTATTTACCAGTCGATTGAAATTGCTAAATCGTTCCCACTGAATCATCGGCTTCTCTTCAACCTTAGCTGAGAAGACCATATCTTCGTTTTGTTCGTCTGAAGCAAATGTTAAATTCACCTGTTCAGGCCATTCGTTCTCTCGTTGCCTCAACCAGGCCGACCCAGTGAGCCATTCACTTCTCTCGAGTTCGTCAACATCGATCGCTCGTGTCCCGATGTCAGCTGGATTGTTAATACCACTCACATGATTCCACTGTGAAACATTAGTTATATCCAAAATCTCAGCCACCCTGTTTGCAAAAAACACCTGTTGCTTCCGGTGGGAGCTGTGAATCCATTGCAGAACAGTAGTGGAGTCGGTCCAAAAGTTAGAACTGTGAATCTTCGATTCGTGTTCCTTCATTATCTGCTCTTTAAGTCTCACCGCCATCACTGCTGCTTGTATTTCCAAGAGTGGTATAGAAAGGTGTCGCATTGGTGAAACTCGGCACTTTCCGATTACAAATGCTAGGTCTGCTGAGTATTCTTTGGGCTTTGAACGTAGGTATGCCACAGCGCACATTGTGTCTTCAGATGCGTCAGCAAACACATGAAGTTCCCATTTGTTCTTGGCTGTGCTGAAGTATCTTCTATCAATGCTGGTTTCTGCTACTTCTGGAAGCTGCGCCTTCCACTTCAGAAACTCTTCTTCTTCGTTAAGTTCTACTGAGTTGTCCCAATGTTGTCCATTTTTGGTCCAGATGCTCTTCAGGAGTCGTCTCATATGGACACTGAATGGTGCAAACAGTCCAAGAGCATCAAACACTGAAGAAACTAGAGATAAGATCTTCCTTTGGGTGATTGGGGTCTCAACTTCTTTGCTTGTACCTCTATAAACCTGTAGACTATCATCGGTAATCGTCCACTGAAGCCCAAGCACCGATGACCCTTCCTGGTTGGGCTCTACTTCAACCTGCTTTGTTTTGCTGATTGATCTTAAGTCCTCTGGGATTGCGTCGGTTACCACTTCGCTGTTGGTGATCCATTTCTTCAGTTCAAATCCATGTTTTTGAGAGAAGAGATTGCAGTTGTTTGAAAATCTTGATTGCTTCTTCAGGTGTTTCGATTGACTTGATGAAATCGTCCATGTAGAAGTTGTTTTGGATTGTTTTTGCTGCAATTGGGAACTCGTCCTCGTTATCAATGGCTACTCGCTTCAGAGCGTAGTTGGCACATGTTGGTGACCTCTTTATTCCGAAAACATGACGTTGATACTCGTAAATTTGCACAGGTCCGTCCATTGTTGGTCGCCACAAGAATCTCAAGCAGCTTTTATCCCGTTCAGCAACTTGCACTTGAAGAAACATTGATTCAATATCTGCGGTTAGGGCAATTGGTCCTTCTCGAAATCTGAATATTGTTCCGATCAATCCGTGTAGTAGATCGGGTCCGGCTAACAACTTGTCATTTAGGCAGATATCCTTGTATTTTGCTGCAGCGTTGCAAACACGGCGATCTTTACCCGGTTTGTTGGGGTTTAGTACTGGATGGTGTGGCAAATACCATTCCTTTCCGAAATTGCCCTTGACTTCCGATTTACCAAGGATATTCACAAATCCCTTTTCAACATCTGTATCAATTGACTGTTGAAACAATTCTTTAATTTAGGGTCTCGTTGGAATCTTCGTTCCAGTGAGTAGAGCTGACCAAGGGCCGAGCCGTAGTTGTTTGGAAGATTGGGTTCTGGTTCATTCCAGAGCATGCCCACTTCGTGCCGCTCGCCTGTAAACTTTGTTGTGCTCTCTAGAAAGTTGTGCTCTTCTGAGCTTGTTGCTTTTTCTTTGATTGACTTACAACATTTATTTTGGAAGCATAAGTTTCTATGTCCCACCATGATTGGATAATTTCTGTCACTTTCACATCTTCTGTGGATGCAAAGGGACAAACATTTTGACTTTTCTTTCCTCTCATGGGACCACTGAGTACCCATCCTAATTCTGTTAAGACGGCGAAAGGCTCACTTCGTGTTCCAATCTTATAGTCCAATGGACGTTGAATTTCGTAGGCATCTTGCCCAAGTATGATGCCTACTTCCATCAGGTTGAATCTTCTGTTAGTGAGAACAATCAGGTGTCTGAAGTTGTTCTACAGTTCCCTGTAATCGTATATTGTGTTTCCCAACGAGATTGATGGGTATGTGAACGCTTCAACTGAATGCACCTCTGAATTTAGTCCCTTTATTGTGATAGGAACCTTCTCTGTCCTCAAATCTTGCGTCCCATGTATGCCAGCTATGTTCAAGGTAACGTCCGTGCCTTTTGCTTGTAGTTGATCCTTGACACTTTGATCGATGAATGATACTGTTGACCCACTATCGAGGAAAGCGTAGGTAGTCAACCTGTTACTACCACTCTGAACCGATACAGGAACTATTTGAAGAAAACTAGTAACTTGGTTACTCTGGTTGATTGTTGCTGCGCTTACGTTAACTGCGTGACTACCCTCGTCCAATTGGTTTTCTGAGTGTAGCATTCTGTTGTGCTTTTTGGTACATCCATTTATACCGCACGGGTGGACTTTACAATCTTTGATTGCATGCCCTTTCCCCAGACATCCATAACATAAACGTTCTTTTCTCACTGCTGCATAGCGATCGGTGACATTCATATTTTAAATATTGGACAGTTCCATATTTTATGAGTGCCATCCGCTAGTGGGCAGGTGTTGTTTTGCATTTGCTTCGTTTCGTTCGCATTCGAACTCGCAGTAACGTTTGACGATTTTGAGAATCGTTTTTCCTTGTTAGCGTTTAGTCGATCATCTTCTTTCCGTTCGCTCTTGGTTGATGGCATTCCTTCATGGACAAAAGCCATTCGAGCTAACCATTTTTCAAGAAGAGTGAGATCGGGCCCATCTTCTTGACACTCGTCAACGAAAAAGAACCACTTTTCTTTCAAGTTTGGGGGCAGTTTTTCAATTGCCACTTGCAGTGTTGAACTTGATTGCAGGTCGCCCTCATAGTTGTATTGCTTCAGTACATTAACTTGGTTTCTGATTGTTATTGAGTAATCAATTATAGCCGTTGAGTCGTGCATTCGAATTGGTTGTTGTTTGCGCAACATGTTAAGCTGAGCGTCGACAATTAGGTAAGGTCACCCAAACTTCCGTCCCAGGAGTTCCCACGCTTGAGCGTAGAATTCTCCCAAATAGCTCATTCCTGATATAGCTGACTTTGCTTTACCTGTCAACAAAGTTTTCAAGTGGCTCATTTTCTCTGAGTCGGGTATATCGCGACGGTGAACCGTCGCTTTGAACATATTCGACCACTCCGGCCACTCTAGGGGGTTTCCGTCGAAAGAACTCAACTTCAACTTAGGTAGCTGACTACTACTGCTTGGTTTATTGCGCTTAAACTTGTCTTGTTCCCGGGCTGTGCTGGCACGTTCTCCGCTTGGTGAACGTGACTTAAGTACACCTTCGCGATTGAAGCTTACCCTGGGATAACTGTTGTCGATCCTGGTTTTCGCACGCTCGAAACTATAATCGTACAAGTTGGAGAATTTATCCGAGTTATCGAGCCAACCGGAGACATCTTTATTCTTCGGGGTCTTCCAGTTGAATGGTGATCTACTTCGAATACTAGGGGCTGCACTATCATCAGAATCTGGTGCTCTTGCGTCAAGAGCTTCTTTCTCGTATTCCAGTTTCAGTGCGCCTTCTTCTTCAAAAAGTTGCATCTCCATTTCAAGCTCTTTCCTTTTCAATTCGAATTCAATTTTCTTTAACCTCATTTTTGATGTAAAATCTTTCTCTAGAGCCGCAAGCTTTTCTGCCTTTTTAGCTCGTTTATCAGAGGAGGCCTTTGAATTTTTGTCTTTGTTTGGGTTTCCATTTTCAACAGTTCTTTGAGAAACTCCTACAACACTCTGTGAATTCTTAGCGGCAGTTGGTTCTACGTCGCTTGTCAATTGAACAGTTTGCATCTGCTGATCCGTCATGTTTGTTTCTCCGTGAATGTATGGTAACCAGTCTGCGTTTTATGTTTGTAAGAAATTTATTCGCTGTTCTTTGTAACGTTCAAACAATTCGGGATCACGAAGAATATTTGCTCGCTTTCGGTAAAGAATGTAAAGAGAGTCGTCAAGTTTCAGCACTTGTTTATAGATGGTCTTGAGTTTGCTTGATCTATCGTTGTTTCTGGTTAGCTCCTGGCCCTCCTGAATTTTTGCTTCGATTTGTTTTTTGGAGTTGCTAATCTGTCTTTGCAAAATGTCTTGACTCTGTGACGGAGTCACTGCGTTTGTACTTTGGGACTGCAGCTTGAATCTCTACAGTACCTTTTTGTTTATTTGCCTTAATTAAGCCTTGCTATTTAACTTCTAATGCACTTTGCCTAGTTGGCTTTGCGTCGTTTAATTGCCTGTTGAGTTTTGTTCTCGTTCGTCGATGACTTCGTCACTTGGACTGTTGGGTTGGACAGCAGTTTATTCCACTGTCCGGGTGGGCGGATCAAATGTAACGGCTGCTCTCCTTGTGTTTCACAAAGAAAGTTTTACACCGCCCAGTTCGTTCTGAGTGGTTACAAAATCTGTCCGGATACTTCGTTGATGCAGTTTGCTTTTGTAACTGTATATCCGCTCTGCTGTACTTACCGTTGCATTAACTATTCAGTTCGTAACTATTGGCTAATCTTAGTTTTTTCAACTATCAATTTGAACTGGATTGCTACAGATCACACAATACGGGATCCCTTTATGTATACCAGTTCAATCCGATAGAAAAAACAAATCGTAGACAAAGATATATGTCTAAGACCTGTTTGTGCAAAAATATTTAAATTTAAACTTAAGTTGGCTTATGCTATTTGTACTCACAAGTTGAGAATACCAGAAGTTGGGGTTGTAACAATTGAATTTCAGCTCCAATAATTCGTTGATGCAAGACACAGTAACAGAATTTACTGCTCCAGAATAATATTTGGAATACAAGACACAGTGACAATTTACTTCTCAGGAATATTTCTAGTTCAAGACACAGTAACACGTTATTTACTGCTCAAGACAATTTGTTTTTCAATATTTTGCTGAGTTATACTTTAAGCCGTTTTCTGCGGCTGCTACGTTGAGTTCTGTGTGTTGCTTTTTGTTATTTTCCCTTTTCTCTTTTTTCTCACGTGACAAACTGTAACTAGAACTAGAACTATAACTATAACTATTAGATGACTAGGACAACAGAAAGTGTTTTGTTTCTATTTTCCCTCCTACGCAATTTTGTTATTCCTTAAACTCAGCTCCAACATTTTGTGTAAATAATTTGCGAACTAACCAATTTAAGAGCGTCGTTTCAACATTCCCCTTTTAAATTCCATTTAACTGGTCGAACTATAGAAAATATAATGCAGTCTTCTGTTTTTACAGAAGCTTAATATTGACAGCAAGTGCGGTTCGGGGTTCAAACATCGAGTCCGAAATGAATGTTTTGTGAAATAAATTGTTCTTGTGTTCTCCAGTTACTTGGTTTTATTAATTGTTAGGGGTTTTTATAATACCATAGAGTACTTAGTTGTTTGATTCTTTTTTTTAAAAAAGTTTGCAAAAGTTACTAATGTTCAATTTATCGATATTTTTTGTCCAAATTGAGCTCTTTTTCCCTCTCTCCCACACACACACACACACACACACACACACACACACACACGCACGCACATGCACACACAGAGAGATAAACACATACACACACACACTCTCTCTCTCTCTCACTCTCTCTCTCTCTCTCACACACACACACACACACTGTTTCTCTCTCTCTCTCTATCTCTCTCTCTCTCTCTCTCTCTCTCTCTCTCTCTCGCCTTTATCATTACTTAAACAGAGTTAACTATAGCGAATTCACATTTTTTAAATTATAAAATCGTTTTTGGTCACTCTAACTCCTTTGTTCATGTTATTTTAAAAGGCTTCTCAGCGGTCTCAATTAGTTTTGTTTTGTATCTTTCTGAGGGGTGTCTTTTATTGTTTTTTTGAGTTGTTACCGTTTTTATGGAGTTTTGACTTTGTTTTCGGTGATTCTTCAATTTGATTAACTTGATTCGATTGGTATCGTTTTAGAATCTCTAAAAGCAAGTCGAGTTTTTTGGGGTTGTGTTTATGCATTTTTTTGCCAATTTTTACGCTGTTTCTTCCGCTTGTTGTGCATTTTGGTGCAATTTTTGTTGTTCAGTTGTTAATTTCGACTATTTTATGGGTTTTTTTGTTACTCACAAGAGACACTGGACTATTTGATAGGCAGGTTTCTTATCAAACGAAGTCAACAAAATCTGCCTTATTTGAAGTTCTTAGAGAAAACAATTTTAGCGGATCTGACGAATTTCTTGTTCTCTGTTTACATAGTTGTCTGGTTACATGTTGTTCTTATTTCGTCGTCTTTTTTCTATCATCAACGTTTGGAACGAAAATGACTTCGCATGGTCCGCTGAGAACAAAGTTTATTTTTAATGTTGCATCTTGTTAAAAATAATTAAGAATTTTTTTTTCATGTATCGGTTTTCTCATTTTATTATTGCCCCTCTTTAAATTCACGTTCCTTGGTATACTTAAGTTTTTAAAAATACTGAGTAGTTGGCTTAATAAATGTAGAAAAGTTAAGTTTTATTTCGCGTTGAGATCTTTGGCTCCTTATTTTTTGTCAATATATAAAAATTTTATTACTACAACTCACTTTCTAGTTATGAACAAACTGTTTTTCAACATCAATCTGGTCCTATTGGGTGGCAAGCCAACCAGACTGTTTATCACTGCGTCAACAAATTCTATACAATTGATCAGCTCAATTTTCCCCCTCATTGGAGGCGGCAACATTTAACTATCAACTATCTGTATTTGCTAGTGGGATGTTCCTAATTAGTTGCGAATTTTCCAACCATTTTCTAGTTTTCTCGTACGTTTTGTTAATTTCAAAAATAAAATGCTTAGTATAAATAGTGTTTCACTTTTTCTGCTGTAGCTTGACCTGTAGATTAAAAATTAATGCAATTATTTGTAGCTATTTTGCACGAGATTTCTGATTTAGAAAGCACCGGTAATTTTGCTGCATTTTTTGCTGCAAGTTTCGAGAGTCTGGATTGCTAATTGTATGTAATAATTGTCCTTAATTATAATTTAATTATTATGTTCGTAATTATTTAATCAAATTGTTCGCTAACTTCTAGAAAAAGTAGGTATTTGATTGTGTTTTCTTTTTGTGGTTGAACAACTTTTGTTTTCACATGCTTGCTTGACAAACTTATACAGTAACAGTTTTTTTAGCTATGAAAAGGTGATGGAAAAATAAAATAAATCTTAAAACTTTACAAAGGGAGTTAATTATCAATTATAGATAAATTCTTTCATAAGGTGTTGGGTAAATTTGTCAATTTCAGACGCCCGCCGTTTTTAATGTTGTTCGCATGCTGTTCACATTTCCGTGCAAAAAAGTTTTCATCTTAACTGTTCATTTTTTCCGCCTTTTATGGTAACACTTCAAACAGTTGCTCAGTCCTATTTTTGTTCACGTAATTCTTTTCAACCTGAAATTTGAGATTTACATGACTATACATAAAATTTACTTTTGAAGGAGTTAACATGAACCAAATACTTATCAGCAGTTGCTGTTTGTGACCTTAAATCCTTGCCGAAATTAATGTACTTTTGGCTCAAAACCAAGAAGTGAGATCAAAAAGGTTACAGAAAGGCTGGTTGAAAACCAAAAATACGTGATTGGAAAAATCTTATTAAGGTCTATTTAAAAATTGGTTCCACTAGCGGCAATTTTGGAATGCTATTTTGCAGGTCATTTCCTGTTTCTTCAGGCTTTGATTTATTTTTATCTACTGAACTCCAAATTAAAATGCAGACGATGTAGTTTATGCGCTGAAAAAGGAAGTAATTTGTTAGAATTATTGGAAGGTTTATTTGTGTTTTGTTAAGATAACTTTAGTAAATCCTGAGGCAGTACTGCACAAGTTTACTTAATTTTGAGGCTAAAAATGGGGCGTTACAGTTTTTCATGTTGGGGCCAATTGCGTCCAGAAACATATCATAGTTGATTTAAAGATTCATAGATTTATCAATTAGCAATTTGCTTTTATGACGCCCTGTGCGAAAGAGAAAGGCTGTCTTGCAAGATCTTGCAAAATTCTTATAAAAGAAGCTTATCTCGTAAGATCTTACAAGACGAATGGCTATCTTGTAAGATTCTTGCACGTACGCTCCGGTAGACCTGAATTCTCATTGGTTATTTTGCGCGCAATTTTCTTCTTTTAATGCATTGGAAACTTAAGAAATGAGTGCGCACATTTGAGCAATTTTTGGAGGCATGGTTTATTTAAAAATTGCTTTTCAAGATAACAAACTCAATTTGTTTTTGTTACAAGACGAAATGTTACATTTTACTTTTGGTTTAATGCCAAAAATTAAAGCTTCCAAAAACATAAAACCACTATAAATTACTTTTCTTTTTTTCGTTGAACGCTTTTTTGAAAAACAAGTTGTTGAATTAATTGTCTTTAAATAGATGTTTTCTTTTCTTCGCTCAATCTTGAGGAACAGAAAAATGCCACATATAGTCGTACGCCAATTACTACCGTATTTAATGTAATTCTGAAAAAAAATTTCTGTTTTTCAAGTTTTGTACTATTGAAAAAAAATTACACCATGTTTTTCGTTATGTCAAACATCTCAAAATTTTATGCGATTTTTTCTACGAAAAGAATAGTTGCATTGGGAACGCTTGCAAGACGAATGTTAATCTTGTAGGATTTTTTATGAGACGAATGTTTGTTTTATAAAAATCTTATAAAGCAAATGCTTATCTTGTAAGACCATGCATGTTCTTGTAAGATTCTGACAGAATATTACAAGATCTTACAAGATAACCATTCGCAGCACACTCAAGCGTGTATGAAGAGTTGCTATCTTAAACCTTTAATAAAAACAATTTTAAATAGAAGGGCAGTGTTTCAATTTAGAAGAATTCAAATTTCTGAAAACAAGATCAAGAGGTAGCCTTAACCCAACAATTTTGAAAAATCTCTGAGTACGCTCATTTTGGTGAAATTTGCCCAAGGTTTGGTGAGATCAACTATTCGATTGCACTGTTGATAGGCCCTCAAAAAATTAGGTGAAGCTTAACGTGGTTTATGAAGTACGCTGACCGATGTCCACTTCTCTGTATATTTTTTAAATTGCTTAAACCTGAATTGAACACACAGTACCAGCGCAATTATAAAAATGCAACATTCAAGGTAAATCTGAAAATTTGTGTAAGCAATTTTGAATGACGAGATTAGTTTTCAACGAGGTAATTTCTATCGTATCTTGAGTCATATTAGCCAAAACACCGAAACTGCAAAGCTACTGACACATCTGTTGCGTACAACACAGATCAAGTAACCATTTTGTGTTGTGAGATAATTGTTTAAAAAAATGAACAATATAATCAAAAACTTCAAAAAGTGTTTTGTCAGATCTTCACTCCGAGACCCGTTTTAAGCAATTGTTGAAATGGGAGCTCAAAAACAACCATCAGTAGTCCATCACGATTGAACATATTAACAATAACGTATATGGTTGGTCAAAGAGCAACAAATTTGTTTTAAAAGAAAAGAAAGGAAAGTAATTGTTTTAGTTTTCGCATTTTTCACCTCAGGAACACCCACAAAAAATGTAGTGCAAAACTAACCTAAAAACCTGAGAGATGAGTCAGAAAGCAGTGATGTGATAAATGCGTTTTTTTGCCTTCTTCTCCTCCGCGCCTGTAATGAGCAATTATTGCGGAGTAAGCATAAAAATTTTTATTTAGTTTTGTTCAAAAAAAACAAACGTCAAAACGAAATATGTTAACACAAAAAATTGCTGTCAGGTCATTTTAATAAGATCGGCAATCAATTTTGGACAATTAACTACTCAGATTTTATATTTAGTTGAATAAAACAGGAAACTTGCTCACTTAATTTTAGTATCTCTGCCAGCAATTTGTGCTGGCTCCATCTTTCTCGAAATGAACCTATCTATTCTGTGGGGCCGCACTTGGAAAAATTACCCCTTTTCATCATTTTTTCCTGGACAAGTACCGTGAGCTCATTTTTTCCGCAGAAAAACGTGTTCTCGAAACACTTTTCGTTTGAAAGAAAAAATGTGACCCGAACGTTAGGATTCAGATTTTTTTAAATAACCGAACTGTCAGCTATTATGCGGTAATTGGGAAAAAGGAGAGATGGGAGCTCTAAAACTAGTTAATTCTTCATAGCCACTAGCTAACGCAAGCGACACTATTATAACAAAAAACAATTCATTTAATTGAAGGTTTGAAATTCTCCTGAATTTCAGTTAACCTAACTGCATTAATTGACAAAGTGTCTCCTTTTATATTGAAATTTAAGAATCAGATATGTAATAGTCAACAGATGAAATCAATTTCCTTTGTTAATTACTCTTTTCAAAGTTTTCATGGCGTTCTTTTCAAAATTTTCATGGCGTTTTCTTTTATCAACCGGAATAGAAAAAGTTTTCCCACGAAGAATTAGACTCAAAAGTCAGATAACTTCCACCTTTTTTGGAGTTCTCTCTCCCTGCAGATTCTGATTTTAGTCTGAAACTGATCAGTGGAGACTGCTTGAATCATAGTAATAAATTAATTTAAGTGGTAAACAGAAATTTAACGCTGATAGTACTTAAAAATAACAAAAGGAGACAAATGTCAAATTCAATTAAACGACACATCAATTTAGACTTCTGCTACTTGAGGCAACACTGTTTCTAAATTCAAAGCTAACGCACATGGTTTTAAACGATCAAGTTTTTAGTTTTTAACTAAATTCAGTTCCAACATCAGTTAGCTAAACAGTTTGAGCTACATTAAAATTGATTGATTGTCACAATATTTGAACACTGATCAGCTATTTCAAGTAGGCGAAAGAATATAATTCAAAGCTCAAAATTTCAGTTATACTGATTTTGATATCAAGTTTGCTTTCAAAAAGTGCGTGTTGAAATCATGTAATGGGATAATGAACAAAGCAAAAATGTGTACATCAACCGAAAATTGAATCTTCTTTTCATTACGTTAGTCGAGAACACAAGTTAATCTTGCAACAAAAGAAATATTATGAAGGACCTAATATGTTTTTCACGTGATTGATTGATAATTCGATGTCTTTGTTTCTCTTTCTGATGTTTCTTATTTTTTTACATTTAACTGTTGAGGCTTCCTAATTGTTTTGATTCTAGGATAAGACGTAGGATAACATAGGACCTAGAGGAAGGCTCTTTTGGCTTTATTAAGCGCTTTTGGTTTCTTCGAGCAGATTTATTCTCACAAAAAGATTGTAGGAAACAGTAAATCGTACAAGATCTAACAACAATTTTGCAAAAGGTAACAGTGTCCTGCAATAGTCTTGGAAGATTAACATTCGTTTCTAACTCGGGTAGTTCAAATGTATGTATAAAATTTGTGTGTACAAAAGATTCCACCTGCATACACATGATATATGGTGTCTGAAAAACAAGTTTTCTATATTTTTCTTTATATATAAAAGCATTCCCCATACTAGTACTCTTACTTGCATCTGCAATTGGTCTAAAGTTTCTAATTGAAGGGATAGGTTACGAGTTTGAGCAATACTTTACACGTCATTTTCTTACCGAACTTACATAAGCAAAAAAAAAACCTATGCGCTCAATTCAGAAATTTTTTAATAATTGTTGACGATGACGTCAATTTATTTTTGAGAAAAACTTAAAGTTGTAATCTTGTATGAGTATTTAGTAAGTTGTATCTTATAAATTATTTAATCACCTAATTTTGAAAAATCAATTGATAGAAAAAGCATAACAAGTTTTTTTTTCGTCTAGTTTTCTTCAGAAAAAAAAATTTTACTGTTGTTTTTTTGATAAGGAGATTCTGGGAAGACTTTTTATTCTAAATTAGATTAGGACTAGTAGCAAACGGAAAATATGAGGCTCGATTGGTAAAGCAAACGTTTATATTGCGAATGGAGTTGATAAAGCACGGCAAGCAGTAATGTAAAAGAGCACTCAAAATAAGTCAATAGAAGTTAAAGTTTTTTGTATGCCACGCAGGTTGAAAAATTGTAAATTTTGGAGATAAATGAGTATTTATTTTTCGGTTATCTTTTTGTATTACTTTGCTGAGTTAAATTATGTTTAGTGTAAGAGTCTTTATCCTTTTGGTTTTCGGGTTAGTGTTTTGGCGTGCACTCAAAATCATCCTGAACATTTCCAACGCATGCCGGACCAATTTTTGCTCGAAATTACAGGGCAATGTCGAGTGCACGAGCGCACTTGAGCCTGAGGCAGATACGAGAGCGCTTCAGTCTGATCATTAACGGTTGGAGCGCAATTGGATCTGATCATAAACGGTTCGAAGGCAACTGGGTCTGATCAAAAACGGTTTTAACAGAAATTCGGTATGACCAGAGACCATTTCGAGCGCATTATTTCTTTAATATTTTGTATTTTTTCAACTGAGAGATCATGGCTATGCGTTGTGACCAGAGCCTAATCTATAATCCGGAGGCCTTGATCACAGCCAAGGGTTCCAGCTGATATCATATGAAAAGATCATATAAAACTGACTATGTAAAGTCGGCGTGAAGAAAACTACCTTAAAACAAGGTGAGCTAAATAAGGTGAAGAAAGTTGGGGTAAACTAAGGTTGGAATTCTTATAAGGTAAAATGAAACTTTTATTCAGTTCGTATTTGCATGATTAAACTCTAGAAGTGTTCGTTATATTTTTGGGGCAAAAACAGACTCTACTTATAACTCTTCTTTTACAGAGTCAATTTCAGTCGTGTCATATACCTTTTTATGGTCAATTTGGTCTTTAATTTTATCTATATAAAATATGGTAATAATAAATAACATGTAGGGAGCATGAAGAGAAGCTACGGACAGCTTGGTAGTTATTTCATTTAACTTTGAACACCTTGATAAAAAAACTGCACGCTTTACGAATTTTCTTTGTTTTTCTGAAAATAAATCTTCACTGACATTTTTTGAACTAAACAGTCTACGAAAAGTTTTTCATAACAAGCCTAGATTAAATCACACGGAAGATCAGCGGCCGTTAATTTCTTCTGGAAGTTATAAGTATAGTTTTTCTGCAATTGCTGAAGCAGGCAAACAACAATGCTAAAGGGCACTAAAAAAGGGCAACCAACGTAACGGTATTTGTATAATTGCCAGGCACACTGACAAAGTTTTAAGTTTCGAAAATAATACAGTTGGTGCATTTGGGTTATCTTACTGTATTACTTCAATGTGTTAAATTATGTTGGTTCATTGTAACAGTCATCATCGCTTTAGCTGTGACGTTAGTGCTGCGGTGTTCAATTTTGTTAGTTTCAAAATGAAACAATAATTTTATTCTTCAAACAATTTTTAATTGGTTTAGGAATGCTCCAGAACCACCAGATATCAAAAAGCATTCCCGCTGACCACATAAATTTGAGGCAAAGTTAGCGTAATATAAGGTAAGTTGAGGAAAGTAAAGAAAAATGGCGTTATAGGGTAAATTTTGTCTTAACTTTTCCAGTTTGTATATGCATTATTAAAATGCAGAGAAGTGGTAGCTACAGGAATATTTTGGGGCCAAAACGGGCTCGACTCCTGTTTTGGTTATTCATTTTTACCTCATGAAAAGTCCAGCGTGGATTTTTTTTGAGAAGTGATGAGTTCATCTGCCTCGAGCAATATACCTTTTTATGGTCCATTTGGTTTAAACGTAGACATTTCATTTCATTGTGTGGTCGAGAATGCTCTTTTATTCGTTGTTGGTCAAAAATACGGAAACAGCTTATTATTTCACGTGTAGGGAGCATGAAGAGAAGCTTAGGAAGGAGAGAGAAGTGGCGATGGCTGACAAGGAGAGTGCTATGGCGAGGATGAAGGAATTGTTGACAGAGGAGAGGGACACTGCAGTTGCAGCTGCCAAGATCCAGGAACAGAACATGGCTGCCAGCGAACTGGCTGCAATCATCAGTGCACAGGTAGCAGTTACTCAGATCCTTACTTAAACCTTTCTTAGTGGTTCGTTAGCTCAAAATGGTCTCAAAAGGTCTGATTGAGTGGGTCCAACTTCTGTTATGTTGATGTCATAATTAATTGAATCGTTTCGCGAGTTAAAAGCTGTTGAGTGATTTCGTAAACTGGTTTAATTATTAAAAATAACCAGCATGAGGTTCATAACCAAGTTATTTCTCATGCCATATGAAAAATGGGATGATTAGCATGTATCCACTGAAACTTCTAATCAGTTCTTTGAATTTGAAAAGAAATCTTAGTGTTTGTAGTCCTTTCATTCAATTTCTTTGATTTGCTGACTTTTAATAGTCGTTGTTGTGGCCCTTTTTAGAACTATAGAAGGTTATGTTTTGTCAAACAAAAATGAAAATTTCAAATATTGTACTTTTTAGTCCCACTTTATTTGTGAAATCAGATAGCAATGTATGAGTTGTTATATTGCATATTACAAAATTTAAGAAGATGATAAGGTATCTTCTATGTAAAAGCTGTCCACTAGAAAATGTGCTTTAATACTGAAAGACCCTTTGCCCAAAGTTTCAAAGACCTTCAAAGTTTCACCAGAAAACTCTCCAATCAAAATTAAGGATTGAGAGTTATCTAATTAATTTACGGTTGATTTACGTAAGTTTTAAGGGAACATTTGGAAAAGTTTTCGAAAAAGTGATTCTTACAATCATAATTACAGGGGGATCACGTTTTACTGGTCCCCCTCACCCCCCCCCCCCTCCTTAGTTGTTTAAACCGTTTTCTTATTCTCGTATGTCAGGAAAGGCTGTTGGACAGCGTAGATCCCAATGAGCCACAGCTTATTGTCTTGGAATTCTAAAATATGTTGATTGTGTCAAAGATATTTGGGAGTCTTTAAGGCTTCATAGGAAAAAGCACCTGAATCTGTTACCATGCCATTACTTTTTTCAAGCTAACAAGGAGGCTAGGTAATGTGCGATTGCACATAAGGTTCCGACCCCGCTCATCCTCAATTTCGGCATAAATGTCTACCAAATGAGGAACAGGTAGAAAACCCTCAAAATTTGAAGTTTTTCTCCAACAAAATTGGTGTATGAATGCAAAGACAGCTTCCAACGCAAATAACTCAGCAGAGTAAAAAATGAGGCATTTGATTGATAAAATCGGCGATTATTAAGAAAGCGAGGCAAGACAGACGAGCAGCAAAATCACATAACAACAACAAACATTAAATACAACCAAAACTTTATTTCCATTTTAAAAAAAAAAACTTAATAAAAAAGAGAAATGGCGTCAGATACAACTCAAACTAAACAAAATATTTTGTACTTTACTAGAGAAGATATGGGACCATTCGATAATAAGGCTCGGCAACAATTACACAAAAAGAACAAAAATATTAAAGTTAAAATATTCGCCAATACTTCTTAAAAATAATTAATTTCGAAGTAATAAAAACCATTAGAAATCAAATGAAAACATAACACAGGATTTTGACAGGAGGGCATTAAGACCTTTCATATTCAATTTTTTATGCGGTTACAAAAAAAAAACAACAAATAGCGACAACGAACAAAAATTCAATTAAAATTTGCGAGAAAACGCTGTCGAAGCCGTAAAGCCATTTTTAACCCTAAAAAAATGTTAACTTTAGCTTTCCTCGAAAAAAAATGATTTGGCATGTGAGTTTTGATTACCAGGACTAGGTAACAAGTAGAAAAAAAGAAAACGAATGCAAAATTAAGTAATATTTTTGTATTTTTAGAAAAAAATTATTTCTAAAGTCATGAAAGCCGATAGCTACAAAATGAATTGATAAAATATGTTAATTTGTTCGTACTGGCTTCGACACGAATTGAAAAATCCGTGTCGAAGCCAGTAAAGTCATAAAGAACTCTTGAACAACATTACATTTTGTGACAGCAAAACCGTGTGAGACCTTCCCTTGAAAACAATTTTGTCAAATATGACCAGTATTTAACGAGACTAGGTAACAAACAGACAACAAAAAGGAAAAAAATTGCGGAATAATGACGTGTTATTTTTCAACACCAATAGATTTCAAAGTCATGAAAGACAACACCTATCTACTCAAGTCAGAATATCAGCTCTTCTCCTTTCCAATAAAAAACCATTGAAACCTGCTATTATACAGGAAACTTCATACGCTTACGAAAAGAGTAAAAACGACAAATAAAGAAAAACTAAAAAAATTCAATCAAATAACTTAACAAAAGGGTATCGAAGCCGCAGACGCCATAATCCATATCTTTTGAAAATTTGACATAATTAATTGTGCTTTATATTGGACGCCAATAATTTGATAAGTGATTTTGTGAAAAATATGATAATGTGACAAAACCAAAAAAAATGAAAAATGGGTAAAGGCCTGAAGATCAAAACAAAATTGCAAAATCTAGTAGTATCAAAGCCAAGAAACCATAATTTAAGCGTAAGTCTGCAAAAAAAAAATTTTTATTTCAGTAGAAAGAAGAATCATACTTTCCTTGCTGACACTAACCTACAAGTTAACCAAATCAAGAAGGAAAAGTCAGAGGCAAAGTGCAACAAGCCATAATTTATTTGAAAATCAGACATTTCTAAAAATAAGTAACAAAACAGATACACTAATTTGGAGTTGCTTAGGAAGCCAATGGGACCTATCACCATTGAGCTTTGATTTGAAATAATCTGTTCATTAATTATTATAAACAAGATCGAGTTTTATTAAAAAAAACCGACTGATTACAATCCGAATTAATTTTAGATTGTTACAGTCCAAGATTGCTGTTCATCCATTTTGAACACCTAATTTTTCACTTATTGTCGATATATGTAATTTGTTAGTTAAAAAAGCAAAAAATGAATGCTTCGTTCTTGATAATCAAGAAGTAAAGTTAGCAAAAAAAGGGCAAACTTTCAATTACAGAGCATTCTCGATAAAAGTGGAAGTAAGATCAGCCCCTTTTTGAGTTTAAAAGATTGTGTAACGGAAACTTTAATCAAAGTGAACTCAAAAAGCTTATTCCGTGCCTTTTTGATGAAAATTTCTGAATTTTGAAACATTTAGCCAAAATTTAAGCCAAAAAAATTAAATCAAAATAGTCAACAATACTTTTTGTCTTTAAAAATAATATCAGCAACACTATTCCGTAAAATACTTTTTAAATTGTAGCCAAAATAGACGAAAATTTAGGCAAAAATGCCGGAAAATGTCAATAAAAAGTAACGCAAATTGGTCTAATATTCACAAGAATTAAAACATCGATAACTTGCTTTAGAAAACGAAATTTAAAAAACTCTTTTTAATTCCATATTCTTTGCTGGACGGTTTTTTAATGATACCACTCACTTCTCTCTACGATGAATATATCGCTCGGTCAAAATTGTCTGAAAAAAACCCATTTGGTATAGTTCCCCCCCCCCTCAAGAGGGGTCGGAACAAAAAGCTGATAACCAATAACTACTCACTCAAAATTAGTTTAACTACAATGGATAAATTTTTATTTCAGTAGAAAGAAGAATCATACTTTCCTTGCTGACACTAACCTACAAGTTAACCAAATCAAGAAAGAAAAGTCAGAGGCAAAGTGCAATAAGCCATAATTTATTTGAAAATCAGACATTTCTAAAAATCAAAACGACTATAAGTTTTCCGGTAACAAAACAGATACAATAATTTGGAGTTGCTTAGGAAGCCTATGGGAGCTATACTTTTTGAGCTTTGATTTGAAATGTTCTGTTCTTTAATTAATATAAATAAGATCGAATTTTAATAAAAAAAACCGACTGATTACAATCCGAATTAATTTTGGATTGTTACAGTCCAAGATTGCTGTTCATCCAATTTGAACACCTAGTTTTTCACTTATTGTCGATATAGATAATTTGTTAGTTGAAAAAGCAAAAATGAATGCTTCGTTCCTGATAATCAACAAGTAAAGTTAGCAAAAAACGGCAAAATTTCAATTACAGAGCATTCTCGATAAAAGTGGAAGTAAGATCAGCTCCCTTTTGAGTTTAAAAGATTGTGTTATTGGTTTTTGGGTGTGTACCTCCGGAAACTTTAATCAAAGTGAACTAAAAAAAGCTTATTCCGTGCCTTTTTGATGAAAATTTCTGAATTTTGAAACATTTAGCCAAAATTTAAGCCAAAAAAATTAAATCAAAATAGTCAACAATACTTTTTGTCTTTAAAAATAATATCAGCAACACTATTCCGTAAAATACTTATTAAATGGTAGCAAAATAGACGAAAATTTAGGCAAAAATGCCGGAAAATGTCAATAAAAAATAACGCAAATTGGTCTAATATTCACAAAAATTAAAACATCGATAACTTGCTCTAGAAAACGAAATTTAAAAAACTCTTTTTCATTCCATATTCTTTGCTGGACGGTTTTTCTAATGATACCACTCACTTCTCTCTACGATGCATATATCGCTCGGTCAAAATTGTCTGAACAAAAAGAACCCATTTGGTATAGTTCCTCCCCTCCCCCCCCCCCCCTCAAGAGGTGTCGGAACAAAAAGCTGATAACCAATGACTACTCACTCAAAATTAGTTTAACTACAATGGATAAACCCAAGTTTTAGAAAAAAATGCTTCATTATTAAAAAACCAATCGTCGTCTGCAGTCTTGATCCCAAGACTTCAAAAGGATATTAGAAATTAGCTTTGATTGCTTTATCAGCTCAACTTGACCTTCCAAAATAATACATATTTTGAGTATTGTTTTTAGAGGTACAGTGATAAACTTTGGAAAAATTTCTAGTTTTGCTTTGCTCTTGAAAAGAACCTTAACGTGTTTCAGACTGAAAAGTTATTGCAAATTGAAGCCGAAGTCAAAAACCGAGAAACCGAAATTGGATTGAGAGACGAAACGATACAACGACTTGATAGAGAGAGACTGAAACTGCTCTCAGATCTGAATGACCAGAAGCTGCGTCTCCAGCACCTAGTAGACCACGTGAAGCACTTTACACCTGGTGAAAATGAGCACTTAATTGACAAACGAGGCGTGAAGGGCTACATTCCCGACGTCACTCCAATAATTGAAGGAACTGATTTTTGAGAATTGTACATTAACTGATATCTGCTTTCGTTTTTTATTGAGACTTGAATTCAATCGTTAGTAAAAATTTAGGAGTTAAATTTTATGAACGTTTATTACATTTGGTCCAGCCTACAATCAAATTTATAAACAAATTTGTTTTCAACTTTCAAGATTTCGGGGAGTTCATACCAACTAAAGGATTACTTTCACCCAAGATTCAGTACGCCGGTACAGTTTTCTCTAAGGAATATAATCGAACCTTGCACTGTTTTCCACCATAGCTGCGAACAACCTGCCAATTAGAGATGAATGAAAAAACCTTAATTGATATTTAACTGCGTTCAAATCCCTCACAATTCAAATTGAGGGTTAGGAGGACCAATTGAGGATTAGAGTTTATTGAAACAATTGACTTTTTTTAAGACAATTTGTATTTCAATTATCTGGATCTTAAGTAAATAACAAGGACACTCGGTAGTGTGCGTTCACATAATGCTCCGATGCCGCTTATCCTAATTTTTGGCTTTATTGTGTACCAAATAAAGCTGACACAGAAAAATTTATTACCAAAAAGCAGTTCATATTTTGTAGTTTAAAACCGAACAAGGAGGCTCGGTAATGTGCGATCGCACATAAGGTTCCGACCCCGTTCATCCACAATTTTGGCATAATTGTCTACCAAATGAGGAATAGATAGAAAACCCCAAAAATTCAAGTATTTTTTCAAAAATTGGTGTATGAACCAAAAGATAGCCTCCAAAGCAAAAAAACTTGTGGAGTAAAAAAAGATGTATTAGATTGATGAGATATGCCAATACCAAGAAAGCAAGTCAAGACGAACAGCAAAATCAAACAACAACAGCAAACATTATTGACATCAAAAATTTTTATGCTGTTACAAAAAGAACAGCAAAATAGACAATGAACAAAAATGCAATTAAAAATTGCCAGAAAACGTTGTCGAAGCCATAAAGCCATATCTTGGCCCGCAAAATATGTTCGATTGCGCCTTTTTTCAACACCGATAATGAAGCATTTGACTTTTCATTAATGAGACTAGGTAACAAGTAGACAAAGAGAAAAAATGCAAAATTAAGGAAAGTTTTAGTAATTTTAGGAAAAAAATAATTTCCAAAGGTATGAAAGCCATCAATTACAAAATAAAATTTTTAAATAGGCTAGATCATTCTTCCAAGGGAAGCCCTTGAGACCTGCAGATTTTCAGAAAATATCTTACATCTACAAAAAGAGCGTTAGAAATGACAAAAATAGAAAATTAATATACTTTGTTTATGAAAAACCCGTGTCGAACCCAGTAAAGTCATAACTGATTCTTTAAAAACATCAGATTTTGTGGCACCATTCCCTTTGACACCTTCCTCTGACAACAAAATTGTCATATTTTGCCAGTAATTATAGAGGCCAGGTAACAAACAGACAATAAGAGGAACAAAACTTCGAAGTTAAAATGAGATTTTTTTGATTTTGGAAAACAATTGTTTTCAAAGTTATGAAAGCCATCAGCTATCTACTAATATCAGAATATCGGCAAATCTTTTCGTCTATGAAATAGCCAATGAAAGCGGGTCATTGTACAGGAAATTTCATACGAATAAAAAGACAAAATAAAAACGACAAAGAAAAAATTAAAAAAACTCAAAATCTTCGAGAAACATTATCGAAGCCTTTATAAACAGAGTCTATATCCTTAAGGATATGTTATCGATTGAGCTTTATTTCGAACGCCAATATTGTGATATCTGAACTGTCAATAACGTGATAATGTGACAAAACTAGAAAACGTGAGAAATGGGCAAAAACCTGAAAATAAAAAATGTGAAATCTAGTAGTATCAAAGCCAGAAAACCATAACTTAAGTTGTAAAACCTATGTTGCAATAAAGATTGAATTTGAATTCAGTAGCAAGAAGAAGCATTCTTTTTTACAGACACCTAGCTCCAAGTTGACCAAATTAAGAAAAAAACGGAGGCAAACTTCATTAAGCCATTTTTTATTTAAAAATCAAAAATTTTTAAAAGTCATAACGACCATAAGCATTCAAATAATAAACTAGATACAAAAATTTGAAGCTAATTAGGAAGCGACTTAGACTAGTGAGCTTTGATTCAAAATGTTCTGTTATTTAATTACTATAAAAAAGATCGAAATATTTTTTAAAAAAGGCCGACTGATTACAATCCGACTTGTTTCGGATTGTAACAGTCCATGCTTGGTCCAAAACTAGCTCTGCTTATGTTGTTCGTCCACTAAGAACACTTAATTTATTGAATGTTATAGATATAGATATTCGGTCAGTTTAAAAATCAAAAATAAATGCTGCGTTTTTGGTAATCAACGAAAAAAGTTCGAAAAAAGCAAAGTTTCAATAACGGAGCACTCGCAACGGAAGTTGAAGTAGAAGTAGCCCCTTTCGAGTCTACAAAGTTTGTGTTAGTGGTTTTTGGGTGTGTACTTCTGCAAATTCAATCAAAGTGGACTAAAGTAATTTATTTCCCGCTGTTTTTGATGAAAAAGTATGAATTTTGAAGTATTTAGCCAGAATTTTTGACAAAAGAATTGAATAAAAATAGCCGACAATAATTTTTTGTCTTTTGAATTAAAATAACAATACTTTCTTAAGAAAAGTTTTAGACAAAAAGTCGGAAAATGTGAACAAAATCATAGGCATTCACTCTATTTTCTCAAAAGTTTAGAACTCGATAACGCCCTGTAAAAATACGAAGATAAAAAAATCTTTTTAATTTCTTTTTCTACCCTGGACACGCTTCCTAATGATACCAGTCTCAATTCTGTACGCTGAATATATCGATCGGCCAAAATTGTCTGAACAAAAAAAAACCCATTTGAGTATATAGTTCCTCCCCCCTCAAGAGGGGCCGGAACAATGACTGACATGCATGCCTGTGATGTGATTATCATTATTTTACAATTCACAGGAATGGCCAGAAATATGACTGATCAAAACGTTTGTTCCAAAAATGAAAACAACTCTTGCAAATGTTCAGAGAAAAAAAACCAAATTTTCTGAGTTTACACCTAATTATGCAAGCACTAAAGCTCTGTTGGCTAAAGGTACATGATTCAAAAAATCTTACGCTTTAATTTCTTGGCGTTATCCTATCCATAGGTACTACAAAAATCGATTAAGATTACGATTTAAAGGACAAGGAAGGACAGCTGAAAAACAATAGAAAAACTTGGACCAACTCAAATCCTCTTAAACTTAGAAGTCAAAAAAGCATATGCCAAAACAAAACCCCTTTGAGGCAGTAGAACACAAAGCAATCGTCAAAAATCGAAAAATTAGCCCAAAAATCAGCAAAATGCAAGAAAAACCTCCGAATCAGCATAAAATTCATGAAAATTGCCAAGCGTTCGAACCACTACCAAAACCGGCCTAAACTTATAACAAAATCATAACCAAACCTCTCAACCAAAAAGTTTTTAAAAAACTGCTCTAAAATTTCGCTCGCTTAAAGAATTTTTTCCACACCTCAATTTCCCGGTCTCTAGAAAACAGCTATATGAACAAAAAAACCACTATCTTTTCGTTCCACTCATTTTATTCAGCAACAAAATCACTCCAAATTTTTTCACGTGATTCATTTCCTGCTTCAAAATTCACTCCAATAAAATTGATTAAAAAAGACTTCTCCAATACTCCTCTTCGAGTCGTAAAAAAAGACAGCACCCCAATACAATTAAAATTCCTTGAATTGTAAAAAAAATTTCGGAGCGCTATAATAGCCGGCTGCGAAGCTGAGGCGGCTATTGATAACAAATATTTTTAGTTGCCCGTATTGACCTTCGGTTGAAAAAAAAATCAAACATTGAGGTACTTGCTCATTGGCAAAAATCTAGGGTGGAGAAATCACTCGAGAAGTCAAAACTGTCATACAATAATTGCTTCGGCATTTTTTCGAAAGCAATTAAACACCATTAATTGCACAACGGACTCAGTCTGAACAAATTAAGGAGCAGTCGTGGGCTGCCCTTAGTCAATTGTGAAGCAAAACCCAACTATCTGTCAGAAAAAGTATTTTAACACAGATGTGAAAACACTATTGGATGTTGATGCAGTCCAAAACAACCGGTAGCTAATTCGTCGCAGTCAATAAATTGCGATCGCAAGATCGCGCTAAGCTATCAAAACATTCTTTGCGGATTAAAATTTCAAATAAAATTCTGTACACATTTACAATGCATATGATACATTATTTACATTTTAGTACAATTGATGATAGCAATTCTTCATTTGCAGTCTTTAACTCTTGGAAGCAGTTATACTCTATTTATTTGATCTCAATTCCACTTCTTGTTCTAGTGTCCACTTTCACGTCCAAAGTCAAGTCAACCTGGAAAACAGTTTGACCTTTGTTTTAGATCTTGATTCAAGTTATCTGTCTCTTAGTACCTTCACGTTTCTTCTTTAGCAGTCTGTTTTACACACGAAAAAAATGTCTGCGATATATTTCATAACCTGTACATGCTACGGTTTCTGCATGAATTATATTACTTTAAATTAATGACCTAAGACAAATTCAGGTTTTTCTTGTTAGGTCTTTCTAGTTTTATGTTTCGATGTTACATTGAGAAGAATATTCAAAGTTATCACATTGAGCGCAAACACCAACCACTATTAAAACTAAAACCCTGTTGGTTGAAGTTTATTTGCATGCTTTTTCTCTATATCCATGGTGGATTCTTTCTCTGGGATTTTATTTTTGCGGTGGTTATTTTGCTTTATAAATATCTATCTAAAACTAGGTTGTCTTTTTGGCAAGTCGTGCTAACGTCAGGAAATTAGTATTTGTGAGCACGAAATTGAGTGCCATACAAAAGAAAAACCCATCCCAAACAGTTTCATAAGAGTTATCGCAGTGTTCAGGTTACCTTTTCCATTCTGGTCTCGTCTTCCATGCCTCCTCTGAGCCCAAAGAGGTATGCCTGTGGTTTGGGCACAGAAGTCAATCCCTCTTTCTTAGTCTGGGTTGAGTTCTCTTTCGGGAGGTACACTTGAGACACATTGTCTCTTCTCAAATTGCTCAGATTAGTCTGCATCGATTTGGTCAGCTTCGTGCGCAGGTTGGCCTGAAAAGTATCCAATTTTTATTTGAGGAATAAGTATTGAGTAGACAAAATAACATAACCGACTAACGTCGGGCGAATTGCTCTCAAACGACCGGCGAGCGGTTGGCTTAGTCAGTAGCTAGCCACGGGGGGGGGGGGGGTGCACCGGGGGCTGATGGGGGGCAGCACTGGGTTGGGGGGCAACAGGGCGGTGGGGGGGGGTGGAGGCAAAAGTGGGGGTGGGGGGGGGTCAACAGGGGAGGGGGGGGGGGGGTCAACAGGGGAGGGGGGGGGGTGTCTCAACCTTTAAGAACCGCCCTTCACACCATAAGTATAAATATAAGTCTCCAAAACAGTTTGAGCTGAAACAGACCTGAAAGGCTCTAAGAGCACTTAATGCCCGCTGGGCGCTAACTGTTTATCCCGTTTTTGAGGACGAAAAGTCAAAAGCGTCAGACGAAAAATTGGTCAAGCGAAAAATCGCATTAAAAAAAAGACCGACAGGACTAATATAATTGCTACAAACTTCGTTTGAGAGCAATTAAAAATATACCCGACTAACGTTGGGCGAATTGCTCTCAAACGACCGTCGAGCGGTTGGCTTCGTCAGTAGCTAGGCACGGTTTAGTGAGGCTAGCTTTAGCTTAATTGAAGGGGTGTAAGTGAGCGCAGCGGGGGGTGCACCAGGGTGCTGATGGGGTGGCAACAGTGGGGGGGGGGGGGGGGAGTCAATATCTAAGAACCGCCCTTCGCACCATAATTATATGTATCCAAAACAGATTCTGTGAATCGCATACTTGAAGAATAGTGAGCTGAAAGGCTCTAAGAGCACTTAATGCCCACTGGGCGCTACCTGTTTATCCCGTTTTTAATGCCCATTGGGCGCTGCATATATCGCATAAAAATGACAGACAGGACTAATATAATTGCTACAAACTTCGTTTGAGAGCAATTAATAACAAACCGAACACAAAAACTACAACCCTCAAAAATGGTTTTAAAAGATATAGAGCTTTAAGGTTTTCTAGTTTCTGTTACTGAGGTTAAAAGGTTTTTCCCTCCATCCGCCCAACTTTTGACAATCCTACAGAAAGTGAATCTTGTGAAATTCTCAGTCGGTGATTTAGCCAGCGATATGTATCCTAGCATCCTATTTCCATTTTTAAGTATTAAAGGAGAGACGCAAATATACCAAAAACGAATTGATCATGATTATTGATCGTGTGCTTACTAGTTTGATGGCTTTTCGTCTCAACTCCCACTCGTTCCATTCATACTCCTTCACTAGATTGCTCTCCATTATGTGAGTATCTGTTTGACAACCAGCATCCGATTTCGTCACCTGTAACACATCAATGAAATGAACTGTCAATAACAAACATAACCGACTAACGTCGGAAGAATTGCTCTCGAACGACTAGTGGGATTTGGAAACTATTACAGCGGGGGGGGGGGGAGGTTTGAGGGTGGAGTAACTTAATTCACTAAGGGAGGCTTCAAATGACGTCATTAAAGGCTATTATATACCACTAGATATAACGCAAAAAAAAATTACATCAATTTTGGCGCACTTTTCAATCGACTTTTAGTAGCGACCTGCCACCACTTGAGTCCAGCTACTGACCCTTGTGTATGAGAGATTTAGATCACACAAAACAAAACAAAATTCAAGGGCACAGAAGTCAAATCCGTCAAGCAAAACTTTTGCATAAAAAAAGTCCAACACGTTAACAATAACTGCATCACACTTCGTTCGAGAGCAATAAACCAGATTGATAACATTTTTTAATCATTGCCAAGGGTGATTCAACCTTCACTATACGCGCGTTAACTTTCTCTTACGTTAAATTATAACGAACGCCTTAAAAAGTTCAGTTAATGTGCGCTGGATTTGGTATAAAAATCTAATTCTGAAGGATAAAATTTTATGACGGCTAAAATTTTATGACGACTAACTTATAGTTTGTCTTCATATTTACTCTGAAGTAAATGAAAAGGTTTTCCGATTGTCCTTTGATATTTTTGACTCAGGATTTCAAACAAATTAACTATATTTTCTTGGTAAATCTTGACTTGTATTTGTCTACACGGGATATAATTAAGCTAGCGAAACACAAAATTTGCTATAAGTAGAAGCCGAATCTATTCTCTTTCCCCTCCCAACTCTTATGTTAGATGCAAAAGTTATATGCCCACTAAGCTTGAGGGGGGATAATCCTAGAATCCAACAGCAAGACACGTGTGAAAAGAAAATTCGACATTAAAGACTGGATTATCAGACTTTTGGCAAAATTATTTACAAGGAGATCTATACAAAAACAGTTCCAAATTCTGTTCAATAGTCTTAAACGAATGTTTAAAATTTTTAAATATTAGCTTAGAAAAGCAGATGTGGCAAATGTTGTGCTATTTTTTACATAGTAGAGTGCAATATAACATATACTTTTGTGTGGGTGGCTTTATTGGGAAAGAACGCAATATTCAAACTATTACAGCAGTATTAGCTCAACATATGCTTTTTGATAGCAGCAATAAATGACAAAAAGAACATCCACCAATTTAATATAAAATCTCAAATTCCAGGTTCTATATGACGTAAAATCCAAACCCCTGATCAGCCAAATTTAACATCAGGCTGTTAAACCATTTATGAAAAGTTTGGACAAAATAGGCATCTTTTCAACATTAGTTTGGAAGAAAATACACAGTAAAAAAATTGTTTGTAAACAGCGTTATTCATTGGAGTTCTGATTTAGCAAAAGGGCATGATTTCATTAATTTCTCTTCTGCCTTGCTTTTTACGTTAAAACACATGCAGTAGTAACCCTGACCACAGTCCTGTTGATGAGACTTGAGAAAACGGAACAAGACAGCCTACTTATACAAATGATACAAGAATTAATTTTTCAAAAAGATGCGGCAATTAAACCTGACAAATATATCCCAAAAAAAACCTTCCAGATGATAAACTGATTTTAGCCATACTTCTGAAAACTAGAAATCACAGAGTTCTATCTCGTTTGCACCATCTCTAACCGTGAAAACGGCAGCAGCATACTGTTGTAACATTACCATGTTGAAGAAAATTTCTGTAAATCACTGAATTAATTGTTCAAAAAATGAAATAAACTCTTCTAAAAAGTGATACTATTTTCTGATATAAATTGAACGTACTGAACTGAAAAACAAAAGCTTGACAACTTGAATTAGCTTCTGGTCTCTTGCTAGTATAATCACGCACTTGCGCAAATGAAATCAATTTAACCGGATAAACAAATAACTTTTCGCTCAATTTTATTAACAATTTTTTACGTCAGTTACCAAACTGTTGCCGAAAGATCATTTTTTCAAATCAGAAGTTAGTGTGTCCATTAGAAAAATGAAATCGGTTTGATTACTTATTCTAATTCCCATACCAATGATACCACTTTTGTATCTCTCCACAACAGCTATCAATCTGCCAAAATTGGCTGAACTAAAAAAGTTTCGTGTATAGATCCGAGCCCCCTAAAAAATTTGAAGGCTTTTAAAACAAGCATGATATCAAAACCAGCAACTGAAATGAAATGAAAAGACGATACATAATTCATCAAAGATTAAAAATTCAGTTTATTTAACAGCAATTTTGAATTCGCAGAAATACGGGCCAAACAAATTACTCAATTTTTTGAAACTATCAGTTAATCAGAAAAAATTTTAGCATAGAAAAACTATATCGCCTTTTAATTTTCAATTTGAAGAATAAAAAGCAGCAAGTTTTGGCAAAAAAAAACTACACAACAAGAACAATGCACGAGACCAGGCAAGACAAAAACAAAGACCAGGCAAGTTAACGAAATAAACACATGAACTGACGCCAGCCTTCAGTTTGGAAGGGCTTCTAGTTCACAGGCTAGTAGCTTTAAGAGCAAATTAACGGGATCCTCTCGGGTTTTTACCATTTAGTCAATTTCAAAATTAAACTTACTTAAATTGAGAGAAATGGTCAACAGAGTCTATGTCATTCTAAATGAAGGTTAATTAAAGTTTTACAATTTTTTGAGTCGCATCGTTCAAAAGTAATTAAAAAACAAACCTTTGCAAAAAAAAACTTCGCAAAAGCTTTCTAATGATGCCACTTTTGACTTTCTCCTATTGATAACCTGAGGGAGTGGTGTTATTTAACAGATTAAAAAATCCAAGTTAACATTGGGTTCGTTCTCACATTACATGAGACCACAAAAACAAACCAAATTACACAATAGCAGCCAAAATACAAAAATTTTAGAATTAAAGCTGTATTTTCATAAATCTTGCACCGAAAAACCAAGGCGTGCAGCCTTAAAATTCTATTTGTCAAACAAAAACATCTAAAAGGAATCATAGTCGAATAATGATAGACGAAATGCACTCAAAATGCGTAGTTAATTGCAGCCGGACTCAGTTGCAGTTCATAAACTGATAAAACTCTTTATAATTTGAAATAATTTGAAATAACTCTTTAATTTTCTTTTAAAAATTTCTTAAAAATTCTTGACAAGTTAGGACCTCAAAACAATTAATTAAAACATACCTTGTCAAACAGTTTTTCTTCATTCAATAAACAAAAAACCTAAAATTGCGATAAGTATGACAAAAATCTGACATCCTAGAGTTAAAAAACAACTCAATCAAACTCAAAAGAATAACGGAAAAAAATTTAAAATCGCTTTGTTTATTCTAGTAAGAATCCTCCTTACGCATGTACGATACATTTGAAAAAACCTATTGATAGAAGAAGAATGAATTTAGCGCACCTCAATTCAAAAAATGCAAATCAACTTACTGTCTCATGTTTTATCGAATTACGCAGTTTCTTTCTACCCCAAAGCCCAACAAACTTTAAAATATAACCACAATTACACCGATGCAATTAAAATCTTAAATCATAGAGCTTATCATCAATTAGAAGGCATGTGGCTGGTTAATAAATAGCATCAATGAATTGTCCACTATCTAGCTCCTTAAAACTAAGTTAAAACGGAGGCTCGGTAACGTGCGAACGCAAAATGTTCCGACCCCGCTCATCCACAATCGTGACTTAATTGGCTACTACACCAAATGACGAATAGATGGAAAACTTTCAAAAACATACACATCAATAAACCACCAATGGAAAAAAATGCCACGTTAGAGGGCTGCTGAAACTTGGTGCTAATATGACTAATAGAAAAGACCATAAAAAAATTAAATAACCAACATTAATTACGACCAAAACTCGATGCGTATATTAAAAGATCAAACCAAAAACAAACTCGCATCACATAAAACCTAAACAAAACAAATTAGCCTATACATCATCAGACAAGATATGGCAGCTGTCCGTTTCTCAATGCGACTGGGTGATAGGTTGACAAAAAAGAGCAAAAGGGGGACGACGTTGAATAAAACGATACAATTTTTCAAAACAATTAACATCAAAGTGATTAAAATCATTAGATAGCAGCTGAAATTACAAAAACGATCCTTTATATCTTCAATGGATGCAATTGAGAACTGTCATTATCCAGTGTACGTTAAACGACTACAATAAGGAAAAATACCAGCAAAAATAAAAAAAAACCTTCGAATCAACTTTGAGTGAAAATGGCAGTGAAGCCGTTAAAGACATAAACTTGTCAATAAGAGCATTAAATATTCAATTGCACAGTATTTGAAAGCCAAGGGAATCTACGAATAATGCTATAAATGAAAATAGCAAAAATCCTATAAAATGTTTAAAAAAATAAAAAACAAATCACAATCAGTCTATGAAATCTCGTAAAAACGAAGAAACGAAGCCGAAACAAATGAGTGAAACTAATTCCGCTACAAATGTTGAATAACAGCTCACTCGCAACGGTTCGTGAACTTTCTTTACAGAGACTAAGCTACAAATTGACAGAAGGATGATTTGAAAAATTAGGGAAGCTCGAAAATCCAAATACGTTTTTGAAAACAATTGTTTCAAAAAACATAACCGACATAAGACTACAACAAAAAAGAGATGGATTAAGTTAAAACACCTCCGGAAGCCAATGAAGCCTGTTATTAATGAGACTAATTCACGAGACTACAAAATAACAACAAATACAGGCAAAAGCCAAAACTTAAAAACTTTACGACACCAGTGTTTAAGGTACTATATTTATTAAAAGATGCTATCTGCATGAACTGTAAATCATCACTTAATTCTCAAATCAATATCAACTGGTCGTCCTTATGAAAGCACTACGAAGACATGACAACAAAAAGAAACCCAAAAATTTAAAAGTCCTAAAATTGTTCTCGAAAACTTTTTATGAAATTAAATGGTCGAAGCTATCAGTCAAAACATACAATTAATAGAAAAAAACGTTTGAATCAGTAAATATATCTCCGACTGCTTATTAGTGAGATTAAGTTACATGGTGACAAAAATAGGCAGAAAGGAGACAGTTGTACTTTTTTAAAGTTAAATTCAAAGTCATCAAAACAAATGTCTATAAAGTGAAATCTTCAAATAGGTTTAATTATACGTCCTGGGGAAGCAATTGAGACATATCATTATCAAGTATATGTCGTACAACAACAAAAAGACAAGCATAGGCAAAAAATCAAAAAATCCAGTAAATTTTGCAAGGGACCTGTCTCAGCCCAAAAGCATAAACTATTCAACAGAAAAATCAACACAATCAAATACGCCCTTTTACAACACTCTGCATCTTCCCAACTAAGCTTTCCTTCAAATGGACCTGTCAATAAGCTGGTAATTCGACAAGGAATCAAAAATGAACCCATAAATTGTGCAAATAAGCTCAAAAAAAAAGAAAATTGAAAACTGGTAGCATCAAAACCAAGGAAAAATTAGTTAACTGAAAAACCATTACATACCTTAAAAAATAACTCAAAGGAAATGGGTTTTCGCCTGTTTCCACCAAGACTGTCAATAAATGAGCCCTGATTTGAACATGTTGTCAGTTATTACAGTAAAATCTTTAAATGTGGAGATAAAATGTGTCGCGCCCCCTTAAAATGCATTTTTTCAAGGTAAGGATCCACGGTGAGATCAAGATCAGCCCGATATTGCTGCGCGTATAACACAACTAATTCTCTTTTTTAGCCTAGGAAGAAAATAAGGCGTTTTAAGGCGTCTACTTTCGTCAAAAATAATAAAAAAAGAGGGCTAAAAAAATTATAATTGGTCCCATTTTTGACGACATTTTTGACGAAAAATGTCTGAACTTTGAGAAATTTAGCAAAAATTGGGTCCAAAAACTCGGTTCGAACAGATTAGCAACCCTCCTCTATCAATCCCACTACCATTAACAATTTCAACATTATTTTTGGCAAATTTGACGAAAATTTGATCAAAAATACGGAAAAAGCGAATAAAATAAACGGAATATCCTCTCCCTATTCACAAAACATTAAACCTCGATAACTCCCTTAAAAAAAGAAAATCAAAAAATCTTTCTGATTCAATATTCTACGCTGGAAAGGCTTTCTAATGATACCACTCAAAACTCTCTACGATGATTATTTTTTCGGCTAAAAAATTGACTCAACAAAAAACCTTTTGATTATAGTTCCTCCCCCCTTGTTGTCAGTTATTTACATAAAATCTTTAAATGTGGAGATAATTTCACAAAAGTCCGCGCTCCATTAAAATGTATTGTTTTTTTAACGTAAGGATCCATGGTGAGATCAAGATCAGCTCTGACATTGCTGCGCGTCTAAAAAAAACACGCAATTATTCAAAGGGCTGGGAGATTGATCATTTCTAAAGAAAATTTTTCAGTATACCAAGAATAAATAATGCATTTTGGATAATTATCGAGTTTAAATTTGCAAAGAACAGGCAAAATTATAATTCCAGAAGACTCTTGAAGCCGGTGGGAGCACAACTAGCTCTTTTAGAGGTTACGAAGAATATGACCGCAGTTTTAAGGTGTCTACTTCCGGCAAATTTAAAGAAAGTTGGCTAAAAAACATATTTGGTCCCATTTTTGAAGAAAAAAAGTCTAAAACTAAAGTGGAGGGGATGAACTAAAACTACTATTCTGAGACCAAATAAAAAGAGTGGAATACTGGCAAATAAGGTTCATTATCTGGTCGACTTTACAACTTCTACTCACTGGCTTTTCGATCATTTTGCCCTTTTGACTGTAGGGTGCAATGGTGGCAAACTGCTGATGAAGTTCCAACAACTGGATCAACTCTGGACTCTTCTTGGCTGCTTCTGCTACCATGAAGATATAGCTGCAAACATGAACATGGTTTCAACATTTCCTAAAAAATTTTAGTTTCCAACGCATTAAAGAACTAACTAATTGTCCATCTAACACCCCGTACAGTTCATAGTTAAATGTATAGGTTACAATCACTATGACTGAAATATCCAAACATCTGACGTCAGATGAATTACTAACCACAGATGTCTTCTTTAAATTATCCATGCAATATGCTAATATCAGATACATTAAAGCTTCATTAATGGCTCAGGCGCAATCGAAATACTCATCAAAAAGATAGTGACAGACAGCGACGAAACTAAAATTGCGGGCTGACTCAATTTTTAAAGCGTGCTTCAGCCTGGTGGGAGCAATAACATAACCAAGGGGATTCAAATGGTCTTACTACAAATGAGCTGGACGAGGTGGGGGGGGGGGGGGGATCAAACTCTTTCAACCGCCCTTTACAATGTTTCAATTAAATAGTTGCGCCTGATGACTAAATCATATCAACCTTTCTTCCGTGAACCTATATGAAAAGTAGATTTGAGGTTTGATTTGATGAACTATATTTAAATATTTGACAAGAATTGAAAACATAATAGGCCAAATTAAAACATGGTCAACGAAGCAGACCTATTGTTGAAGCTCAAGCTTCAATATTTCGCAAGTTTCTTAATTTGACTTTTGCATGATTTGATTTCTAACTTTAGCCCATATGTTTCCGTGCTAATTTACCGCTGAAACCAAAGTTTGTGAATTTACTATTGTCAAATCGATCTTATAAGCAAGTTGGTCAACATTGGTGACCCCGAAACAACGAACTGCAACTAAAAAACTTCTGAGATAAAATTAAAATTGTAAAGACATTAAAAAAAAATTGACGTAAAGACAGGGAGTACCTTTGAATTCTTTTCAATACCGAATTTCTGTATTCACATAACTCAATGTTTTCTTTATTTTAGAACAATTTAGAACTGCAACTACAGCCCGTCAACGAATACGAAAAAAGAGAGAGGAAAAAATTCAAAACTCACAAAAAAGAAGAACAGAAAAAATGCAGAAAATGCATAATCATATACAAATTCCAAAAGAGTTTCGGAATATGACAAGTGAAGCATAGTTTGCCAGCAACTAATTTTTATAGTTCTATCTTTCTAACAAAGAACTAAGTAACAAAAGTAAAAGGGTCTCAATCCGAAGTAACCTATATCTATATAAGCCTATTTTACCTATATATATATTTATATACCTAATATCATATTTATAAACAAAAAGACTTTGTCCACGCGTCTTTGTTATCATTGAAAAAGTTTTATTGTGCAAAAAGGCCTAAACAGCATCACAACTTTTTGCAAAAAAAACCACTGCCTTTTTTAGAAAGCAGTTTAATAGCTGTAAATGCGTGTACATCGTTCTTTGCTTTGAAGTAGATAGTGTTCAGTCACATACACACACATAAAGAAAATAACAACACAATAAAATTTGTTTTTTTATCGTAGATAGATATCGAAGTTTTGGAATTTTCAATCTCTTCAAAATGTAAAGCAAGAAAGAACACGGCAACTACAGTCAAACACTTTCTACTTCAGAGGGCACGTTAAACAGTAGACAAAGCTTCGGATTTAGGTTGTTCGTTGCAGAGAAGATTTAAACGTCAAGTAGTAACGCCACGTATCAAAAGTCGGTAAAAAATAATTTCTTTTGACATTAATTTTCCTTAAAAAAAAAAATTGACGTTCTCTGACCATCTGCAAAGTCCAACAGACCCAACCAAGTTTAGGATAAAAGAAACTCAGACCATACCTTCACTAATATCACAACAATATAAAAGCACACTCGGGTCTGAGATAAATTTTGCTCTTTTAACATATCACCATAACAAAGGAGTTTTCTTTCGAAAAAAGTAAAAATAATCGTTTATCAGCAAATAGGCTGACAATTAAAAGAACTCACAACCATTACGCTGCATAGAGATTGGAGAATACTAAACAAAAAACAGACAACGGAAGTAGAAAGAGCAGCTTCTTTACCAACCTCAAGTAACACTGAATACTCTTGCGCGCAACAATACAGGGGCTCTCATTGATAGTGCTGTTTAAATTCGCATAGAAACTGAAACTGTTCAAAACTGCAAACTAATTAAGCACTAAGCAAGAATAACCCGAACAATTCAAAACAGCAATTAGACCGCAACAAATGGCACCAAAAACAAATAAAAGGAAAGAGACGTTGATCCAACAAATCATGAGACGTGAAGTTGAGTGGGGCTCAGCAGTTAACTTTCTTGAGGAACAGTATCAGACCGATGACGTTGACGTTCTTCAACTCACGTATGACACACTGCTGGAACATAAGGCATGCTTGGACAAGCTATTGGATAGTATCTCCGAGTTTACCCTTACAACTAACGAGAACATCACACTTGCCGAACGCTCAGGTGAACGCACAACAACATTGCTGAAATGGAAGAAAATTATAAATGGTTTGTCTAAATCAAAGATGAAAACAGTTGGTGCTTCAGGAGACAATCCTATTACAAAAACAACAATGTATGCGCCTTCATCGAAATTATATCAAACAGATACACCAGGCACAAAGAAAATGCAGCCCAAAATCACACGGAGGTACAACTTACGCAACAGACATAATTCATCTAACAACTCGAGAGAATCATCATCAGATAGAAGTCTGCGCAACGCAATCTCTATACCACAGCCACAAGATTCATGCCCGACACTGACCGAAAGAAACAATACCAGTTGTTCTGTCTCAAATGAAATCGGACTCAGCATTGATAGATATCAATCACTGAATTTTCGAAATGACACCGACAATTCTTCACTTGACAGTCATCGAAAAAACGGCAGAGATACAGTCGTGTCGAATAAATCCTGCAAACGTATCATTGGAGAAACTGTAGAAAACACAGCAAACAACAGCATAGCAATTAGTAATCAACGAATAGATTGGGACCGGAACAGTTTACAACAGGGGTCTTCTCGAACATTTGTTGAACAGACCTCCAATAGTGAACCTAAAGATTCAAACGAAGGAAACGAAGGACAACCTGAACTTTCCAAGGGAACCCAGAGCAATCAACATAACGAGTGCATTGGAAAAAATTGGCATAATCAATTTGCCGAACCATTTCAGTTTGTGAAATCCAGCAAAAAGAATCAGGACCCCCAAACAACATCAATAGTAAATCACTCAGC
Organism: Convolutriloba macropyga; assembly: GCF_964194025.1. NCBI lineage: Eukaryota > Metazoa > Xenacoelomorpha > Acoela > Convolutidae > Convolutriloba > Convolutriloba macropyga. The sequence goes on along the minus strand of NC_134472.1, from coordinate 12,230,579 downwards.
AATATTTAAAAGCCATCAGCTTCCAGATAAACAACTCAGAAATTCAAAACTGCTCATAGCACAAAAAGGTATTAGCAATTGTCCCTCAGAGGACAGCTATGACGACAGTGACAGTGACAGCGATGAAGAGACAAACCAACGAAACGATTCGCGTGCAAAAAGTTTCCTCAAAGAACCAAGCATCCGAACTACAAATTATTGGGGGAAGCACAACTCACCAACAATCAACACAACAGGAAAGTTGCCTAACAAATTCACGAACTCTTGCTTCGAATAAACAAAAACAAACAAGGGATAGAAAGATCTTCTCACCCGAAAATCGGAATCAACCTCGTTGCAATGAGAATACCATGTTAACACAGACAACCTACAGCCGTCCAACAGTATCAGCAGACACATCTGACACGGAAATACAGACAAGGTCTTGCCGCAACCAGTCTCATGCAATACACGAAATCAGAGAGAACAGTATGGAGAGATATGAAGACAGCTCCAATGTCAGACAACCCACAGTTCACTTCGAATCTGCTACACAACTACATGAAAATCACACAACCAATTCAACCATCGAACATTTTCGCAATCTGCAATTTACACCAAATCAGAGAAACCCGCACATAAACCTCAATTTGCCAAAGACACAACTGAAGTCATACAACGGAGACCCCCTCAAATGGCACGAGTGGTATAGTTATTTCAAATCAACAATACATGATAACGTGTCTCTTTCGGACGCACAGAAAATCACCTATCTCCAAAACGCTCTCACAGATCGCGCAAAGGAAAGCGTTTTTGGATACTCATATAATGGAGAATTTTACCACGATGCAATAACCGAACTCAAGAGAAGATTTGGAAGACCACAAACTGTTATTGCAGCATATCTTGACAAACTGGAACGCTGGCCCAAGCCTTCGACAGACAACCCAGACAGCTTTATTTCATTTGCAGCATTTCTCAGACAATTAGTACAAACTTTTCTTCTTCACGAGTTTACGCCGGACCTGCAATCATCCGCCGTTCTCAGAGTAGCCAAAGAAAAACTATCTCCTGCAATGATAATAAAGTGGAACGAAAATGTCATCCGCAAAGAACTTGTTAACCCAAATTTGATTCATTTCAAAGATTGGATAGACAAGTATGCCGAAGCGTGCGAAGATATGCCACGCACTCACAACAGAAATTCATTCTATGAGAGAACACACCAACGTGGAAAATCTGAACAAAGAATCAACGCCAGAAAGAATTGCCCGCTTTGTTCACAAAGCCACAATTTAGGAAAATGTCAAAAATTTTTGAGTGAAAACGTGTACGACAGACAGCAGACAGTGCGACAACTGCACTTATGCCCAAATTGTCTTACCGAACATCCAAAAGGACAATGCAACAGCAAATACAGATGCCAGGTAGACAATTGTAACGGTTTTCATCACTCAACAATACACCGTAACAATTTCAACACAACACAGCCTAGTAATCAAGGACAAAACCAATCAATATCTGAATATCGACACAACGGAGATAACTTGAACCGAAACCAGTTCAATTTCACAAATAACAGTTCTTCGTGGAACAAAAATTTGAGCAGCAGTAACCCCAACTGCAATCACCAAACTAGACAAAATGGTAACAGTGGCTACAACCGGCAACGCAGCAGAAGCCGATACAACAGCAGCAACAACAACAACAACTACTACAACAACAGCAGCATCAACAGCAACAGCAACAATAGCACAAATGGTAACTACAACAATAGTAACAGCTACAACAGACATAACCGGAACTTCTATTACGGGCAATCACATCAAGTGCCCAATACGTCCAATGTTCAACAACAGCAGCCAACATCAGGAAACTTTAATCAACAATATCAGCACTCAACAGACCAAAATTCGCAAAGCTTCTCAGGCAGCAATAACCGACAACAGAACTACACTTGCAGTAATAACCAGCCGAGCAGTTGGATCCGACCACATGTTCAGCTCCAAGCAATACCGGTACCAGTGTTTTCGGAGACGGTCTCAATTGAAACTTACGCTCTCCTTGACAGTGGAAGTGACAATACGCAAATTACCAAGACAATAGCCGATGCTTTAGGAATTCGTGATAGGAAATGTGTTACAATACCCGTAGCATCACTATACCAAGAACACACAATTGAAACAACAGAAATTTTTCTTGGGATTGGAGCCATCGACAGCAGTAGACCTATCATTAACTTACCAGTCTTTGCGACTTCTACCACAGACTTTCAAATGCCGACGGTGCCAATTCAGATGCTCAACAGCGTTTGTAAGGACTTCGGTCATTTAAGCAATATCAATTTTCCTCAAATCAGAGACAACAAAATAGGTATTCTGATAGGAGCAGATGCTTTTACAGCAACAGTTCCACTAAGTACACAATCGGACCACCGGGAACACCGTACGGAGTTCTCACACAATTAGGATGGACAATAACAGGACCAGTCCCAAACAAGTATAGACAAATTACAGAGAAGAACCAATGCAATCGTAATATAACCTTGTTCAATAGGGTTAAGTCAGAAGAGACAATTTTGGACGAAGACATGCTACAATTATTTTGGACCTGTGAAGGAACAAGAACAACTAAGGCTTCACCTAATACAGTAAACCAAGAAGACAAGAAAGCCCTACAAATTTTCGAGGATACAGTAAAACATAACGGAGAGAGGTATGAGATTGGACTACCCTGGAAACAAAACATACAATTACCTGACAATTACTTTCTAGCAAAAGCCCAATTACGATCACTGGAAAAGCGCCTCAATGAAGACAAACAGTTAGCCGACACCTACAGCAGCTTAATTCAGAACGATATTGAAAAAGGTTACGTTGAGGAGACGGACCGCGAACCTTCCCCAACTTGCAGCCAATTATGGTATCTTCCTCATCATCCAGTAGAGCACAAACAGAAGAAAAAGATTCGTCGTGTAACAAACGCAGCATCTATTTATAAAGGACATTCACTGAATAAAGCGCTTCTAACTGGACCAGATCTTCTCTGCAGTTTAGTTGGACTCCTACTACGCTTTCGACAGTTTGCCATAGCAGTTACCGGAGATATAGAAGCCATGTTTATGCAGATAGCCGTAAGGAAAGAAGATCAAGACGCATTAAGGTTTCTATGGTACAAAAACAACACCGAAACAATATACAAATACAAGCGACTCATATTTGGTGCAACCTGTTCGCCCTCTTGTGCTATCTATGTACTTAGAAAATGTGCTATCGATAATTACCACTTATCACCTGAAGCCAGTCAATCAATAACGAATAATTTTTACATGGACGACTTTTTACAGAGTTTCGAGACAACAGCCGAAGCAATTGAACAGACAACATGCATCAAAGAAACACTTAAAAAAGGAGGATTCAATTTAACGAAATTCTTCAGCAACGATTCGAGTTTTCCTTTAATTGACGACACTGAAGAAGATAAAGCATAAACGCAACGAGTTCTGGGACAGACGTGGGATGTCAAAAACGACACCTTCATATTTAGGAAACCCAATTTAGACATCAAAATTGAACGTTTACAACAAAGAGAACTCTTGTCAACAGCAGCTTCGCTTTTCGAACCCCTGGGGATGATAACGCCATTTGCGATACGAATTCGAAGCCTTCTTCAAGCAGTCATAAAACAAGGCAAGAAATGGGACGAACAAGTACCAGCCGAATTTCATAGTGACCTGAAGAAATGGATTAACGAATTCAACAGCATGCCAGATATTACAACAAAAAGATGCCTTGTAACAGGACCAACGACCAGTCAACAACTTCATGTCTTCACAGATGCATCAAATATAGCAACTTCAGCGGTTATTTATATGAGATCTACAACTACTGAAGGGAATGTCATTGTGAACTATGTCATTAGCAAATCCCGAGTAGCCCCCATAAAGCACACAAGTATACCAAAACTCGAATTAGAGGCAGCCACAATGGGAGCCGAACTAGCTAGTTTTGTAGTCACAGAAATGACATTAAATTTTTCCTCAGTTCACTTCTGGACGGATAGTACTGCAACATTAGGATGGATAAACTCAGACAAACGGCAAAAAGTTTTCGTAGCTAACCGTGTCAACAAAATTTTGGAACATTCTAAAGCAGAGGAATGGAAACATATACCCGGAAAGCTCAACCCTGCCGACCATGGTACCAGAGGTTTTAAACCATCAGAGCTTGAAGAGAAGTGGCTACAAGGACCAAAATTTCTTTTTCAAGACCCTGAAAACTGGAACTTTGGTCAAACAAATTTTTTAACAACGACAAATTTAGTATTACCTAAATGTATGGACCCTGTCATAGAACCATCAAAATTTTCAATTTGGAAACGATTGCTCAGAAGGACAACAACCGTGTACAAAGCAACAAACATTTTGCGGAAAAGAGATACACTAAACAGTCAGAATGAAGCCCAAAATTACCTGATAAAGATTTCACAACAAAACACTTTTAGAAAAGCAATTATTAGAATGCAAACTGGACAGCAACTGGAACGAAGGGATGCAGTTCTTCAATTCAATCCATTTTTGGATGGAAATGGAGTTTTGCGTGCCAAAGGAAGGCTGAGACATGCGCCAATACCTTGGAATCAAAAACACCCCATAATACTAGACATCAAAGACCATGTCACTCAGTTAATTGTTCAAGACGCTCACACTAACAGCTGTCAACACATGGGAACGGAGTTTGTCAGAGCGCACCTACAACAGACATTTTTAATCATTGGACTTCGAAGGTTCCTAAGAAGACTCAGCCGGACATGTTTCATATGCCGCCGATGGAGAGCTCAGAATATTACACCAATGATGTCTGATCTTCCGCACTTTCGCTTTGCTGATGCCGAAAAACAATACCCATTCATTAATGTAGGATTAGATTACTTTGGACCTTTCTACATTGAGGATAATACTCGCAAGCTTGAAAAACAGTACATCTGCATTTTCACGTGTTTAGTAACCCGTGCAGTGCACTTGGAAGTTTGCCATAGTCTAGACACCGACAAGTGTTTACTTGCAATTAGACGTTTTGTTTCAAGGAGAGGATATCCAGAGATAATAATCTCCGACAACGGAACAAATTTTACAGCATCGAAAAAGGTTATGAATTTGGATAATATCAGCATCGACAACTCCTATATTGCTCAACAATTATCGCAGCAGAACATAGTTTGGAAAACGAATCCACCACTTGCTCCACACTTCGGAGGTATATGGGAAAGAATAATTCAAACAGCGAAGAGAACTCTTCTCATAATCTTAGGAAGTCAGCAACTGAAAGCAGAGACTTTCCAAACAATTGTGACAGAAACGGAAGGCATCCTAAACTCCCGCCCCATAACTTACGTTTCTTCTGATAACAACGACGAAGAAGCCCTAACACCCAACCACTTCATTCTTCGACGACCACATCTAGCCCTAGCCCCTCTAACATCAAAACTGAAAACTTTCAGGAAGAAAGATTTCAACTATACAAAAACGCTTTTGGACCACTTCTGGAAAAGACTTCAAAGAGAGTATACTTCAGAACTAATAAGCAGAGCAAAATGGAGAGAGCAGTCAAAACAACTCAAAGTGGGCGATTTAGTCTGGATTCTGAACGAATTTACCCCGAGAGGTATTTGGCCCCTTGGACGGATAACCAAATGTCATTATGGAGCCGACGAAATACCAAGATCATTTGACATTCACACAGCAACAGGTACACTAACGCGCCCTGCAGTAAAATTGTCACGAGTCATAGATGAAGAAGAAGCTGACATCACAAGGAGCACAGCAACAAACCCAACTTGATTTAAAACTATATTAGAATTATCACCAAATTGTTTACTTACTCATCTCCTGGAAACCAGTCATTCAACATTCGATAATATTATTAACCCTTTTCTCTGGTTTTGTGGGAAGATTGTGAATTTTGTCAAAAATTCCAATTAGCTTTTAGATGTTAAGCCACCACGAGATAGCGAATTGCAACTCAGAACAACATCAGAAGCCAAATAGATCAAACCGGTCCATTCCAAATCAAGTAACCAGCAGCTCACAAGATTGCCTATCATACAATGCAGCTTACAATGCAAAGAGAAGATCAACAACTTCGAAAGAGATTACAAGTCACAAACTCAATATGTTTTATATTAGTTTTAAATTAGTACCAGAGTATTCAGGTCTAGCCCTAATTTTAAAGCGCGCCCTCCTCTCCTCGCGGAGTGTTGAAGCTCAAGCTTCAATATTTCGCAAGTTTCTTAATTTGACTTTTGCATGATTTGATTTCTAACTTTAGCCCATATGTTTCCGTGCTAATTTACCGCTGAAACCAAAGTTTGTGAATTTACTATTGTCAAATCGATCTTATAAGCAAGTTGGTCAACACCTATTTTGTTCAAAGTCAACGCTCAGTTATTAGTTAACCAGAGTTTGAAGAGAATAAAAAACATTTCAAATTTGCAGCTGCTAATAAACCTCTTCCCAACAGCGTTTTCTCAAAGCTACATCTTCCTATTTTACTGTACTACTTGATCATTTAAACTTAAAGCTGTAGTAAACAGAACAGAAAATATTTAAAAATTGTACAAATATAGATTGATAATTGAAAAAATCGGAGATTCTTTGATTTTTTTTTCTCAATTGATCTGTCTTTAAAAACGTTGATTAGCAACACTTACTACAGTTGGTTTTTCGACAGTGTGATTATAGAACACAAACCGACTAACTTCGGACAAATAGCACTCGAACGAGAGGCGGGCAATTTAATTCAGAAGCAGCTGTAGCCCAGATATTTTCATTGGTGCAGAAAACTCCAATCAATGAGGGGTTCCCCAATTGTGCACGCTCATCTTTCAATCGTTTTTTGTTTTAGCTAAATTTCTGAATAAGAGCATTTAGCACGCGCAAAAATTGAGCAGTTAAGCGTGAAAAGGTCACCCAAGAAGTGAAATTGAAAGAATGTTCTAGAAAATAACAGTCAAGCAAAAATTCGAGAGCAATTGAACGAGATTGACTAAAGAACACTAGTTAAAAAAATATCAAAGTCGTCCCTCGCCACACAGGAACTCAAAACTTACAAGATAATGAATCCACTGTCACTACTTGGAAGAAAGTGCGATAACTCCCAAAACTTTAAACTTTTAAAAGAGAAAAATACATTGATTTAACCATCGGTAACGACTGTAAAATGTAGAACCATGTTGCTGATATTTTTCATGCAGCAAAACCAGTGAAATTTTAAATGCCCTCTGTTTTAAGTAATATTGGACACTAAATGCGAATCAATTTTGAACACCTTTAGTACTGCCAACAACGTTTGCTCAACGTTCTCAAACGGGAATAGTTTTATTCTAGTCTCGAATAAATAGAAAATACGCCATTATCTTCCAAGTGGACCAAAAATCTTGCAAGATTTGAAACAGCTCATCACTAAGGGTCTCAACAGATTCAGTTTTTCGAAGGTTTATTACTTTTTAATTTGCAACTTTTGAACCTCTGCGCAAAAGACACCGATCAGTCAAAATTAACATAACGAAAAGATACCAGGCTCGCAAAAAGTTCTTAACATCCATTACACCGATGGTTGGAACAAACATCCTCAATTTGAGTCTACTTTCAGTGAAGAGTTTTGACACTAACTTGACAGGGTCGGCTGCGAACTCGTAAGCTGCCTCTTTAGACGAGAATGCGTAGTATTTGTCATTATAGAACAGCACCCCGATTGAGGGAACAGCTGGCATCAGGAATCTGTCGTACTTCACCAGGTACCAACCACAGAAACCCTAAATTAAAATGATCACAATATTAGTTAATCAAAATTACGCGAGAAAAGAACAGCTAGCTAATCCTTGGCCTGGCTATTCAATTTCAAATTTGCTCAAAATCGCAAACTTCTGACAATCAAACTAATTAATTTCCAGATTTACATTCACCTTAACAGCACGCAAGGTCTTTACTGCAACAATCTGCTAAATGTGAGCTACTTAATGCAACGCTTAGATGCGGATTTATTATATCATATAATCAACAATGGTCCAATAAACTGAAAAGTTGACTTATCGTTCATGTAAAAGCATGCTTCCTACTCAAAATGATGCTTTATCAGATACCTGTTAACGAACTCATGTTACCAAATTAATCACTGACATGAGGATGTAACTAACCCTATACTGTATTGGTAGCTTATCGAAATTCTTCGTAGTATCTGGGAAGAGCCATTCAAATTCTGTGAATGCATTGGGGTCAATTTTGGCAGGGTTCTCCTCGCCCTCCTTGGGTTCTTGACTGACCAGTTCCTTCACTCTCTGTTCGTCACTCTTCACCTCATTCAGGTCCACAAGAGGCGACAGGATCTCCTCGGTGAAGATCTCTCGATGGTTCTAAGCAAGATTCCGACTAGAGAGTTAGCTAGGCCATAGAGAATTATTCGATCAATGACTTTTCAAATAGGACGTTTTAACATTGCAAATACCAGCAGTCACAAGTTAACTTACATCAGAAATTAACCAAGCATTACCCCCAATCCCTAGTGATGAGTGAAATTAAAACTTAAAAGAATCTTGCAAGCTGACTCAAAACCTGCAGGATTCTTGAAAGAGTCTTACAAGATATCAATCGAGGCAAAACAAATCAGGGTACAAATAATTTAGGAAACATCTCTGAAGCAAATTATTGTTTCTTGAACAAATTACAAAACCTAATTCAATGAAAAATTTTTCAGCCCGGATTCAAAATCTTGCAAGAATCTTGCAAGTTTTGAATTCTGGATAAATTATTTGTGTATTTTTGGTAGCTAAAACTAACTGAAAATAAAAAAATGACTGATATAGGAATTTGTGATCAGCAGAACTGAACCTAATTGACGTTTTTCGTAAACGCATTTTGAATGTCAAATCTTGCAAGTTTCTTGCAAGATTTTGAATACAAAAACAACAACTTTTCGACAAATAACTCGAGACATCTTGAACCAACCAAATCCGTCTTTTTTAAGATTGATTCCCCTACTCTAGAAAACGACGAAAACAAACACTTTCAATCTTTCTCTCAATTTTTAATCAAACAAGTTATAAAGAAACAACCAGTTGGAATATTTTGTTGCTGATCCCATGGGTAATTGAGGATCTTTTTGTAGTCACAAAGAATATTATGGCCAGGTTTGCGTCCAATTATCTTCCTAATGAGATTTAAGTGAACCTATTTGATACCTTCAGTTGATAGCAATTGATGTTAATTTCCTTGAGGTTATTTCATTCGAAAAGTACTGGTAAGTTTTTGAAGTTTCATTTTTGTTCTTCTTTCATACCAATTATAGTTTAGGCTCATCATACAAAAAGTGGGCCTCACTTTTCTGGTAAAACAAACGTTAGATCCGTTGTTGCTCTAATGCTAAGTAAAATTTTTTATTAAGGAGAAAGAGAAAACAACAGTCGGAGTTTTTGGTAGAGGTCTTCGGCGTCCAGAAAATTACAATGTGCTGGCTTTTGGTCCTGAATTACGTCCGAGGGGCACGTTTGAGTCGTTTTGCTAGATTGAGTAAAATTTATATCTTATTAGTAGGAAAATCGAAGCACGCTTCACTGTTTTGATGTTTTCTGCTAAACTACTGAGCCAATTCACACGTGCATGGTCTCGTTGTTGAATATAGAATGTTCTTGTCTACAGTTGCTTATTTGATTACAAAACTGGCCTGCTAAGAAGGTTATCAAGCAGTAAGTTTAAAAACTTTAAAAAAATAATGTTTTAAAATAATTTTTAATGTTGATGCTGTTTACTATGCAAACTGTGTTACTAAGTCTTTGTTTGGGTCCATGAAACTTGGAATCTTTAATTGTTCGTTTTTGCAAAATCATGAAATTCTTGATTGAGTTTCTTTTTTGTCAAAACGCACAAAACAACCGTTCCTTTGCAGCATGTGGGAAATTCTTTCTACTTCTCGGTAGAGGCCTTCAGCGTCCAGAATGTACAGAATGCGCTTGCTATGCGTCCGGAATTTTGTCCGAGGGGCAAGTTCATGTCGCTTCGTTAGATTTTGTGAAATTTATGTTTTAGAACTCCAGGGCACGCATGACGTTTTTGGAGATTTCTCCTAAAATACTGAGCCAATTTAGACGCGCTTAGTCGCGTTTTGTCGATTATAATTTCTCCTTGACAACAAGCTTGAATTGATTACTGGAAAAAGCCTACTCGGAATGTTATAAAGCTGTAAGTTTTAAAGAAAATTAAAAAAATCTTTCTGTTTTTTATGCAGTTTTTCTTTAATTCGTGGTATAATTATTTGCAAATTGTTTTATTTGGGCTTAGCTTGGGTTTATGAAGCTTTTGGAATTCCTAATTTTTTGGATTAATGTTTTTTTGTTTCTTTAAAATCATGAAATTCTTGTTAAAGTTCTTTTTTTGTCAAAAAACATAAAACAACCTGGCCTTTGCGGCGAGGTGGGAAATTGTTCCTACTACGTTGAAGAGGTTTTCAGCGTCCAGAAAATAAAGAATTCGCTTATTTTGCGTCCTGAATCATGTCTGAGGGGCAGGTTTATGTCTCTTTGCTAAATTTTGTGTCAAAATTATATTTTATTAGCAGGAAAATCGGGGCACGCTTCACGTTTCTGATGATTTCTCCCCGACTACTTTGCCAATTTAGACGAACGTAGTCGGGTTTTGTTTAAAATGAGTTCATTTTGTCTCCAGTTTTCAATTTTGTTTCCAAAATCGGCCTTCTCAAGAAGTTTATCAGGCTGTAAGCTGAAAAATTATAATGTTTCAAAACATTTTTAGTTTTGATGTTGTTATTCTTCTAATTTGGGGTATTGTTACTTGCCAATTGTGTTATTTAGGCTTTGCTTGGGCCCATGAAGCTTTTCTACTTTGTTTTTGGGATTTCAACATTTTTCATTTTTTGCAACAAATTCTTATTTGAGTTATTTTTTTTGTCAAAACACACAAAACACCCTGGCCTTTATCCACTTCGCACTACATGTTTTGGGTGTTCAGTAACTACGGAGTGGACTTGAATTGCATTTAGAATTGTCTACGGCGCTCCGTTTTTCGCGGTTTTGCGAAAAATCAGAATCTCCCAATAGTCCAAAAATCGGGGTACGCTTCATGTGTTTGACGATTTCTGTAAAACTACTGTACCAAATTGGACGGGCATTGATTTGTTTCGTTGACAATGAACCCCTCTTGGTTGCACTGTTTGGTTGACTTCTCAAATCGGACTAACCAATAAGTTATTAATGTTTCAAGTTGAAAAAAGTCGAACTTTCGGGCTACTCTTTGAGTGACCCCAATTTCAGTTCAACGAAAGCGCCGATTTGCGGAACAAATGCTACTGATTTAGAATTCCTGTTATTGGGGAGTACCCCATTTATATTTTACATGCCATTTTAGGATGATAAGACGGTCAATTCGGTCTCTGAATAGAGGTCACTTCGCTTTTTCGCAATTTGGTACGGTACATTATTTTTACTATCTCTTCTACAGTGCACCCATTGGGCACATTTTTTAATATGATGCGTATCTCGAGCAGCGCTTAAAACTGTTATAACGGCGTTTATTTTCGCTGAGTTGTTTTGGAGGAACTACCCTGTAAACTTGACACCAATTTGACCCCAAAAGTGGATGACTGGTCAGGTCAGGTCACTTTCTGAAGTCTGAAATTCGTGTAAAAACTAGTGTATTGAATAGCCCGTCTAACGTAGATTCCAAATATGTGTACTTTATATTGCCTTTTCTGAGGTTTAGGTGCTCAAATTCAGCTCTGAAGGTGGCGTATCTGTCCTCTAAGGGCATTTGATACGGTACCTTTTTTTGCTATAACTCCTTGAAGAGTGCACTGATTGGGCTCAATTTCTTAATATAATGCGTACCTTATGCAGTGCTACAATTTGTACTAAGAACGTTTTTTTGTTCAGCCGTTTTTGAGATATTGGCCAGGAAATTTGGCCTCAGTTTGAAATACTGAGGAGAGGATAACTACCTTGAGTAGTATATTAAACCTTGATTTATGTGAATTGGACGGTGAATTTTAGTGGGTCAGATTAGTAGGGAGTGTGTCCATAAATATTTATTGTATATTATTCCCAAATAGTCATGGTGTATTTAGCGAAACAACAGTCGGACCGTGTCCCATATTGGTCATTGGTACGGTACCTTAATTTTGAAATATCTCGTAGAGTAAACAAATTTGGGCCTCTCTATTGATTTAAACTCACCTTCAGCCGTACTTTAATTCCTGTAAATTTCGTGTAATTTCATTCAGGCATTATAGAGAAATTAGTCTATTTTAGCGAAACGTCAGTCGCTTTGGGTCAATTTTGGACTTTGGTTCCGCACTTATTTTCGCTAATAACTCGTCGTAGAGTAAACCGAATTTGGATCTGTTTGTTGAATAGAACTGGGCTTGAGCCGTACTTTATTTCCTCTGAATGGTGCTTTTTTCTGTCATTTTCGAGAAATTGGCCCCGAAAAATACAGTCGTTTCGATTTAAGTGAACCTATTTGATACCTTCAGTTGATAGCAATTGATGTTAATGTCCTTGAGGTTATTTCATTCGAAAAGTACTGGTAAGTTTTTGAAGTTTCATTTTTGTACTTCTTTCATACCAATTACAGTTTAGGCTCATCATACAAAAAGTGGGCCTCACTTTTCTGGTAAATCAAACGTTAGATCCGTTGTTGCTCTAATGCTAAGTAATGTTTTTTATTAAGGAGAAAGAGAAAACAACAGTCGGAGTTTTTGGTAGAGGTCTTCGGCGTCCAGAAAATTACAATGTGCTGGCTTTTGGTCCTGAATTACGTCCGAGGGGCACGTTTGAGTCGTTTTGCTAGATTGAGTAAAATTTACATCTTATTAGTAGGAAAATCGAAGCACGCTTCACTTTTCTGATGTTTTCTGCTAAACTACTGAGCCAATTCACACGTGGATGGTCTCGTTGTTGAATATAGAATGTTCTTGTCTACAGTCGCTTAGTTGCTTATTTGATTACAAAACTGGCCTGCTAAGAAGATTATCAAGTAGTAAGTTTAAAAACTTTAAAATGATGTTTTAAAATAATTTTTAATGTTGATGCTGTTTTTTCTTTAATTTGCAGTATTGTTACTTGCAAACTGTGTTACTAAGTCTTTGTTTGGGTCCATGAAACTGTTGGAATCTTTAATTGTTCGTTTTTGCAAAATCATGAAATTCTTGATTGAGTTTCTTTTTTGTCAAAACGCACAAAACAACCTTTCCTTTGCAGCGATGTGGGAAATTGTTTCTACTTCTCGGTAGAGGCCTTCAGCGTCCAGAAAGTACAGAATGCGCTTGCTATGCGTCCGGAATTTTGTCCGAGGGGCAAGTTTATGTCGCTTCGTTAGATTTTGTGAAATTTATGTTTTAGAACTCCAGGGCACGCATGACGTTTTTGGAGATTTCTCCTAAAATACTGAGCCAATTTAGACGCGCTTAGTCGCGTTTTGTCGATTATAATTTCTTCTTGACAACAAGCTTGAATTGATTACTGGAAAGAGCCTACTCGGAATGTTATAAAGCTGTAAGTTTTAAAGAAAATTAAAAAAATCTTTCTGTTTTTTTATGCAGTTTTTCTTTAATTCGTGGTATAATTATTTGCAAATTGTTTTATTTGGGCTTAGCTTGGGTTTATGAAGCTTTTGGAATTCCTAATTTTTTGGATTAATGTTTTTTTGTTTCTTTAAAATCATGAAATTCTTGTTAAAGTTCTTTTTTTGTCAAAAAACATAAAACAACCTGGCCTTTGCGGCGAGGTGGGAAATTGTTCCTACTACGTTGAAGAGGTTTTCAGCGTCCAGAAAATAAAGAATTCGCTTATTTTGCGTCCTGAATCATGTCTGAGGGGCAGGTTTATGTCTCTTTGCTAAATTTTGTGTCAAAATTATATTTTATTAGCAGGAAAATCGGGGCACGCTTCACGTTTCTGATGATTTCTCCCCGACTACTTTGCCAATTTAGACGAACGTAGTCGGGTTTTGTTGAAAATGAGTTCATTTTGTCTCCAGTTTTCAATTTTGTTTCCAAAATCGGCCTTCTCAAGAAGTTTATCAGGCTGTAAGCTGAAAAATTATAATGTTTCAAAACATTTTTAGTTTTGATGTTGTTATTCTTCTAATTTGGGGTATTGTTACTTGCCAATTGTGTTATTTAGGCTTTGCTTGGGCCCATGAAGCTTTTCTACTTTGTTTTTGGGATTTCAACATTTTTCATTTTTTGCGAAAACATTCTTATTTGAGTTATTTTTTTTGTCAAAACACACAAAACACCCTGGCCTTTATCCACTTCGCACTACATGTTTTGGGTGTTCAGTAACTACGGAGTGGACTTGAATTGCATTTAGAATTGTCTACGGCGCTCCGTTTTTCGCGGTTTTGCGAAAAATCAGAATCTCCCAATAGTCCAAAAATCGGGGTACGCTTCATGTGTTTGACGATTTCTGTAAAACTACTGTACCAAATTGGACGGGCATTGATTTGTTTCGTTGACAATGAACCCCTCTTGGTTGCACTGTTTGGTTGACTTCTCAAATCGGACTAACCAATAAGTTATTAATGTTTCAAGTTGAAAAAAGTCGAACTTTCGGGCTACTCTTTGAGTGACCCCAATTTCAGTTCAACGAAAGCGCCGATTTGCGGAACAAATGCTACTGATTTAGAATTCCTGTTAGTGGGGAGTACCCCATTTATATTTTACATGCCATTTTAGGATGATAAGACGGTCAATTCGGTCTCTGAATAGAGGTCACTTCGCTTCTTCGCAATTTGGTACGGTACATTATTTTTACTATCTCTTCTACAGTGCACCCATTGGGCACATTTTTTAATATGATGCGTATCTCGAGCAGCGCTTAAAACTGTTATAACGGCGTTTATTTTCGCTGAGTTGTTTTGGAGGAACTACCCTGTAAACTTGACACCAATTTGACCCCAAAAGTGGATGACTGGTCAGGTCAGGTCACTTTCTGAAGTCTGAAATTCGTGTAAAAACTAGTGTATTTAATAGCCCGTCTAACGTAGATTCAAAATATGTGATTTATATTGCCTTTTCTGAGGTTTAGGTGCTCAATTTCAGCTCTGAAGGTGGCGTATCTCTCCTCTAAGGTCATTTGATACGGTACCTTTTTATGCTATAACTCCTTGAAGAGTGCACTGATTGGGCTCAATTTCTTAATATAATGCGTACCTTATGCAGTGCTACAATTTGTACTAAGAACGTTTTTTTTTGTTCAGCCGTTTTTGAGATATTGGCCAGGAAATTTGGCCTCAGTTTGAACTACTGAGGAGAGGATAACTACCTTGAGTAGTATATTAAACCTTGATTTATGTGAATTGGACGGTGAATTTTAGTGGGTCAGATTAGTAGGGAGTGTGTCCATAAATATTTATTGTATATTATTCCCAAATAGTCATGGTGTATTTAGCGAAACAACAGTCGGACCGTGTCCCATATTGGTCATTGGTACGGCACCTTAATTTTGAAATATCTCGTAGAGTAAACAAATTTGGGCCTCTCTATTGATTTAAACTCACCTTCAGCCGTACTTTAATTCCTGTAAATTTCGTGTTATTTCATTCAGGCATTATCGAGAAATTAGTCTATTTTAGCGAAACGTCAGTCGCTTTGGGTCAATTTTGGACTTTGGTTCCGCACTTATTTCCGCTAATAACTCGTCGTAGAGTAAACCGAATTTGGATCTGTTTGTTGAATAGAACTGGGCTTGAGCCGTACTTTATTTCCTCTGAATGGTGCTTTTTTCTGTCAATTTCGAGAAATTGGCCCCGAAAAATACAGTCGTTTCGACATATTAGTGACTGCTACGCTTCACGTATCTACTTTGAAAACTTAATTATTTCAGAATGATTGTAAAGTAACTACAACCTGAGAAGCAAAGATTTTTTGACCTAGGTGGTATACGAATAAAAAAAATACTTGATACGCTGTCAAAATTCGCGCTCAAAAACTCGCTTTATAGTGCTTCAACATAAATTGCTTTTCAACCTAGTAAAGGACTTACTCAAATGAACTGAAGGTCTAGTGAGGAGTGTCACTTTCAGGGTACAGTCTGAGAGGGAAAGATTTTTTTGACCTAGGTGGTATACGAAAATAATAAATACGTTGTCAAATTTCGCGCTCAAAAACACGCTATATAGTGTTTCAACATAAATTGCTTTTCATCCTAGTCAACGACTTATTCTAATGAATTGAGGATCTAGGGAGGAGTGTCATGTCCGAGTACAGTCTGAGAGGGAACGAATTTCTGTCATAAGTTGTCAAGTTTCGCGCTCAAAAACTCGCTATAGTGTTTCAGCATGAATTGCTCTTCAACCAATTCAATTGAATTGAGGGTCTAGGGAGGAGTTCCACTTCTCGAGTAAAGTCTGATAGGGAGAGAAATCTTGACCTAGGTGGTATACGAAAAAAGGATTTGATACGTTGTCGAATTTTGCGCTCAAAAACTCGCTGTAGTGTTTCAACATAAATTGCTTTTCAACCTAGTCAAGAACTTATTCTAATGAATTGAGGATCTAGGGAGGAGTGTCATGTCCGAGTACAGTCTGAGAGGGAACGAATTTCTGTCATAAGTTGTCAAGTTTCGCGCTCAAAAACTCGCTATAGTGTTTCAGCATGAATTGCTCTTCAACCTATTCAATTGAATTGAGGGTCTAGGGAGGAGTTCCACTTCTCGAGTAAAGTCTGATAGGGAGAGAAATCTTGACCTAGGTGGTATACGAAAAAAGGATTTGATACGTTGTCGAATTTTGCGCTCAAAAACTCGCTGTAGTGTTTCAACATAAATTGCTTTTCAACCTAGTCAAGAATTTATTCAAATGAATTGAGGGTAAAGGTGGGATATCAATTTTCAAGTACAGTATGAGAGGGATGGCATTTTTACCTAGGTGGTATACGAAAAAAGTACTTGATAAATTGTCAAATTTCGCGCTCAAGAACTCTTTAAAGATTTTTCTTGCTAACTCAAATGTGTGGTAGGTGAAAAGAAACAACGCCAGTGACGTTCCGAAAATCTAACCGGGCACTGGAAAACATTGCAAAACTGAGCTTAGAGAGGGGCGATCCGGTTACGTTTCCAAATATTGGAGTAAGTAAATACATGGCCTATGGGCCGTCAGCTTTAATGATGCAAGTCAATGAAATTGTGAGTAAAGATTTTGACGACCCCGGTTTTAATGTGGACGATATGAGCTTGCTGAGCAGTTAAGTAAGTTGCTGAGCAGTTAAGTGAAACAAACGCAAGGAAAGCGTAGGTAGCGAGAGTTTGCACGATTTCTCGGAGTCAGAAGTGGAAGAAAATGCGGCTGCTCAAAGTCAAACAGGAAGCTGGTCCTAGCAAATGACACAAAGTACAACAAGTAGAAAAAGATGGCAAATGCTCGAAATGTGGTCAACCCGATGCTGAAAAGGCTGCTTTGAAGCAACTGGCTTTCGAAAAAATGTTTCATCTAGCTTCAAGAACCCAGCAAAGCTTGGAAAAAGCAAAACAAGTTCAAAAGGACAAGCTTGTTTTGGCTTAAAAAAGCAGTAAAAGAGATCTCCGATACTAAAGATAACAACCAGGAAGGCAGTGAGCCATCTAATGACGAGAATGTTGAGCAAGTAAATTCTAAAACCAAATGTCTCACAAATTCGGGAGCCGATACCGCTGAGGTAAACGAAAAGCTCTTCATCTCTGGACTAAAGGAAAATGGTCTAATTATATGATAGATACAACAAAAACACTCAGGCCCAATAAATCGGGCGTAAAACATACAGACGCTGAGGGTGAAATTGAATTCAAGAGAGCGACGAAGGTTGTGCTGGGATTACAATATAAAAAGAAACTATATAGGAGAGTAGTGAGGCTGATAAACGTAATGGGTAATGGCTTCAAAACCAAAGGTTACAAAGAAGATTCAGATTAAACCATTAATGCATTGAGTTGCCTCATTACTGTGGTTGAGGCTAGTTTTGTGTTAATCTTGTTAATTAAGCTTGAACATGTTTCAATTGTAACTCAAGATACACGAAATTGATCTTGAAAAAAATTTGTTCCTCAATAACAGGCATTTGTTTTCAAGATTTCAATGGTAGGCCTAGTTCATCAAAGTCCTCTTGTCAGCAACACTCAGATTTTCTCGAAATTGGCTTTGCTTTCAAGTGAAGTTCAATGTCTGACGTCGTCGAATTGAGCGAAATACAATCGGCTCTTTCTGCTCTTTAGCGGTCTGCTCTTTAGCAAAAATTTGTCTTCCTTAACTGAAAAGTTAAGCAATATTGAAGGAGAATTCTTGCGAAATTGAGATTAAGCTATACAATTTTTTCGGTAGCGCTGCAGGGAAAGTGAAGATCGAGGTATCAAACGTGTTCTGAGAAATTAAAAAAGTTAATGTTAAGTTACTTTCCATAAGCACCCAATGTTTCAGAACAAAAGGAGGAGTCCAACTTTGAAAAACAGCACGCGAGAAATTTTTGTTTACAAGAACGTTGACCTAATAGAATTTGACGGGCCTAATGACGACTATAGGGATTTCGGCTCTAGCGTAGTTAGAAAGATTCTTACACCAGAAGAGCGAGCCAACGTGTGTTTTTCTCCCCTTAGAAAGCACCAATGAGGCCCGTAATGAGGACGAAAAGGCCTTCAAAGGTATTATACTCAATTTATTTAATATTAGTATATATATATATATATATATCAATATATATATATATATATATATATATATATAAAAATATATATATATATATATATATATAAATATATCTAAATATAGATTATTTAAAATACATATTATTATTATTATTATTATATTAATTTCACATCATACCTCTCAATTTTATATCATGTATATACATTTATATCTGTACATATATATAAAAAACTAAGTATATTCATATATTATACACACCTCTCTCTCTCTATATCTATATATATATATATATATACATATATATACACATATAGAGGTATTGATATATATATATATATATATATATATATATATATATATATATATATATATATATATATATATATATATATATATATATATATATATATATATAAAATAAATCAATACCTATATATATATATATATATATATATATATATATGTGTGTGTGTGTACATACGTATATAATGTATTATATATATATATATATATATATATATATATAATATATATATATATATATATATATATATATATATAAATAGTACATATCAATATATAAATATATATAAATATATATAATACATATTATACGTATATACATATATTATACACACACACGAATATATATATATATATATATATATATATATACAGAGGTATTGATATTTTATATATATATATATATATAATTTATATATATAAATATATATATATATATATAATATACATATATATATACATATATATATATATATATATATATATATAAAATATATATATATATCATTATATTATATATATATATATATATATATATATATATCATTATATACATATATATAAATACACATATAAATCTTTATATATTATATATACCCAGGTTGACCACCTTAGACAAAACTTAGAAAACTTACTAAGACTTATACGGCGCCTTAGAAACCTTACAAAACTTGGTATGGCACCGTATAAGGCCTTACTAAGTTTTCCATGGAGCCGTATTTCACAAAAAAGTTGTCGTTGACAGTTATTTGCGGTTTCAAAACACAGTAAGGTAACTCTTTTTCATTTAGTTACACTTTTCAGACTCAAATCTAAAATAAAAGACAGTTTCTTATCAGTATGAAAATTACAAATCAAAGTACGGACAATGTAAACCAAGTTCAGACGTCGACTAATGAAAGACTTTGAAAGTCCAGTGGACGACAAAATTGACTAAAAATAGTAGCCATCTACATTACTTGCTCTTTTCAATTTCTTTTTGTTGGAAATTAAGTAGTTGACTAGCATATTAACGAACAAAAGTTTTCTTTAAGGATTTTTTTGAAAATCTAATTCATTTCTATTCATATGAGAAGCTGTTCAGAGAAGGATCTACCTTGATTGTCTAGAATCGAATGTTTTCTTTATTCGGAGGGCAACTTCGTACCAAAAACAATCCCACAGCGTCAATTTGGAAACTTTTGGCAACTGCTGGCAAGCTTTTGACAATATATGTTGTCTACTTAACAAAAACAACTCAATTTCAACATTCTCTTTGTCTTATAGGAAAAATAGCGAAAGGTATCAAAGAACTTGGATAGACTTTTGATGATTAGAGGTGTTATAAGACATAATTTACAAAACAAACTGTTTCAACAGAGCGGAAATTAAGTGCGGCTCGTTCTTTTTCCTTTCCAAATCACTGAATTATTAATGTTTCATGAACTCCTAAAGCACTGAGAATTTTCATAGTTTATATGTAGTTTATAGTTTCAGAGCGTAGTTTATAGTTTCAGAGCTTTATATAGCTCCAAAAAACATCTCCTATATTACAGATTGAGCTGCAATTTTAGAATTTCTCCAATTTTCTTCGAAAGCTGTTTAATGTGGCCCACCTTTCTCAGACAACACAACGTTTCCTGCAGCCTCCACTGGTCTCAAAATCATTTGGGAGGAACAACTACTTACTACCATGTCTTACGTTCTGATTCCCGGGAGTATTTTTTGAAAGAATCTGTAATATTTTCCCAAAGTCATCTGGAGATTCGAAAAAATTGGTTTGCACCTCTAACTTTTTTGCGACAGTTAACAAACGAAATTAATGATTTGCAATCTGAATGTGCTTATCTCCCCGGTGCACTAACTTTTTCTTTTGTCTAAGTTTGTATGTTTTACAGTTTTGCTTGAAAACGAAATTAGGATTCGAGGGATTGTTCTTTTTTCTGGAAAAAAGTTTTCATTCTTTGCGTACAAAAAAGCTTTGATTTTAGGTGAGGCACAACTGCCTGTTTTATGCATACGTCAAAACGTAGCGGAACACAATTTGTGATGGCTTATAGAGACACAAAATTTAGAAAAGGTTGCCCTTTTTTAAATTTGTTTTTATCTTTGAGAACTTGGTGGTCTTTATTCAGACATTATTTGTTGTACGACTCACGAAATTGACAATTTCTACTACACTACTGAGCAATTTTGGGCTGATCTGACTGGTTTCAGTTGAAACTCAACCATTTCTGCCTGAAGCAATTGATCAATTTATCAAATCATCTCCGAAAAAAAAGAGTTTTTCAGAAACAAATTTGAACGAAAAATTGTTTTTTAAGCATTATGTCGTGGTTATGTTAGTTTTCTTGCAATGAGAGTTCTCTTTGTATGCAGATGGTGTTAACTAGATTTTGGTTGGGCTTTTGAAAATGTTTTAGCAACAAGTTTGAAATAATTCAACAGCCTTTTTTGCGACTTCTTGAAGTTCTTGTTGATCTTGTTTTTTTTTGTCTTTTTTCTGGATTATTGTTTTTTCGCATATTCCTTTTCAGTTTTCTCAATTTTTGAATTTTTTATTAATTGCTCAGACAGTTATTGTTTCTCATTTCACTGCGCTAATTTGAAGACTTTTCTTCACACCAAAAGATCTCTCTTAGTTAGTATAAATTACGCATCAAATGATAAATTTCTCCAGTTTTCTTTAAAAGCTGTTTGAAGTGGCCCACCTTTTTCAGGAAACAAAGTTTCCTGCAGCCTCCACTGGTCTCAAATTTTTTTGGAGGAACAAATATGCACCACCATGTCTTACGTTTGGATTCCCGGGAGTCTTTTTTGAAAGAATGTATTTTTTCCGGAAATCATTTCGAGATTCGAAAAAATCGTGTTGCACCTCTAATATTTTTGCGACAGTTAACAAACGAATATAATCATTTGCACTCTGAAACTGATTATCTCACCGTTGTACTTTCTATTCCTTTTGTCTAAGTCCATATATTTTACAGTTTGGAATGAACACGAAATTAGGATTCGAGGGATTGTTCTTTTTTCTGGAAAAAAAGTTTTCAATCTTTGCGTACAAAAAAAGCTTTGATTTTAGGTGGGGCACAACTGCCTGTCTTATGCATACGTCAAAACGTAGCGGAACACAATTTGTGATGGCTTATAGAGACACAAAATTAAGAAAAGGTCGGCCTTTTTTAAAATTTGTTTTTATCTTTGAGAACTTGGTGCTCTTTATTCAGACATTATTAGTTGTACGACTCACAAAATTGATATTTTCTACTACACTACTCAGCAATTTTAAGCTGTTCTGACTGCTTTTAGTTGAATCTGAACCATTTTTTGCCTGGAGCATTGATCGATTGATCAAATCATCTCCGTAAAGAGTTATTCCGAAGCAAATTTAAAAGAAAAATTACTCTTTTAAGCAATATGTCTTGTTTATGTTCATTTTCTTTATATGAGAGTTCTCTTTCTTTGCAAATTGTGTTGATTAGGTTTGGTTTGCGCTTCTGAAGTCGTCTTAGGCAACAGATTTAGAAAAATCCAACAGCTTTTTTTGTGACTTCTTGAAGTTCTTGTTGATCTTGTTTTTTTGTCTCGTTTATTGTTTCTTGATTTTTCGTATGTTCCATTCCAGTTCTCTCCGTTATTGATTTTTTGAAATCAATTGCTGAGACATTCATTTGTTTCCGTTTCAAGGCGCTACTTTGAAGACTTTTGCGCACCCCAATACCTCTCTTTTAGTATAAATTACTCAGCAAATGATAAATTTTTCCTATTTTCCTCAAAACCTGTTTAATGTGGCCCACCCCATTTCGGCCACAATAATGATTCCTACAGCCTCCACTGGCCTGAAATAGTTCTGGTGGGATATGCCTTGCCATGTCATACGTTTTGATTCTCTGGTGTTTGCTTATACGAATCGGTTTTTTTAAACAAATTTTTTCCTGTGATCATTTTAAAATTCGGGTGGCACCTCTAACATTTAATGGTACGAATCATGGTTTTGATGATTTTTTCAGAGCGATATTTTTGCGCAATTAGCTCAACCTTAAGTCAGCAATGAAATTTTTCTGCTTCAATATGATGATTGATTTAGCAAATCCGCTTCGTTAAAACTTTTTTGAGATGCCAG
Organism: Convolutriloba macropyga; assembly: GCF_964194025.1. NCBI lineage: Eukaryota > Metazoa > Xenacoelomorpha > Acoela > Convolutidae > Convolutriloba > Convolutriloba macropyga. Next base: position 12,207,516 of record NC_134472.1, on the reverse strand, counting down.
TTTGAACAAAAATAATTTCTAAGCGCTATAACATACATATGTTAGTTTCCTGTGCTGAGCGTTATCATTATCTGCAAATTGTTTAATTTGGGCTCGAGTTGGCTTATTGAAGCTGCTTGAATCAATGGTTTTCTGATTTGATGAACATACTCTTTTTTAAACACACAAACCATCCTGGCCTTTTGTGGAGAGTTTTGATCTTGTCCCACACCACGGTATATGTTTTAGCTTCATTCGAGCTTTAAAAAACTTGAATTGCGTAGAGAAACACGTTCGAGCTGCCGTTTTTTGCTATGTCTTATGTTTTGTTGAGAAATTGTTTTCCTTTAAATCCCAAAAATCGTGTTACCCTTCAATCGTTTAATGATATCTTTTGAACCTCTGCACAGAAAGTGACAAACATAGTCACGTTTTGCTGCCCTCAAACTGTTCTTGCTTCCACTTTTTTATTAGTGTCTTAGATTTCCCTCGTTAAAAAGCTTATGGGTTGCAAATTTGAGAAAAATTTTTTTAAGCCTTGTGTGGTAGATATGTTGGTTTTCGTGTACTGTGCCATATTATTACCTGTATATTGTGTTATTTGGCGGGGTCCATGAAGCTATTGTAAACAAAATTTTTTGTTATTCAACAATTTTCATTTTTTTGTGATTTCTTGAATGTCTTGTTGTTGACTTTTTATGAGATCACACAAAACACCCTGGCCTTTATGGCGATGTGGGAAATTTTTTCCTACATCGCGGTAAAGGTTTTCGGCGTTCAGCAACTGACAATAGGTCTAGAATTGAGTCCAGAATCAGGTCTGAGGCGCCGCTTTCAGCCTTTTTGTGTGATTTGACGAGAAATTGTGGTCTCCCAAAAGCCCAAAATTTGGGGTACGCATCATGTGCTTGATGATTTCCTAAACTACTGTACCAAATTTGACGAGCATAGTCTCATTTTGGTGCCATTGAACCCTTCTTGCCTCCGGGTTTTAGGTGGTGTCTCGAATGGGCCTGGTCAGAAAGTTCTTAAGGTCCAAACTTGAGATAAAACCGAATTTTTGCTGATTGCTTGTGACGAGAATATTCGTTCACCAAAACAGTTGACTTGGACAACAAATGATAGTGTTTCAGAATCCACATAAAGTGGGGAGTAAAGCCATATAGTTTTACTGCCTACATTTCCTGGAGTGAAAGGGTGAATTTTGACTCTGGAGGTGAGGTACCTGGGATGATTTGTCATTTGGTACCGTACCTTGTTTTTGAAAATTTTCGTCATAGAGTGAACCGATTTGTGATTGGTTTAAAGATTCTGTTAGGTCATTAAATGACCTTTCTCACAGTGTATATAACGTATAGTGTTTTCTGGGGTTTAGATGGTGAATTTCACTCTGCAGGTGAGGTACCTGGGATGATTTGTCATTTGGTACAGTACATTGTTTTTGAAATTTCTCGTCATAGAGTGAACCAATTTGCGATTTGTTTGAAGATTCTGTTAGGTCATTAAATGACCTTTCTCTCAGTGTATATAACGTATAGTGTTTTCTGGGGTTTAGATGGTGAATTTTCACTCTGCAGGTGAGGTACCTGGGATGATTTGTCATTTGGTACAGTACCTTGTTTTTAAAATTACTTGTCGTAGAGTAAACCGATTTACGATTTGTTTGAAGATTCTGTTAGGTCATCAAATGACCTTTCTCACAGTGTATATTACGTATAGTGTTTTGTGTAATTTCACTGAAATATTGACCGGTACAGGTACCCCAATTTTGACCCTTCCAGCCAGGAAACATGATGTGCAGAGCTGTTCAGATCGGTCTGAAAAGTGGTTATAATGGTAAAGATAGTTACTATAGTTCCAGTAGTAACTATCTTGTTCCGGTTCATTCCGCTTTTGTATTATATGTCTCGTTTTCATACTATTATAGTAGTAATTCCTGTCCATGAGGAGGGCTCTGAGCCCAGGTGCATATGGCCCGTTGTCGACGCCGGTTGGTCGGCTGCCCCCCCCCTTTGCACCTCGGCACCCCTTTTAGGAACACACTGTGCTGTGCACATGCTGCTTCGAGTCGTTTCGTTGTCGTTTGTGGGTGTAGAATGAGGTAAATACAAACGCTAATTTCAGTTTGATAGTGTCACAAGAGCTCCCTGTTACTTGCTCCAAATCTGTTTCAAGTTTTAAAATCCCCAAAAAATGTTCCAGCAATTCTCAGGTCAGTTATAATCCATCATCATGTCACTGTCTACACTGTTTCCGGTCGGATGTCATCGAGTATATAACCCAGGGGCAACCCTAGATTTCCTCGATGACATTGGGCCATCATTCTCGATTAGTAGTAGAAGTAGTAGTAGTATTAGTAGTAGTAGTAGTAGTAAAAGTCTTCAATTGACCAAATTATGGACTTGAATACAACACATCAGAAGGATCTATGCATATGGTACAAACAAAGAAAATTAATCTAAAGCTATTACATTTAGGACGTGCTTATATCGACTTATTCGCTTATTCTATTTTCAAAAATATAGAAATTTTATCGGATCAAGGAGTTGTTCAAATTGAACCAAATTTGGTATGGAGTATCCCATGTGTACCTAGAGTGTAATACAAAAAGAATTTTTTGGTATAGCTTGCCTAGGAAAAAAGTTAGTATTTCGATCGGAAATATTGACTTATTCCCTTATTCTATTTTCAAAAATATAGAAATTTCGTCGGGTCAAGGAGTTGTCCAAATTAAACCAAACTTGGTATGGAGTATCCCATGTGTACCTGGAGTGTAAAACAAAAAGAATTTTTGGTATAGCTTGCCTAGGAAAAAAGTTAAAATTTCATACGGAAATTTGCTATTATTTCCGAATAATTTTGATTAAGTATATTTAAAAATAGGTCCTTTTCATCGGGTCAAGGAGTTGTTCAAATCGAACCAAATTAATATCCCAGACTACCAGTAATATTTATGTTGTAATGCAAAAAAATCATCCGCCTAACGTTCCTAGAAAAAAAGTTAGTTTTTCATACGGGAAATTGCGAATTTCGCGATTAGAATTTTAAAAATCGGTCTTTTTCAAGGGGTCAAGGACTTGTCCAAATCGCACCAAACTCGGCATGAAGTATCCCATGTGTACCTAGAGCGTAAAACGAAAAGAATTTTTGGTATAGCTTGTCTAGGAAAAAAGTTCGTATTTCGATCGGAAATATAGACTTATTCGCTTATTCTATTTTCAAAAATATAGAAATTTTATCGGATCAAGGAGTTGTTCAAACTGAACCAAATTTGGTATGGAGTATCCCATGTGTACCTAGAGTGTAATACAAAAAGAATTTTTTGGTATAGCTTGCCTAGGAAAAAAGTTAGTATTTCGATCGGAAATATCGACTTATTCGCTTATTCTATTTTCAAAAATATAGAAATTTCGTCGGGTCAAGGAGTTGTCCAAATTAAACCAAACTTGGTATGGAGTATCCCATGTCTACCTGGAGTGTAAAACAAAAAGAATTTTTGGTATAGCTTGCCTAGGAAAAAAGTTAGTATTTCATACGCAAATTTGCTATTATTTCCGAATAATTTTGATTAAGTATATTTAAAAATAGGTCCTTTTCATCGGGTCAAGGAGTTGTTCAAATCGAACCAAATTAATATCCCAGACTACCAGTAATATTTATGTTGTAATGCAAAAAGAATTATCCGCCTAACGTTCCTAGAAAAAAGTTAGTTTTTCATACGGGAATTTGCGAATTTCGCGATTAGAGAATTTTAAAAATAGGTTTTTTTCAAGGGGTCAAGGACTTGTCCAAATCGCACCAAACTTGGCATGGAGTATCCCATGTGTACCTAGAGCGTAAAACGAAAAAAAAATTTGTTATAGCTTGTCTAGGAAAAAAGTTCGTATTTCGATCGGAAATATAGACTTACTCGCTTGTTCTATTTTCAAAAATATAGAAATTTCGTCGGGTCAAGGAGTTGTCTAAATTAAACCAAACTTGGTATGGAGTATCCCATTTGTACCTAGAGCGTAAAACGAAAAGAATTTTTGGTATAGCTGGCCTAGGAAAAAAGTTCGTATTTATACGGAAATTTGCTATTATTTCCGAATAATTTTGATTAAGTATAATTAAAAATAGGTCCTTTTCATCGGGTCAAGGAGTTGTTCAAATCGAACTAAATTAAATTCCCAGGCTACCAGTACTATTTAGGTTGTAATGCAAAAGAACGGTCCGCCTAACATTCCTAGAAAAAAAGTTCGTATTTCAATCGGAAATATCGACTCATTCTCTTCTATTTTCAAAAATATAGAAATTTTATCGGATCAAGGAGTTGTTCAAAGTGAACCAAACTTGGTATAGAGTATCACCTTTGTAGGTAGAGTGTAAAACAAAAAGAATTTTTGGTATAGCTTGTGTAGAAAAATATCGACGGAGTATCCCATGTGTACCTAGAGCGTAAAACGAAAAGATTTTTCGGTATAGCTTGTCTAGAAAAAAAGTTCGTATTTCAATCGGAAATATCGACTTAATCGCTTACTCTATTTTCAAAAATATAGAAACTTCGTCGGGTCAAGGAGTTGTCCAAATTGAACCAAACTTGGCATGGAGTATCCCAAGTGTACCTAGAGCGTAAGACGAAAAGAATTTTTGGTATAGCTTGTCAAGAAAAAGTTAGTATTTCATACGGAAATTTGCTAATATTTCCGAATAATTTTGATTAAGTATATTTAAAAATAGGTCCTTTTCATCGGGTCAAGGAGTTATTCAAATCCAACCAAACCCGTATGGAGTATCCCATTTGTACCTAGAGCGTAAAACAAAAAGAATTTTTGGTATCGCTTGTCTAGGAAAAAAGTTCGTATTTCGATCGGAAATATAGACTTATTCGCTTATTCTATTTCCAAAAATATAGGAATTTCGTCGGGTCAAGGAGTTGTCCAAATTAAACCAAACTTGGTATGGAGTATCCCATGTGTACCTAGAGTGTAAAACAAAAAAAATTTTTGGTATAGCTTGCCTAGGAAAAAAGTTAGTATTTTATACTTAATTTTGCGATTATTTCGAATATTTAAATTTGAAATATAGTATTTTTCATCGGGTCAAGGAGTTGTTCAAATCGAACCAAATTAAAATCCCGGACTACCGGTACTATTTAGGTTGTAATGCGAAAAGAACGGTCCGCCTAACTTTCCTAGAAAAAAGTTCGTATTTCAATCGGAATTATCGACTTATTCGCTTATTCTATTTTCAAAAATATAGAATTTTTATCGGATCAAGGAGTTGTTCAAAGTGAACCAAAATGATATCCCAAACTACCACTACTATTTAGGTTGTAATGCAAAGGAACGGTCCGCCTAACTTTCCTAGAAAAAAGTTCGTATTTCAATCGGAATTATCGACTTATTCGCTTATTCTATTTTCAAAAATATAGAATTTTTATCGGATCAAGGAGTTGTTCAAAATGAACCAAATTGATATCCCAGACTACCAGTACTATTTAGGTTGTAATGCAAAAAAACGGTTCGCTTAACTTTCCTAGAAAAAAGTTTGTTTTTCAATCGGAATTATCGACTTATTCGCTTATTCTATTTTCAAAAATATAGAATTTTTATCGGATCAAGGAGTTGTTCAAAGTGAACCAAAATGATATCCCAAACTACCACTACTATTTAGGTTGTAATGCAAAGGAACAGTCCGCCTAACTTTCCTAGAAAAAAGTTCGTGTTTCAATCGGAATTATCGACTTATTCGCTTATTCTATTTTCAAAAATATAGAAATTTTATCGGATCAAGGAGTTGTCCAAAGTGAACCAAAATGATATCCCAAACTACCAGTACTATTTAGGTTGTAATGCAAAAAGAACGGTCCGCCTAACTTTCCTAGAAAAAAAGTTCGTTTCTCAATCGGAATTATCGACTTATTCGCTTATTCTATTTTCAAAAATATAGAAATTTTATCGGATCAAGGAGTTGTTCAAAGTGAACCAAAATGATATCCCAAACTACCAGTACTATTTAGGTTGTAATGCAAAAAGAACGGTCCGCCTAACTTTCCTAGAAAAAAGTTCGTTTTTCAATCGGAATTATCGACTGATTCGTTTATTCTATGTTCAAAAATATAGAAATTTTATCGGATCAAGGAGTTGTTCAAAGTGAACCAAAATGATATCCCAAACTACCAACACTATTTAGGTTGTAATGCAAAAAGAACGGTCCGCCTAACTTTCCTAGAAAAACAGTTCGTATTTCAATCGGAATTATCGACTTATTCGCTTATTCTATTTTCAAAAATATAGAATTTTTATCGGATCAAGGAGTAGTTCAAAATGAACCAAATTGATATCCCAGACTACCAGTACTATTTAGGTTGTAATGCAAAAAAAAACGGTTCGCCTAACTTTCCTAGAAAAAAAGTTTGTTTTGCAATCGGAATTATCGACTTATTCGCTTATTCTATTTTCAAAAATATAGAAATTTTATCGGATCAAGGAGTTGTTCAAAGTGAACCAAAATGATATCCCAAACTACCAGTACTATTTAGGTTGTAATGCAAAAAGAACGGTCCGCCCAACTTTCCTAGAAAAAAAGTTCGTATTTCAATCGGAATTATCGACTTATTAGCTTATTCTATTTTCAAAAATATAGAAATTTTATCGGATCAAGGAGTTGTTCAAAGTGAACCAAAATGATATCCCAAACTACCAGTACTATTTAGTTTGTAATGCAAAAAGAACGGTCCGCCTAACTTTCCTAGAAAAAAGTTCGTTTTTCAATCGGAATTATCGACTTATTCGCTTATTCTATGTTTAAAAAAATAGAAATTTTATCGGATCAAGGAGTTCTTCAAAGTGAACCAAAATGATATCCCAAACTACCAGTACTATTTAGGTTGTAATGCAAAAAGAACGGTCCGCCTAACTTTCCTAGAAAAAAGTTTGTTTTTCAATCGGAATTATCGACTTATTCGCTTATTCTATGTTTAAAAATATAGAAATTTTATCGGATCAAGGAGTTGTTCAAAGTGAACCAAAATGATATCCCAAACTACCAGTACTATTTAGGTTGTAATGCAAAAAGGACGGTCTGCCTAACTTTCCTAGAAAAAAAAGTTCGTATTTCAATCGGAATTATCGACTTATTCGCTTATTCTATTTTCAAAAATATAAATTTTTATCGGATCAAGGAGTTGTTCAAAATGAAATAAATTGATATCCCAGACTACCAGTACTATTTAGGTTGTGATGCAAAAAAAACGGTTCGCCTAACTTTCCTAGACAAAAAGTTTGTTTTTCAATCGGAATTATCGACTTATTCGCTTATTCTATTTTCAAAATAGAAATTTTATCGGATCAAGGAGTTGCTCAAAGTGAACCAAAATGATATCCCAAACAACCAGTACTATTTAGGTTGTAATGCAAAAAGAACGGTCCGCCTAACTTTCCTAGAAAAAAAGTTCGTGTTTCAATCGGAATTATCGACTTATTCGCTTATTCTATTTTCAAAAATATAGAAATTTTATCGGATCAAGGAGTTGTTCAAAGTGAACCAAAATGATATCCCAAACTACCAGTACTATTTAGGTTGTAATGCAAAAAGAACGGTCCGCCTAACTTTCCGCGAAAAAAAGTTCGTATTTCAATCGGAATTATCGACTTATTAGCTTATTCTATTTTCAAAAATATAGAAATTTTATCGGATCAAGGAGTTGTTCAAAGTGAACCAAAATGATATCCCAAACTACCAGTACTATTTAGTTTGTAATGCAAAAAGAACGGTCCGCCTAACTTTCCTAGAAAAAAGTTCGTTTTTCAATCGGAATTATCGACTTATTCGCTTATTCTATGTTTAAAAATATAGAAATTTTATCGGATCAAGGAGTTCTTCAAAGTGAACCAAAATGATATCCCAAACTACCAGTACTATTTAGGTTGTAATGCAAAAAGAACGGTCCGCCTAACTTTCCTAGAAAAAAGTTTGTTTTTCAATCGGAATTATCGACTTATTCGCTTATTCTATGTTTAAAAATATAGAAATTTTATCGGATCAAGGAGTTGTTCAAAGTGAACCAAAATGATATCCCAAACTACCAGTACTATTTAGGTTGTAATGCAAAAAGGACGGTCTGCCTAACTTTCCTAGAAAAAAAAGTTCGTATTTCAATCGGAATTATCGACTTATTCGCTTATTCTATTTTCAAAAATATAAATTTTTATCGGATCAAGGAGTTGTTCAAAATGAAATAAATTGATATCCCAGACTACCAGTACTATTTAGGTTGTGATGCAAAAAAAAACGGTTCGCCTAACTTTCCTAGACAAAAAGTTTGTTTTTCAATCGGAATTATCGACTTATTCGCTTATTCTATTTTCAAAATAGAAATTTTATCGGATCAAGGAGTTGCTCAAAGTGAACCAAAATGATATCCCAAACAACCAGTACTATTTAGGTTGTAATGCAAAAAGAACGGTCCGCCTAACTTTCCTAGAAAAAAAGTTCGTGTTTCAATCGGAATTATCGACTTATTCGCTTATTCTATTTTCAAAAATATAGAAATTTTATCGGATCAAGGAGTTGTTCAAAGTGAACCAAAATGATATCCCAAACTACCAGTACTATTTAGGTTGTAATGCAAAAAGAACGGTCCGCCTAACTTTCCTAGAAAAAAAGTTCGTTTCTCAATCGGAATTATCGACTTATTCGCTTATTCTATTTTCAAAAATATAGAAATTTTATCGGATCAAGGAGTTGTTCAAAGTGAACCAAAATGATATCCCAAACTACCACTACTATTTAGGTTGTAATGCAAAGGAACGGTCCGCCTAATTTCCTAGAAAAAAGTTCGTATTTCAATCGGAATTATCGACTTATTCGCTTATTCTATTTTCAAAAATATAGAATTTTTATCGGATCAAGGAGTTGTTCAAAATGAACCAAATTGATATCCCAGACTACCAGTACTATTTAGGTTGTAATGCAAAAAAACGGTTCGCCTAACTTTCCTAGAAAAAAAGTTTGTTTTTCAATCGGAATTATCGACTTATTCGCTTATTCTATTTTCAAAAATATAGAAATTTTATCGGATCAAGGAGTTGTTCAAAGTGAACCAAAATGATATCCCAAACTACCACTACTATTTAGGTTGTAATGCAAAAAGAACGGTCCGCCTAACTTTCCGCGAAAAAAAGTTCGTATTTCAATCGGAATTATCGACTTATTCGCTTATTCTATTTTCAAAAATATAGAAATTTTATAGGATCAACGAGTTGTTCAAAGTGAACCAAATTAATATCCCAGACTACCAGTACTTTTTAGGTTGTAATGCAAAAAGAATTATCCGCCTAACTTTCCTAGAAAAAAAGTTCGTATTTCAATCGGAATTATCGACTTATTCGCTTATTCTATTTTCAAAAATATAGAATTTTTATCGGATCAAGGAGTTGTTCAAAATGAACCAAATTGATATCCCAGACTACCAGTACTATTTAGGTTGTAATGCAAAAAAACGGTTCGCCTAACTTTCCTAGAAAAAAAGTTTGTTTTTCAATCGGAATTATCGACTTATTCGCTTATTCTATTTTCAAAAATATAGAAATTTTATCGGATCAAGGAGTTGTTCAAAGTGAACCAAAATGATATCCCAAACTACCACTACTATTTAGGTTGTAATGCAAAAAGAACGGTCCGCCTAACTTTCCGCGAAAAAAAGTTCGTATTTCAATCGGAATTATCGACTTATTCGCTTATTCTATTTTCAAAAATATAGAAATTTTATAGGATCAACGAGTTGTTCAAAGTGAACCAAATTAATATCCCAGACTACCAGTACTTTTTAGGTTGTAATGCAAAAAGAATTATCCGCCTAACTTTCCTAGAAAAAAAGTTCGTATTTCAATCGGAATTATCGACTTATTCGCTTATTCTATTTTCAAAAATATAGAATTTTTATCGGATCAAGGAGTTGTTCAAAATGAACCAAATTGATATCCCAAACTACCACTACTATTTAGGTTGTAATGCAAAAAGAACGGTTCGCCTAACTTTCCTAGAAAAAAAGTTTGTTTTTCAATCGGAATTATCGACTTATTCGCTTATTCTATTTTCAAAAATATAGAAATTTTATCGGATCAAGGAGTTGTTCAAAGTGAACCAAAATGATATCCCAAACTACCACTACTATTTAGGTTGTAATGCAAAAAGAACGGTCCGCCTAACTTTCCGCGAAAAAAAGTTCGTATTTCAATCAGAATTATCGACTTATTCGCTTATTCTATTTTCAAAAATATAGAAATTTTATAGGATCAACGAGTTGTTCAAAGTGAACCAAATTAATATCCCAGACTACCAGTACTTTTTAGGTTGTAATGCAAAAAGAATTATCCGCCTAACTTTCCTAGAAAAAAAGTTCGTATTTCAATCGGAATTATCGACTTATTCGCTTATTCTATTTTCAAAAATATGGAAATTTTATCGGATCAAGGAGTTGTTCAAAGTGAACCAAAATGATATCCCAAACTACCAGTACTATTTAGGTTGTAATGCAAAAAACGGTCCGCCTAACTTTCCTAGAAAAAAGTTCGTTTTTCAATCGGAATTATCGACTTATTCGTTTATTCTATGTTTAAAAATATAGAAATTTTATCGGATCAAGGAGTTGTTCAAAGTGAACCAAAATGATATCCCAAACTACCAGTACTATTTAGGTTGTAATGCAAAAAAAACGGTTCGCCTAACTTTCCTAGACAAAAAGTTTGTTTTTCAATCGGAATTATCGACTTATTCGCTTATTCTATTTTCAAAATAGAAATTTTATCGGATCAAGGAGTTGCTCAAAGTGAACCAAAATGATATCCCAAACTACCAGTACTATTTAGGTTGTAATGCAAAAAGAACGGTCCGCCTAACTTTCCTAGAAAAAAAGTTCGTGTTTCAATCGGAATTATCGACTTATTCGCTTATTCTATTTTCAAAAATATAGAAATTTTATCGGATCAAGGAGTTGTTCAAAGTGAACCAAAATGATATCCCAAACTACCAGTACTATTTAGGTTGTAATGCAAAAAGAACGGTCCGCCTAACTTTCCTAGAAAAAAAGTTCGTTTCTCAATCGGAATTATCGACTTATTCGCTTATTCTATTTTCAAAAATATAGAAATTTTATCGGATCAAGGAGTTGTTCAAAGTGAACCAAAATGATATCCCAAACTACCACTACTATTTAGGTTGTAATGCAAAGGAACGGTCCGCCTAATTTCCTAGAAAAAAGTTCGTGTTTCAATCGGAATTATCGACTTATTCGCTTATTCTATTTTCAAAAATATAGAAATTTTATCGGATCAAGGAGTTGTTCAAAGTGAACCAAAATGATATCCCAAACTACCAGTACTATTTAGGTTGTAATGCGAAAAGAACGGTCCGCCTAACTTTCCTAGAAAAAAAGTTCGTTTCTCAATCGGAATTATCGACTTATTCGCTTATTCTATTTTCAAAAATATAGAAATTTTATCGGATCAAGGAGTTGTTCAAAGTGAACCAAAATGATATCCCAAACTACCACTACTATTTAGGTTGTAATGCAAAGGAACGGTCCGCCTAATTTCCTAGAAAAAAGTTCGTATTTCAATCGGAATTATCGACTTATTCGCTTATTCTATTTTCAAAAATATAGAATTTTTATCGGATCAAGGAGTTGTTCAAAATGAACCAAATTGATATCCCAGACTACCAGTACTATTTAGGTTGTAATGCAAAAAAACGGTTCGCCTAACTTTCCTAGAAAAAAAGTTTGTTTTTCAATCGGAATTATCGACTTATTCGCTTATTCTATTTTCAAAAATATAGAAATTTTATCGGATCAAGGAGTTGTTCAAAGTGAACCAAGATGATATCCCAAACTACCACTACTATTTAGGTTGTAATGCAAAAAGAACGGTCCGCCTAACTTTCCTCGAAAAAAAGTTCGTATTTCAATCGGAATTATCGACTTATTCGCTTATTCTATTTTCAAAAATATAGAGATTTTATAGGATCAACGAGTTGTTCAAAGTGAACCAAATTAATATCCCAGACTACCAGTACTTTTTAGGTTGTAATGCAAAAAGAATTATCCGCCTAACTTTCCTAGAAAAAAAGTTCGTATTTCAATCGGAATTATCGACTTATTCGCTTATTCTATTTTCAAAAATATGGAAATTTTATCGGATCAAGGAGTTGTTCAAAGTGAACCAAAATGATATCCCAAACTACCAGTACTATTTAGGTTGTAATGCAAAAAGAACGGTCCGCCTAACTTTCCTAGAAAAAAAGTTCGTGTTTCAATCGGAATTATCGACTTATTCGTTTATTCTATGTTTAAAAATATAGAAATTTTATCGGATCAAGGAGTTGTTCAAAGTGAACCAAAATGATATCCCAAACTACCAGTACTATTTAGGTTGTAATGCAAAAAAAAACGGTTCGCCTAACTTTCCTAGACAAAAAGTTTGTTTTTCAATCGGAATTATCGACTTATTCGCTTATTCTATTTTCAAAATAGAAATTTTATCGGATCAAGGAGTTGCTCAAAGTGAACCAAAATGATATCCCAAACTACCAGTACTATTTAGGTTGTAATGCAAAAAGAACGGTCCGCCTAACTTTCCTAGAAAAAAAGTTCGTGTTTCAATCGGAATTATCGACTTATTCGCTTATTCTATTTTCAAAAATATAGAAATTTTATCGGATCAAGGAGTTGTTCAAAGTGAACCAAAATGATATCCCAAACTACCAGTACTATTTAGGTTGTAATGCAAAAAGAACGGTCCGCCTAACTTTCCTAGAAAAAAAGTTCGTTTCTCAATCGGAATTATCGACTTATTCGCTTATTCTATTTTCAAAAATATAGAAATTTTATCGGATCAAGGAGTTGTTCAAAGTGAACCAAAATGATATCCCAAACTACCACTACTATTTAGGTTGTAATGCAAAGGAACGGTCCGCCTAACTTTCCTAGAAAAAAGTTCGTATTTCAATCGGAATTATCGACTTATTCGCTTATTCTATTTTCAAAAATATAGAATTTTTATCGGATCAAGGAGTTGTTCAAAATGAACCAAATTGATATCCCAGACTACCAGTACTACTTAGGTTGTAATGCAAAAAAACGGTTCGCCTAACTTTCCTAGAAAAAAAGTTTGTTTTTCAATCGGAATTATCGACTTATTCGCTTATTCTATTTTCAAAAATATAGAAATTTTATCGGATCAAGGAGTTGTTCAAAGTGAACCAAAATGATATCCCAAACTACCACTACTATTTAGGTTGTAATGCAAAAAACGGTTCGCCTAACTTTCCTAGAAAAAAAGTTTGTTTTTCAATCGGAATTATCGACTTATTCGCTTATTCTATTTTCAAAAATATAGAAATTTTATAGGATCAACGAGTTGTTCAAAGTGAACCAAATTAATATCCCAGACTACCAGTACTTTTTAGGTTGTAATGCAAAAAGAATTATCCGCCTAACTTTCCTAGAAAAAAAGTTCGTATTTCAATCGGAATTATCGACTTATTCGCTTATTCTATTTTCAAAAATATGGAAATTTTATCGGATCAAGGAGTTGTTCAAAGTGAACCAAAATGATATCCCAAACTACCAGTACTATTTAGGTTGTAATGCAAAAAGAACGGTCCGCCTAACTTTCCTAGAAAAAAAGTTCGTTTTTCAATCGGAATTATCGACTTATTCGCTTATTCTATGTTTAAAAATATAGAAATTTTATCGGATCAAGGAGTTGTTCAAAGTGAGCCAAAATGATATCCCAAACTACCAGTACTATTTAGGTTGTAATGCAAAAAGAACGGTCCGCCTAACTTTCCTAGAATAAAAGTTCGTTTTTCAATCGGAATTATCGACTTATTCGCTTATTCTATGTTTAAAAATATAGAAATTTTATCGGATCAAGGAGTTGTTCAAAGTGAACCAAATTGATATCCCAGACTACCAGTACTATTTAGGTTGTAATGCAAAAAAAACAGTTCGCCTAACTTTCCTAGAAAAAAAGTTTGTTTTTCAATCGGAATTATCGACTTATTCGCTTATTCTATTTTCAAAAATATAGAAATTTTATCGGATCAACGAGTTGTTCAAAGTGAACAAAAATAATATCCCAGACTACCAGTACTTTTTAGGTTGTAATGCAAAAAGAACGGTCCGCCTAACTTTCCTAGAAAAAAAGTTTGTTTTTCAATCGGAATTATCGACTTATTCGCTTATTCTATTTTCAAAAATATAGAAATTTTATCGGATCAAGGAGTTGTTCAAAGTGAACCAAAATGATATCCCAAACTACCACTACTATTTAGGTTGTAATGCAAAAAACGGTTCGCCTAACTTTCCTAGAAAAAAAGTTTGTTTTTCAATCGGAATTATCGACTTATTCGCTTATTCTATTTTCAAAAATATAGAAATTTTATAGGATCAACGAGTTGTTCAAAGTGAACCAAATTAATATCCCAGACTACCAGTACTTTTTAGGTTGTAATGCAAAAAGAATTATCCGCCTAACTTTCCTAGAAAAAAAGTTCGTATTTCAATCGGAATTATCGACTTATTCGCTTATTCTATTTTCAAAAATATGGAAATTTTATCGGATCAAGGAGTTGTTCAAAGTGAACCAAAATGATATCCCAAACTACCAGTACTATTTAGGTTGTAATGCAAAAAGAACGGTCCGCCTAACTTTCCTAGAAAAAAAGTTCGTTTTTCAATCGGAATTATCGACTTATTCGCTTATTCTATGTTTAAAAATATAGAAATTTTATCGGATCAAGGAGTTGTTCAAAGTGAGCCAAAATGATATCCCAAACTACCAGTACTATTTAGGTTGTAATGCAAAAAGAACGGTCCGCCTAACTTTCCTAGAATAAAAGTTCGTTTTTCAATCGGAATTATCGACTTATTCGCTTATTCTATGTTTAAAAATATAGAAATTTTATCGGATCAAGGAGTTGTTCAAAGTGAACCAAATTGATATCCCAGACTACCAGTACTATTTAGGTTGTAATGCAAAAAAAACAGTTCGCCTAACTTTCCTAGAAAAAAAGTTTGTTTTTCAATCGGAATTATCGACTTATTCGCTTATTCTATTTTCAAAAATATAGAAATTTTATCGGATCAACGAGTTGTTCAAAGTGAACAAAAATAATATCCCAGACTACCAGTACTTTTTAGGTTGTAATGCAAAAAGAACGGTCCGCCTAACTTTCCTAGAAAAAAAGTTCGTTTTTCAATCGGAATTATCGACTTATTCGTTTATTCTATGTTTAAAAATATAGAAATTTTATCGGATCAAGGAGTTGTTCAAAGTGAACCAAAATGATATCCCAAACTACCAGTACTATTTAGGTTGTAATGCAAAAAAAACGGTTCGCCTAACTTTCCTAGACAAAAAGTTTGTTTTTCAATCGGAATTATCGACTTATTCGCTTATTCTATTTTCAAAATAGAAATTTTATCGGATCAAGGAGTTGCTCAAAGTGAACCAAAATGATATCCCAAACTACCAGTACTATTTAGGTTGTAATGCAAAAAGAACGGTCCGCCTAACTTTCCTAGAAAAAAAGTTCGTGTTTCAATCGGAATTATCGACTTATTCGCTTATTCTATTTTCAAAAATATAGAAATTTTATCGGATCAAGGAGTTGTTCAAAGTGAGCCAAAATGATATCCCAAACTACCAGTACTATTTAGGTTGTAATGCAAAAAGAACGGTCCGCCTAACTTTCCTAGAAAAAAAGTTCGTTTTTCAATCGGAATTATCGACTTATTCGCTTATTCTATGTTTAAAAATATAGAAATTTTATCGGATCAAGGAGTTGCTCAAAGTGAACCAAAATGATATCCCAAACTACCAGTACTATTTAGGTTGTAATGCAAAAAGAACGGTCCGCCTAACTTTCCTAGAAAAAAAGTTCGTGTTTCAATCGGAATTATCGACTTATTCGCTTATTCTATTTTCAAAAATATAGAAATTTTATCGGATCAAGGAGTTGTTCAAAGTGAACCAAAATGATATCCCAAACTACCAGTACTATTTAGGTTGTAATGCAAAAAGAACGGTAAGCCTAACTTTCCTAGAAAAAAAGTTCGTTTCTCAATCGGAATTATCGACTTATTCTATTTTCAAAAATATAGAAATTTTATCGGATCAAGGAGTTGTTCAAAGTGAACCAAAATGATATCCCAAACTACCACTACTATTTAGGTTGTAATGCGAAGGAACGGTCCGCCTAACTTTCCTAGAAAAAAGTTCGTATTTCAATCGGAATTATCGACTTATTCGCTTATTCTATTTTCAAAAATATAGAATTTTTATCGGATCAAGGAGTTGTTCAAAATGAACCAAATTGATATCCCAGACTACCAGTACTATTTAGGTTGTAATGCAAAAAAACGGTTCGCCTAACTTTCCTAGAAAAAAAGTTCGTATTTCAATCGGAATTATCGACTTATTCGCTTATTCTATTTTCGAAAATATAGAAATTTTATCGGATCAACGAGTTGTTCAAAGTGAACAAAAATAATATCCCAGACTACCAGTACTTTTTAGGTTGTAATGCAAAAAGAATTATCCGCCTAACGTTCCTAGAAAAAAAAGTTCGTATTTCAATCGGAATTATCGACTTATTCGCTTATTCTATTTTCAAAAATATAGAAATTTTATCGGATCAAGGAGTTGTTCAAAGTGAACCAAAATGATATCCCAAACTACCACTACTATTTAGGTTGTAATGCGAAGGAACGGTCCGCCTAACTTTCCTAGAAAAAAGTTCGTATTTCAATCGGAATTATCGACTTATTCGCTTATTCTATTTTCAAAAATATAGAAATTTTATCGGATCAACGAGTTGTTCAAAGTGAACAAAAATAATATCCCAGACTACCAGTACTTTTTAGGTTGTAATGCAAAAAGAATTTTTCGCCTAACTTTCCTAGAAAAAAAGTTCGTATTTCAATCGGAATTATCGACTTATTCGCTTATTCTATTTTCAAAAATATAGAAATTTTATCGGATCAAGGAGTTGTTCAAAGTGAACCAAAATGATATCCCAAACTACCACTACTATTTAGGTTGTAATGCGAAGGAACGGTCCGCCTAACTTTCCTAGAAAAAAGTTCGTATTTCAATCGGAATTATCGACTTATTCGCTTATTCTATTTTCAAAAATATAGAAATTTTATCGGATCAAGGAGTTGTTCAAAGTGAACCAAAATGATATCCCAAACTACCACTACTATTTAGGTTGTAATGCAAAAAGAACGGTCCGCCTAACTTTCCTCGAAAAAAAGTTCGTATTTCAATCGGAATTATCGACTTATTCGCTTATTCTATTTTCGAAAATATAGAAATTTTATAGGATCAACGAGTTGTTCAAAGTGAACCAAATTAATATCCCAGACTACCAGTACTTTTTAGGTTGTAATGCAAAAAGAATTATCCGCCTAACTTTCCTAGAAAAAAAGTTCGTATTTCAATCGGAATTATCGACTTATTCGCTTATTCTATTTTCAAAAATATGGAAATTTTATCGGATCAAGGAGTTGTTCAAAGTGAAACAAAATGATATCCCAAACTACCCGTACTATTTAGGTTGTAATGCAAAAAGAACGGTCCGCCTAACTTTCCTAGAAAAAAAGTTCGTTTTTCAATCGGAATTATCGACTTATTCGCTTATTCTATGTTTAAAAATATAGAAATTTTATCGGATCAAGGAGTTGTTCAAAGTGAGCCAAAATGATATCCCAAACTACCAGTACTATTTAGGTTGTAATGCAAAAAGAACGGTCCGCCTAACTTTCCTAGAAAAAAAGTTCGTTTTTCAATCGGAATTATCGACTTATTCGCTTATTCTATGTTTAAAAATATAGAAATTTTATCGGATCAAGGAGTTGTTCAAAGTGAGCCAAAATGATATCCCAAACTACCAGTACTATTTAGGTTGTAATGCAAAAAGAACGGTCCGCCTAACTTTCCTAGAATAAAAGTTCGTTTTTCAATCGGAATTATCGACTTATTCGCTTATTCTATGTTTAAAAATATAGAAATTTTATCGGATCAAGGAGTTGTTCAAAGTGAACCAAATTGATATCCCAGACTACCAGTACTATTTAGGTTGTAATGCAAAAAAAACAGTTCGCCTAACTTTCCTAGAAAAAAAGTTTGTTTTTCAATCGGAATTATCGACTTATTCGCTTATTCTATTTTCAAAAATATAGAAATTTTATCGGATCAACGAGTTGTTCAAAGTGAACAAAAATAATATCCCAGACTACCAGTACTTTTTAGGTTGTAATGCAAAAAGAATTATTCGCCTAACTTTCCTAGAAAAAAAGTTCGTATTTCAATCGGAATTATCGACTTATTCGCTTATTCTATTTTCAAAAATATAGAAATTTTATCGGATCAAGGAGTTGTTCAAAGTGAACCAAAATGATATCCCAAACTACCAGTACTATGTAGGTTGTAATGTAAAAAGAACGGTCCGCCTAACTTTCCTAGAAAAAAGTTCGTTTTTCAATCGGAATTATCGACTTATTCGTTTATTCTATGTTTAAAACTATAGAAATTTTATCGGATCAAGGAGTTGTTCAAAGTGAACCAAAATGATATCCCAAACTACCAGTACTATTTAGGTTGTAATGCAAAAAGAACGGTCCGCCTAACTTTCCTAGAAAAAAGTTCGTTTTTCAATCGGAATTATCGACTTATTCGTTTATTCTATGTTTAAAAATATAGAAATTTTATCGGATCAAGGAGTTGTTCAAAGTGAACCAAAGTGATATCCCAAACTACCAGTACTATTTAGGTTGTAATGCAAAAAGAACGGTCCGCCTAACTTTCCTAGAATAAAAGTTCGTTTTTCAATCGGAATTATCGACTTATTCGCTTATTCTATGTTTAAAAATATAGAAATTTTATCGGATCAAGGAGTTGTTCAAAGTGAACCAAATCGATATCCCAGACAACCAGTTCTATTTAGGTTGTAATGCAAAAAAAAAACGGTTCGCCTAACTTTCCTAGAAAAAAAGTTTGTTTTTCAATCGGAATTATCGACTTATTCGCTTATTCTATTTTCAAAAATATAGAAATTTTATCGGATCAAGGAGTTGTTCAAAGTGAACCAAAATGATATCCCAAACTACCACTACTATTTAGGTTGTAATGCAAAGGAACGGTCCGCCTAACTTTCCTAGAAAAAAGTTCGTATTTCAATCGGAATTATCGACTTATTCGCTTATTCTAATTTCAAAAATATAGAAATTTTATAGGATCAACGAGTTGTTCAAAGTGAACCAAATTAATATCCCAGACTACCAGTACTTTTTAGGTTGTAATGCAAAAAGAATTATCCGCCTAACGTTCCTAGAAAAAAGTTAGTTTTTCATACGGGAGTTTGCGAATTTCGCGATTAGAGAATTTTAAAAATAGGTCTTTTTCATGGGGTCAAGGACTTGTCCAAATCGCTCCAAACTCGGCCTGGAGTATCCCATGTGTACCTAGAGTGTAAAAAGAATTCTTGTCATAGCTTGCCTAGGAAAAAAGTTCGTATTTCAATCGGAAATATTGACTTATTCGCTTATTCTATTTTCAAAAATATAGAAATTTTATCGGTTCAACGAGTTGTTCAAAGTGAATCAAATTAATATCCCAGACTACCAGTACTATTTAGGTTGTAATGCAAAAAGAATTATCCGCCTAACGTTCCTAGAAAAAAAGTTAATTTTTCATACGTAAATTTGCGAATTTCGCGATTGGCGAATTTTAAAAATAGGTCTTTTTCATCGGGTCAAGGACTTGTTCAAATCAAACCAAATCTGGCATGCGATATTTCCAGAGCGTATAAAATCTTTCTTTTGTTTACAGCGCGATGATGCCGCTAAGGAGAATCTGGTTCAGACAGAAATGATGCCAAAAATGCCAAAATCAGCTCGATTCTTTGGCTTTCAATGCAAGTTCGAAAATTTAGCGGAGGCCAAACGAAAACTAAAAAATCTATACCCGGACGCAGCCAGTGTTGTGTTTTTGTCATCACGGCCAAACCAGACAGGGCTCAATGGATGAATCAATTTTAAAAAGGAGATTCAGTGCGAAAAGTTTATGAGGGAAATTCGACAAAACCCGCCGAAAAATGGACTTCGACTTAAAAAGCCAGGAAAACACATTGCTATTGAAAGACCAGCATTAATTCAAAAAGGGCGAGGAAACGGAGTGCTTTACAATGAATGGTTTTCGAAAAAACACCCGAATTTCAGCGCTGAAGTGAATGTCTCGGAATTTGAAAAAAACAGGGAATCAAGAATTCTTAAGTTTTGAAATTTTGGATAACTTGATTGTATATTTATTGGTTTGCATCTCGTTTTGTTTAATTTTAACAGCTGCCGCCACCTTCTCAACGGCTATTGTTTAGGCGCTCTCCTTTTTCATTTCGCTTTACCTTATAACCTTTTTTTCGTTTTAAAGTCACGTTTTATATTTTCACATTTGACCTCTGACTTAATTCACTCACTGTTGCAACTGAATTGATTTCAAATTCTTGCAATCATTGAATTACGTAATTAAGTGAATACGGTCATTATCGAAAGAGCAAAACAAAATCGAAAGAAACTGGATAAACCGATACAGCACGGTCATTAAGTCATATTGCATTAGGATATCAAAGTTCATTAGAGCAATTGCTAGCTGATATTAATATAAAGAAAAAAAATAGATTTATGTCTTAAAGCTGAACTGATTGTGGATTTCGAATCTAAATGAAACTGCACATGGAATTAGACTACTTTTTGAAACTTAGGAAAAAATATGAATTTTATCTAATTTCTGTTTTAATTCGGATGTGAGTCCAGCGCGTCAACGGCGGCTATTTTCGGGCTATATAAATATGCCGGATGTGTTAACATGTTGAGCATTTGAAGAAACCTTTATTTAATTTTTCAGTGTCCATTTTGATCAAGCTTGCCTAGGAACAAAGTTGGGACTTCATAGGTTTATATCCGATAATTCGAAAAATTAATTTAGAATTTTCTGACGCCTCATAGTTGTCCAAATCAAACCAAATTGGGCATGGAGTGTCCCATGTGTACGTAGAGTCTAGAAGAAGAAGAATTTTTGCTATAGTTGTGCCACGAAAGTTGGGAGAGCCTAATCCAGAAATTTCTGGATAACAAAGTTAATTTAAAAATGATAAAATCATTTTTTTCAGTTTGATTTAAATGCCGAGTCGATCAAAGTACACACAGGATGAGCTGCTCAAAGCGGTTCAATTGGCCAAATCAGGTACTGAGAGTGTACGAAAAATTGCAACAAAATATGGTATTCCAAGGACTACTCTCCGCCGGGCTATCTCGAGAATGTGGCGCTGTAACTTGGTAGACCGCCTGTTTTCTTTGAAGAATCTTTATTTGAATTCAGATTGATGTGTGACCTTAAAGCCAAGAAAAATATTGATGTACGAAAGTTTGCCTATGCGATAGCGGTTTCCAGAAATTTAGTTTTTCCAGCATCTTGGAAGAAAACAAAATGTGCTGGGCCCGATTGGTTGAAAAGTTTGTTACTTCGTAACTCATTCATCCCTCATTTCCTTGCATCGAAAAAGAATAGAGCGAAACCACAATTGGACGTTGATTGTGGATACTGCTGTAGAAGTTTTTCGCGAGATATTGCGTTTGATTTTTGTGAGGCATGTGGCTTGATGATCTGTTCCTTCTGCAGAAGAAACGAAATCTCTTGGTGTCATTTTACTGATGAGAGTTTGATCGAAAACATATTTTTATCATTTTGGCTCAGTAAAAATTGTCCTGCGGTTAAATTCATTGTAATCTGTGAAATTCAATTGTTTTCAACCGCGTTTCTTCGACGGAAGAAAACGACGCTTACGTTGTTTGTTCGTCATCGTTGAGTGAACTAAATGTACGCTTTAAATGTTCAGGCTGGCTCTTTTTCATCTGGTCTCATTTTGATTTTTGATTTCAGAAACAAAAATGAGTCGTTCCCAATCACAAGTTCCTAACTCGAAAACCAGGGAGAACCGTGGCGTGATATCGAAGGACACTGCTTATACTGACAAGGAATATCGAGAAGCCGTAAAAACTAGATGGATTTTCTTTTGTCGCTATGACAAATCTGTCTTCGATATGGAAATGAATCATTGCTCATGGCCTGTCGGTTATAGTTTCTTTGACAAAATCAATTTGACCAAAAGAGCAGCCGTAGATATGAAGACGACAGAAGGCAACTTTCTCTGTCAGTTTATTGAAAGATGTCATCACAAAGAAGCTGATCAACGGGTCAATCGATACTGGGCAATCATTAATCGGTCAAAGGAAAAGAATGAATCTCTAGCAGAGCTCAGCATGGCTTTAGAGTTAGTAATTCTTTCGAATCCTTAAAAAATAAAGTAATTCTTTCAAATCCTTGAAAAATAAAGTAATTCTTTCAAATCCTTGAAAAAAAAACGAACAAAAAACCTACTTTATTATAAATTTTTTGAGATAATCAAGCTTTGCTCAAACTTGTTCCGAACTAATTTTATGATTTTGAAGGGACAACGAGGAAGAGAATGAAGAAGTGAATGATGAAAATGCTCCGCCCAACCGATCGGTTGCACAGTTGTTTGAAGATCTGTCCGAATCTCAGAAGGACAATAGTTGCGTAACAAGCACCCAAAGAAAATCTAAAGTAGGAAAAGGTACAGAGAATGTTGGGCGCCTCTCTGTGCGACGAAAATTAGTGGAGCCAGTTGTGGAACTCGGGCAGTGCCATGAAGAAGAACAAGACAAGGAGGTTGCAACATCTAGCAAAAATGCGCGTCACGAAGTTATTTTCTCTAGGCTTGTGAACTTTCATCACTAATTTATAGTGAAAAATTATGTAATGCCTTGAGAGCAATGTTTGCTGTGCAAACGTTTTAGAAAAGACAAAATTGATCAGTAAAATTTAATGATCCAATAATCAGATGAATGATATGTAAGGTCTTCTTGGCTTCAGTTTTATAACTTCGTTTTTCAGGACTTGGTTGAAGCTGTGAAGGAGCTAGTTGCTGAGCAAAACCGTTTCATGAAAGAAACTGAATTGAACCAGAAAAAGTTTCACGATCAGATGTTAAAGATCAGAAAATCGAAGAAGCGTGAATTTCTGAATATTTGGGCTGCACACCTCAAAGTTAACGTAACGGGAGCCGAAGAACCAGTCAATAGCGATGAAGGCTTGAGACCGCTCATGAATACGAATCTGATGGAGCTTTATGCTTCAGAGAAGCCTTGTCTTTGGCCGAAAACTTGGTAGAGAACTGTTCGGAGAGGGAAAAGTTTGTGAACTGATTTCTCTGATCATTGGTAAAAACAGCACCCGAGAGAATATCAGAAGTCCATGTGACGAGGAGCGGTACCAATTATTCAAAGGTTAGTTCAGTGTAATTTTGAAAACCCAGCTTACCTAAAATTCTTCCGGTATTCTATGTTCAGAAACACTTCTAATTGCGTCCACTGAAAAAAATAAACCTAATTGATTTTTTTTGCTGTCTCATGCGAACCTTCTTTGTCCTAGAGTGTGTTATGAGAAAGTACCCGCGGGCTCCTGAAAATGCATTCACTAGTGCTCGAGATGCTGCAAATCAGTATGGGCTGGACCAGAAGGCTAAGCATGGCTCAGAGCACGTAGCAAATTTGATGAAACGATCCGAAGATGCCGTACTAGAAGGAGAAGCAGAAGACGACGAAGAAGCTTTGTTCTGAAATACTCATAAGAACTCTGACGGTCTGTCTGAGTTCATTGATTGACAAGTTATTTGCCCTCTTGGTTTCTTGAGTATCTCGATGTTTATGTTATTCGTTTTATAAAATTTTTACAGCAGACAGATCTCTCCAAAAGGTGTTCTTGTTCAGAATTTGTAACTTTTTGAAAACAGTCAACTTGCGCTTGATTTTCAATATTTTTCCTGTTTGTCGTGAAGTTCTTCGTTATTTGGAGCAATGTTTTGTTTTATACTGTTGAAGCTATAATTAAGTTTTTGTTATGAAAATTTGCTTCCTCTAGTCACTGTTTGCTCAGTTGAAAATTCGTTTTGTACCATTATTGCTCGTCTTATACCAAATCATCAGTTAGCCGTTTGTTTGAAATAGGTTGACGAGCTTTTGCAAGGTTTATGAAGTCGATGAATTGCGCGTTTTTTTTTCAGTTCTGTAGCATGCAAAGAGAGCGGTATCTTGTGCTGTGTCAATGTGATGGACAGATTGGTCGAACTTTCAATTTATCAAAGCCTCCATTGAAAATTTTTGTCAATCTTCTGCCAGAAGAACAATTCAATGAAATAAAAAAGGCTGAGCGGGTTGGAGAAAGAACTTACGGCTTACTGAAAGAAGCGTACATACTTCTAAAGGAGTTTAGCTGCAGCTTGATTCCTGATAGTTTCGGTGGATACGGTTTGCATTACAACGGAGAAAATATTCTGGCCGAGAAGATGCGATTGCCATTTTATGGGTATATTGAGACGATTCCCACAAACGTTGAAGACAACTTCACGAATCTATCAGTTCTGGCACCAAGGCAGGGATCAAAGTTAAGCCGTGTTATGGTTGGTCCCATAAGGTTTGTGAATCACAGTTGCCAGCCGAATTGCGAGTACAAGGCGGTTGAGCTTAATGGAAGAAGAGCAGTTGAAATAGTAACCTTGAGAAAAATTTCACCTGGAAGTGAACTGCTAACTTTCTATGGAGAATTTTTTTGGCCTGGAAACAAGGACTGCTCGTGTCCCCATACTGACTTTCATTCATTTGTGAGCGCTCCCAACAATTCAACAGTTCAGCCTTCTCCAAACATATCTATTTGTTGCAGCAGCCCTCTTGTTGACGCAGAACGTGTTTTCAAATTAAGAAATTTCAAAAGAAGAATATGGGAGAAAATTGTTATTCATGAACGGCAGCCAACAAAAAAGTAATGCCTGTTTGATCTACGCTTACCATCTGGTGATAGCAGTGACAGTGATACATTGAGTGAAGTTTCAGATGGTAAACAGGAAGATCAGGGCCTCGAAACTAGTGTCAGCCAATTAAACAGTTCCAGTGATAAAAATTTAGATGATGCCAAAAATTGCGCAGCATTAAACGAGGGAGATGTATCACCACCAGCTCAAAATGATTATTTTGTGAGGAGCTTAAACCTGATGTTGAACCGTTTGAATTTCTCGGGCTTGGGTCAGAGTCATCTTCTCACAATTTTGTGCACTGTGTTGAGAGTATTGTTACTACCCACAGAACATCCGACAAGGAGGCTACCGATTGGTTGAAATTAATTCGATTAGTTGTTCCAGATTTGAACATCCCTGCCTTTAAAACTCTTAAAAAGAGACATACGGAGTCAATGCAAAACAAAATTGCACTGCAAAAGAAAACAGCTAATTTAGAATAGCGCGTTCTAGACTACGTAAAAGAACTGAAATCTATTGTTGAATCACGCTTTGATGCAATCATCAAATACGAGCGTAACAAGGTGGCTGGTTGTGATTTCAAACTTCCTCAGGCTTACAATGCTGACTCAAAAAGTTTGAAAATTTTTCTCATATTTAATGTTGACGGGGTCAAAATTATAAAATCACGAAACAACGCGCTATGGCCTGTGTGGATCGCCATTGCAAACCTTCCTCCTATCTTGAGAGCTGCCTTCAACAACATTATTTCGGCTGGGTTATGGTTCGGCAGTGAGAAGCCGGGTTGGAATGATTTTCTTAAGGTAACTAGAGAATCTGCATTTCACTTTCTGTGAACTGATTACCATTTTTTATACAAATTTTATCTGACGTTGAGCGCAATCACTTGTAAATTAGGCTTTTTTGTTTTATCTTTTCGGACTGAAACGTTGTTTTTCAAATAGTTTTAATGTTTTTTTTCGACACTGTAGAAGCATTCTTACACTCATCTTGTAAGGATTTTATGCATTTTGTATCTCCTAAATCAGTCGTTTCCGCAATTTTTGGAAAACTTCCTGAATGTTTTTCAGGCTGTTGGTGAGCAGTTGTCAACTTTTGAGGTAATAAACTCCGACAAAGTATACAAAGTAAGCTTGATGCCTATTTTGCTTGTTGCTGACACACCTGCGAAGTACTCTGTTTTAAACTGGATATCTCACATTGGTTATTATGGCTGTTGCTACTGCTTCAACAAGGGTGAACGCTTTGTGAGAAGGCACTACTACCCACTTCATCCGTATAATATGAGAACTCTGGAGTCATACAAGCTTGATCTTTCAACTTTAGCAAGAAATCCAGGACTCAAATCTAGCAGAGGTGTCAAAGGTCCAAGTGCCTTGTCAAATTTTCTTCCAAATTTACAGTTGTCTGCACCAATCGACTACATGCATCAGATTGCGTTAGGAGTTGGTAGAACTGTTCTGGAACACATCCAAAAGGAAATAAGTAATTCAGCGCTTATGGAGATCGAAAAAATTGTGCGGACAATGAAAGTAAGTTTTTGAGCATTCATCCAATCTTTCATATTATTGTTCTAGGATTTTTTAATCGCTTTTCATTTTTTTTCTGTTTTTTAGGTGCCTTTTGAGATCCGAAGGTCCCCTCGATGCCTATCCGATCTTTTGTACTTCAAAGCGTCCGAATGTAAAGACTGGCTTCTGTGGTTTTACTAGGCCCAGTGCTTTTCAATTTTTTTTGTGAGCAAGATACCTACGACAGGTTTATGTTGTTGAGTTATGGAATTCGGTTGCTTCTAACAGACTCTCGTCATTCTGCAAAATCTGGTTCTCTTTTGGCGAAATTTCTGCTAAAAACGAAAGAAAAATGTGATGACATGTGCTTCACCATCAATGTTCATTACTTAACGCATCTTAGATGGCAAGTTGAAAACTATGGACCTCTATGGTGCACATCTGCTTTCATGTTCGAGAGTGCAAAACGATTTACTGAGCAAACCATTTACAGGAACGGTGAATCACCTCGAATTGATTATAGAGCGTTATGTTAGACGCAAGAATCTGCTTTCAACAAAACTGAAAAACGACAATTTGGTCGACTTGGCCCAGTCGCTTGGGAATACAAAGCCATACAAGGAGCGGCCTATTGTAAATCACTCTGTGCTACCGGTTCATATAGATCCTAGTGATAGTTGCTTGAGATCCACTATGGAAGTTAATTATTTACGGCTTGATTCTTTGTCTCATTCCACGAGTTCAAATGCCTATGTTTCTTTCAGCGTCGGAACGAAAGTAGAGTTTGGCGAAATTGTCTACTTGGAAAAAGCATGATATCAAGAATCTTTTTGCTTGATATCAAGAACAAACTTATTCGCATGGATATCAAAGGGAAAATTTTTCTCTCACTGATGATAGATCATTTCGAGCATGACTAAATTTTGAGCCTTACACAATAGATGTTTCTTTTCTTGATAAATTTCAGTGTTTTTTACTGTTTAATAAATTTCTTTTAATCTTGTCTTTCAATCAGACCAAGGAGTTTTTCAAACTAAACAAAAATTGACGTTGGAGGGCACTAATCTATATAGGTTATATATTGGAAGTTTTTGTTTCAGCTTGCCTTGCAAAAAATTGTTATTAGTATTACGTAGTTTTTTAAAAAAGTATCCTTCAAGTTATTAAGTAGTTGTTAAATTCCAACCAAGTTAGGCATGGGAGATCTCTGATGTGTATAGAGTTTGAATAGTAACCCCATTGTGTGCAGAGTTTCGAATAAAAAGAGTTTTTGCAAAACTTTGGCTAAGAAAAAATTTTGTTTGTTATTCAGATTTTTCCAATTATTTCAAATAAGTATTTTTGAAATTTGAAATTTTTGATCGGGAGTTGTCCAAATTGATGCGAAGTTGACAAAAAGTAACCCCGTTGTTCGTAGATATAGAACAAAAAGAGTTTCTGCTATTTTTTCGCTAGGCGAAAAGTAAGCCGCAAAATTTTTTCGGGAAATTTCTGTTTATTTCGAACAAATGTTTTAGAAATATAGTATTTTTGATCGGTTCAAATAGTTGTTCGAATCAAATCAAATTTCGTATGGAGTGTATCTTCAACAAAATGAAATTTGGCTATGGCTGAACTAAGAAAAGGGCAGTTTTTCAAACGAAAATTTCCGATTTTGAATAATTTCTTTTGAGTTATGGTACATTTTTGATCCGGTAAGGAGTTGATTGCCATTTTCTTCATTAT
>NC_134472.1:12161865-12174365 GCF_964194025.1 Convolutriloba macropyga | reverse complement strand
CAACAGAGGTCTCTTGAAAGCACAAAAAACGATAAATACGTCTCTGTATTTTAGACAACCATGTATATCAAGCTTTCGCTACTGCTAACAATCTAACTGATATAAGAAGTCGATACATTTCGCAATGCGTTTACACATCTGCCTCTTTCGACTATAGCAAAAGCAATATTTCAAAATTTTGCTCAGCTAATTTCTAAAAAGTATGTTAGAACTGAAATTTTTGCTTACGAAAATGCGCATAACGTGAAAATCGCATAACCGAAAATGCGCATAACGTGAAAATCGCAGCAGTGAGATTTTATAAAAGCAAACAATTTAATGATTTCTTCCGGGACTTAAATGATTCTGATGCTCTCCATTTTAAGAAAAGCAAGTCCGGAAATTTTGAAATAATTAATAATTAATTAATAATAATTAAATAATTAATTTCGCAACTTCTATGGAAATGCGTTCCATTAGAATATTCAAAAGATGTATACATCATCAGCATTATGAGGGGGTTTTTGAACATAATTAGACCAATTACCTGATAGTTTTTTCAAATACTTAACTTTTCGTTTAGGCTCAAGTTTAAATTGAGAAACTGATTGAAGTGGTTTAATTGTAACGAAGTGTGAGGTCTGCAACCTTAGGTCTCACGGTTTGCTGTTTTTCTTTCGGTCGGTGGTCTGGCCATTGCTCGATCGGTTGTCGTTCTGGAAGTTTTTTGGTCTGGAATTTTTCGTTCATTCTTTTAATGAACCCGAAACGAAAAGCAATACTGATAAATGGCGACTCCTATATCAGGCATATAAGCAACGACATCTTGAATGATAGAAACCTCAAATAGCTTCCTATTGTTGTTGATGGAGTTAGCGGAAGACGAGTAATGGAACTTGGAGAAAACGACCTTCTATTTGCGATGCAATTTCGCTACGTTGTTATCTTGTTAGGCAACAATGATCTTGGCAAGTTCGAAAATCGGGCAGCTGTAGATCCTAAAACTGTAGCATTAAAACTTGTCGATATCCAAGAGCTTCTGCACTCAAGTAAGAGTTATTAATCTTCTGCCCTGTAAAGATGTTCGAATAAACTTGATTATCGAAGCTAACGAGCTCCTTAAAAGGCATTTGGGCCAAATCCTGTTTAAAAACACGTGTATGTATATGAAGCAGTTCGATGATAAGAAAGGTGGCTTTCATCCTGTCCAAAATGGCAAGTATGGTTCTTGCGATTTCTTCTGAAAGCTTGCAAAACTTTGGGTTTTGTGTTAAAAAGGCTGCAAAGAAATTGTAATTGCAGTTTGTTATTGAGTGCTTTGATGTGCAGAACCTAAGTTAATGTTCTTACTTTTAAGTTGCTTACCTGTTCTTTGTTGTTTTTGAACGTAAACTTTCAAGAAGTCTTTGATGTATTAACTTAAGTGTTGCTTCATATTTTACATTATTCAGTTGTTTTGTTTACTTAATTTCAAATTCATTTGCTTTGTTGCTTTATGAATACAGCTTTTCGTTTATTCAGCGGCACCATTTGATCTTTTCCTTTATGATATAAACAGGAAAAAATGTCAAGAAAGTGAGAAGCTCCTTACAGTGTTAGAGTACTCAGTTAAACTTGAGTGAGAGTGGGAGTAGCCTCTATAGAACTAGCATCTAACGTCAGTTGTACTTTTTTGATCTCTTGTTCTGTTCTTTGTTTTTTTGGCTTCATGACTTACTGGTTTCATCCTGTGGTTTGATAAATTAACTTGAGCATATTGATTTTTTCTTCTCTAGTCTATTCGTTTCGCGGATTTCTTTGTTTTGTACTATTATGTACCCTATTACTGTATGAGCACAAGTTTTTGATAGCTTTTTAATGAAGCGGATTTTTTTTATCGTAAAATTCCTTCTTTTTGTTTCCCTTGTAGTTTCAATTATGTTTTGTGTGCTGATTTGACTGTTGCAGTGACGGACCTGAGTGCCGATTTTTTGCTTTCTGGTCTAGTTCATTTATGGCTTTCTTCTTTATTTTGTGCGATGATTCAATCAATAGCACTATGACGACAGGTTTCAAATAGTTTTGTAGTCTCGATTTATTTTTCGAATGTTTTGATTCCTTTGCTCGTTTCTTTTATGGTTTTGTGTGCTGTGATTGAATACAACTTGATAAGAGCGCACTCAGTGATGATTTTGTTGGTTTTCTAATCTATTTTTTCAGGCTTCATTTGTTTTTGTGCTACAGTTCAAAACAGCTCGATCACACAGCTTTTCAATATCTTTGCAGTGATTCGAAAAAAAAATTGATATGAGCACGCCTAGTCAATTGGTTTGTTTTCCAGTCTGTTTCCTTTGCAGAATTCTTTGTTGTTGTGCCAGGTTTCAAATAAAAACAGTCTGATAACTACACCTTTTCAATAGCAAGGTTGTTTTTTTTTCAACGATTAATATTTTGATAATTGCTGCTTTTTTCCAAGTCTGTCGTGTGCTGTGATTTGATTTCAGTTTTATATGAGCACACTGTGTGAAGACTTTATTTGTTTCCTAGTCTTATTTCTCTGAGAGTTTTTTGTTATTGTGCTATAGTTCAATCGCTTAGAGTATGAGCACAACAAATTTTTAATAGCTTTGTGGTCTCGCGGATTTCTCTGAATGTTTAAGTTCCTGGGTTTTCCTTGTTTTCAGTTATATCTTCTTGTGCTCTGACGTGATGAAGTTTTGATGTGAGAACTGAGTGACGATTTTGTTGGTTCTCCAATCTAACATCAGTGTGGCTTCTTTGTTTGTGTGCTATGATTCAGTCAATAACAGTATGAGCACAACAACTTTTCAATAGTTTTGTTGTCCGCTGAATTTCTTTTACGAATGTATAGTTGCTTGCCTTCATTTGCTTCTCTTGTAGATTGTAGTGTCTCTCTGAGCCGTGACTTTCTTAAAACATTTGAGCACACTTAATGAAGATTTGGGTTGTTTTATAGTCTGTTTCCTTTCAGATTTGCTTTTTTTTGGTGCCATGATTCAATCCATTACCGTATGAGCACAACAACTTTTCAATAGCATGGTTGTCTTGTGGGTTAATTTGTTCAATGGTTAAAATTTTGATCTGTCATCCTTTTTGTTTTACCAGTCTGTCATTGTGTGCTGTCATTTGGTTAAAGTTTGATATGAGCACACTAAGAAGAATTTTTTTCAAAGCTAAACCCTTTGCGGTTTTTTGTTTTTGTGCTATGATTCAATCGCTTACAGTTATGAGCACATCAAATTTTCAATAGCTTGTGGTCTCGTAGATTTTTTCGAATGTTTCAGTTCCTGGTTTTTCCTTGTTTCTCTTAAGTTTTCAGGTATATCTTTGTGTGCTCTGACCTGATGAAGTTTTGATATGAGAACGGAGTGAAGACTTTGTTGGTTCTCCAACCTAATATCTGTGTGGTTTCTTTGTTTGTGTGCTATGATTCAATCAATAACAGTATTAGCACAACAAAATTAGTTTTGTTGTCCACTGCATTTCTTTTACGAATGTATAGTTGCTTGCCTTCATTTGCTTCTATTGTAGATTGTAGTGTCTCTCTGAGCCGTGATTTTGAGCACACTTAATGAAGATTTGGGTTGTTTTATAGTCTGTTTCCTTTCAGATTTGCTTTTTTTGGTGCCATGATTCAATCAATTACCGTATGAGCACAACATTTTTTCGATAGCATGGTTGTCTTATGGGTTTCTTTTTTCAATGTTTAAGATTTTGATCTTTCATCCTTTTTTACCAGTATGTCAATGTGTGCTGTCATTTGGTTAAAGTTTGATATGAGCACAATCAGTGAGAATTTTTTTCTAACCTAATTCCTCTGCAGTTTTTTTGTTTTTGTGCTATGATACAGTCACATACAGTTATGAGCACACCAAATTTTTAATAGCTTTGTGGTCTCGTGGATTTTTTGAATGTTTTAGTTCTTGGATTTTTACTTGCTTCTTGTGATCTTAGGCACTAATAAAAAAAATGTCGGTTTGAGCACAACAAATTTTCCATACATTTGTTGTCTTATGTGTTTCTTAGGTTTCTTTACTTCCCTGTTCGTCCCTTGCTTCTCTTGTTTTTTCTAGTCTGTCTCTGTGCTGTGATTGGATTAAAAAATGATGAACACACTCAGTGAAGATTTGGTTTGTTTTCTACCCTACTTCCTTTGCTGTTTTTTCTTTGTTTTTGTGCCATGATTCAATCAAAAACAGTATGAGCACAACAACTTTTCAATAGCACGGTTGTCTTGTGTGTTTCTTGTTACACTGTTTAATACATTGAGCTTTCCTCCTTTTCGTTTTTACAAGTCCGCCTTTGTGAGCTGTGATTTGATTAAAAACTGATATGATCACTCTGAGTGGGGATTTCGCTTGTTTTCTAATGCAATTTCTTTGCGACTTTCTTTGTCTTTGTGCTATGATTCAATCACTGTCTTTGTGTGCTGTGATTTCATTACAATATGAGCACAACAAATTTTCAATTGCTTTGAGGTCTCGTTGCTTCTTTACTGTTTTAGTTCCTGATTTTTCCGCTTTTTCTCTTGTGTTTTCAAGTATGTCTTCATGTGCTGTGAAATTATTATGAGCCCACTGAGTGAAGATTTTGTTGGTTTTCTAATCTAATTTCTGTGCGGCTTCTTTGTTTTTGTTCTATGATTTAATCGATAGCAGTATGGTCACAAAAACTTTTCAATTGCTTTGTTATCTGCGGGGATTCTTCTTGGAATGTTTAGTTCCTTGTTTTCACCTTTCTTCTGTATTTTCTAGTTGTCTCTATGCTGTGATTTGATAAAAGAGGATATGAGCACACTGACAAAATTTTCTAATCTAATTTCTTCAAGGCTGTCTTAGTTTTTCTGGTATGATTCAATCACGTACAGTGTGAGCACAACAACTTTATAATACCTTGGTGATCTCGTGGGTTCCTTTATTGAATTTTTTTATGTTCTGGTTTTTTTGCTCGTTTCCTTTATGTTTTCACATCGTCTGTGTGCTGTGATTTGATTCAAGTTTTATTTGGGCACACTGAGAAACGGTTTTGTTGGTTTTCTAATATAACTTCTCCGTGAGTTTCTTATTTTTTTGTGCTATGGTTCAATCAATTACAGTATCAGCACAACTTTTAATCACTTTTGTGGTTTCGGAGGTTTCGTTTTTGAACGTTTTCTATTCTGGTTTTTCCTTTTTTCTCTTGTTTTCAATTATGTCTTCGTGTGCTGTAATTTGAATAAAAGAAAAGCACACTGAGTGAAGTTTTTGGTGGTGGTTTTCTAATGTACTTTCTACGTGAGTTTCTTATATTTTTGTGCTTTAATTCAATCAATTACAGTATAAGCACAACATACTTTTGTGGTTTCGGAGGTTTCATTTTTGAATGTTTTATATTCTGGTTTTTCCTTTTTTCTCTTGTGGTTTCAAGTATGTCTTCGTGTGCTGCAATTTGATTAAAAATGATTATAAGCAAACCGAGCGAATATTTTGGTGGTTTTCCAATCTAATTTCTTAGCGGCTTTTTTGTTTTTGTGCCATAATTCAAACTATAACTGTACACAATTTTTCAATAGGATTGGTGTCTCCTGGATTGTTTGTTAGCTAATCTTAAATTACCTTTTTTCAATCTGATCTTTTAGTCCTCCAAACGTAACAAAAATGCGCGTAGCTTTTGCTGTATATATGTGGGTTCTAATTTCAAAACATTCACTGGTATAGTTTGTCTAGAAAAAGTTAAATTTTTTATTTGTTCTTGTTGGCTTACTTGCAAATTTTAATTTAAAACGTCATCTGTTTTAATCGAATCCTTTAGTCGTTCAAACCGAAGTAAAATAAACAGTTGTTTTTATGTGAGTGCCAATTTTAAAAAAAATCGATATAATTTGTCGAAAAAGTTCGCCTCTTAGTTGTTCTTAATAGCTCATTTGTAATTTTATTTAAAAACGACTTTTTGCTCAATCGGATCTCTTAGTCGTCCAAACCTAGAAAATTCAAAGTAGTAGTTGCTTCATATATATAGACGCTAAATAAAAACAATCGTAAAGATACATAGTTTGACTTTAAAAAAAGTTGTTCTCATTCTCCTATTTGTGAATTTTTGTTTAAAGACATCTTTTTTCTCAAACGAATTTTTAGTCGTCCAAACCTAACAAAAATTAAGGTCGGAGTTGCTTCATATATGTGGGTGCTAATTCAAAAACAGTCGGCGATATTGTTTGTCTAGAAAAAAGTCCGTCTGTTAGATGTTATTGTCACTTATTTGTGAATTTTATTTGAAAACATCTTTTTCTCAAACGGATCTTTTAGTCATCCAAACCTAATAGAAAACATCGTTGGAGTTGGCTCACATATGTGGGTGCTAATTAAAAAACAACCGGTTATATAGTTTGTCTAGAAAAAAAGTTCGTCTCTTAGATGTTCTTGTTCGCCTATTTGCTGTTTTTATTTTGAAACGTCATTTTTTTTTCAATTCAATCTTTTATTGTTTTTTCTAAGACCGCCGTTGCCGGTCTCCAGCCCATATGAGAAAGGAGGAGCGAAAACCACCAAAACATAATAGAAAATCTCAAAAAGTTGATTTTTCAAACTTAACTGAGAAATTTTCCAGCAAATTTTGTGTATTATCTTGTTGTTTCATGCGTTTTGTTTTGTTTTGGAGAGAGCTTGTAGCCAATGTATGACCTAGTGCTATGCTCAATTTCCTATAGTTGTTTTATGTTACTCCGCTACCGCCGGTCCCAAGCCCGGATTAAAAAAGGAGAAGGGTAACACAACAAGAACATACTGGAAAATCTCAGTAAGAATCTCAACAAGAACATACTGGTAAAAAAAGCCGGCTTTTTAACTTGACTCGAGAAAATTTCCGACACAATATCAGCTATATCCTTCATTTTTCAGCTCGACCAATCGCCCCCATTAGCCAGGTAAAGGAATTTAAAAACTTGCAAATTTCTTGCAAGTGAATTAAAAAGCTTGCAAGTGAATCGAAAAACTTGCAAGATGGAGCCGCATGCATTCTATTGCAAGATCTTGCAAGAAAACTTGCAAGATTCTTGCAAGTTTTTCAATTCAACGGTCACCAGGGATAATATCGCCCAACCATCTTAAAGAAGCCAATGATCGAAAAGAAAAACTCAAAGCTCACGTCTAGGCTTGAAAATGGGGAGGTTGGGCGCAACAAAGATTTGCTCTTCAACCCACGAATTTATGTCTAATCAGAATTGTTCGTTAACCACATATTTAGAGGCTAGTACTGCTCAGTGACCTACTGCTTCCGAGTTTTATCAGTTTATCTCTTTTCTCAAGACAAAATTGGTCTGTTAAACAAAAAACGGCAGACAAAAATTGGTCGTAATAAAATTGATAGTACAAAAATATCGCAGAAGAAGAGAGGAGCAACAAGTAAAAAAATATTTGCTTCAAACATTGCCTGACAGAAATTAAACACAGCCGGCAGATCGCCGGAAAATAGCAGCGATAGACGCTTGGGGCCTTCCATGAATTGAAACAACTAAAGAGATTAGATAGACAGATCGACCACCAGTCCTTTAATAGACCACTAGACTTCTTGGGCTAGCTTTGGACTGTCATTTTTATGAGCCACATGAGCTCTATAAGGAGAAAGCCCTAATAGGCCCGTTTGTGCCCCCTCAGCTTAGTGGGCGCATATTATTTGCACCCCTCAGATGCCCCTGCAATATTTTTTACATAATGACTTACTATGTAATGGCACGTGCTCTGTAATTTGGGGGCGCATAACGTACTGGGGGCACAAACGGAGAAGACAAAATTAACATTCAAAATCAAAAACTCAAGACTCTAAAAATCAAGAATTAGGGCATATATGTTTGGCAATACTTAGATGCACACTATTGACCTTGAACAAGTAAATGTTCATAAAATTTAAAGTTCCATAAGTGAGTTCAGAAGTCATTTTTTCGAGTGAGGTAAGTCATTGAAAAGGTCAATTCCAAGAAGTCAGGGTAAGACGAAACAAAAAACATAGCAGGACAAGTCCTGACGTACAATTCAAAGAATTTTCATTGAACAAATGACTTATAGCGGACTATGAGTGAATTGGGGAAAACAATTTCTAAAAAAATCAGATAAATTAAAACAAACAAAATCGGTGTCAAAATGCCGCATTTGAACAAAACACCGCTAGCGAGAAATGAAAATTTGGTTCACACAAAAAACTAGGCCTAGAATGAGCTACTAATGGATTGGGAAAACCATTTAGAAAAAACCCGATCCAAAAAAATCGAAAAAACAGTAAAAATCAAAGTGAAATTGCCGCATGTGAACAAAAAACCACTAGCGAGAAAGCGAATTTTTGTTGAAACACCATTTTCTGACTCTACATCAAAATTAGAGCGAAAAAATTTCACGCCTCAAAACCACTCGCTTTTTCGCTCCATTTCCTGTTTCGGCGTGACCAAAATCACTACTCCAATTTGACTTCAAAAATCATGAAAATGTGTGAACAGATCTTAAAAAAGACAGCGCCCCAACACAATTCAAATTCTTTGAATTGTAAAAATTTAAGAGCGCTATAATAGCCGCCTGGAATTGAGGACGCGGCTATTAATAATTGCATAATTATAAATCAAATTTAAGGAATTGAGTGTTGGTTTTGAGATAGCACATCGCTCATTTCGAAAGGCTTAAATTTTTCTAACTAAAAATTGTGGATACTTTTCCTAGGGGGCTAAAATGAGCTTATGAGGCTATCAAAGACCACTATTCAGCATTAATGAACATCACCAGACGGCTGCTAGCGCAATCAAGAACATCAAACACAGGCGATGCTGAATTGCTGAATAACTTTGAGAGGGCAGTGACAATCGTGTGGCAATGCTTCTTTTAACAAACTCTTGTTGCGACTACAACAGTTGCATAACACAACCACACTGCAATCGATTAGCTTTTTCCGCGACTAATTTCTCGCCACTGTTTATATGAAATTAGCAAAAAAAGATAAACATAGCCGGCAGATTGCCGGAATAGCTGCCAAAGAATAGACTTGCGTGCTACGTAATAGCGATAGAAACAGATAGATCTAAATTGAAAAAAAATCGACGCCGCTCAAAAAGCTATGTAAAAAAATTATGTAAATTAATGAAGAATTATGTAAATTAATGAAGAATGCTAAATTTCATTCCGCAGAAGCCTTTTAAATATGGACCTTTAAAATATTTGAGTTCCATATGAGTTCCTTTGATCTTATACTAACCCAAATTAAACATAAATTTTTAAGTTCAGAGGTCAATTTAATGAGTGAGGTAGGTCGCATACCCGGAAGAATTCCAGAAACGATTCGAAGTAATATCTTCTAAAAAACCGGCATTTAAAATAGCTATTATCTCTATTCCGAAGGCATCAATGCAGAGAAAACAACAGTCTTAAGTCAAAGAGCAAAAACTGTTGCCAGAAAAATTAACATGAAAAATTAGGAAAAACGAAAACCGTTGTTTCATGCAATGAAAACAAGTTATCCAACGACAAAGAATCAGCTAAGCCTTGATGAATTCAAGAACATTCTATTTTTGAAGAAAAGGAAATGAGCAAAAAAACAAATGTGTACAATTTCTCAATTTTTTTTGAAAATTGCATAAAGATAACGTTGTAGCAAAAGAAACTTGTATCATTTATAGTTAATACGCGTGACACTTTATGGCAATTTCCAATAAATTCAAACATAGCTGGCAGATTGCCAGAAAATAGCCGCAATAGATTCGTAGATCGGCAGTCTAAAAAAAACAGTAAAAAAGACAGACCAAAAAAATTCGTTTTTTCATTGAAAGCTGATCTGTTATATTTTGATTAAAAATCTGTATAAGTTATTGCTGCCTCTATTAGCTGATCTCAAATAACCTTCATTTAGAGTGACACACACCCATTTGACCTTATCTCTTTGAATTACAGTAAATAAAAGTCAATTTCAAAGTGAGGAAGTCATTTTTGAGAGTGAGGTAAGTCAATTGTGACCAAAAATTTAATCACGCAAATGAACAAAAAACTCGCTCCACTAAGAGCGAAAAATGACGTCACACATGCGATTCAGTTGAAATTGCATGAACGAATGAACAAAAAGTGGCTGTGACGTCATATGGTCGTAACAAAAATCATGACGACGAAATAAAAAAAACCAAGAGAAGGCCAATAAAAGCCCCAGCTATCGCTGTGCGGTTATTAATAAACAATATAATGGGCCAAAAATCGCAAAATGACAAAATCAGCAAAATAGTTGAAAAACCTTCAAATTAATCAACAAAAAGAAAGAAGCAGAATATAACTCAAAGGAAAAAATTGTTTGAAATCAAACTAAGACCTAAATATTATTCGTAGAAAATAATTATCAGTCACAATGTTTAAACGGCATATGAAGCAAACTATCAGTGCTGCACTGTCAAATGAAATCAATTGCGAACAAAATAAAAATCTAAGAAAGGCTTAAATAATTTTTTGATAACTGATAAAAGCACAGCTGATCAGAACTTTAAGTCTCAGGAAAATGATATACTGACACATGCTAGAATGCGGAGAATAAGGACAGAAACAAAACACATGAAGAAAAAAAACAATTCTTCATTTTCGAAACTTAATCAAATTTAAAAAAATGAAGTAGAAGAACAATTACATTTCCGTATTTAGGACATAATTCTATAGTTATGCTCCTGCATAGAATAAAACGTATAGACATAGTTAAACGATTGGAAACAATAAAATATTTAGCGATAAAATTGTCAAGAAAAAATTTTCAAAATTTTTAGAAATTAAATTAAAAAGCCAAAAACGAAATAAAAAGTTGGGAAACATGTGCTCATTTAGAATTTAAAACGCATTATTAGCCTCTGAAAAAACTTTGTTACCAATTTCAAATGTTCACATTTTAATACAGCTATTTAAAATTATTTCTACAGAAAACTAAATTATAAGCGAAAAAAACTGGGCCAATTGAACGAAAAAGCGGCTAAAAATGGTTATCTATATGCTGCATTCTGACAAAGAATACTGACAAATTTAGTTCACATGAAATTTTACTCTTTCGCTTTTAGGTCAAAATGCCGTCTGAAAGAATAGTACTTCCGGTAAAAAAAAAACCTTAAGAAAACCAATACTCCTCTTCGAGTCGTAAAAACCAAAAGCACCGCAATATAGCTCGCTCAGCTTACAGCTTCGTAGCTATAATCAAATCTCAATGCAGAGCATTAGCGGCTTTTTCGTAGCATTAACCGGTCGCTCATAAA
Source organism: Convolutriloba macropyga (assembly GCF_964194025.1). Taxonomy (NCBI): domain Eukaryota; kingdom Metazoa; phylum Xenacoelomorpha; order Acoela; family Convolutidae; genus Convolutriloba; species Convolutriloba macropyga. The sequence continues at coordinate 12,163,159 of NC_134472.1, read as the reverse complement.
TTATTTCAACGGTAAGGAAATGAAGACAATTCCACGCAAATTTGATTTAACTTTTTGTAGTCTTCCGCCAATTGAGCACATGTGCCTGAAGTTGTAAATGAGATATCAATTTAGATTAAGCCAAACGCAAAAACAGAAAATTACCATCAAAAGACATCAGTGTCGAGCAACCATTTTGCATAAAATACAGGACTACAATAACTTCAAATTTCGTTCGAGAGCAATTACTTACCAATATAACCTAAGCGCTTTCAGTTGAAAACATTAACTGGTATTTTACTAAGATAAGCTCAAACAGGCTTACTGGGCAATAGGATATACAAAGCAACAGAAACAGAGGTGAGCTAAGGAAGCAGCCAAAGTTATTGTAAAATATAATGAGCTTTTCATATATACTCAACGCTTATTTTATTGCAGTTGAGAATCCTTACTGGTAACAGTCTTCATAACAAAGGTGCAATAGATTGTTATTGAAAAGGTATAGTGTCCGCATGCGACCATATCTTTTATCATTAGAAAAAAATTTAAGAGATTGAGGTTCACACATTTATGACAAAAATCAAATCCCGTAATTGAATAGCTACTAGCGGGTTAAACAACAAATGAACACAAATCAGTTGCATATTGGCATGAAAAGATGAATAAACGCTGATTTGAACTTCGTCGCGATGACAAATTTTAAACATAGCTGGCAGATTGCCAGAAAATAGCCGCAATAGATTCGTAGATCGGCAGTCTAAGAAAAACAGTGAAAAAAAAGACAGACCAAAAAAATTCGTCTTTTCATTGAGGCTGATCTGTTATATTTTGATTAAAAATCTTTATAACTTATTGCTGCCTCTATTAGCTGTTCTCAAATAACCTTCATTTAGAGTGACACACACCTATTTGACCTTATCTCTTTGAATTAAAGTAAATAAAAGTCAATTTCAAAGTGAGGAAGTCATTTTTGAGAGTGAGGTAAGTCAAGTGTGACCAAAAATTTAATCACGCGCATGAACAAAAAACTCGCTCCACTAAGAGCGAAAAATGACGTCACACATGCAATTCAGTTGAAATTGCATGAACGAATGAACAAAAAGTGGCTGTGACGTCATATGGTCGTAACAAAAATCATGACGGACGAAATAAAAAAAAACATAGCCGGTAGAATACCGGAAACGACTCGAATCGTCGTGCAAAATAATCTCTACCATAAATTGGACAAAATCAGAATATCGAAAAAAAAAAACACTAGAAATAACAAAAATAGCAGACCAATATAACATAAAAATCGTTAAAATTTTTTCAGTTC
>NC_134472.1:12077590-12161665 GCF_964194025.1 Convolutriloba macropyga | reverse complement strand
TGTAGAATATCATTACTCCTCTTCGAGTCGTAAAAACCAAGAGAAGGCCAATAATAGCCCCAGCTATCGCTGTGCGGCTATTAAAAAGGAAAATCAACGTTAACTTTTTTTGCTATTAAAATCGGGGCATTTGAACGTAAAAATTTGCCAACCAGTTTAAATGTTGACCCACAGCGGGTCAAATTGCAGTTAAAAAAAACGTTCGCATTGATCAAAATCACAATATTAACGAAGCTCACAGCTGTGAAGGGATCCAGACTGTTCATAATGTTACTGAGCACAGACAACAGGACCATCTCGTCTTGGAACCCAGTCCAGATATGAGCCAGATTGATGAACTGCGGCTAAAAAATATACCAAATTGTTGTAAATGTAATAGGCGAGTTTATTAATATCAGTCAGTATGATAGACTATACTAGACCTCTAGTAAACCTATTGAAAAGTTAATTTATTTCAAGATTCGATCATTTTTTTCAATAAATCTTGACAACCATAGACAAATTTTGAAGAGCTTCTTCAGTGGCATAGAAAGAATTGCGTATTCTTTTTCACGGGGTTTTCTTGTAAAAAAAAACCAAGAGCAGGCCAATAACAGCCCCCGTCATTGCTTTGCGGATATCAAAAAATATGAGTATGAATAGAAGCATTCGTCGGCTTATATCCCGCCAGAAATTAATAGCAAAATCATCGCGAGTTGGATGAATAAATCAAAATAGGCAAAGGACACTTAACACGTGCATTCAAACTTACGTATACTTGTGCAGTAGGAACCGCAGTTCTCGCCTGGACTGTGGCTTGTAGCTGTTCCAATCTCTGGCCTAGTTGGTTCTGTAGGTTTTCAATGTGACCTGCACATCCGATCACATCATCCTGTGAATACGAACATTCAACCAATCAATCATCACTCGTTTGCTGTGCATGATCAATAGTTAGCCAAGTTAATTAACAATGTAGCTTAGCTGTTGAGTAACTAGCGTGACGCAGAACTCAGAAGACGCTAAACTCTTCCAAAAAATGTCTCTTGCAAACAATGCGCGTCGTAAATCATACGTTGAAAATCAGCCTCCTTAGTGCGGGTTGGTTATAGCTACGTTTCATACAATTCATGTTCAATTTAGGTCGAGCGCTGTAAAAGATGTACTTTTACAAAATATTTCTCACGTTAAAAGTGCGCATAACGCAGTTTCTGATCGGTTTTGAAAGTGGTGCCCCACCTCACTTCTTAATGACAAAAAACTCCTTTCTCGATAAATTAAAACACCCGACAGATTGCCGGAAAATAACCGCCATTGATTCCCATACATCGATTGGGATTGAAGGAACAGAAAACCAGTGATAAACATAAACCGACAAATGTCGGAAGAATTGCTCTTGAACGACAGGCGAGGCAATTTAATTCATGGTCTTTAGTCTAGATCATTTTTTCTTTTTGGGAGCAAAAAAAATTGAACCAACTGAGAAAAAGTCACTTGAGAAGTCAAAGAATGTTCTAGAAGAAAAGCGCAAAATTGTCAAGCAAAAAATTTGCATAACAAATCATAGCCGGTAGAATACCGGAAACGACTCGAATCGTCGTGCATTATAATCTCCAGGTGGGGGGGGGGGGTAGGTAGGTGGGTGGGTAGATAGGTTGGGTAGATGGGTAGTGCTGGGGTAGTTAGGGTCAGTTAGGGCTAGGTGAAGGGAGGGGGTAGGGGTAGGTGGGGGGGGGGGGGGGGTAGGTAGGTGTTGGGGGGGGGGGGGGGTAGATAGGTGGTGGGGGGGGGGGGAGTAGATAGGTGGTGGTGGTGTTGGGGGGGGGGGGGGGGGTTGTGTGGTGTAGTTTAGATAATTAGGGGTGACTTATGTAGGAACAAAAAATCTCAAAATGACCTCTTCACCTTGAACATTAACAGCAGTTCCTAATTACAATACATTACAAACGAAGCTACTACTAAAGTCCAATGTTCGAACACAGAAGTCAACAATCAAAAAAGGAGGTAAATGCTCCAACAGAAAGAAGTCAAAATTCAAGTCATGAACAAACTTGTAGAAACTCAATACTCCTCTTCATAAGACACACGTTTACAATAATTGCTATGAACTTCGTTTAAGAGCAATTAAAAAATAATTTTTGTACAAAAACATTTCAAAAGTGCGAACCATTTTCATCGGATTTCGCAGTTATGCAAACTCCAATTCCTTAAAGAGAGGATGCAGGCCTAGTCTCGATACCAAAACGCATTCGAGATGTTAACCAAGACTTATAAGAACAAAGTTTGAGTAGCGGGCATCTAAAATTGGGCTTTCCACATTTCAATTTTGATTCCGTTTTCGATACTAATTCTGTTCACTTCACATTGTTTTCCTAAGCAACTGCTGTTTAAACTCACTTTGAGCAAATGAGCTAAGAATGAAACTAGCCCAGAGAAGTCAATAAGATTTCACACAGAAATGTTGAACAAGCTGCGAACTATGGAAAAGCGAAACAAATTTTGTTCGATGAAGTTAAAAAAGTAGCATGACAAATCCTGAAAAACAATCGCAAAGATTTGCGTGAAACACTAAAACCAACTTTACCTGAACAACAGACCAATTGAACAATGCCAGACAGACAGAGTAGCATCTCAAATTAAGAGTAATGGCATTCAAAAAGTACATAGTTTTAGGACCAGGGTGTTGCAAGCTGAGGTATTAAAAACCGAGATCAGCTAGAGCTTCTGTCGTCAAAAATATCAAGAAACCAATTTTAAAGTACATGCATAGACACGGCACCAGGAGCAAAATATTGAATAATTCAGCTCAAAAAAGTTGAAAGCATCAAAACATTCCCAAAACTTTTTGTGTCTCGTCAACCTATCCAGTAACCCATCTGCAAGACCCAAAAATGTTTCAATGGCCTTAAAGATCAATTAACTCAGAAACTGGCAACATCTTTCAAAAAATTTGAAAACAATTGCAAATTTTATTGAAATGTTGCCGCCAAAATTCGTGATATCAAAATCTTCAGAACAATTTCATTGTCTTCCTAAACTATGGAACAAACCAATTTCAAGCCTATGGAGCTTCATTGGCCCTTAAACTTGGAGCATGATAATAATTCTGAAAATTTGAAACAGGAGTATTTTACAAATTTTTATTTTATGATTAAAATTGTGAAAATTATTCTATTGCCACTAGCAACTATTCAGCAACCTATTATCAAACCCTAGAGGAGGTTCCCTGGTCCCTGAGGCCAGAAAAACTCAAAAAATGACAAATATTTTCATAAAACTTGAAAAATTGCAATATTTAGTATCATTTTGCGTGTATATGTTTGCAGTACCAAAACATATAGCTTACAAAATGTATAAAATAAATTTGTCGTGCAAAAGACATTTCTCAACTTTGAAAAACGTCAATTTAAGACCAATCAAACAAAAGACCCGAAAAAGACTAGAAAACATACAGTAACAAATTGTCAAACCCTAGAGGAGGTTCCTTGGTACGTAGGGCTGAAAAAAACTTAAAATATGACAAACATTTTCATGAAATTGTAAAAATTAGTATAAAATTGGGTGCTATGTTGGAGTAACAAATTATATAGCTCACAAAATGGTCATTAAAGTAATTATGTCTTGCAAAAGACCTTTATCAACTTTGAAAAACGTCAATTTAAGACAAATCAAACAAAAGACTCAAAAAAAGACTAGAAAACATGCAGTAACAAATTTTCAAAACCCTAGGAGGTTCCTTGGTACGTAGGGCTGAAAAAAACTCAAAATATGACAAACATTTTTATGAAATTGTAAAAATTAGTATAAAATTGGGTGCTATGTTGGAGTAACAAATTATATAGCTCACAAAATGGTCATTAAAGTAATTATGTCTTGCAAAAGACCTTTATCAACTTTGAAAAACGTCAATTTAAGACAAATCAAACAAAAGACTCAAAAAAAGACTAGAAAACATGCAGTAACAAATTTTCAAAACCCTAGAGGAGGTTCCTTGGTACGTAGGGCTGAAAAAAACTCAAAATATGACAAACATTTTTATGAAATTGTAAAAATTAGTATAAAATTTGTTGCTATGTTTGGGGTACCAAATTATATAACTCACAAACTGGTCATTAAAGTAATTATGTCTTTATGTCTTATAAAAGAGCTTCAACAACTTACAAACCTCAATTTTAGACTGGTCAAATAATAAAAAAAAACGCGAAAATTGCAACATTTTGGGCTCAAAATTCCTGAAAAAAAACATTGAATTACCGCCTTCCCAGTAGCTTCACTACTCTAAGCACTTAAAGGACTATAAACGCGGCTAAGGGCCTCTAATGAAACTTGATGCTCGCTGAGCTTTACCTGTTTATCCTAATTTGAAAGTCATGGAAAAAGCTGTGAAAGCATCTCACGAAAAAGACAGAGCACCAATCCAATTTTAAAACATAGCCGGCAGATTGCCGGAATAGCTGCGAAATAGACTTGCGTGCCGTAAAATAGATGGAAAAAGATACAGAAGTAAGTTGATAATAGTTATCGCCGCCGCCTATAAAACTTACAAGTTTATTTCAAAGGAGGTTGTTTTTGGGTGCAAAAAAGTTTCCCTGACGCGTCTCGAACCGGCGATCTCCGGATTAACAGCCAGTCGCCTTAACCACTCGGCTGTCGGACCATACAATCTGTTTTCTTACAATCAACTTTGTTTTAGGAACAGATTCTGTTTCTGAATAACCGCAATTTAGGTCACGCAGAAAGCTTGAAATTAAGCGCGACAAAGCCATTTAAGCAGTGACGAGACAGAATGTTCTAGAACAAATGTAAAACGAAAATAAAGCGTCAGACGACGAAACAAAAAAAACCAAGAGCACCGCAATATAGCTACGCTCAGCTTACAGCTTCGCAGCTATAAAAATAGGAGCACTATAATAGCCGGCCAAGGGCGGCTATTAATAAATTATTAAAGCGAAAGAGCTTTGATGCATTAAGCTGTGACAAGAACTCCAGCCTGCTAAGAACGTGAAAGTTTTTTATCACGAAAGTCTGACAAACTGACTTTTATAATTCCTCTTAGTCATAGACAATAATTGAGACGTAATTAGCAAGTAATTTTGCGTTCTTTACAGAAAGCCAAAACCCCTTGACCAAAAACCTCAAAACAGTGGTGATTGATTTTTGTGTTATTTGTGTTATGAAGACTCAAAATGACATCAGAACACAAATAGAGTCATTTTGAGTCAGGACACCTCATCATTTCACATTGTTCATTTCACAATCGGAGAATACAGGATATAATTTCAAGGAAACAATTATTGTACTGCTTCGCCAACTCACGCGAAACATACCCTCAAAATATTCAGAAATTGTTGATGCTGTCTGCTGTTGATGAGCGAATCCTTAATCAGCTGAAGGGGTGGCCCCTCTTTCAACAGACCATTGTGTATCCTTTCAATTATGGCAGTATATGTGGATGCGACATTGCTACTGTCTCCTATGGCAGCGTCCATGTTCTTCATGGTAGCAGGTATGGCCTCATTCAGAATGGCAGGTAGATCGTCAATGCCTTCTCCTCCTTTCCCACAGTCTTTGTTGAACAATCTGAACAATTAATTCAGTTGAGAACAACCGATTCAGACGATGCTATATAAATAACAAAGATGACAGATTGCAAGAAAATAGCTTCGATTGCTTCGAAGACAGTCTCAGAATAACGATGAGAATAACACAACCTCAAAGTACGAAAAATAAATTTGAGTCAATTTTTGTGATAACTACTTGATTTAGAGGTTGTCGTCATTTAGAATGAAATATACTAAGTTGACGAACACATATCCATAAATTAAGCATAAATTAAGCAAATCTCCCCCTAAGCGTGAGGGACACTATGTGATCAAAAAAAATATTCATGCTAACAAAAGTTCACTACAATAATTTCACTCCCAATAGGCATAGCATAGTATTCAGCGACAGTAAAACCAATACCGAAAAACCAGAAGATTTTAAAAATCATTACCTGTGGTAGCATAACTTATGGTGGTGCCAAACACATTAAAAAAGATACATAACAAAATTACCCAAAAGCTTCAAGTATTCATTATTAAGAAGCACACGCTATATGCCACCGAGAGACAAAAAACAATAAACAAGGAACGATGGCAAACCATTCGATGAATCAACCAATTAGATAAACAAGGCGGCTCGGTAATGTGCGATCGCACATAAGGTTCCGACCCCGCTCATCCACAATTTTAGCATAATTGTCTACCAAATGAGGAACAGATAGAAAAACACAAAAAATTCAAGTATTTTTCAAAAAAAAAAACTGGTGTAAGAACGAAAAGATAGCCTCCAAAGCAAATAACTCCGTGGAGTAAAAATTAGATTGCATTAGATTGCTGAGATATGCCAATATTAAGAAAGCGAGCGAAGACGAACGGCAAAATCAAACAACAACAACAAACATTAATTATATAAAAAAATTTATGTCCGTTTCAAAAAACAAAACTTCATAACGTCAAAAAATAAAGTCAAAATAGCGTCAGATCAAACTGAAAAAAAACAAAACAACTTGTAATTCACCAGAAAAAAATGGTTATTCTCCAGTTCATAATAAAGCTTGGTAACAATTAGACAAAAAAGAACAGAAACTTTAAAGTTAGAAAATTCGCTGAATTTTTTTTTAAAAAACAGTTAATTTCAAAGTAATTAAAGCCATTAGGAATCAACTAAAGTATCCCATAGGTTTACAATTACCAACGCTTTCATAGAAGTGAATAAAGAACCCTTGTCATTCAATTTTTTATGCAGTTACAAAAAGAACAACAAATAGACAACAAACTAAAAATCAAATAAAACTTGCCAGAAAATGCTTTGGAAGCCGTAAAGCCAAACTTTGGCTCCCAAAATATGTTCGATTGCGCCTTCTTCGAACACCGATACTGTTTTATTTGACCACTGATTAATGAAAATAAGCAAAAATTGGACAAAAAACAAAAAATGCAAAATTATGTAATACTTGTTTTCTTTCGAAAAAAAAAGACATGAAAGCCATTAACTACAGAATGAAAAAATTGAATAGGTTCGTCCTTTCTTCCAAAGGAAGCCCTTGAGACCTGCAATTATCCAGAATATGTCTTACGTCTACAAAAAGAAAGACAAATATGACAAAAATCAAAAATTCATTTACTTTTTTTTGTGAAAAACCCGTGTGGAAGCCAGTAAAGTCATAACAAATTCTCTTAAAACATAAGATTATGTGACACCAATCCCTTTTGACACCTTTCTTTGAAATGTATTATGTGACCTCTCATTAATGAAACTAGGTAACAATTAGACCAAAAAGAAAAAAGCAAGATTATGTAAAACTTATTTTTATCGAAAAAAATTTATTTCCAAAGACATGAAAGCCATTAATTACAAAATGAAAAAATTGAATAGGTTTATGTATTCTTCCAAAAGAAGCCCCCGAGACCTGCAATTAACCAGAGTATGTCTTACGTCTACAAAAAGAACGTCAAATATGACAAAAATCAAAAATTAAATTTCTTTTTTTTTTGTGAAAAACCCGTGTCGAAGCCAGTATATTCATAACGAATTCCGTAAAAACATTAGAATTTGGGACACCAATCCCTTTTGACACCTTCTCTTGACAGAAATAATGTCATCTTTAACCTTTAATTAACGAGACTAGGTAACAAACAGACAATAAAAGGAACAAAATTGCGAGGTTGAAATGTTTTTTTTTTTCATTTTGGAAAACAATTGTTTTCAAAGTCATGAAAGCCATTATCTATCTTCTAATATCAGAACGTCGGCTCATCAGGACGTCTACTCTTCCAGGAAAAGCCAATCAAACCGGGTCATTGTACAGGAAATTAAACAGGATTAAAAAAACAAAGTAAAAACGAAAGTTAAAGACAAAATTAAAAAATTCAATTAAATTCTTCGAGAAAGTATTGTCGAAGCGGTAAATAACCGCAATCTCTATCTTTAAGGATTTAAATATTATCAATTTTTCGTTATTTTGAACGCAAAAAATTTGCTATATGAATGACAAAAACGTAATAATTTGACAAAGTTAGAAAACATGAAAAATGGGCAAATACCTAAAAATTAAAAAAAAAAATTGTGAACTCTAGTAGTATCAAAGCCAGAACACCATAACTTAAGGCGTAAAACCGCAATAAAGACTAAATTTGAATTCAGCAGAAACAAGGAGCACTTTTTGATTGCTGACACTAAGCTACAAGTTGACCAAAGTAAGAGAAAAATGGAGGCAAAGTTCAATAAGCCATTTTATATTTAAAATTCAAATATTTTAAAAGTCAAAACGACCATAAGCTTTAAAGCAATTAACTAAGTAAATTAATTTTGAGCTAATTAGGAAGCCAATAGGACCTATCACTAGTGAGCTTTGATTTGAAATGTTCTGTTATTTAATTAATATAAAAAAGATCGAATTTTTTTTAATAAAAAACCGGCTGATGACAATCCGAATCATTTTTGGATTGTAACGGTCCAAGATTGGTACAGAACTAGTCCTGCTAATGCTGATTGTCCATTAGGAATACTTAATTTTTGGAATGTCACTGATATAGATATTTTGTTTGTTAAAAATCAAAAGTAAATGCTGCGTTTTTGATAATCAACGAATAAAGTTAGCAAAAAAGGGCAAAGTTTTTTTTACAGAGCACTCTCAACGGAAGTTGATGTGGAATAAGCCCCCTTTTCAGTCTACAAAGATTGTGTTAGTGATTTTTGGGTGTGCACTTCCTGCAAATTTAATCAGAGTGGACTAAAGAAACTTATTTCGTGCTGTTTTTGATGAAAACGTCTGAATTTTGTGAAATTTTTAGCCGGAATTTGTGACAAAAAAATTCAATGAAAATAGCCGACAATGTATTTTGTCTTTAAACGTAAAATGAACAACATTTTCATGAAAAATTTTATTAAATTTTATCAAAATTGGCGAAAATTTAGTCAAAAATTCCGAAAAAAGCTTAATGAAATCAACGGAATTCACTCTATTTTCTCGAAAGTTTAAACCTCGATATTTCCCTGTCAAAAACGAAAATCGAAAAAATCTTTTGAATTCCATATTCTACGCTGGACAAGCTTTCTAATGATACCATTCTCAACTCTCTACGATGAATATATCGATCGGCCAAAATTGACTGAAAAAAAACCCAGTTGAGTATATAGTTCCTCCCCCCCCCCCTCAAGAGGGGTCGGAACAAAAATAATTGTATGGGGGTCAATAAAATCACTTACCATCAGTTTATGAACATAGCTGCCAGAATGCCAGAAAACAGCTGTGATAGCTTTGAAGAACTGTAGTCTTAAAATTGAAAAGAATAAGACCTAAAAACACATTAGAACAAATAAAAAGCTCCAACATATGAAGTGAAAACTGACTCAACGCACGCATGCATAAATAGAACAATGAATGAAAGCCGATTTGAGCTTTCACTAACCTGACCAAAGGACAGGATAGCCAAAAAGGCAGTAAAAACGGGTTAAGCCTCAAAAGTTCCATATTTTTGAAAATAAGCAAAGTCTAAGTTTCATTATCTCAAAAACTATCTAAAAAACTTTTAAACAAATTACCTAATCACGGTCACATAACGCAAGCCACGTTTTATCAATGTGACCTATGGCTGATAACATAAGGAATCCAAAATGAAGACAAAATTCAGAAATGAACATTCGTTTTCAAAGCAAATTTCACCAAAGCTAAGGAAACCATTAGCTACATAAGCAAAGCAAAAAGTGCATTGCTGTAAATCACATACGCCCCTAATTCGACCGAATAAAGGAGCAACAAAAGGACAAAAACGAAAGCAAAAATCCCAGAAATTTTGTGGTGTCAATGCAAATGCGTCAAAACCGCGGGATCTCAATTGAAGCAAAAAAAAGAGCAATTATGCCTCTTGATAGAGCTGCATTAACAACGATATCGAACAGGACAAAAACTACCAAAAACGTAAATCTAAAACATATCCGGCAGATTGCCGGAAAATAGCCGCCGTTGATTCCAATAAGCATGATTCGGATTGACAGAATAGATATTGAAAAAAAAATTTTTGTACAAAAACATTTTTTTAAGTCCGATTTATTTTGATGGTATTTCGTAGTTGAACTTACTTCTGTTTCTTAGAGAGAGGCTACAGGGGCTACTATCAATACCAATAAGCATTAGAGATGGTAACTAAGACTTATAGGAACGACGTTCAAATAGCGGGCATCCAAAATTGGGCTTTATGTCTTTATCCAGTTTCTATTTCTGACTTCAATTTTTTATACTGACTCTGTTCATTTTGAATTGCTTTGCTGAGCAACTGATGTTCAAAATCACTATTAGCAGAATGAGAGAAAAGAGAAACTAGCCTAGAGAAGTCAAAAAGATATCACGCAAAATGTTGAAAAAGCGGCAAAATGAGGTAAAGCAAAACATTTTTTTATTCGACGAAGTAAAAAAACATAGCAGGACAAGTCCTGACGTACAATTCAAAGAATTTTCATTGAATAAACAGAAAAACTAGACCTAGACTGGACTATGAGTTAATTGAGAAAACAATTTTTAAAAAAAAATTAGATCAAAAAATAAGAAAAAAAAATCAATGTCAAAATGCCGCATGTGAACAAAAAAACCACTAGCGAGAAAGGAAAATTTAATTCAAACTAAAAACTAGACCTAGAATGAGCTGTGAATGGATTGGGAAAACCATTTAGAAAAAAATCCGATCCAAAAAATCGAAAAAACAGTAAAAATCAGAGTGAAATTGCCGCATGTGAACAAAAAACCACTAGCGAGAAACCTAATTTTTGTTCAAATACCATTTTCGCACTCTACTTTAAAATTAGAGCGACAAAAATTCACGCCGCAAAACGACTCGCTTTTTCGCTCCATTTCCTGTTTCGGCGTGACCAAAATCACTACTCCAATTTGACTTCAAAAATCATGAAAATGTGTGAACAGATCTTAAAAAAAAAAGACAGCGCCCCAATACAATTCAAATTCTTTGAATTGTAAAATAGGAGCGCTATAATAGCCAGCTGAGAAGATGAGGCGGCTATTAATAAATCACAAACATTTCATAAAAAGTGTTTATCATCATAAAAACAGTATAATATTTCTTCATCAATTTTAAAATTGCTAATAAAAACATCAGGAAAAATCAGAGAAATTATTTGTGTGCGCGAAGTTCCTACCTCTGTAGCGTTCGACTCACGGGACTCCCGATATCAGTCTGAGATGTTTACCACACATCTATTTGAGAGCAATTAAACATAGCCGGCAGATTGCCGGAATAGCTGCGAAAGAATAGACCTGCGTGCCATATAATAGAGATAGAAACAGATACAGATCAAAATTGAAAAAACATCGACGCCGCTCAAAAAACTAAGTAAAAAACATTCAGCGATAAATTAATTAAGCTTGTTGAAATTCATTCCACAGAAGCCTCTTATTAGGTACCTTTACTGCACATATGAGTTCCTTTGACCTTAAACAAACTCAAATTAAACTTAAGTTTTAAAGTGCAAAAGTCATTTTATTGAGTGAGTTCGCTAACTTTCGCTAAAACGAGTGAGAAATGACGTCACGCGCGCAAATTGCCGTTAGTGAGAGGAAGAAGTCATTCAGAAAATTTGACTTTTTCAGCTTTGCTGTGTGAACAAATGTAAAACGAAAAAAGAGCGTCAGACGACGAAACAAAAAAAAACCACGAGCACCGCAATATAGCTACGCTCAGCTTACAGCTTCGCAGCTATAAAAATATTTGACGAAACGGAAAACTTGTTCAAACACAATTTTCTCACTTTATATTCAGAATGGCAAAATTCACCCCTTGAAACCACTCGGTTTTCCATTTCCTACTACATTAACGTGAGTGAAGGGACGACCCCAAATTGACTTAAAAATTCTGTAAACAGAAACAGTAAAACCACTGATTTTTTAAACAAAAAACCACGATGTTAACAATACGAACCTAGCTACTGCTTTGCTTCTGTTAAGTAACAAAAACTTTATTAAACAATATTGGTTCACAATTTAAAGGTGCAGCATGTGCAAATATTATATATTGCATACTTCAGGCATTCGAAAAGATACACGGTAGATTGAAGGAAAGTATCCTGCATTGATTCCTATAACCCCCATTGAGATTGAAAAAACAGAAAACCAATGATAAAAACTGATTGATAATAAAAAAATTTTAAATGTGCAAACTAGTTTCGTTTCCTTTTGTTGTTAGACATACTCCTGCTAATTAATGAGGGGATACATGGGCTAGTTTCAATACCAATAAGCTTTATAGATGATAGCCGTAACGTATAAGAACAAAATTTAATTAGTGGGCTTCTAAAACTGGGCTTTATGGGTTTATCCCATTCCAATTTTGATTACGTTTTTATGACTGGGTTCACTTTAGATTGCTTTGCTGAGCAACTGTTATTCAAATATACCATGAGCATAATGAGCAAAAAACGAAACCAGTCAGAAGTGAAAAAGATTTCCAGCAAAAGGCCGAAAAAGCGGCAAACTGAGGTCAATTAAAACAAACTATTATTCGAAGACGTAAAAAAAAATTTAAAAATACCGGTCAAATTTGTCTACAGCCACGCGGGAGGGAATCTATAACAATTGCTTTAAGGTTTGTGGGTAAACAAAGGAGGGTCTTCAATTGATTTTAATAGTGAGAGCTTTGAGCAAAAGACAAACCAGTTTGTGAGAAGCTTGGTTTTTTTAATGCGAAATTATCTTTTCGATCACATGTTGATTCTGTGCTATCAAAATAAGGTAACCAAGTTTGGTCACAATATTATGATATGTTCACCATAAACACCTTAACTATTATAGAAGCAACATCAATCGGCTCATGGAGTACGGAAATTTTTTAGTATAAGGATGCTATAATTATTAATCTTTAATGCCCATAATTCTTTCCCAAAAAATGAAGTTGGTTCAGTTCAGAAAAAGGAGTAATCATTCAAATTATATTCTCCAAAAATTATTCTCCATATCTACGAAATACTAAGATTTGTGCTAAGATCAAAAAACGGCCATCATTTTGAAACATTTTTAAATAAAGTATTTCACTTTGTACAAGAAAAACACACAAGTCGGTCAGTCAGACCTTCTTCATGAAATTGAGAAGAAATCAGTTTCGTACCGATATATCAAACTGTACAACACACTTCGGAAAAGCAACATTTTCACAAGAGATCTTATTTGTGCAAAGAACTTGAAAAACATAGCCGGCAAATTGCCAGAATAGCTGCGAAAGAATAGACCTGCGTGCCATACAAGAGATAGAAACAGATACAAATCTAAATTGAAAAAAAATCGACGCAACTCAAAAAACTAGGCTAAAAAACATTCAGCGATAAATCAAACATAGCTGGCAGATTGCCAGAAAATAGCCGCAATAGATTCGTAGATCAGCAGTCTAAAAAAAAACAGTAAAAAAGACAGACCAAAAAAATTCTTCTTTTAATTGAAGGCTGATCTGTTATTTTTTGATTAAAAATCTGTTTAAGTTATTGCTGCCTCTATTAGCTGATCTCAAATAACCTTCATTTAGAGTGATACACACCCATTTGACCTTATCTCTTTGAGTTAAAGTAAATAAAAGTCAATTTCAAAGTGAGGAAGTCATATTTGAGAGTGAGGTAAGTCAAGTGTGACCAAAAAATTAATCACGCGCATGAACAAAAAAACTCGCTCCACTAAGAGCGAAAAATGACGTCACACATGCAATTCAGTTGAAATTGCATGAACGAATGAACAAAAAATGGCTGTGACGTCATATGGTCGTAACAAAAATCATGACGACGAAATAAAAAAAAACCAAGAGAAGGCCAATAATAGCCTCAGCTATCGCTGTGCGGCTATTAATAAAGGTTGTTATTCCACAGGAGCCTCTTATTAGTGACCTTTACTGCACATATGAGTTCCTTTGACATTAAACAAATTCAAATTAAACCTAAGTTTTAAAGTGCAAAAGTCATTTTATTGAGTGAGGTAAGTCACGTATGATCAAAATCTAATCACGCAAATAACCTAAAAACTTTCCCTAAAGCGAGTGAGAAATGACGTCACGCGCGCAAATGCCGTTAGTGAGAGGAAGAAGTCATTCAGAAAATTTGACTTTTTCAGCTTCGCTGTGTGAACAAATGTAAAACGAAAAAAGAGCGTCAGACGACGAAACAAAAAAAACCAAGAGCACCGCAATATAGCTACGCTCAGCCAACAGCTTCGCAGCTATAATAAAAATTTCATACAATTTTAAAGAAACTTTCTAATACAAAATGAGGAATTGATTAAACATACTTTAGACTTTCCATTTTTCTGATCCTGGCTTGCGTGACAGCGTACCCCATTCTAAGCCATGATTCGAGTAAAAAAATGACTCCTTTAGCTCTTATAGTTTGATTTTTTTTTCTGATTTTCTTGAATTAATAAAGGCACTTAAAAAGAAAATTTAAACAACTGGCTAACGTCGGAAAAATTGCTCTCGAACAACTAGTTGGAGCTCTACTCCATTCCAACCTCCTTCAGTCGGTGGAGTTGGGGTAGCCTAAATGGCACTAAGAAATTGAACAGGGGGCTTCAAATAACCTCATAAGAGGATAATATATGCCACTATTACGATATAAGAAGAAAACTGACACCAATTTCGCGAAGTCAAAAAACGGTCAAGCCAAAATTTTGCATAAAAAGACACATACGTTTAAAAAAATTGCTTCTCATCGAGAAACAAATTTAAAAAAGCTTTGTCTTTTCATCACCGGGGTGGAACAATGAGAAAAACAAACTAAGATTAAGAGCCCTCTAAAAGAAAAACCTTCAAATTCATGCTTATCATCGAAAAGGAAAAAATGAAAGGTATTACTTCCTCTACTCTTTTCAAGAGAGCTACGCTCATAACAACAGATTTAAATTCAAAAAATTTTTGAAAATAAGCAAAGTCTAAGTTTCATTATCTCAAAAACTATCTAAAAAACTTTTAAACAAATTACCTAATCACGGTCACATAACGCAAGCCACGTTTTATCAATGTGACCTATGGCTGATAACATAAGGAATCCAAAATGAAGACAAAATTCAGAAATGAACATTCGTTTTCAAAGCAAATTTCACCAAAGCTAAGGAAACCATTAGCTACATAAGCAAAGCAAAAAGTGCATTGCTGTAAATCACATACGCCCCTAATTCGACCGAATAAAGGAGCAACAAAAGGACAAAAACGAAAGCAAAAATCCCAGAAATTTTGTGGTGTCAATGCAAATGCGTCAAAACCGCGGGATCTCAATTGAAGCAAAAAAAAGAGCAATTATGCCTCTTGATAGAGCTGCATTAACAACGATATCGAACAGGACAAAAACTACCAAAAACGTAAATCTAAAACATATCCGGCAGATTGCCGGAAAATAGCCGCCTTTGATTCCAATAAGCATGATTTGGATTGAAAGAATAGAAGATATCGAAAAATTTTTGTACAAAAACATTTTTTAAGTCCGATTTATTTTGATGGCATTTCGTAGTTGAACATACTTCTGTTTCTTAGAAAGAGGCTACGGGGGCTACTATCAATACCTATAAGCATAAGAGATGGTAACTAAGTTTTATAGGAACGACGTTCAAATAGCGGGCATCCAAAATTGGGCTTTATGTCTTTATCCAGTTTCTATTTCTGACTTCAATTTTTTATACTGACTCTGTTCATTTTGAATTGCTTTGCTGAGCAACTGATGTTCAAAATCACTATTAGCAGAATGAGAGAAAAGAGAAACTAGCCTAGAGAAGTCAAAAAGATATCACGCAAAATAATGAAAAAGCGGCAAAATGAGGTAAAGCAAAACATTTTTTTATTCGACGAAGTAAAAAAACATAGCAGGACAAGTCCTGAAGTACAATTCAAAGAATTTTCAAAGACTAAACAGAAAACTAGACCTAGAACGGACTATGAATGGATTGGAAAAACCATTTAGAAAAATATCCGATCCAAAAAATTGAAAAAAACAGTAAAAATTAAAGTGAAATTGCCGCATGTGAACAAAAAACCACTAGCGAGAAAGCAAATTTTTGTTCAAACACTGTATTCTCACTTTACTTTAAAATTAGAGCGATAAAATTTCACGCCGCAAAACCACTCGCTTTTTGGCTCCATTTCCTGTTTCGGCGTGACCAAAATCAGTACTCCAATTTGACTTCAAAAATCATGAAAATGTGTGAACAGACCTTAAAAAAAAGACAGCGCCCCAATACAATTCAAATTCTTTGAATTGTAAAAACATAGCCGGCAGATTGCCGGAATAGCTGCGAAAGAATAGACCTGCGTGCCATATAATAGAAACAGATACAGATCTAAATTGAAAAAAAAATCAACGCCGCTCAAAAAGCTAGGTAAAAAACATTCAGCGATAAATTAATAAAGCTTGTTAAAATTCATTCCAAAGAAGCCTCGTATTAGGACCTTTACTGCACAAATGAGTTCCTTTGACCTTAAACAAATTCAAATTAAACTTAAGCTTTAAAGTGCAAAAGTCATTTTATTGAGTGAGGTAAGTCACGTATGATCAAAATCTAATCGCGCAAATAACCTAAAATCTTTCGCAAAAGCGAGTGAGAAATGACGTCACGCGCGCAAATGCCGTTAGTGAGAGGAAGAAGGCATTCAGAAAATTTGACTTTTTCAGCTTTGCGGTGTGAACAAATGTAAAACGAAAAAAGAGCGTCAGACGACGAAACAAAAAAAAAACCAAGAGCACCGCAATATAGCTACGCTCAGCTTACAGCTTCGCAGCTATAAAAAATAGGAGCGCTATAATAGCCGGCTGAGAAGATGAGGGCGGCTATTAAACATAATATCAAACTGGGAGCGCTTTCCAGTTGACTACATAAACCGACTAATGTCGAAAGAATAGCTCTTGAACGACAGGCGGGGCAATATAATTCAGGGGCTCTGGCCTAGATAAATTTTTCCTTAAGGGTGCAAAAATAGTTTTCCACGCCAGGATTCGAACCATTGACCTCCCGCTCCCAAACCAGAAGCACTGCCCACTCGGCTATCAGGACCTCCTTCTTGCTATGCTGCAATCAATTTTATTTTAGCAACAGCTTTACTTGGGAGTGAGAGCAATAGAGATCACTCAAAAATGAAGAACGAACGCGTGAAAAAGTCACTTGAGAAGTCAAAGAATGTTCTAGAAGAAAAGCGCAAAATGGTGAAGCAAAAAATTTGCAAAAAATAACCAACACGTTTACAATAATTGCTATGAACTTCGTTCAAGAGCAATTATAAATGCTGGTTATTTCAGTACCTGATGCCAGTCACAATAAGCGTGAGCTCGTTCAGCTGTCGCTCTTTGTCCCTTTTAGTGAAGTTCATGAAAGTGCCCAGCTCAGCTTGTGGGAATACACTCTGCAGTGCAGCTAAAACACAAAAACAGTAAGTAGCCTACAGATCTCAAAATATCTTCCCACTTCTTAGAACGGCCAATATCGTTTTTCCTGTTGTACTTTTACGAAATTCTTTGCTCATTTTTATATTTGGGTGATTTAACCACCTCTCGCTCATCAAAACAGCAGTAAGTGTGCACGATCTCAAAATACAAACAGTCGGCACCAAAACATACCGAACAGCGAAAATTTACAGTTAACAAAAAGATCAACACCAAAACTAAACAACTAAGCGAAACAAATTTAGCAATCAAGTGACCTTCGATTATCACCCACTCAATATTTCTTATCCATTAGACAGGCTCGTTTTGAACAATAGGAACCAATCAACACTCTACCTGTGGCTTCTCTGACAACTGCGATGTCTGTGGGAGATCCCAGTCCCGATCTGAGGAGAATTGCACTGACTATCTTCCTGTAGAGTGCCTCCAACTCCTCTCTAGTTCTCGCTCTGCTGTCCGTTATCTCTCTGATCACAGGCTGCATTCTACACAAAATCAAACCGACTGTGAAAACCTCATTATCCAATCAATTCGTGTTGCCATACCAACATTTGCATAACTTGACAAAGTTACATCTTCTAGATGTCGGAAAAACCATGTGTTGATACTCATTGTGAACGCGCTCGACTCGTTCTCTTACAGAGCAAGTCTTTTTTATGGCCAAAAATATTTTCAATAGAAATTTATTGTTTTGACAAGCAGGTTCTGTTGCGCATGAGTTGAAATTACAGAAAGGTTCTGTTTAAAGCAAAATGCAATCAGTGAAGCACAAAACTGAGCTCTGCAATGAATGAACAGAACAAATTATTTTCTTGAATTCCGATAAAGTAGCTTAATAGGGGTGTCCGTTGACCACAAAGTGACCACAAAGAAAATTTGGCACTCAAAATTTGCTTTCTTAAGCATTTTCAATCATATCGTTTAATTTTATGAATAGGTATCACATTTCTGACTGAATTCGCTTTCCAAAGAGTAACTTATTAAAAATAGGACAATACTATTAGCTTCATATTTGCGATTCTCCATATGGGATTCACAGAAACTGTTTTGGAGACGTGTACTCATGGTGTGATGGGTGGTTCTTAGAGTTTGACCCCTCCCCCCTCCCCCCACTGTTGCCACCCCATCAACACCCTGGTGCACCCCCCCCCCCGGCTGTTTATCCCGTTTTTGAGGACGAAAAGTCAAATTAGTCAGACGAAAAATAGCTCAAGCGAAAAATCGCATAAAAGACCACAGGACTAATATAATTGCAACAAACTTCGTTTGAGCAATTAATAGAACACCAAAATGAAGTGAATTAAAAAGAAATTGAAAAACAAACCTTGCGTCGAGAACCCTTCTGTGCTCATCGAGGAAGTCGTGCCGAGTAGTGTAGTTCATATCAAAGTACACTTGCATCTTGATCGTGTCCAGGGAAGGTGACCGTGAATCCAGGATGCGAGACACACAGATCTAATAAAAAACGTGTGGACAGAAACCACACAAAACTCAACAAACAAACAAAAGAACTTTGAACAAAATAGGTCAATTTTAGTTACAGGTCCAACATAAGCAAGCCCGTACTGAACTCCAAGTGTAAATCAGCACATGGTAATTGTTCATTCAAGTCTTTCGAAATCTTGAGAAAAATCTCTTTTTTTTAAAAATAAAAATTGGTTAATGATCGGTTAATGATTGCTGTTTAAAACTGGTTAATGATTGCGGTTTAAAAAACCGCAATTGTTACCGATTTCTGAACAACTTTTTTAAAACAGAACCAAATAAAGTCAAGCGAGCTGCGTCTTAGTGAGGGTAGCTTTAGCTTCATTGGGGAGGGTTGGTAGGGGTTACCACGGGTGAGGGCGAGCGTGTGCAATTAGGGGTGCGGGAGGTGGGACAAGGGTCAAACTTTAAGAAACGCTTCTCGCGCCACAAAGTCTCGTAGATAGTTTTAGTGAATCGCACACTTAGAGACTAGAGAGCAATAAAGCTCAACGAGAACCTTATGACCTCTGGGCTCTACCTGTTTATCCCATTCTTGAGGAGAAACAGCCAAATCGTAGACCAAATAACATAAGAAACGATCAGACGAGCAGTTGGGGTACGCAAAAAATAGTTTTCAAAATGACCCGTACGACTAAAATAATTGCTAAACACTTAAATTAAGAGCAATTAAGAACCTGTGAAATCTAGAAGCATACTCTAAAAATATAAAAATTTATTAACATAGCCGGCAGATTGCCGGAATAGCTGCGAAATAGACTTGCGTGCCGTAAAATACAGATGGAAAAAGATACAGAAGTGAGTTGATAATAGTTATCGCCGCCGCCTATAAAACTTACAAGTTTATTTCAAAGGAGGTTGTTTTTGGGTGCAAAAAAAGTTTCCCTGTCGCGTCTCGAACCTGCGATCTCCGGATTAACAGCCAGTCGCCTTAACCACTCGGCTGTCGGACCATACAATCTGTTTTCTTGCAATCAACTTTGTTTTAGGAACAGATTCTGTTTCTGAATAACCGCAATTTAGGTCACGCAGAAAGCGTGAAATCAAGCGCGAAAAAGCCATGTAAGCAGTGACGAGACAGAATGTTCTAGAACAAATGTAAAACGAAAATAAAGCGTCAAACGACGAAACAAAAAAAACCAAGAGCACCGCAATATAGCTACACTCAGCTTACAGCTTCGCAGCTATAATAAGTAATGATGTTTTTCTCACTTAAAGCTACTGACTGCATCTTCAAGATCAGTAGTGCTCGATTTTTTTAATAGAATTGTTCAAAAATTTTAGCACGGAATTTGGTCAGTGATGGTTATCTTGCTTCTCGTTGAACAAGAGCCCAAGTGAGAGGCGAAATCCGAGCTCGACTAACTAAAACTACCACACAAAAAGTCACTTGAAAACTCCAAGAACTTGTTGTAGATTTTGATTCGGCTAAATGTTTTGCCTATGGATTTGGAGTCGTTGGAAAAAAGAGAAATAGTTCATTTTAGTGAATTGATTTATCGGAGATACTTGCTTGACAACAGGGAGCTACTATCAATGTTTTTTTAAATCATAAATTAATAAACGGATATAAAATATGAGCTACCAGCTCTTTTTTGTCCGGGTTGACTTTATATCCATGTGTGATGTGATGTTTATTGGTATATTGTTCATTGTTATCAAACGTTCAAAATTGTAACATTGGATACTTCTCCACTATCGGTACAGTTTCATCGAATGTTAATAATTTTTTTTCCTTTTGGAGTGAAATCTAGAAAAAATTAGTTTTTATGGTAAAACTTTTATTTCTACAATGCTTAACATAAACCGACTAACGTTGGAAAAATTGCTCTCGAATAACAGGCGGTGCAAATTAATTCCGGGGCTGAAGCCTAGCTTAATTTTTCTTCATAGGTGCGAAAACATCCGCCGAAGCTAGGGTTCGAACGAGAGCTATTGAAATCACTCAAAAATCAAGAAGTGCGCAAAAAATTCACTTGAGAAGCCGTAGAATATTCTAGAAGTGCAAAAATGGCCAAGCAAAAAATATGCATAAAAAGACACACATGTTTACAATAATTTGAGAGTAATTAAAATCATTCGAGAGTAATTAAAATTGATAATGAAATATTAAATATTTAGGCATATATATTTCTTCATTGTCATCCAAAATTTTGAACCAATTATACTTGTTTCCTCGTATAACAAACTTTGTTTTCAAGCGTACATTATCAACGAAAAGGCTACTTTTCAATTGGACTTACTTTTGCGCCGTACTGATTTACACTTGGAGTACGTTACGGGAGTATATCTGGGTTCAATTAATAATAAAAAACATTCACTTTTTTTGCGGTAGAAGAGCATCTAAAATCAACAATGATACAATTAAAAATGAAAAAATAGTTCAAGTGCTGAGGTCGTTGGAGAGGAACCGTGTCTGATCATAACAACAAAGTCACATATCGCCCACGGCAGAAAAATCCTTCAACCTCGTTTAACAATGGCTTGTTGGGCTGATAATGCATATATGCTACATAATTTTCCGCAAATTATAATGTTAAGGACTCACAAAAATTGAGACAGTAAAAACCAGCAGGTAAAAAGTAAACATCGACTAACAAGTTTACAATAAATCCTGCAGTCATTGCCTACAAACAAAAGCCTAACAACAGTCTACTTGTTCTGTGCAAATGTTTCCATTCAAAACATTGGATATCAGAAATTACGCACAACATCCGCAATTTCTTTACCAGTTGGAATGTCTCAACAATAATATACAAGTCGAGAAAAGTGAAACTGGAGGGCTTCCGATCGTAAATGATGCTATTGCTGTCCCATGAATACTTATAAGATGAACTAGTTAAAACCGTCAATTAGGAAAAAACCCTCCCTTATAAGCAACTCTGAAATAGTGGATACAAATGTGTCGCAAAAATGGTACGCAGACGACGGCAGCGCAGTAGGACTTATTGAGGACTTATTCTTCTTCAAACAGCCCACTGAACATGGTAGCTATTTTGGCTACACCGCTAACGCCCCGTAACCAAGTGTCAATAGTAAAAGAGGCTTCAAAGATCAAAACTCTCAGGTTGTTTGAAGGGACGGCAGTTGAAATTGTTGACGGCTGCCGTGTTCTAGGATCTGTAATAGTCAAGGAGAAAGCCTATGAGACCATAAAAGTAACCACAGCTGTAAATTATACCAATTTGTTAAAATTAGGGCTAGTAGCAAAAACACCCCCTCAAACAAATTACACATGTCTCACAAGAGGCGTGCAACAACAAAAAAAATTTGTGTCTAGGACAAAGTCAAAGTCACATCCAAACGCACATCCTACCGTCGTTCTTCGACTCCGGTGTCTCAATCCGCACGGCGATTGTATTCGCTACCAACCCGTGAGTGCGGACTTAACATGAAGGAGCCAAAAGATCACGAAATAGAGTACGACGCTTCACTGACCGCATGCACTCCTCTTGAAGATGAGGTTTGAGCAAAAGCTCATCTCACCCAAGAACGCATAACGCACGACCAAAGAAGTGCACGCCTGAATAAAATTCGATCGCGTAAGAGTGATCTTAGGGAAAGCCTTCAGACCGAGCAACGCCACGTAATAGAAATGGCTTCGGAAAAGGACCCTAGAACTGGCCCACAGCTCTTCCGCTTAAACGTTACGGTTTCACGCTAGCGAAGTGCGAATTTGGAGACGGGCTTTGCATTAGATCGAGACCAAAGATACCCCCATTAATTGTCCACAAGGTGAAAAGTTCAACCTATCACATGCTCTCCACTCTGCAAAGGGTGGGTACACATACGAGACACAGCGAGGTCCGAGAAACCTTTGTTAAGACCATGCAAGACGTTTGCCATGATGTCGAGGTTGAGCCGACTCTTCAGTTGCTTCAATGCGACTCCTTTACATACAAAACAACTAGCACTGATGAAAAAGTGCGACTAAACATTAAACTGAATGCCCTATGGGGGGTCCAGGTTCAGCTGTTATTTCTTCAACTTGAAGATCTTTAACCCACTTGCCAAGCCATGACCGAAAACTCCGTAGAAGCGTACAAATAACATGAGTCGTTGAAGTGCCTCAAGTATGAGCAACGAATACTTGAAGTTGAGGAGAATAACTTCATGGGGGCGCAGGACCTTCGCAACGCGCACTATATAACAAATAGCTAGCAAAATTGCTGAAAAGAAAGACGAATCATACTCGGACGCAATAACATACATATGCACGAGAATAAGTTTTGCTCTCCTGTGAAGGGCTATCATATGCCTCAAAAGTTGCCGTGGTTCCAAACGGCCGACTGACATTGATATTTCATGCAGTGCCGTAGTGCGGGAGGGGAGACTATATTCATAACAAATTAGCTTATACAGAAATTCAATTCTCATGACGCAGCTTTAAAGAGTTATAGTGCCTTGTCTTTAAAAGTGATTTCTCGTAGTAGGGGATCACTACTCATCCATTGGATTGTCCTGCGCGGCTTAAGAGCAAGCCCCCTTTTTATTTTATTTAAAGATGAAAGGGAGTAAATCTAAATTGCAATCATTCAAGCGAGCATACAAATATTCTAGAACTAAGGTTAAAACTTTGCATATAAGAGCAGAATAAACGCATTCAACCCTATGATCTCGATTTAATCCAACTTTTAATGTTAGGCTCATATCTGGAAATTTAGTCTGACACTTATTTGAATTCCTAAGCCTATTTTGTTTTGGACATCATGGGAGACTTCGTTCAGAGAACTGAGCAATTTGACCACCTCCAAAATATTAAATTTTGAAATCTCAGAACATTTTCTATACAAGTCGAGAACAGTGAAATTGGAGGACTTCCGACCGTAAATGGTGCTATTGCTGCCCGATGAATACTATAATAATATGAACTAGTAAAAACGACAAACAAGAAAAAAGCTTCTCCCCTTATAGGTGAGTCGGTTACTTCGGGGGGCGGGGGGGGGGGGCAGGTCAATAGCTATAAACATTGACAGTAGTCAAACGTCAAAGCATCGCAAATAAATAAACAGAGCTTTTAAGAATAAGAGATGGTGCACGAGATGATTTAAATCCAGATTGGTTCTCTGAAATAGTGGTGAACTCTGCTTTGAGAACAGAGTATCTAATAGTCTAATCAACAATTACTGTGTTGCAATCATTGAAATCTGGCAAATGCAGTGTTACATTTCAATTGCAATTATCCAAGCGAGCAAAAGAATATTCTAGTACGAAGGGTGAAAAAAACTGCATTTAACCCTATGATGTCAATTTAATCCAACTTTCAATATGTAAGGCTCATATCTGGCAAATTAATCTGACATTAATTTGAATTCCTAAGCCCAACTTATTTTGGAGATCACTGGACACTTAGTTCAGAGAACTGAGCAATTTGACTACCTCCAAAATATTAAACTTCTCAGAACAAATTTTCTTCAAAAATTTGAAATTTTGGGTTGTCATATTTTCAAACCTGTATCAGCTTATGCACATCATCTTTGGTTAACGTTCTATCCACGTTGAAATTATTTGCTGGATCTAACACTACTGCTTTAACCAGAAACGCCACAAGCGTTTCACTGACAGCTTGGCCTTTGCTTGCACACTCTTGGGCAATTTCCCGAATGATATTTTTGATCACACTTTCCGCTTGTGCTCTCGACATCTTTGTTCTATATGAGCAATTAACCCTGAAACAATTAGAACCAATCAAATTTCCAGGATTAAATATCTTCCAAAACACACAGGGATAACTTGGCTTTAAATTAAGACTGAAATTTAACAGTGGTTAAATTAGATGTCGCTCGACCAATAGGGTTAAATTCCTTTTTGAGTAGGAAAGAGTCACTTTTTTCCTTTAGTTAACAGCATTCACAATCAGAATTCACTTGGCAAAAAGCGAATTTCTCCCCCCCCCCGCGCACTGTAGTTTGGAAACAGACGATGAATCAATTGGTTCGATCCCCATTTTAGTGGGACTCACTTTTACACCCCGCGCAAAGGTGCTTCATTTTTACATAAAAACGAACTATTTGCGCTATGCTGTTTCGCAAAAGTTTAGTCCAGAAATCATAACTCTATGCACAGTTACTCTCCTAGGATGATTCCTCAAAATGGTAACCTGACAAAACTGAACAACAAAATCAAGAGTTTTGCAAGATCTTCAGGGAACCAGGCACAGTATAACAACTTCCACCAGCTGTTCTTATAGAACTCTTCAATTCTATCAAGTGACGGCCTTCAACCATCGGAAAAAGGCATGAAATCATTGGTGAACACTTCGAACTCATCGTACATTGATGAACACTTCGTACAAACGAGCAACAGGGAATAACAGTACGACAAAAGTATGAGCGAGCATCATGAATCTGTACAAACGAGCAACATTGAATAACAGTGCAAAAGAAATATGAGCGAGCTTCAAGACCCAATGACCACAAAGAAATGTTGCAGTACTTCAGAAAAGATTTCCCCAGAACTCAATACTGGGTCCACTATTCGATCTCCCTGAAACCTTAAATATTTGACTCTGTACAAACGAGCAACATGGAATAACAGTGCAAAAGAAGTATGAGCGAGCTTCAAGACCATATGACCACAAAGACATGTTGCAGTACTTCAGAAAATATTTCCCCAAACTCAATACTGGGTCCACTATTCGATCTCCCTGAAACCTTAAATAACAACTGTACTACGGCTATGCGGACGACTATAAAGCTATTTCTACAGATCAGGCAGCAAGGAGCAAAACTTGTGCAAGATCTTCAGGGAACAAGGCACAGTATAACAACTTCCACCAGCTGTTCTTATAGAACTCTTCATTTCTATCAAGTGACGGCCTTCAACCATCGGAAAAAAGCATGAAAGCATTGGTGAACACTTCGAACTCATCGCTGATGTGGTGAGAACTCTGTACAAACGAGCAACAGGGAATAACAGTACGACAAAAGTATGATCGAGCTTCACGACTCTGTACAAACGAGCAACAAGGAATAACAGTGCAAAAGAAGTATGAGCGAGCTTCAAGACCCTATGACCACAAAGACATGTTGCAGTACTTCAGAAAAGATTTCCCCATAACTCAATAATGGGTCCACTATTCGATCTCCCTGAAACCTTAAATCACAACTGTACTACGGCTATGCGGACGACTATAAAGCTATTACTACAGATCATGCAGCAATGAGCAAAACTTGTTCAAACATTGCATTGTGGTGCTCTGTAAACTGCATGACACTAAACGAAGGAAAATGCACACTTTTAAGATGCAGAGAAGTGATTGTCAATTAAAATTTAAATTGATTAACTAAAACGAACGTTTTCGAACTTTGCGTTAATCGTCAGGTTTAAAAATTAAATGAAATCATTTAAAAAGTATATAAACTTGTCTTTGACTATAATTCTAAGAAATGAGTTAAAATAACATCGATTTTTGGAAATTATTTACAGTTAAAATCATATTTACAACAGTTTATTTACACTTATTACACTAAAATCAATTCATTTTTTATTCCGGATTTTATGAAAATACCGGGTATAATGCTTTCTATACCTGAAAAGGTATTTTTACTTTCAATCCTATCTATTTTTATTTTTTACTTTTTGGGGTTGACAAAATTTTGAATTAACATGTACCAGAATACTTTTGTATCAGAACATGCACACGATAAATGACATTTTCTCTAGAACCAAAGAATTCTTCAAGCTTCCCAATACAAGAACTATAAAGACAAGGAATGAATTCGAGTTCAGTACATCCCGTTTGGCAAACAGAGTATACCAACACGTAAACTTCGAGAAATCCTTCGAACTAAAAGGACGACTGATCGAGCTATCGTGCAGAGTTGTAGATGCTACCTACGACAAACTCAACTCCTGCACCAGGCTGATTAGACAGCCAGAACTGCAGTGAAAATAGAGCAAAACGGACTCGTGTACTTGAATAATATACTGCTACTGTGGCTCATGCAACTCCAGTGGAAAATTTTCAAGCTCGATAACTTAAATTGGAATTCATTGATCTCAATGACTGTTCACAAAGTTTGGGTGTTATCTCTCCGAAACATGATTATTTGCATCATTATCATTTCGGTCACTTTTTATAGAAACATAAATAACTTTATCATATTTACGACAGAAGGAATACAAAACGCACAAGGTACGAAAATCATTCAAGTCAAAAACGTGTTGACCTATTCTGGCAATGACACGATATTTGCAATGTCCGGAACATGGCTGAATGAAAACGAGGATTCATCAGTGTGGAACATGTTAAACGGATTTATTTAAAAGCACACCAAAAAAACCACTGGAGCATTATTGCTCCCAGTGAGTTGGATGACATAGATATCTTTGTGTTGAGAAGTTTTTAGTCAGTCTGGGTAGTGTCACAAAACATTTGACAAAAGATGACAAAAACAATATTAATAAACGTTACATATTCACCTCAAAAACACTGAATGAACCACTTACTTGAAACGCCGCCTAGAAAATTGACAACACTATTGTGGAATACATATCATTAATGGTAATCATGAGAAAAACTAACTGAAGTCAGTTCTCGTTTTATATGGTCTGAACGTAGCTTCAACGAAACTCAAACTCTAGTATCAACTCAGTCACTTACTGTAAAGCCACAACAATAACAACAACTACTAAACTTCAAGCAACCACTCGAGGCGGAATCTAGCGGTAATCCAGTAACACCAGCAGTTTCTCAAAAGAACCTGGGTTTAATAATAAACGCTAATGTCTTGGATTAAAAATACTGGCAAAAGATGCAAGAAAACTATTGGCTCTCTAGTATCAGACGTAGTTTATCAAAATTCTGTCCAGTTACGACAAAATCAATGCTGATACCGGCTAAATGATTCCAATAACGGTTTACGGATCCTCTGTGTGTCACTGTGATATTTACGAATAATTGAAAAAAGTCAGACAGAAGTTACGGAGTGTATTCTAAATGCACATTTCAGCTGAAAAGAACGACTCATAAAACCAAGACTCTTGCCACTGTCTCTGTATATTGAAATTCACGACATCCTTTTTTCACATTAATTTCTAAAGGAAAATGTAAAATCAAAATTAGCGATTTTTTCAACCAACTGTGATCAACACCCACCAAGGTGACCGAAGTTATTTAATTGTCCCAAAGAACCGCCTTAAGAAAACAAATTCCGACCTCTTTATCAGAACCGCCTTACTTGTTAATACAATATCAAGAGCAGTTAGAAATATCTACGATGCTTGAAATATCCACATCTTTTTTGTTATGAAAAACTTTGAGATATTCAGCGAAACAGACTCGTGTAGTTGAGTAAAAAACTGCTACTCTGGCTCATGCAACTGCAGTGGAAAATTTTTAAGCTCGATAACTTAAATTGGAATTCATTGAACTCAATGACTGTTCCCAAAATTCGCGTTTTATCTCTTCGAAACAAGATTATTTGCATCATTACCATTTCTGTCACTTTTTATAGAAACAGGAATAACTTTATCATCTTTACTACAGAAGGAATACAAAAACGCACAAGCTAAAAAAATCATTCAAGTCAAAAACTTGTTGACCTGTTTTGGCAATGACACGAAATTTGCAATGTCCGCAAATTGGCTGAATGAAAACGAAGATTCATCAGTGTGGAAAATGTTAAACGGATTTATTTAAAAGCATACCAAAAAACCAACGAGCCTTATTGCTCCTAGTGAGTTGGATGACATAGATATCTTTGTGTCGAGAAGGTTTGTGTCAATTTGGGTAGTGTCACAAAACATTTGACAAAATATGACAAAAACATTAATAATAAACGTTACATTTTCACCTCAAAAACACTGAATGAACCACTTACTTGAAACGCCGCCTAGAAAATTGACAACACTATTGTGGAGTACATATCATTAATGGTAATCATGAGAAAAACTAACTGAACTCAATTCTTGTTCCATATGGTCTGAACGTAGCTTCACCGAAACGTGCGCAATTTTCGAAACTCAAACTCTGGTATCAACTCAGTCCCTTACTGTTAAGCCACAGCAATAACAACAACTATTAAACTCCAAGCAACCACTCAAGTCCGAATCTAGAGGTAATCCAGTAACACCAGCAGTTTCTCAAAAGGACCTGGGTTTATTAAAAAACGCTAATAACTTGGAAC
The DNA here is from genome assembly GCF_964194025.1 of Convolutriloba macropyga. Lineage (NCBI taxonomy): Eukaryota > Metazoa > Xenacoelomorpha > Acoela > Convolutidae > Convolutriloba > Convolutriloba macropyga. The sequence continues at coordinate 12,132,626 of NC_134472.1, read as the reverse complement.
AAAAATACTGTCAAAAGATGCAAGAAAACTATTAGCTCTCTAGTATCAGACGTAGTTTATCAAAATTCTGTCCAGTTACGACAAAATCAATGCTGATACCGGCTAAATGGTTCCGATAACGGTTTACGGATCCTCTGTGTGTCACTATGATAAGACGAATTTACGAATAATTGAAAAAAGTCAGGCAGAAGTTACGGTGTGTATTCTAAATGCACATTTCAGCTGAAAAGAACGACTCATAAAACCAAGACTCTTGCCACTGTCTCTGTATATTGAAATTCACGACATCCTTTTTTCACATTAATTTCTAAAGGAAAATGTAAAATCAAAATTAGCGATTTTTTCAACCAACTGCGATCAACACCCACCAAGGTGACCGAAGTTATTTAATTGTCCCAAAGAATCGCCTTAAAAAACAAAGTCCGACCCCTTTATCAGAACCGCCTTACTTGTTAATACAATATCAAGAGCAGTTAGAAATATCTACGATGCTTGAAATATCCACATCTTTTTTGTTATGAAAAACTTTGAGATATTCAGCGAAACAGACTCGTGTAGTTGAGTAAAAAACTGCTACTCTGGCTCATGCAACTGCAGTGGAAAATTTTTAAGCTCGATAACTTAAATTGAAATTCATTGAACTCAATGACTGTTCCCAAAATTCGCGTTTTATCTCTTCGAAACAAGATTATTTGCATCATTACCATTTCTGTCACTTTTTATAGAAACAGGAATAACTTTATAATCTTTACTACAGAAGGAATACAAAAACGCACAAGGTAAAAAAATCATTCAAGTCAAAAACTTGTTGACCTGTTTTGGCAATGACACGAAATTTGCAATGTCCGCAACTTGGCTGAATGAAAACGAAGATTCATCAGTGTGGAAAATGTTAAACGGATTTATTTAAAAGCATACCAAAAAACCAACGAGCCTTATTGCTCCTAGTGAGTTGGATGACATAGATATCTTTGTGTCGAGAAGGTTTGAGCCAATTTGGGTAGTGTCACAAAACATTTGACAAAATATGACAAAAACAATAATAATAAACGTTACATTTTCACCTCAAAAACATTGAATGAACCACTTACTTGAAACGCCGCCTAGAAAATTGACAACACTATTGTGGAGTACATATCATTAATGGTAATCATGAGAAAAACTAACTGAACTCTCTTTTTGTTCCATATGGTCTAAATGTAGCTTCACCGAAACGTGCGCAATTTTCGAAACGCAAATTCTGGTATCAACTCAGTCACTTAATGTTAAGCCACAACAATAACAACAACTATTAAACTTCAAGCAACCACTCAAGGCGGATTCTAGAGGTAACCCAGTAACACCAGCAGTTTTTCAAAAGAACCTGGGTTTAATAATAAACGCTAATGTCTTGGATTAAAAATACTGGCAAAAGATGCAAGAAAACTATTGGCTCTCTAGTATCAGACGTAGTTTATCAATAATTTGTCCGGTTACGGCAAAATTAAATGCTGATACCGGTCAAGTGGTTCCAATAACAGTTGACGGTTACACTGTGTCTCACTATGATAAGACGAAAGTACAAATAATTGGAAAGATTCAGATAAAAGTTACGGAGAGGATACCAAATGCACATTTCAGCTAAAAAAACAACTCATAAAACCAAGACTCTTGCCACTGTCTCTATATATTAAAATTCACGACATCCTATTGCTCATATCAATTTCTAGAAGAAAATATAATATCAATATCTGCGAATTCTTTCAACCAACTACGACTAACACGCAACAAAGTGACCGAAGTGATTTGCTTGTACCACAGAACAGCCTTAAGAAAACAAATTTCGAACTGTTTTTCAGAACCGCTTTACTTGTTAGTGCAATATCAAGAGCAATTGGAAATATCTACGATGCTTGAAAACACATCTTTTTTTATGGAAGCACATTGAGATATTCAGCGAAACAGACTCGTGTACTTGAGTAAAATACTGCTACTGTGGCTCATGCAACTGTAGTGGAAAATTTTTAAGCTCGATAACTTAAATTGGAACTCATTGAACTCAATGACTGTTCCAAAAATTAGCATTTTATCTCTTCGAAACAAGATTATTTGCATCATTACCTTTTCTGTCACTTTTTATAGAAACAGGAATAACTTTATCATCTTTACGACAGGAGGAATACAAAAACGCACAAGGTAAAAAAAATCATTCAAGTCAAAAACTTGTTGACCTATTTTGGCAATGACACGATATTCGCAATGTCCGGAACATGGCTAAATGAAAACGAAGATTCATCAGTGTGGAAAATGTTAAACGGATTTATTTAAAAGCACACCAAAAAACCAATGGAGCATTATTGCTCCTAGCGAGTTGGATGACATAGATATCTTTGTGTCGAGAAGGTTTGAGCCAATTTGGGTAGTGTCACAAAACATTTGACAAAATATGACAAAAACAATAATAATAAACGTTACATTTTCACCTCAAAAACATTGAATGAACCACTTACTTGAAACGCCGCCTAGAAAATTGACAACACTATTGTGGAGTACATATCATTAATGGTAATCATGAGAAAAACTAACTGAACTCTCTTTTTGTTCCATATGGTCTAAATGTAGCTTCACCGAAACGTGCGCAATTTTCGAAACGCAAATTCTGGTATCAACTCAGTCACTTAATGTTAAGCCACAACAATAACAACAACTATTAAACTTCAAGCAACCACTCAAGGCGGATTCTAGAGGTAACCCAGTAACACCAGCAGTTTCTCAAAAGAACCTGGGTTTAATAATAAACGCTAATGTCTTGGATTAAAAATACTGGCAAAAGATGCAAGAAAACTATTGGCTCTCTAGTATCAGACGTAGTTTATCAATAATTTGTCCGGTTACGGCAAAATTAAATGCTGATACCGGTCAAGTGGTTCCAATAACAGTTGACGGTTACACTGTGTCTCACTATGATAAGACGAAAGTACAAATAATTGGAAAGATTCAGATAAAAGTTACGGAGAGGATACCAAATGCACATTTCAGCTAAAAAAACAACTCATAAAACCAAGACTCTTGCCACTGTCTCTATATATTAAAATTCACGACATCCTATTGCTCATATCAATTTCTAGAAGAAAATATAATATCAATATCTGCGATTTCTTTCAACCAACTACGACTAACACGCAACAAAGTGACCGAAGTGATTTGCTTGTACCACAGAACAGCCTTAAGAAAACAAATTTCGAACTGTTTTTCAGAACCGCTTTACTTGTTAGTGCAATATCAAGAGCAATTGGAAATATCTACGATGCTTGAAAACACATCTTTTTTTATGGAAGCACATTGAGATATTCAGCGAAACAGACTCGTGTACTTGAGTAAAATACTGCTACTGTGGCTCATGCAAATGTAGTGGAAAATTTTTAAGCTCGATAACTTAAATTGGAACTCATTGAACTCAATGACTGTTCCAAAAATTAGCATTTTATCTCTTCGAAACAAGATTATTTGCATCATTACCTTTTCTGTCACTTTTTATAGAAACAGGAATAACTTTATCATCTTTACGACAGGAGGAATACAAAAACGCACAAGGTAAAAAAAATCATTCAAGTCAAAAACTTGTTGACCTATTTTGGCAATGACACGATATTCGCAATGTCCGGAACATGGCTAAATGAAAACGAAGATTCATCAGTGTGGAAAATGTTAAACGGATTTATTTAAAAGCACACCAAAAAACCAATGGAGCATTATTGCTCCTAGTGAGTTGGATGACATAGATATCTTCGTGTCGAGAAGTTTTGAGTCAATTTGGGTAGTGTCACAAAACTTTTGACAAAAGATGAAAAAAACAATTTTAATAAACATTACATATTCACCTCAAAAACACTGAAACGCCGCCTAGAAAAATGACAACACTATTGTGGAATACATATCATTAATGGTAATTATGAGAAAAACTAACTGAACTCAGTTCTTGTTCCATATGGTCTGAACGTAGCTTCACCGAAACGTGCGCAATTTTCGGAACTCAAACTCTGGTATCAACTCAGTCACCTACTGTAAAGCCACAACAATAACAACAACTACTAACCTTCAAGCAACCACGCAGGCGGAATCGAGTGGTAATCCAGTAACACAAGTTGTATCTCAAAAGGACCTGAGTTTAATAATAAACGCTAATGTCTTGGAACAAAAATACTGGCAAAAAATACCAAGAAAACTATTGGCTCTCTAGTTTCAGACGTAGTTTATCAAAATTCTGTCCAGTTACGACAAAAATAAATGCTGATACCGGCTAAGTGGTTCCAATAACGGTTTATGTATCCTCTCTGGGTCAATATGATAAGACGAATTTAGGAATAATTGAAAAAAGTCAGGCAGAAGTTACGGAGTGGATACTAAATGCACATTTCAGCTGAAAAGAACGACACATAAAACCAAGCCTCTTGCCACTGTCTCTATATATTAAAATTCAAGACATCCTATTGCTCATATCAATTTCTAGAAGAAAAAATTATATCAATATTTGCGATTTATTTCAACCAACTGCGCCCAACACGCGACAAGGTGACCGAAGTGATTTGGTTGTCCCACAGAATAGCCTAAAGAAAACAAATTCCGACCTGTTTTTCAGAACCGCGTTACTTATTAATGCAATATCAAGAGCAGTTGGAAATATCTACGATGCTTGAAATATCCACTTCTTTTGTTGTTCTTGGAACACTTTGAGCTATACAGCGAAACAGACTCGAGTACTTGAGTAAAATACTGCTACTGTGGCTCATGCAACTGCAGTGGAAAATTTTTAAGCTCGATACCTTAAATTGGAATTCATTGAACTCAATGGCTGTTCCCAAAATTTGCGTTTTATCTCTTTGAAACAAGATTATTTGCATTATTACCATTTCTGTCACTTTTTATAGAAACATAAATAACTTTATCATCTTCACGACAGAAGGAATACAAAAACGCACTAGGTAAGAAAATCATTCAAGTCAAAAACTTGTTGACCTATTTTGGCAATGACAAAATTTTCGCAATGTCCGGAACATGGCTGAATGAAAACGAAGATTCATCAGTTTGGAACATGATAAACGGATTTATTTACCAGCAAACGAAAAAACCACTGGAGCATTATTGCTCCTAGTGAGTTGGATGACATAGATATTTTTGTGTCGAGAAGTTTTGGGTCAATTTGGGTAGTGTCACAAAACATTTGACAAAAGATGAAAAAAAACAATTTTAATAAACGTTACATATTCACCTCAAAAACACTGAATGAACCACTAACTTGAAACGCCGCCTAGAAAATTGACAACACTATTGTGGAATACATGTCATTAATGGTAAGCATGAGAAAAACTAACTGAACTCTCTTTTTGTTCCATATGGTCTAAATGTAGCTTCACCGAAACGTGCGCAATTTTTGAAACTCAAACTCTGGTATCAACTCAGTCACTTACTGTAAAGCCACAACAATAACAACAACTACTAAACTTCGAGCAACCCCTCGAGGTGGAATCTAGCGGTAGTCCAGTAACACTAGCAGTTTCTCAAAAGGACCTGGGTTTAATAATAAACGCTAATGTCTTGGAACAAAAATACTGGCAAAAGATGCAAGAAAACTGTTGGCTCTCTAGTATCAGACGTAGTTTATCAAAATTCTGTCCGGTTACGACAAAATTAAATGTTGATAATGGCTAAGTGGTTCCAGTAACGGTTTACGTATCCTCTGTGTGTCACTATGATAAGAGGAATTTACGAATAATTGAAAAAAGTCAGGCAAAAGTTACGGAGTGGATACTAAATGCACATTTCAGCTGAAAAGAACGACTCAAAAAACCAAGACTCTTGCTACTGTCTCTAGATATATTGAAATTCACGACATCCTATTTTCACATTAATTTCTAAAGGAAAATGTAATATCAAAATTAGCGATTTTTTCAACCAAATGCGATCAACACGCCCCAAGGTGATCGAAGTTACTGAATTGTCTCAAAAACCGCCTTAAGAAAACAAATTACAACCTCTTTATCACAACCGCCTTACTTGTTAATACAATATCAAGAGCAGTTGGAAATATCTACGATGCTTGAAATATCCACTTCTTTTTTTGTTCTTGAAACACTTTGAGATATACAGCGAAACAGACTCGAGTACTTGAGTAAAATACTGCTACTGTGGCTCATGCAACTAGAGTGGAAAATTTTTAAGCTCGATAACTTAAATTGGAATTCATTGAACTCAATGACTGTTCCCAAAATTCGAGTTTTATCTCTTTGAAAAAAGATTGTTTGCATTATTACCATTTCTGTCACTTGTTATAGAAACATAAATAACTTCATCATCTTCACGACAGAAGGAATACAAAAACGCACAAGGTAAGAAAATCATTCAAGTCAAAAACTTGTTGACCTATTTTGGCAATGACACAATTTTTGCAATGTCCGGACCATGGCTGAATGAAAACGAAGATTCATCAGTGTGGAACATGTTAAACGGATTTATTTAGAAGCACACCAAAAAACCACTGCAGCATTATTGCTCCTAGTGAGTTGGATGACATAGATATCTTTGTGTCGAGAAGTTTTGAGTCAATTTGGGTAGTGTCACAAAACATTTGACGAAAGATGAAAAAAATCAGTATTAATAAACGTAACATATTCACCTCAAAAACACTGAATGAACCATTTACTTGAAGCGCCGCCTAGAAGATTGACAACAATATTGTGGAAAACATATCAGTAATGGTAATTATGAGAAAAACTAACTGAACTCAGTTCTTGTTCCATATGGTCTGAACGTAGCTTCACCGAAACGTGCGCAATTTTCGAAACTCAAACTCTGGTATCAACTCATTCACTTACTGTTAAGCCACAACAATAACAACAACTATTAAACTTCAAGCAACCACTCGAGGCGGAATCTAGCGGTAATCCAGTAACACCAGCAGTTTCTCAAAAGAACCTGGGTTTAATAATAAACGCTAATGTCTTGGATTAAAAATACTGGCAAAAGATGCAAGAAAACTATTGGCTCTCTAGTATCAGACGTAGTTTATCAAAATTCTGTCCGGTTACGACAAAATTAAATGTTGATAATGGCTAAGTGGTTCCAGTAACGGTTTACGTATCCTCTGTGTGTCACTATGATAAGAGGAATTTACGAATAATTGAAAAAAGTCAGGCAAAAGTTACGGAGTGGATACTAAATGCACATTTCAGCTGAAAAGAACGACTCAAAAAACCAAGACTCTTGCTACTGTCTCTAGATATATTGAAATTCACGACATCCTATTTTCACATTAATTTCTAAAGGAAAATGTAATATCAAAATTAGCGATTTTTTCAACCAAATGCGATCAACACGCCCCAAGGTGATCGAAGTTACTGAATTGTCTCAAAAACCGCCTTAAGAAAACAAATTACAACCTCTTTATCACAACCGCCTTACTTGTTAATACAATATCAAGAGCAGTTGGAAATATCTACGATGCTTGAAATATCCACTTCTTTTTTTGTTCTTGAAACACTTTGAGATATACAGCGAAACAGACTCGAGTACTTGAGTAAAATACTGCTACTGTGGCTCATGCAACTAGAGTGGAAAATTTTTAAGCTCGATAACTTAAATTGGAATTCATTGAATTCAATGACTGTTCCCAAAATTCGAGTTTTATCTCTTTGAAAAAAGATTGTTTGCATTATTACCATTTCTGTCACTTGTTATAGAAACATAAATAACTTCATCATCTTCACGACAGAAGGAATACAAAAACGCACAAGGTAAGAAAATCATTCAAGTCAAAAACTTGTTGACCTATTTTGGCAATGACACAATTTTTGCAATGTCCGGACCATGGCTGAATGAAAACGAAGATTCATCAGTGTGGAACATGTTAAACGGATTTATTTAGAAGCACACCAAAAAACCACTGCAGCATTATTGCTCCTAGTGAGTTGGATGACATAGATATCTTTGTGTCGAGAAGTTTTGAGTCAATTTGGGTAGTGTCACAAAACATTTGACGAAAGATGAAAAAAAATCAGTATTAATAAACGTAACATATTCACCTCAAAAACACTGAATGAACCATTTACTTGAAGCGCCGCCTAGAAGATTGACAACAATATTGTGGAAAACATATCAGTAATGGTAATTATGAGAAAAACTAACTGAACTCAGTTCTTGTTCCATATGGTCTGAACGTAGCTTCACTGAAACGTGCGCAATTTTCGGAACTCAAACTCTGGTATCAACTCAGTCACCTACTGTAAAGCCACAACAATAACAACAACTACTAACCTTCAAGCAACCACGCAGGCGGAATCGAGTGGTAATCCAGTAACACAAGTTGTATCTCAAAAGGACCTGAGTTTAATAATAAACGCTAATGTCTTGGAACAAAAATACTGGCAAAAAATACCAAGAAAACTATTGGCTCTCTAGTTTCAGACGTAGTTTATCAAAATTCTGTCCGGTTACGACAAAAATAAATGCTGATACCGGCTAAGTGGTTCCAATAACGGTTTATGTATCCTCTCTGGGTCAATATGATAAGACGAATTTGTCCCAAAGAACCGCCTTAAGAAAACAAATTCCGACCTCTTTATCAGAACCGCCTTACTTGTTAATACAATATCAAGAGCAGTTAGAAATATCTACGATGCTTAAAATATCCACTTATTTTTTTGTTCTTGAAACACTTTGAGATATACAACGAAACAGAATCGAGTACTTGAGTAAAATACTGCTACTGTGGCTCATGCACCTGCAGTGGAAAATTTTAAAGCTCAATAACTTAAATTGGAATTGATTGAACTCAATGACTGTTCCCAAAATTCGCGTTTTATCTCTTCGAGACAAGATTATTTGCATCACTACCATTTCTGTCACTTTTTATAGAAACATTAATAACTTTATCGTCTTTACGACAGAAGGAATACAAAAACGCACCAGGTAAGAAAATCATTCAAGTCAAAAACTTGTTGACCTATTTTGGCAATGACACGATATTTGCAATGTCCGGAACATGGCTGAATGAAAACGAAGAGTCATCAGTGTTTAACATGTTAAACGGATTTATTTAGAAGCACACCAAAAAACCACATGAGCATTGTTGCTCCTAGTGAGTTGGATGACATAGATATCTTTGTGTCGAGAAGCTTTGAGTCAATTTGGGTAGTGTCACAAAACATTTGACAAAAGATGAAAAAACAATATTAATAAACGTTACATATTCACCTCAAAAATACTGAATGAACCACTTACTTGAAACGCCGCCTAGAAAAATGACAACACTATTGTGAAATACATATCAGTAATGGTAATTATGAGAAAAACTAACTGAACTCAGTTCTTGTTCCATATGGTCTGAACGTAGCTTCACCGAAACGTGCGCAATTTTCGAAACGCAAACTCTGGTATCAACTCAGTCACTTAATGTTAAGCCACAACAATAACAACAACTATTAAACTTCAAGCAACCACTCAAGGCGGAATCTAGAGGTAACCCAGTAACACCAGCAGTTTCTCAAAAGAACCTGGGTTTAATAATAAACGCTAATGTCTTGGATTAAAAATACTGGCAAAAGATGCAAGAAAACTATTGGCTCTCTAGTATCAGACGTAGTTTATCAAAATTCTGTCCAGTTACGACAAAATCAATGCTGATACCGGCTAAATGATTCCAATAACGGTTTACGGATCCTCTGTGTGTCACTGTGATATTTACGAATAATTGAAAAAAGTCAGGCAGAAGTTACGGAGTGTATTCTAAATGCACATTTCAGCTGAAAAGAACGACTCATAAAACCAAGACTCTTGCCACTGTCTCTGTATATTGAAATTCACGACATCCTTTTTTCACATTAATTTCTAAAGGAAAATGTAAAATCAAAATTAGCGATTTTTTCAACCAACTGCGATCAACACCCACCAAGGTGACCGAAGTTATTTAATTGTCCCAAAGAACCGCCTTAAGAAAACAAATTCCGACCTCTTTATCAGAACCGCCTTACTTGTTAATACAATATCAAGAGCAGTTAGAAATATCTACGATGCTTGAAATATCCACATCTTTTTTGTTATGAAAAACTTTGAGATATTCAGCGAAACAGACTCGTGTACTTGAGTAAAATACTGCTACTGTGGCTCATGCAATTCCAGTGGAAAGTTTCAAAGCTTGACAACTTAAATTGGAATTCATTGAACTCAATGACTGCTCCCTAAGTTTGAAGTCAAAAACTTGTTGACTTTTTTCGGCAAGGTTACAATATTTGCAATATCCGGGACATGGCTGAATGAAAACGATGATTAATCAGTGCGGAACATGTTACACGGATCCTACTTAATGTTTAGAAAAGCACACCAAAGGCCACTTGAGCATTATTGCTCCTAGAGAGTCTGACAACATAGATATCTTTGTGTCAGGAAATTTTTAGTCAATTTGGGTGGAGGGTTACTAAACATTTGACAAAAAGATGAATAGAACAATATTAATAAATGTTGCATGTTCACCTCAAAAACACTGAAAGGACCATTTACTTGAAACTCCGCCTACAAAATAGACAACACTATAGTGGAATACATATCATTTATGGTAATTGTGAGAAAAACTAACTGAACTCAGTTCTTGTTTCATATGGTCTAAACGTAACTTCAACGAACAACGAAACAAAGCTGAATCTATCAAATACGCATATAGATTATATCATAACCAATGTTGAATTAAGAGAGGCACCTTTCAATTTTGATCAAAACCGATCTCATTTCGTTCTCTACCAAAAATAAAAAAAACAAAGACTGTCAAAAATGTTGACGTAAACCAAAAAAACTATTGTTCAATCAATTTAAAGCAATTTTTAGATTCACAACATTCGCATGTTTTGTATTCCTCCTGATTCAGTGTTGTAGTAAATTCAAAATATAAATCAACCTCAAATTTAAAAATCTAGACCAACTTGCAACCATTTTTTCACCAAATTTTTTGACAAAAAAATAACAACGAATAAAGCCCTCCCAATCATGTTCAGTAGAAAAGCATTTAAAGGGATTATTGGAACACGATTGAGAAACAAAGAACAACTACTGAAATTAGATCTGCTCCCGGTATGCCTGTAGAGTGAAATGTACGATATACTTACACTATAAGCTTTCCTCAACAAGAAATACGACAAACAACTATTCACTCAGACTAATTCTCAAATAGTAAAACAATCTATTAGAATGTGAGATTAATATCTCAATTAATAGGGGTAGGAAAAAACACCTTTTCGTTTAGTCAACTGAAATCAAAATTAGAGTTCTTTAGGACAAAAAACGAACTTCTGTTTCCATACCCTGAGTGCAGTCTAAAAACAGACGTTGGATCAATTTGTTCGAATCTATTTTAGTGGTCTAACTTTTACAGCCCGGGCAAAGTTGCTTCATTTTTACATAGTGATCTACTAATTGCCATATGAGCTGTATCGCACAATTTTAAACCAGAAATCAAAATTCTATACACAATTACTCCCCTAGTATTATTTCGTAAGGAACATAATGGTAACGTGACAAAATTGTAAAAAAATCAAGTGGTCAAAAGGTCATAACTAGTAAAGTCTTCCAAGAATGTTTCAAAAACCCAATGGATTATTGGAGCATTATTGAGTTACAAACAATATCAACTGACTTCAGATAAGCTCCCGCCATGCCTGTACAGTGAAATGCACGATATCCTAATAACACAAGCTTTCCTCAGCAAGAAAAACGATAAACAAATACTTTAACAGAGTAATTTCAATTAGTAAGACAATATATTAGACTATGAGATTAATATCTTGAACGATAGGGTGAGGCTCCCTTTTTGGCAGGAAAAAGGAACTTTTTTCCTTCAGCCAGCAGAATTCAAAATCAGAATTCACTCGGCGATTTGCTTTTTTTACTTCCCGCAGTGCTGTTTTGAACAGGCGTTGGATCAATTAGTTCGAATCGCAGCTACTGCACCTAGTTTTCACACCCGGTGCGTAGGTGTTTCAATTTTACTCAGTTACGTACTGTTTGAGATATATGCTGTTTTGCACAATTTTAGTCCCGAAATCATAACTTTATGCACAATTACTCGCCTATGTTGATTCCGTACAGATCAAAGTCATAACCTAACGAAACTGAACAATAAAAAAGGGTGTTACAAAAAGTTTTAAAGATCTTCAAGGAACCATAACAAACTTCTACTTCTTGCTCTCACAGACCTCTTCATTTCTATCATATGACGACTGGCATCAAGCAGAAAATGCCGTGAAAGCATTGAGGGACACTTCGAACTCATCACTAATGTGATAGGAAATCTGTACAAACGAGAAACAAGGAAATGATAGTGCTACAATTTTAAGAGCGAGCTTCAGTTTGCTATGACCAGAATGATATGTTGTAGTGCTTCAAAAAATTTTTGATTTTTTCACGAACAATGACTTTCATTGTAAAACTGTTGCCTACGTTTGCATGTTAAATCACTGAAACATGCTTATTTGCATCACTACCTTTTCGGTCATTATTTTTTTGTAACAAAATCAGTTTTAACCTCCTTAAGACAGGAAGAATACTCAAATCCCACTACTGAAGCATCATTTCCCAGCTGACTAAAGCATATCTATCTTGTTTAATTATTGAAACGGTGATGTGGGAAAAAACCCTGTACTTGCTTGGAAGTATGATCAGTCTTTAAAATTTCAACATAAGAAGGATTTGAATCAGAATTTCTTGCAAATAAATGAGCAAAGTAAAAAAAGCACTCACTTAAAAAACAGTGTAGACAGATTTTGCTTATAAAAAAAATTTGCAACAACAAAAACATAGCTGATTGAAAACAGTGTTTCTTCAGTGTGGAACACGTCCAACGAATCACATTTAATGTTTTCAAATCAACACTCAAAAACAAACGAGACGTCCTACCCCTTGAGTTTCGGACAACCTAAAAACTTTGGTGTTCGAAACTTGAGTCAGTTGGGTTGATTGTAACAAAACATTTGACGAAAAAGCAAAGAAAAAGTATTATCTGTCAAAAACGCATATACATTTATTCATAACCGATTATGAAATAACAGAGGCATCTTTCAATATTAAATTCCTGTTTAAAACTAATCACTTGGGATCTCCTCTTTGATCTCTATCAAAATTGAAAAATGAAAATCCTTAAAAAAATTAACTTTAACAAAAAAATTTTGTGCAATCAATTTCAGACAATCTTTGGCTTGGCTACATTTGCATAACTTGTATTATTCCTGTCTCAGTGTTATAAATTAACTTCATTTATAAGTTAACAGCAATTTTCCAAATCTAGACCAGCTTGCGCGCAAGGAAATACAGCTTCACCAGTTTTGTGGTCAAAAAGTCATAACGAATAAAGCCCTTCCAATCGTGCTTCAGAAACATGAATTAAAATAGGATTTGGGGAACACGATTAAGTTAAAAAGAACAACTACCGAGTTTAGATCTGTTCCTGCAATGCCACAACAGCGAAATGCACAATATCCTTACGCTATTGGCTTTCCTCAACAAGAAGCACGACAAACAACTATTTGAACAGACTAATTTTGAAATAGCAAGTCTCGATCAATAGGGTGGGATTTTTTTGGGTAGGAAAGCGACAATTGTTTTACTTTCGTTAAAAGCATTTGCAATCAGGTTTCATTCGGCAAAAAGCGATCTTCTTTTTTCTGTTTTCACCCCCCGTACATCAGTTTTGAAAAAGATGGTGGATCTTTTGGTTCGATCCCCAGCTTAGTGGTCCTAATCTTTACAGCCCGGGCGAAAGTGCTTCATTTTTACATACTAACCTACTATTTGCAATATATGCCGTTTCACCCAACTTCAGTCCTAATCATAACTCCATGCACAGTTATTCCCCTAACTCTACTCGCGTAACTCTAAATCATAACTCTATGCACAATTACTCCCCTAGGATGATTCCCTAGGGATCAAAATGGCAACGAGAAAAAACTCAACAAAAAAAAATCAAGAGTATAATCAAGTGTTAAAGATCGTCAAGAAATCAGGATCGCTATAACAAACTTCTACCTCTTCTTCTCACAGACCACTTCATTTCAATCATATGACGGACGCCATCAAGCAGAATAGGCATAAAATCCTTGATGGACATTTTGAATTCATCACTGAATCAGTACAAAAAAGCCACAGTGAAATTAAAGTGCGAGCGAGGGTTCAATACGCTCTGACAACAATAACATGTTGCCATGCTTCAAAAGAGATTGTGATTTTTTCTCGAACAGTACCTTCCTTGGCCAAACTGCTGCTTAGTTTCGTGTGTTAACTCTTCGAAACATGCTTATTGGCATCTTTTCTATTTCTGTCACAATTTCTTGTTACATAGCCAACTTTATCTATTTAAGTCAGGAAGAAAACGCGAATCCCACCAAAAATCACTTCTCAAAATGACTCAAACATTCTTAGCTAGTTCAATTTCTTGAGACGGTGATGTGAAAAAAAATCATTAGTACTTTGAAATAAGATCAGGTTTTAAAACTTTTAAATGAAAAGGATTTGAATCAAAAGTTTTTGCACATAAATGAGCAAAATAAAAAGCACTCATTAACAAAACTGTAGACAAATTTTGTTATTTTGCAATAACAAAAACATAGCTGACTGAAAACAATGATACTTTAATGTGGAACACATTAAACTAATCACAATTAATGTTAATAAAACCACATCAAAAAACAAAGGAGCCATGGGACGAAATAGATACCTTTAAGTAAAGAAATTGGTGTCAAGTTGGGTAGAGTGTAACAAAACATTTGACAAATCTTGCAAAGTAAATTATATTGATACATATATTGATACATATTCTTCTCTAAAACATTTAAGTAACCATTTCCCTGAAACTCTGCCTACATTTTAGACAATAATGTTGTGGATTGAATTTCCTGAAAATTAATCATGACGTAAACTGTCTGGAATCACTTCTTGTTCCATATGATTTGAATATAGCTTCACCGAATGACTAAAGAAAGCAGACCAATCTGTCAAATATGCATACAGGTTTAATCGAAACCCATGATGAAATAACGGATGCATCTCTCATTTTTGATCCTTTAAATAAAAAGGTCACAGGGGATATCCCCTTTGTTCTCTGTCGAAAATTCAAAAACAAAGACAACTAGAGATATTGACTTCTAACAAAAAATTTTTTCTGCTATCAATTCCAGGCAATCTTTGGCTTCGCAACATTCGCATTTTTTGTATTCCCCTGTGTCAGAGTCCCAGATAAATTTTAAATATATCAAGAAATACATCAAAACCACAAATTTAGACCAGTATGCACTCAGGGAGAAAAATGTCTCGCTATTTGAACTGATTTTGTGTTTTTACTACTACTTCACTATTCAATACCTAGCATTCAAAAATTAACTTGAAGCTTCCAAGTGCAAAATGTCAAAAACACAGACGAACAAAAAAATCCTTTTAGAAGTTCAAACGACAATTTATTGCAACAATTATTTTAGCCTACACAGCATTTAAAATTGGAACAATCTACCTATATGTCTACAAAAACCAAGAATGAAAACAAAAAATTGGAAGCTAGTTTTAATAAAAAAGAAATTTTCGGACTGTAATTTTTTACCGGTGCCTAACAGTTCATTTTTGGATTATAGTTATAAAAAATAGCCCCGTATTCTTTTTTCCTTTTTTAATATTCAATACGTGAATTTGTTTGTTTTTTCCCTTGACAAAAAAGGCAACTGTTTCTTATATAATAAGTATTTAGTCATTACTAAATCGTCTGTTTTTATTCATGATATTTATAATATTGTAATCAGGGGCATAAACAATGAGTAGGGGTTGAATGAAATAATGTAATATTCAACATTACCTATATTCAAAATTTAATAATTTTCTACGTTGTTCATTCGCGGAATAAATATAGATTTGGCGCACCTAAGCAGCCTAATTCTCTGTCACAGAGTTTGACGCGGTTCAAAACATGTAACCACAGTTAACAATAACCATTTCTGTGCGGAGGGAATGCATGAAACATATTTGGAGTAGTATTAACAAATTGCGCAGCTACTATAGCCAAGAATTTTGTTAGGGCTACTCTAGGACATATAGGCTACTCTAGGTCAGAAAAATATAACGAATAAAGTTTTTCTAGTCATGACTCAGAAACAAGAAACAAAATGGAATATTTTCAAAACCAGAACAGCATGCACCCAAGGAAATATTGATTTATAACTTTTGTGGTCAACAAAATATAACAAATAAAGCCCTCTCAATCATTGTTGAGAAACAGGCATTATTTTTTATCACGATTGTGTTACAAAGAACAAATACTGATTTTAAATCTAATTTTGAATCTAATCTCGCTAAGCCTGTTGAGTGAAATGCAACATAACCATATACTATTAGCTTTCCTCAACATGAAATAGGAAAAAAAGTATTTCAAAAAAACTAATTTAAATATTGCGAGACAATCTTATAGAGGGGAAATCAGTCTTTCAAAAACTAGACTACACAGAACGTACAAAAACACTTCCAGTCGTGCGAAATAACTCTACAATACCCCTCTACGAACCCGTTCAGACTTCAAATCTTTACCAAATAAGGCAAATCTCACATCAGTCTACAAACACTGTTTCAATTTTTTCTGAATAAAAATGAATCCTTGAGGATATACTGCAAATGCGGAAGCTGAAACTTACCCGGGTCGACCACCATAAATAAAACTTACTAATCATACAACGCCATATATATGTTTTTTATGGAAACTTGCCAGCGGTCATAGAAGAATTTCAGTTCGCTTGGAAATCAGTCGAAAAAAAGAATCACTGTCTGAAAACACCATTTCTGTAATTAGAATGTTGAAATACGGAACTTGATTTTTATGGTATCTTACTTACCACAAAAAACCATAAAAGAAAATGTTATGGCCCGTTTTATGGTATCAAAGTTTCCATATTTAACCGACTTGGTCAAAAATACACAATTTGAAAGAAGTTCCATAATGGTAAAGTTACAAACCATAGAAAATTCCAAAATGGTAAACCATAAACCATAAAATGGACCATTATGAAAACTTACAAACCTTAAAATGGACCATTATGGAAGCTCACAAACATAGCAAGTTCATAAAAAAATTTTTATAGAACTTTATGGGACCATTATGGAACTTTTTATGGTTGGCAAGTTTGGTAAACACGGGTATATAGCAAACTCGCAAACTTATATTTAGGACCATGAAGAGGACTACGATCCGTGAGCAAACCAACTTAGAAGTCTAATCAACTACTATTAAATACCATAATGGAACGCTAATTTTGCCGGGAGTTGCTATAAAAGCAAAGACCCCAAATTTTTTGACAGCAGATGTCCGCTAATTTTGAATTTAATATGAGTTAAACAAAAAGTATCAGATTTATTGAGATAACCTTGTGCAACCAATTTTTTACCACATAACGCTACTTCTGCATGTATCTGGACAAAAATCTTCAATCTCAAGGCAAATGAATGACGTTTCACGTTATGAACTCTCGATGCAACTGACCACAAAATTTTGATTTTTTTTAAATATCTTAAACCCTTATTCAGATAAAAACAAAAATTGTCCAGAGAAAAGTGAAAATGGTTCGCCAGTCTGAAAAACTCATACGCTGACACCACGTAATGATTGGGTAACAAACTGATTGAACTCAAAAAACAGATATTGTGTACTCACCGTAATGCTGAAAAATATTTTAAAGAAGTCGTAAATATGGAAAGAATTGTTTGTATTGTTTATTGAGCACGAAAAAGTGCTCCCAACGTTCACGGAGACCTGAACGTAACCTAGGAACCAGTTGAAGCGTTTTAAAAGGTTATTAAATCAATAATTGAGCAAAAAACTTAACAACTTGTTCAATAATTAAGAGAACTGCACCTCAATCTTTACCTCGAAAACAAAATATTGGATATGGTGCAAACATATGGCAGCAAGTTGGAACTATTTATCAGAAAAAAAAGACCCATGCTTGAGACCTCCGACTAACCAGTAAAATTCATCTCTGAAAATTAGAAAATCAAACCTTCAGAAAGATAGCAGAAACAACGGCTGTGCATCTTCTACCGACATGCAGAAGCTGCAACCTATGTAACAAATTCACAAACCAATAAATAGACCATCAGTAGGACTATCATCTGTGAGCAAACCAGCTGAGAACCCTAATTTAATACTACATATCACAATGGAGCACTACTTTTGTTTCGAGTTGATGTTAAAATATTGACCCACCCTTATTTAACTGCAAGCAGATATCCCCTAATTTTGATTTAACTGTGAGTTGAACAAAAAGTTTCAGTTTTATTGTGACAAAAGAGTACAGCAGGTTTTAGCCCATATAAAGTTGTTTTCGAATGTAACTGAAAGAAGATCTCCGATCTCGATGCATCTTAAAGTCAGCTTCCGCACTGATGCAAGTGACCACAAAATGTTGTTAAATTTTTGTATTACACCCTTCTTCAGATAAAAACAAAAACAGTTCAGAAAAGTCTAAAATTATTTCCTAATCAGAAACCTCATACGTTGACACAATGTATTGATTGGAAAACCAACTGAATGAACTCAAAAACCAGATATTGAGCACTCGCTGTGATGCTGAAGAAAAAATTAAAGAAGTTGAAAATGTTAAAAGAGTTGTTTTTATTGTTTATTGAGCACGAAGTGCTCCCAACGTTTACAGAGACCTGAATGTAACCTAGGAACCGGTTAAAACGTTTTCAAAAATTTTTACATCAATAATTGAGCAAAAAATTTAACAACTTGTTCAATAATTAAGAAAACTTCACCTCAATCTTTACCTGGAAAACAAAATAATGGTTCTGGTGCGAACATGTGGCAGCATTTTGGAACAATTTATCAAAAAAAAGGCCCATGCTTGAGACTTTTGACCAACCAGTAAAATTCATCTCTAAAAATTAGAAAATCAAACCCCAGAAAGATAGCAGAAACAATTGCTTTGCATCTTCTACCGACAGCCAGAAGCTGCAACCCATATAACAAATTCACAAACTCGGAATAAAGACCACCAGGAGCAAACCAGCTCAGAAGCCTAATTTACTGCTACATATCAAAATGGAGCACTAATTTTGTTGCGTGTTGATATTAAAGTAATGACCCCTATTTAGTTGCAAGCAAATATCCGCTAATTTTGATTTCAATGTGAGATGAACAAAAAGTTTCAGTTTTATTGTGGTAAAACTGTACAGCAGGTTTTAGCCCATATAAAGTTGTTTTTGAATGGAACTGAAAGAAAATCTCCACTCTCAATGCAACTCAAAGACATCTTCAGCACTCGCACTCGATGCAAGTGACCACAAAAAATATTGATAAAATTTTGTTTTACACCCTTCTTCAGATAAAAACAAAAACTGTTCAAAAAAGTCGTAAAAAAACTATTTCCTATTCTGAAACCTCATACGTTGACACAATGTATTGATTGGACAACCAACCGAATGAACTCGAAAAAAAAAACCAGATATTGTGTACTCGCTGTGATGCTGAAGAAAAAATTAAAGAAAATGTAAATGTTAAAAGAGTTGTTTGTATTGTTTATTGAGCACGACAAAATGCTCCCAACGTTTACGGAGACCTGAATGTAACCTAAAAATCGGTTCAAACGTTTATAAAGATTTTTAAATCAATAATTGAGCAAAAAATTTAACAACTTGTTCAATAACTAATTGAACCTCATTCTTTGCCTGAAAACCGGTTACGGTGCGAAGATATGGCAGCATTTTGGAATAATTTATCAAAAAGATAAGGCTCATTTTCGAGATTTTCGACCAACAAGTACAATTCATCTCTGATATGTGGAAAATCAAACTCTCAGAATGATAGCAGAAACAATTGCTTTGCATCTTCTACCGACAAGCGTCTAACTCCCGGGATCTTTTCCGTTTGGGCCCACAGTACGTTTCTTGGTATAGTAAATCATCAAGTAAAAATATGGCGCGTGCGTCGGGGGTTGCAATTATTTTGCATTCACTTAAATGGGACAAAAATAGGAAATGATTGACTCCCGATGGAAATAGTTGCAACCATTAGCAGTCAACTTTATCCCAAAAAAACTTAAGCAGTGAGATGCTGCTGTGCAAACAATTTGTGGACGAATTGACACAGGGTGTAACTTAAAAATAATTAAATAATCTTCAAAAAAAACGGTTAGATTAACAAAAATGACAAAACACTTACTGCAATAGGCTCCGTAGAATAAATTTCAGAGCAGAG
Organism: Convolutriloba macropyga; assembly: GCF_964194025.1. Lineage (NCBI taxonomy): Eukaryota > Metazoa > Xenacoelomorpha > Acoela > Convolutidae > Convolutriloba > Convolutriloba macropyga. Next base: position 12,112,384 of record NC_134472.1, on the reverse strand, counting down.
TAAATAGATTGATTGGAAGTCTTAAATTTAAAGATTTGTCGTATTCCCGTGATATTGATAAATCTGAGACACAAAAACACGGTATCCGCAACCAGGAGTACATACAGGACAGGATGAAATATGAGCAAAACCAATTGTTATTGCATAACGAAGACTTGGAAATTTTACGAAGGAAAGAAGGAAACCCAGAATGTAATTAGTTACTCTCTCAAGTGAACATGTATCCAGATTGACAACAGCAAAAAGTTTGCGAAAAAACAGTTGAGACACCCCCCCCCCCCCCAAAAAAAATGTGTTACCTCTGCTCTTTCAGTCAAAGATATAATCGACGAAAAACAAGTTATCAGTGCAGAAAGGTACTAATTGATAAAGACAACACGCGTGAGACACTTGCAGTAACAAATCTAAGATTGGTGTGTGTTGGAGAAGTTGTAACAATTGAGTCAGTCACTGGTGAGTCAAGTCAAATAGGTTTTTTTACACATTCTAAAATTGATTTCGATTAGCCTAGTAAAAATCGGTAGCAGAAACACTTGGAAATGCTGCTTCATGTCTAAGAATCATGCCAACTGATATTTCGGAAACAGGCCAGAGCAAAACTTTCCGTCAGCTGAACTCCTACAAAGCAATCACATTTTATTGGAAGGAAACTATGAGTAACAAAAAATCTACACAGCGGAAGACTCGCAGCAGTGAGAAACACCTTAATATCAGAGGAAGTAGAAACAATCTTTTACGAAACTTGTGTGTTAGGTAGATTTATCTGAGGAATTGGAGTTCTACATTCTTATCTTCTACAACCCACGAGAGTCTGTGTGATTGAACTTATTCCAGGTAATGGAAAATAATTGTGATGAATACTTACTTACAATTACAGTGCTCTTTCGATAAATTTGAATATCTGAGAAAGCGGTTTCACCTATTCATCATTGATACAGAAGCTATCAAAAGGACAACGCAACCACTATATTAAATGTTTAACTGATTATGAGATAGGAAAACAAAAACATCAGTCAAATGAATTCGATATTAGTAATGCATCGTTTCATAATTTGATTGAGAAATTAATATAGCCTAAGGAAGATTTTGGGAACTTGTTGAAAAATTTCCTCAAAATTATTTGCAACTATTCTCTACGTTAATTATGATAATAATCTGTAAAAATCCTTACAATCAGACAGATTGTTTTTTGTTTTATGTAAATCTGATTGTCGAAACAAACAAAAAAATCAGTATGAAGTTTCTTAAATTGTTGCCGTACAGAAAGTTGCCTTTTTTAGAAATTCGGTCGTGTACTTCGACACCCCTAGAAACTAGCCGTACAACCCTTTAATCTCTATGGTGAAGTGTAAGAAAGTAATGTAATTTCCTGATCCAAGAAAAAAATAAGTATGGTTATGATTGGTTTTTTTGGCTGTTTCGAATTGCAGGCTCACAATATCATTTTCAATTTTGGGATTTAAAAGGTTGCTAAAAGCGCCATCAGGCAGATAGTCGCTGTTGATGACATTTACGCATAACCAGCGATTCATCATTTCTGAATTTAAAAATAATCGAAATCATGTCTCTGAGATCGAAGGTTTTTACTTTCAAAACCACAATTCCGAGAAATTCAACGCATAGCCCCAATAAAAAAGAATTTGTATTAAATGCAATAGTGAACTGAATTTATAATAATTTTAAGTGATTATGAGAAAATGCGCTCTAGTTAAGCTGCACCATATTCAACTGTGCTTCGTGTTACTCAATTCATGAAAATCAAATTTGCTAACTTTTTCTTGTAAGGAACATTCTTAGATCCAAACCTATATCTCATTCTTGCAAACCTAGTCTGCTACTAACTACAGCATCAGGTGTTACCGGATGCTAAGATTGACAATATCTCTTAGAATGCAATCTCGTATTTATCGCTTAAGCCAAAACTTTCCATTCTAGCCAAATTTAAAAAAAAGAACAATTTGAACTTTTTCCAAGATGTTGTTTCGAAGTTTCAGCGCATTAGGTAAGTTTTTAGCGCTGAACTTTTTGAAAAATCAGCGCCTTTTAGTGCATTTCTTGCATAACTTTCGGAAAATTTCTCGACCCGGGAAGCTTATGTCATGCACAACTTATATATCGTCGTTCAGCGGTTGGATTTTGTATTAAATGAGCCAAGAGACTTCAAATTTGCGTGAAAACTGAATACAAATTTGCGTAACAATAAGTCATTTATTATTGCAGAAACCCATCTTTGAAACTAAAATTTGCAAGAAAACTTATAAAGGAGGTGAAGCATCGCTGAAAGCTTATAATACTCCTGTACAGTGACTGCACTTCAGCGAAGTTTCTGCCCATTTCCTACAAAATATCAGCATATTCAGCGCTTTTCCAAACATGTTATTGCGCTGAAAATGCGTTGACATCTATTAGGTATGAGGCTATTGTCATTTTTGAGATCTTCCGAGCTTTTTGATCTTTACTTTTAGGCAAATGCTAATCTGCAAACAGCGAGGCTTTGTTTAAGATTTTTCTTAAGTTTAAATTTGCTCACTCTTATTTTTGTCTTTTGTGTTGCATATAATAATATTTATTCATAACTGACATAGATGAACAGATGTTTCATGGAAAACTAAGCAGTCCGTTAAGAGTCAAGGCAGTTTTATTCAACAGTGGACAGCAGATCTCTAAGTCCATAAAAGTGACATTGAAATTATAAAAAGGCCAGACTCGATTATCAGTCAATGTCTTTTTTAGTGAATTATGAATAATTTACAGACATCGATTAAAACTTGAGTGGTTTTTACAGCTGCAACAATAGTAAACCACAGCTTTTAAAAATAGAATTATGATCGATCTTTCACTACCGGTTCTTAATGCTGACTTCATTGCCGAAAAGAATGTTCGTTTTTCGTTTTCGAAGAATTAAATTAATTTCATAATTTTTCACTCCCTATTGAAAAAACTAATTTGTGAAAATACAAATTAGGCAATCCCGAAAAAATAAAATTTTAACCCGCAATTCTGCAAATACTTTAAGGAGACTAAGATCAAAACTAGAATACTGAATGACATTTTTTGTGTTACTTATTCCTTTTATAAACTCATATTTTACACTGTTGGATAGTGCATAAAACATTTTATAGGGGGGCGGGGGGGGGGTGGGGGTTTTGTGTAGAAGCTGGTGAATCTACATTTAATATACATTTGTATCAGAGTAAATATTTCCCAAAACAGGTGAGAGAATATAATGAAACCTGAGTCAATTCAATTCTCATTTCAAATGCGGGATTGAATAGACGGGGTTGTGAAAAATTGATAAAGTCAAGTGAATTTTAAATGAAGACTTTTAACAGCAGTCAAAAGATAGAAACTCACTGTAAAATTAATTAATCTAAGCGATTTTTCGCAACTTAGGCACTTTCTAGTGGGACTGTTAGTCTCTCTACTCGCATCGAAAGGCAGTGCTGAATTTTAAATGTCAATTATTAAAGCGAATCTCTCTTTATGACTCTGCAAAAAGCACTCAACTAAATCATTTTAAAAAGTCTCTCGCTAGAAAAGGAAGCATTCACCGCTTGACTGACAAAGGGAAAATTATTAAGTGAATAAAATTGAAATATTTAATGTTATTATTGCAAGCATCATCAATTAGATCACAGACAAATTGAAGAAATTTAAGAGAGATTTTCCTGAAATTTTCAGGAAAGCACTCCATTTTATTTCACTTCTATTTCTCCTCACCTCGCATAAAGGGAATTCAAAAATCCTACAATATTGCTTCCTAGTTCCCCCTGAAAAATTTCACGCGTTTTGCAAATTTCGAGCTTGAGTATTAAGAGCTCTAAGCATTTTTTTCTCTCGATTTAATTTTACAATACTTACAAACGCATTATTTCTCTACTGATTGAAAATTAAAGAATTGGGAATCATAAATTTGGTCACACTTGATAAAATCTTTTTCTTTTCAAGACAGGTTGGCAAGCAAACCACCTACACATACGCACACGTTTTAACATTCATCTCACATTTGAATCTTGTTATATTTCACGTGTGTATTCATTGTATTGCTATTGTTGTCTGGCATTTTTTAGCCAGAATTCTTATAACTCAATTTTTCCCTCTTTTATTTAACTGTCGTTGGCCTCTGATAACCACAGAAAAAATTATTACACTCTTTTCGGTTTGGTGGCTTGACAATTTACATACAATCCCAAAAAAATCGTTTTTGTTGAATATTTTTTTTCAGTTTTACAAAATATTACCTCAAAACTTTCTCAGCGTTAATTTCTTAGTTCTTTCAAAAATCACTTTTTTTGTTATAAATCTAAAGGATAACAACAACAGTTTCAACGAGTTATTATTAACAGTTGAGTTAAATCATTCATTATAACTTTTTAATAAGATCTTAATCCCTTGGAGTTATAATTACAAAGCACTTGATTGAACACGTGAATAAAAGGAAGAAAGTCGTGAAATCTTACAAAAGAGTGGAAAGACAAAGAATTCTCACGCAAATTGGGCACCCCACGCCAAAAGCTCTCGAGGAAAAGAATGGAAAACAAAGGAAAAAACGGGAATAATGAGAACGGGCTCTTACTGTGAGATTAATAACGCCGCTTCGTTATTTCGGTTCTTTTTAGATTATAAATCGTTTAATTAGCGCAATTTATATTTCCATTTAAGAAATTTTAAACCGCCTTTCTTTTCAAATATGCAAAGCAAAGGATTGAAAATACCTGCGTGTTTATCGTTCCCTTTCTCGATTGAACAAATCGTCTTTTCGTCACAATTTTGAATTTCACCCAATTCGACTTGCAAAAAATTTTTACTAGAATTAATAAAAACAGATGGTTAACAAAATGAGTACCGTAAATCTTAAATTTCTAATCTTTTTCTCAAATGTTTTGTTTATATCATGTTCAACAATAAAATCTTGGCCCAATTTTAAAAATTTAGATGTTTATAACTCAGAAGAAATATCAAAACTAAACTTTGAAGAATTTTCGTCCTTCGATTCGGAAACTTTATGTCGAATTGTTACATCGGAAATAGTCGGACCAGCTACAATTGTAAGAATAATTAATAATTCTGTTGGAAAATACTGGCTTGAACCAGACTTTCTTCAATGCTTGAAGGAAAACGTAAAAGATCGGTCGAAAATACCAACAAACTTGAGAATCGCAGCGCCAGATATTTTGTCGTTAATCCCGAGTCATTACTTTTATGACTACATTTTCTTTCACACATTTTCAGGTTTATTAACTGAAGGGCTGACCGGAAATTTCGCAGAAGAAAATGACTGGGAAGAAAAACGAATTTTACTTTCGCTTTATCTGGATCTTATTGACTATTCAAATTTAATTCAAGATCACATTTTGTGTCGACTCATTGCTGAAAATATTGCCAATGACATTTCGGCGTCATTTTGGCGCTACAACAACGAAAAAAGTATATGGAAAACTTTCCCATGCGCCTCAGGAAAAATTATAGATTCCAAGTATTTCAAATGGCTTCCCGTTTTAGATCACAAAAATGTGCAATCTAATACTTTGTCTAAGTTCGAGCTTTCGAGCCGAATTTTTTCCGATAAGAGATTGGTTAAAGAGCTAGATTTCTTTAAAAATTACAGCTATATTCTAAACAACGCTTGGAGTTCCGATTTTCTGCTTAATGTCTTTTCGGCTAAGACGGATATTGCTACAGTGCAGCATATTTCATCCCAAACGAGTAATTTCATAATTCTACAAAATATCGAATCCGCTCTAGTTAGTTACACCAGAAAACAAAACTTGTTCCTCGCAAATCCCAACTTTTCCTTGAATTCCGAAATTAACTATTCCTTCAGACACTTACAAACTAAACCCGATGATTTTGGCGCTCTTTTAGCCCAACTTAATCAAGTTAAATTGATTGAACAAAAGCAGATACTGATTAGCGACTTAATTTACAGAAAAGTCCAGTTTGACACAACAAACTCTGATTTGACCCAGTATTTTGACTTTCTTGGGAAAAACGTAAAGGGAATCAAATTTGAAGACATTGCAACCCTGAACACCCAAGATCAGAAAGTCATTTCATTTTTCATAACCCAAGCTGAAAATTTGAACTCGGTACAAAAATTTATTCACGCACAGAAAACTCAGAAATTAATCGGAAATGCAAATCTGCTCAAAAATTTGTTCAACTTTGGGTTCGAGTATGTCCAAGAATTCGGGATTTTTAACTTCCGGGTTCGCGATTTGCTGAATGTTTTAGGGCAAAATTATTCCCCTGAAAAAGGATTCCAGAAAATCGATTTCTTTTCAAAGACCTTATCAGATATGAAGTTGAATTTGGTCACAAAGCGATTTTTATTGGATACGACCAAAGATTTCACGCTTAATACTAATACCTCAAAAACAATTACGGGATTCGAACAAATTTTAACTGTTTCGGATGTACAAAATACCAACCAATTCGAGATTTTGGATGTTTTATCGGTTCTCGACAAATCAAAATTGTCGTTAAAAGTTGTGCAAACGTTTGCTGAAATTGCTGAAAATCTGCAGCGCCGGAAATTTAAGCTCGCAACAAACGAAGGAACTCTTAACACATTTTCAAAATCAGAATTGCGCCTGATTGGTGGGGAAATTTTAAGCCAGTTTGATATCGAAAGTTGGAAAAATTTGAACAACTCAAAATGTCTGTACATCGTTGAGTTGATTGGTCAAACCAATACGTGTAAATATACAAGTAATGAGAAACGAAAACAAATAATTGACAACCTTTTGACGAAGTGCAACATTTCAGAATACAAAAATAACAATCGAGAAAAAGCTCTAACCATGGTCGGGAATCTAGCTGCAAATTTTATCGAGCGCAACGTTTCGGTTGATCTCGACATTATTCTGAGAAATGTTCAGTTCTTGGAAAACTCATGCTGGGATGATTCTACCGGGCAATCGCTTCGAAATTTACTCTTGGCGAGCTCAGATCGTGATAAAATCCAATGGTACCCAATAATTTTGAGCTTGAAAACAAAATTCTACAACTTACTTGAACGGAAATCAGAGCTTTCATATTTGATAGAAAAGTCAGTTACGAACGCCAAGTTAAGAGAGTCATTGCTTTTCTTATCAAGACAAAAAGCTTCCATGACGAAAGAAATTGATTTCCATAAATTTTTGGTTGATCAAATTGTTGAGAAAATTTTTCCATTGTACGAAAGCAGTTCGACGTGCTGGCGAAATGAACAACTTTCGATACTAACTTGTCATAAACTGCGCAGTTTAGGACCATCATTACGATACGTTAACAGCTCGGTTCTTGAAAAGATGGACATTTGCGAACTTCGAAAGTGCTTCGATTACATCTCGAACCATGAAGAAGCAACTATATCTCATCTAAACATGATGCTGCAGAAATTGAGATCGAATCCGGAGGTGAATGAGGATTTTAGCAGCGACCGGCAGAAAATATCAGCTCTGGGCAAAATTTTACCAATGATGGAAGATTTTGAAATTTCTGAGTTAAATTTGGATTATTCGGATCGCAATGTTTTGTACCAGTTGGGCAAAATAACAACCTGGGAACCAATTCAACTGCAATCGATTATGAGCAGAGTTCAAATGCAAACTGGCATCGAAATTGAACAATTAGAAGCCGTGGACGTGAAAGTTTTAGGAAACCTAATTTGCGGTTTCCCAAGTGACGAATTGCTGGGCTTTCCCTTAAAAATTATGGAACAGGCTATTCAAGATTTAGGTAAGCGTATTGATTATATTTTGATGGGAAATATTTTAAAGAAATTGACGATCGACAAAAATGAAATAATTAATTTTTTGACATCATTCATTGTCGTTTAGTTTTTCTTTTACTACAGAATCCCTCGAAAATGTGCTGAAAAATTTCATGTTAAAGATTGTTTGATTTTGATTTCGTGAAAGATTTGAACGAATTTTACTATTTTCTAAACTCAAGAGACCTAATTTCTGTTCTAATTTCTGTAACCAAACCTGATCATATGTCATGAAATGACAAATGATAATATCCTATATCTAAAAAATAACTTGAAAATACAAACCTAGGTTTCGTTTTCGTTCACGACAAGAGCGATCCGATTTTTGATTTACAATTACAATAGTGCAAAAGTGACGCAAAGCTTTTCCAAAATTTTTTACCCAATACTCTTGTTTCAGGAAACCTCGATGCGTGTACACCTGAACAGTTCACGTCATTGACATACCCAGCGACCCTCAAATTTGGACCCATTCATAACTGGAAACCCAGTTTAATCTTGGAAGCCGGAAACTTAGCCAGAGGTTGGAGCTATTCACTTCTGAACGACTTGAGTAGTTCACATTTACAATTCATCAGCGCTGAAAACTTAAAATTCGCTGTGCAGCATTTTGATTCAAACATCGGTCATGATTTCTTGTCAAAACTTGACACTGTTCAGAGAGATTTCATGCTGAAATCAAATGATGATCAGAGCTCTGAAGGTCGAAATGTTGAACAAACTTCAAGCCAAAGTACAGTGAACTTATTTTCTTCCTCAGGTGCTAACAAGACAAAAACTGAAGATCAAAAGTCTATAATTGACAGTTCAAAATCGGTTGGACTGATTCAAACGCAAATTATTTACATTAACAGTTTTAGTTCAAAATTATTGTACAATTTTCTTCCTATTTTAGTTAGTACTTGTCATTTGCTGCGTATATATTTATATTGATTTGTAGTGCAACATTTTTGAATCAATTTTTGAATAGGAAATTTTGCTAAAATTTTTTTTGATCTTGCAAATTTTACAATAAGGAGTTTTGTCCTTTTCCTTGCTCTTTTTTTAATGCAATCCCTGTCATCAAGTAGTTAAAGTGACAATATTATAATTGTGAGATAAAAATAGAAGGCTGAGAGTTTGTATTTGAACTTAAAGTTCAAATTCTTCACATTGTCAAATTTTGCCTAACATTTTATAACACAGAGCACAGAAGGCGAAGATTAAGATGAGCAAAGCAAAGAATAGCTCAATTTTTTTTATCAAGACTCGGTGGTTTTCTAAATGACCGAGGGGCTTACCCACGGAGGTCAATTAGTTTTCTGTACACAAGTCGAAACAAAAGAAGAGCATTTTCATATTTCAATTGCATTAAATTGATGTGTTCAGCCGCAAAATGTTTTCAGATTTCTAGAATGAAAGGTCACTAATGTTCACACGCGAGTTGGTTCTTGCGAATAGAAGAACTTGAGAACAATAATCGCAAATTTGAGATGAGGAGTAGAGGTTTGAGTTTTTTTGTGAACTAAGAAATGAAAAAAAAAGAGAGATGCCGAGAAATTGAAAACAAATCATTTAATATTTCGGTGATTAAATGCATAAATTTAATACTGTGAAAACTAAAGAATAAGTTGCTTGCAAGATGTTTCAGATCTATTTTGTGTCGTCCCCCGCTCAGTGGGCACACAGCTTTAACTCCCCTCAGATGCTCGTGTTATTTTTGTTACAAAAAAATGTGCTATATAAAAACATAAGTTTCAAATGAGGGCACGAAAAACACTGGTGGGGCCGAAATAGATTCGATCTGATACCTCAAGACCTAGTTGTCTAGCATGATCATAAAATTCAAACTTTTATTTTTCTATTTCTTTCTAAATCATATCGGCTGGAATTTGCTCTTGTTGGTCGTAGACGCATCATCTCTTATTTTGGAAAAAATATCCCGAAGGATGCTTACGCTTGATACGACCAAAAAATGAAACAACTATACGTCTTAGCGTACATACATTTTACTAAAACAATTACATGAGTTCTACAAGCTGATCATGAAACTTTTTTGTTCCATTAAACAATTTTAAGTGACAAAAACAACATATGGAAAACTTCTAATTAACCTTTTGTTTTTCGGGGATTTAAAAAATTACACGTTTGATTTATATTTTTTCGGAGCAGAAGTTTTATTTGGAACATTATATATATATATATATATATATATATATATATATATATATATATATATATATCTTTCATCTTTTTTTTATTTTCCCATGGTTTATTCTGATTACGTGCAAACTTTATAAATAAATGGAAAGATTTTTTTGCTTAATCTGGTAATGATTATATTGAAAGACATTGCATTAATTTGAAAGAAGAAAATCTTTCAAATTAATGCAATGAAAGGTGATGTATCTTTAAGGTAATCTTTAAGGTGATTGTACAAGATCATGTACCGCCGTGCAGGGTGATCGTTTGAAGTCGACTGACAAAGCCTATAGAATCAAGGAAAAGGATGGAACAAACGGAAGGAACAAAAAGAAGCATGACAAGAGGACACGATAAAGAAAACTATACTTTGAGAAGCATCAACTCCAGCAATAATCTTTAAAATATTATATAAATGAGAATTTTTAGAATTTCATTGATTAAAGCCAAATAAAATTGAGTTTTTAAATCGGATAACTTGAGTGCATTTTAATTGATTACAGATTTTTGTTTGTTTGACAAGACGTTTCGCTAAAGTCGAATCACTCGAAGAAACATCAACAAAAAAATAAAAAAATGCTCAATTGGTTTTATCTCTTTCACCATCTGAGCAACTTTTCAACAAAAAAATTTAGAATAAATCGAAAATTATTGAAAAGAATAAGACCGTCAAGAAAAAAAGTATTGTCGAGAAGAACAAGATAGCATGCCTTATTTTTGCAGTCAATTTTTCAAAAATCATACCAATGCATGGAAATTCTACAAATGTAAATTCAAGTCTTTTAGACGTTTAAACTAGTCACAACACTTACTGAGGGCACAACAAGACAACTTGTTAAGAAGACAAACAATGCAAAGAATATCAGTAGTAATATTTGAAAGTTGCTTTGATCAATTAGGGGTATTGAACATGAACTTTATGAGAGCCAAAAATGAAAAGCAGAGAAAGTTGTGCAGAGAAAGCAGAGAAAGTTAAGCAGAGAAAGTTGTGCTTCTTTATCGGCAATTAAAAAAAAGAATAAAAAAGTCCAGATGTTTCTATATTTTGTTGCTTCTCTTTGTTTTCCGCCTATCTTAAGCCAAAGTCTGCTATAAAGGAAAAAAAGCCATCAATCGTTTTGCAGCAAAACTTGTCAGAAATTTGAATAGAGCTCGTGATACCTGAGGCTAGTAGTTGTGGCAATTAGCTGAAAACTAAGACAGAAAGACACAGATTATAGTCTGAACTTTGTTTTGGTATAATGTTTCTTCTGGCTTTTGCTCTTAGTTTACGCTTTGCCCGGTCTGGCCCGTACTGCATTGGATAATTTTAAGCTAGCTAATGCAGGACTTTTGTTTGTTGAAGCTCATTCTCCTGAAATATCTGTATAGTCCGCCATCCTTGAGACCAAAAACAAACAAGGAGGCTCGGTAATGTGCGTACGCAAATAATGTTCCGACCCCGCTCATCCACATTCTTGACTTAATTGGCTACTAAATGATAAAGAAAACTTGTAAAAACATACACATCGTTCAACAAACAACCAATGAAATACGATAATGCCACGCTAAAGGGCCGATGAAAGATGTTGATAACAGTACTACTAAAAAGGACAAAAATAAAGATCAAACAACAAACATTATTTACGCCTAAAACTAAAAAAAATCTATGATAAAATATATTAACCAAATCTGAAATAAAAAAATCATAGCAAAATCACACTCGCATCAGATAAAAACCAAAACAAGTAAACCTATACTTCATTACAAAAGATATGGGATCTGTCCCCAATGCGACTGGTTCACAGGTCGACAAAAGGAGCAAAAAGTTGCGGATATCATCTGAAACCATTAGGATGTTCATTTATATCTACATAGGAAGCAATTGAGACAAGTCATTATCAAAAGTCCGATTTCGCAAAATTTCGAGGACAATAGGATCAAAGATTATTGTTATATATAATTTAAAAAGAAACCAAAAATCCTTTGAAATGTACAAATACATAAAAATCTAACATTTTTTGAAATCTTGTAGTAACAGTAGTAATAGAGCCAGGAAACGAATCTTTGAAGCTGAAACCGTTATAAATTACAGCTCACTGGAAACGGGTTGTGACCCGTGTTTACAGAGACTGAGCTCTAAATCGACCGGAAAACTATTTAAAAAAGACGAAGCTCAAAACACAAATTTGTTTTTGAAAAAGAAATTTTTCAAAAATCAAAACAGGATTAGCATTACAAAAAAGCGATGGATTAAGTTTCAACAATTTCGGAAGACAATTGCGCATGTTAATAATGAGACTAAGTCACGAGCCCACAAAAAAATTCATAAAGAAGCCAAAACTTTAAACTGTTTTACGATATGACACTGTTCAAGGCACTCTAATTATAAGATATTGTCTGTAACAACTGTAAATTATCATTTTCCCTTCCTCTTAACATCAATGAATCTTCGTCATAAAAGGACTACTTACACATGACAACAGAAACTCAAAGAGCGCAAAGAAATGTTTGAATCAACGAAAGTAATTGAGACTTAATGGGTGAGATTGAATTACGTGGTGACGAAAAAAAGCAGAGTAAAATAGAAAATTATTAAGATATATGGTTATTGGGTATATGCAGTACAACAACGAAGAGAAAGACAAACTCAGGAAAAATCAAGAAATCCAAAAAGTTTTGCGGGATAACTGTGTCTTAGCCGAAAAAGTATAAACTATTCAACAAAAGCAATTAACAAATCCAGATACGCCTTTACCAACGCCTTCCCTACAATTCCGTCTTTTATTTAGACTTTTCAATAATGTGATAACTCGACAAGGAACCAAAAAGAGCTCAAAAAATATGCGATTATGATTAAAAGAAAAGAAAAATTGAAAATTCTTAGTACCAAAATGAAGAAACCATTAACTGAATATAAAAAATTATCGACATTCATTTACAAATCAAAGGAAATCGATTGCCGCCTTTTTTTACTGAGACTCCTGGCGAAGTTGAGAGAAATAAGAAAAAATAGTGGCAAAGTTCATAAATTCTCCAATGTTTTCTCAAAAAAAATATTCAAAGTCATAACAGACATCAGATAACAACTGAAAAAAAAGGTTCTTTTATACCATCTAAATATTAACTTGATCTTTGATTGGGGACACTAACTCAATGAACTACAAAAATCATACGAAATGAAAACAAAACGCAAGGAGTCCATAAAACTTTTACGAAAACAAATGGTCAGAGCCATAAAAAACATGAGCTAGATTCGGCAGCCATAAAATAATCTCGTCGGGTCTCGTTTATTGTAAACAATATCTGACATTATTTGTGCCCTGATTCGAATTTGTTGTCACTAATTGACATAAAAACATTTACATAGCGGAAAATTTTTGAAAAGCCGCGCCCAATTAAAATCTAAAAAAATTTCATTATAAAGATCCATGCTGAGATCAAGATCAGACTAGATATTGATGAGCGTCTAACAAGACACTTAATAGTTGAAATGGTTGCGCAAAACATTAATTCTATACAAAAGTTTTTCAGTTTGTCAAAAACAAAAATGCATTTTGTATAATTATCGACTTTATATCTTCAAAACTTCGCTAAATCATATTGGCAGAAGACTTCTAAAGCCAGCGGGAGTACAAATAGCTCTTTTTGAGCTTTTGAAGAATATGGCCGCAGTTTAAAGTTGTCTACTTCCAGCAAATTCAAAGCAAGTGGGCTCGTTTTAAAGCAAGTTCGACGAAAAAAATCTCAATTTTGAAAAATTTAGCATAAACTCTGGCAAAAAAAAACTCGGACCGAACAATTCAGCAAACAGACAACAATTGCAACATATCATAGCAAATATTGACAAAAATGTAGTCAAAATTGACATAAATTTGATCAAAAATGTCAATAAAACAGCTGAATTACGTCTAATATTCACAAAATTTTAACCTCGATAACACCCTAAAAAAAACAAAAATTGGAAAAATCTTTTTAATTCCATATTCTACGCGGGATGGGATTTCTAATGATACCACTCACAACTCTCTACCATGAATGTATCGATGGGCGAAAGTTGTCTGAACAATAAATCGTTTTTGAGTATATTTTCCCTCCCCCCTCAAGAGGGGTCGGAACAACTAGTGCTAGCATTTTACACTTTAAAAAAGAGTTCTAAGCACCTCTACAAATTTTTTAATTGTGCTTAATTCACAAAATTTTTTGAAAATTAGTCCTCGTTATGACCATCTATTCATTTACTCTTTCAGTTCAAACACTAATAAACGGAAGAAAATCGTTTCTATTTCCCATGTTTTTTTTTGTGATTCTTGAATAATAAAGCTTTGCTTTTTCATCGGTTGAGTAATTTTGAAATCATATTCCAAAACAATCATGTTAGTACTATTATTATATCGATCGGCCAAAATTGCCTGAACGAAAAAAAATCCATTTGAGTAAATAGTTCCTCCCCACTCAGAGAGGGGTCGGAAAAATTACAATATACTTGGTCTGTTTAAAATCAACGTTATGTTATTTTAGCAAAGCATCAAAAAGTGTCCCCAAATGAGGTGATTGAATTATAAAACAGATAATCCTTAGCCCGATTTATCTCTAATTAAAACGAGCTATCACAAAAAAATCCAAAAGTGCCTTTACCTTTTCAATCCGTCATAAGTATATCCTTGTCTTCAATTGTAGTGCAGTAAAAGTAATATGATGTATTAAACACTTCAAATTTCTTTGCCCTCTATTTTGATAAATATTTGATCGCGTTCTTTATTCATACCGTTTCAGTTCCCAGGTACTGGTCCAATGTCTGATCATACCTACTACTTCCCGCGTTTTAATTTAATGCATGATCACATATTTCGTTTTGTTATTATGTACTTGAAATATTGTTCAGTTATATTTTCGCTCTTAATTCATTTCATCAATTTCACTCCTGATTCTCGCATCGCAAAGCATAAGTCCAAAATTATTTGTTTTCTTGCCAAGTGAAATCAATTCAAGTGAATAAGACGTTATCTTGCCTCGCGAATACCGTGCTCATTGAATTAAGCACGACAATCAGCGAACAGCCCAATAGGCAAACAAACGATCTTCCTTGGGAATCGATGCATTCTGGGACAAACCAACTCCAGACCCACCACTTCGTTGGTAAAAAAGGAGGGTTCAAGGGTTCAATACAAACTAGGTTTGCTAGCAAAGAAATATAATATTGTAAACCATACTTAGCCCTAGACCCGAAATGATGGACTTACCACTGGAAACAGTTTATGATGAAATGATACTAAATGCATCAGCCCAATCCGAAGGAGGGAAAAATGCACGGAAAAAACCAAACGTGAATTGGCAAAAAAAAAATGCCAGCGTCTGACAGAATTTTGAATAATGTGCGGTGATGAATCTTGACCAAACGCGTATCAAAAGTCTGTGGTATGTGGCAAGAACCCACACTTAATGGTGGATACATTAGGATTTTGAACACTCGTGCACGATACACTTATCAGGGATGTGTTCATAGAAAATCCGATAGTAACAGAAATACACAAATAATTGTTAAAGGAAACGGTAGAAACCAGGAAGGCACTCGAAATTGTAATCAGCAAGGAACAAGTCATGAGAAACAAACCAAAAAACTTACGCTCATAACAAAACTCTTGTCACGGCAAGCGTAAACTCAAATGAATACCTAGCAAGCTCTTGCTCATCGGATTGGCCGACAACAAACTACATCCCAAAATCAGCCTGCCAAACTCCCGCCTCCAATCGTCAAAAGTCTGGCCAATTATGAACACCAGGCCGTAAAAAAAGATGTATGGAACGTGGCAAACAATTTAATAACTGTGGGTCATAAAATAACTTCGCAAAAATTTACAAGAAAACTGGCAAATAAAGAAATTTCCCGAACCAGACAAGAGCAATTTTATGAACGAGGATAAAGGGAAGTTCCAATGGATGAATCCATAAATTAGATTTAATTACCATTTATTAACAAATTATGCGAACCAGATTATAACAGTGGGCCAACCATATGGTGGCTGCCATAGAAGATGGCGTCAAAAAAATTGAGCCAGACAGCATGTCAATCAAGTTTGGCAATATATCCCTCACAGTAATAGTCGAACTCGGAAGTGCAGGCAGTTTTGTTTTCAGAAAAATCACTCGCAAATTGATTGGTAGAAAACACTACACAAGCATTCTGTATCAACGGAATGAACAAACTCCAGATGAGAACATTATCAAATGAAACGATTCAAACTAAAGTTATAATCCTAACTCCAGTGTCAAGCAATGGTTGGCAACCTCAGATGCTGAATTCACGTTAACTGCAGATGATCTCAAACCATTAATCGGAGTTGATCTATTTGATCAATTAGGACTACCAGTTAAACAACTTTCTCATTCAAAAAGTAATCAAATAGATATTAATACAACTCAATGCCCACAAAAATAACAAATTGAAAAAAAAAACTTCCAAAGCTTATTTCTCACATTGAAAGATCAAAAACTCATGTAGCTAAATCAAAATTTTGACAAACCTTTCCAACTAAAGCAACAAAAAAGACAACAAATCCCGATTAATTCACAAAAAAAATAAATCTAGAATTTACAAAAGTACTCGATGAAAAAAATGTTATAAACCTAACATATTGTCCAGATCAATATTTTATGTCTATTATCGTAGACACCGTTAAAAGAGACCATACACTAAAGTTAAAACCAGCATCAAAAATCCTTAACAAATATATTCGCAGAAAATCAAATGCCGAATCGAGAAACACCAATCGAATCAATATCTCATCAAATTATTGATCCGGCATCGCAAATCTCTAATTATTTTTCAACTATTGACCTTATATATGCAAGCAGTCACTTAAATCTACACCCTGAAACTTCAAAACACTGATCCTCACAATTATAAGCGGCGATATGAAGACCAATTACAGTTTCTAAACTGAATTTTATGTTCTTACTGATTTGCAAGCAGAATTTCAGAATGCAATAGACTTTACATTAATTGGTCTTAAAAAACACTGCTCCTTGAACGACATTTTGATCGTCAGCAAGGGTATAGAGAAAAAGCTATAAAAAATACATTTTTGACAGTTGACTTCAACCAAATGAAGATGAACTTAGTTTTATTTTACCTAGATATTGTTTCGAAAAATTAGAATTATACTAGCTTGGATATCGTTTCTCACACACAGGAATTTTGGCAATCGAAAGCAAAATATCTGCAATTTTTTTTCAAAAACGTTGACGAAATTTTGATCATTCCTTGGATCAGTACATTATATTAATCAATTCATTCGTAATCTAGCTCAAATAAGCCACCTCTGTTTACACAAATCAGTAAAGTTTGTTAGGACTTAAGCACATGACAAATGTTTAAATGAAATCAAAAACTGAATAAAGAACTCTACAGAAAACGGTCATTACAGCCAGTCAGTCGAAACTCGATTAACTTGTGACGCCTCTCGAGTTGGTCTTTGAGCGCTAAATGAAATGTGAAAAAAATGGAATTGCTAGGAGTATCCTGGTCTATCGAATATTTAAAAATTTATCCATACGGGCAACAGTTATATGTAATTACTGACCATAGAAAACTACTCTCAATAATCAAATGAAACCGCTCTAATAAATCTTATAACAGCCGTCTAACACTCTGGGTTAATCGACGTTTGCAATGCCATTTTTCTATTGAACACATACCAGTCGCAAACCGTTATCTTGAAGATTATTTTTCACGAAATTCAATTCAAAAGCAAAAATACGTATAAGTGTATGGCGAAGAATTCCTAATTGCTAAAGTGGAATTACTGTTTGAATCAAGAAAGTCGTTAGATTTAAATTCAGTACAACCGACACCTCATTTGCACTCATTACTTACAACCCGTAATCTTGCACACAAACTAAACACAATAATTAAATTTGAATCAAAGTAAATAAAGACAATTAGCACTATTGCCCCCGCAGTTACACAAGGAAAATGTTATATTGTAACCCGCTATGCAAAATCAACCCTCAAATTCCAAATCTAAATTAAATTATTCCAAGTTTGCACACTACACATCGCAATTACCAAATAACCCAGCAACATCACTGCTATGTCCCTCTCAATTCAATAATTGTCAACATAATGAAACTAAAGCATTTTTGGAAGGCGAGAGACACAAGTGTTAACAAACAAAATCTTGCAAATTTATAGACATTACAATCATATTCGCAAAAGTCAAACAGCAAACAGAAAAAAAATCAATGCTTTTTGTCCATTTCGACAGTGAAAATAAGTTGCTTTATTTTAACTCTAAAATCAATTCACAAAACACTTTTTGTAATGAAAATAACATAGATATCATGAAGCACCATTTAACGCTCGTCGTGCAATCGGACTAGTAGAAAGATTAATAGAGACCATTAAAAATAGACTTGCAGGTAACTAAGAAGAAAACAGCAGCAAAGTCTTTCAACATGAAACAATCACTAAAGACCGTAATACATCAATTCAAATATTTAAATGAAAAACTACAAAAAATTCTCCCTTCGAAGCACACTTTGGCCAAAAACTCATTATACCGCGCTAAGAATAATATGTTCTACACCTAAATTGTCAAATCTCTAGTACAATTGTATTAAAAAGCACAGTTTAAATTAGGACACCGTTGCCCCGGACCATACTACCAGAAGACAAGTGGGTAAACGGATACCGCTGAAACATCTATGTCGAGAAATGCATGACACAAGCGACCCTAGAGGCGAATGATTGAAAAAGAAAAGTGACTATGGCGAAACACGATTTCTCCGCTCAAGTAATGTTCACTGGCCAATCACTAGTCAGAACGAGGAGAACAATTGAAACTCGCCTGAATTTTTTAAGGGAAAAGTCAATCCAAAGAGATTCTAGAGGCTCTCTATGGAGCACTAACACCGGGGTCAAATCAAATCAACAATCAATGAGCTGGGAGAAACCAATGTCACACTTCGCAATGGCGATAGTGCGAAATGCAACCCAACTGGAAAATCAGACTCCCCTAAAAATCTATGCAGATAGACGGGAACCATGTACAGCGGAAAAACTGTTGGACAAAAAGATTCAGAGCCAAAAAGAAGAATGTGCGAGGAAAGTGAAGGAAAGTAAAAACAGACAGAATCTGGCAGTGGAAAATCTTCACATCCGTCTAACAATTCGAGCGCCATGCTGGGATGGGAAACAATAATAGAAATTTATTCTGCAATTCGGTGAGTGAAAATAGCCTTGACCGAGAAATTGTCAGGCGACGTAACAACACCAAGAACAATCACCGCTCCCCCTTCTGCTCTACAACAAATACCATCTCCATACGCTGCTGATAAAAACATTTAAGGTTAATCGAGTGGACGTATCCGAAGAACAACGAAAACAAAAATGGAGATCAGGTGACGTTGAAAACTTACAACCCCCATCAACTTCTGTCAGAGAAACAGTGTAGGCAACGGCAGAACGGGCCCTTGAGGAATTTACTTTTTCGCTAATGATTGGACATTTTTTGCCTCCCAAACCGTGAGTACGCTATTTTACAGACAACAAGAGCTCAAAATTTGACAATGTAATCTCAATGGTAGTGTATGAGGCAGAACTCAAGGCAAAAAATTCCAATAAAATTCAGAAATTGTGCTGCTGATGGCAAGCATGATCCAAGAGAAAAGACAGTGGGGAATGGCATGGCTATGTTTCGACAGTCCAGACAGAGCAAAATGGCGCGCCCGTGACAAGAAAAAGATCTTTTGTCACAAAATAAATTATTAACAAGCGATCTAATTAAAGAATTTGCGATGCGGATGCTCGAAAACAACTTATGAAACTTCAAATAAGGGATGAATTTCTTGTAAAGTTTTTTAAAACTCAATAAATAAACGGAACACACAATTGCAAATTTTTAGGACAGAGTTTGTCACTCTGAATGAAACAATCAACAACTTTTTCTCTGACTAGACATTTTGTAGTATTGCTTGCGTTCAGTTGAAGCTTATGGGGATCTTTTTTAGTCGACTATTAGAACCTACAGTAGTTTTTTAGGGCTTTTGTTATTCAACGCATCAGGACTGAAGTAACCCGATTTCTAAAGGAAGCAAACAAGATTTTTCTCTTTGAGTTGATTTTTTGTAAGGTTGCTTGCTTTTAATTGAAGATTATGGTGATCTATTTCAGTCGACCATTAAAATCTTTAGTATTTTTATAAGGATGAGTTTTATTATTCAACGCATCAGGACTGAAATAACGCGATTTGTGGGACTTATAATTCGTCATAGCAAGCTTGTGATGTAGAAAAAAGCGACCAACGATACCGTGTATTTAAAGTCTGTGGTTATTGTAGAATCATAGTTAGACCACATTATACTGTGGCCGTAAGAAAAGCCGATTTTCTCGAAGTTGGTTGGGTTGAGAGAATGGGGCGAAAAGGACAGGCCCAAACAGAATTACGACGTATGTTGTGCAACTGTTGTAATCGTCAAATGATATTGCGACCGGACAGAATATATCTTCGCAGTGCACAATTGGTTCTAACTTAGGGTATGTTTAATCTGTGAAAGCTTCTGTTCCAGAGTCTGTTCACCTGACCAAAGAATCTATTGTGGGTCCCTGGATTTGCGTGTGCGGTCGGGTTGAGTGCCCTGTCGAGTAACTAATGGGTCGCCTCCCAGGTTCAGGCAATTGGTTTTGGGGTAAAAAACGTCTGGTAAAACTGAATAATCTAGCCCACTGTGCCCAAAACGAAAAGAAAATAATCTATCCTATCAATTTAGACAACATCAATATAAGACAAAAAATTCAATTTTCATTGCTTATATACGTGTTTTGTAATTCCAACAAAATGTTGAAAATGCTCTTTTAAGACCCATGTAAATGAAAGCTTCATATCTTTTGGACAAATGCAGAGAACTGTAACAACAATTTGACAAAGATATGGATGATTGGACTAACATGCTAAACACTAAAAAATTTTGCAAATAGAGGGGGACGAAAAACAGCTTAAGAACTGGTAGACAAAAAGATTCAGAGCCACATAGAATAATGTGCAGGTAATTGAACACGGACATGAAATTGAAGCACAAAAAACAGAATCTGGTAGTGGACCGCCGTGCTGGCACCAGTAACAGCAATTCTCTGCATTTCTCATTTTCTCTGCAATTCGGGGACCTAAAATCATATTGACCGAAAAGTTGCCAGGCGAATTAACAATACCAACAGCAATCACCGCTCCGCCTTCTGCTTTACAATAAATACCACTTCCACACGCTGCGGATAAAAACAATTAAGGTTGCCCGAGTGGACGTATCCATAGAAGCCCCAACTTCTACGACAACTCCGGTTACTCTTCTGATTCATTGACTGATATCTAAACAAAATAGCATTGAAGATCATGTCACGTAGAAATTTTACAAACCCCATCAACCGTCAGAGAAACAGTACAGGCAATCGCAGAACGGGACCCTGAGGAAACTAACATTTCGCCAATGATTGGACATGTTGGGCCTCCGGAACCGCGATTAAGGTTTTTTACAGAAACCAGGAGCTCAACATCTGACGATGTTATCTCAGTGGCAGTGTATGAGGTAGAACTCAATGGGAATTCAGATTAAAGCTGATATTCAGCAATTAAACAGCATTTAAAACTTTATCTTATTATTAATCACAAATAACCAGCGAATATATTGTTATTACTTATTTACCGGTGGACTTGTGACTAATAATGTAAATATGTTAATATTGAATTTTGATCTCTGTGCAATTTTAATCGAATTACTGAGGGGCATGTCAAACGTACACCCTTCTATTCTGTTTTAGTGCAGTAAAATTAAAATTATGTATTTTTCAGTTCCATTATTTTGCCCTCTACTTCGATAAATCTTTGATCTTTTTCTTAATTCATACCGTCTATATTCCCGCGTACTGATCCAATGTTAGAACATGCCTATTACTTCCGGCGTTGAAATTTAGTATCTGATAACATATTTCGTTCTGTTATCAAGTACTCAAAATTGCAATCAGTTAGAACTTTCTATTTGATTTCAGTTCACTAATTCTTCTCTTGATCCCTGAGCCGCAAATCATAAATCAGAATTAACTTGGTTTCTTGCCAAATGAAATGAAATCAAGTTAATTTGCCCGACAGGTTTCAGATTGATATAGCTTGTAAATGTGCGCTTATTTGCAAAACCGTCCCAAAAAATTTAGAAACTTTTGACGTCACGCATTATCCAAGAGTACAGACAGTAGATAATGGCACGACTATGATTCGACAATCCATACAGTGCAAAATGTGGTGCAGTTGACAAAACAAAGCTCCCTTTTCAAACTATACTTTATGCACAAGCGTTCCTGAAAACAGCAATTAAACAATTTGCGATGTGGATGCTCAAAAATCAACTTACGAAACTTCAAAAAATGAAATAAACTCTCGTAAAGTTCTTTAAAACGCAAAAAAAGACTGCACACCAAATTGCCAATTTTTGGGACTGAATTTGTCACTCTAAAGGAAGCAAACAAGATTTTTCTCTTTGAGTTGACTTTTTGTAGTGTTGCTTGCTTTTAATTGAAGATTATGGTGATCTATTTCAGTCGACCATTAAAATCTTTAGTATTTTTATTAGGATGAGTTTTATTATTCAACGCATCAGGACTGAAATATGAAATAACGCGATTTGTGGGACTTATAATTCGTCATAGCAAGCTTGCGATGTAAAATAATGCGACAATCGATACTGTGTATTTGACGTTTGTGTCAATTGTAGAATCATAGCTTGACCACTTCATCCTGGGGCCGTTAGAAAAGCCCATATTCTCGAAGTTGGGTGGGTGGAGGGGATGGGGTGAAACGGAATAGACCCACAACGACTTACGACGTATGTTATGCAACTGTTGTTAACGCAGCGACTGTTCATTTGAAATATCCCCCCTCTCGACAATAATCGTCAAATCATATTTCGGCCACTTCATCCCAGAAGAGAGGATCTGCTCAGTGCACATTTGGTTCTAACTTAGGGCATGTTTGATCCCTAGTCGAGACCTGGAAATATTAAAAGACCGTCCTCGACAGATTTAAGGCGTGAAAAGACTGTCCTCGACAGATTTTGGGTATAAAAAGAATTTGTCTGGACCTAATATGATGTCCTGGTCTTTGGCTGGAACTAAAACATACGTCCTGAAATTTGGTTGATCAAAAAACTTGTTCTGGAATTTGGCTGGAAAGTAAAAGGTGTTTTGGAATTCAGCTGGACAATAAAAAGGTCCTGGAATTACAGTCACGACCGACATAATGATTTGTTTTCAATTTCCTCGCAAAGGACAAGTAGCGCAATTGGTTAAGCATTGGGTACGATTAGAAAAGGTCACGAGATCGAAACCCGATGTTGTCGGAAATTTTTAGTTTGCCTCATTTTTGCATATGAAAAGAATTTGGCTGGACTTTTGGAAAGAATTAGCCTGCAATTTAACTAGGGTCCTAGACCGTGTAATTTAATTCAATATTTACCCCCCACCTGGAGTTAATAGGTCTTTTCATAAATTTTAGGTCCCGACTGGGGATCTGTGTAAGTTTTTGGCCCAGAGTCTGTTCGCCTAGCCAAAGAGTCTATTCTCTGTCCCTGGATTTGTTTGTGGGGTCTGGTCGGGTGTCCTGTCGAAGATCAATAGGGTCGCCTCCAAGGTTCAGCCACTGGCTCTAGGGGTAGCATGCGAAATGTGTTCATTAATTTTCAAAGCTTTCATTCTGTAGATGTTTTTTTTTCAATTTAGATGGCTTAACATTGCAATCTTTGCTGTGCCATAAAGGTAATCATTTAAACATTAACGTGACAGTTTACAAACAAACTTTAGAACCATTCTACACTGGAAATGTTTGTCAGTATTCTTTAGCGTTTGATGCTAATCTTTGACGTTCTTACATATAGCTGATAATTCAGACTATCGGCGAGTAAACCGCTCTTTCGAGAACTTTTTATTCAAGTTATATCTCCCAAAGGCAACTTTTTTCTACAGTACATCAAGGCCAAAGGCACATCTAAATGGCCCGGCAAACCTAGCTATTTTTGCTAGCAGGTATTTTGTCTGAGCCGTTTTTCTGCCCAGATTGGTCACCAATACGTTTCCGAAACATAAAAATATTAAGCCTAAAAAGAGCGCAATCGGTTTAGTATATTAGTAGGCTCAACGAAAATAATGTTAAATGAGCGTTTTCTGACCTTCCTACGTATAAAAGAAGAGATTTTGTGCGCATTTAAATGGTTAAGAAATGAATACTTTCTCGCTGGATAGATTGAATAGATTTCTCGCTGCTCTTTTATTTACTCAGTAACATCCTCCGGCCCGGGAGAAAATGTTGGGAGGATCGGTACAAGCTTAACGAGTGCGCGAACGAGCGATCTGGATGACGCGCGTAAGACGGCGGAGCAAGCGACGCTGTCAGAGCCGTACCGAAGTTCTTCAATCCGAGCAGTTGAATAGTAACCCCTAGGGTTGCTTTCTTCAACGATCCAAATCAAATCACCAACCTTCAGATGCTGCTCGTCAGGCGTCTGCCACTTAGATCTACGGTTCAGCGCAGGTACATACTCCTTAATCCAACGTGCCCAAATTGCATTGGCGTAGGACTGTGCACGGGCATACCGCTTACGATGATCGAACTCCTCTACGCCAACGATAGAGGGATTTCCGGTTGCTTGGTTACCGAGGAGAAAATGGTTAGGTGTTATTGCGCCTAGGTCGGACGAGTCGGCGCTTACGGACATTAAGGGACGTGAGTTTAGTGCATATTCGACCAGACAAAAAGTAGTGTTCAACACCTCATCTGTGAGGTGGCGCGTACCGAGGATAGTGTTCAGTACTCTTTTAAAACCACGAAATAACCTCTCCCAGATGCCACCTTGGTGTGGCGCACTGGGTGGATTGAACCTCCACTTAATGCCCTTATGTGCAGTTTTGGCGGCAATGTTAAACGTATTCCATTTTTCCACACATTCACGGAGCTCTTTCTCGCTCCAATGAAGTTCGTACCATTATCCGACCAAACCATAGCAGGAGTACCCCGATGGGAGACGAACCGCTCCACTCCCATTACACAGGAACTACTGTTCATGGACGGAACAACTTCAACATGGACGGCACGAGTAGTGAGACAAGTGAAGAGAAATCCCCACCTCATCTCGGTAGTCCGACGAACTGTGACGTAGAATGGGCCGAAGTAATCAACCCCGGTGTTGGTAAAGGGAGGAGACTGGTATGCGAGTCTCTCCTTTGGGAAGAGGCCATGATAGTTTGAATGGTTGCTGCACGGAACTATCTACATAAGAGGCAGTTTGATTTGATTGAACGCAGTGTGGAACGTAGTTTAAGGATGGCATAATGTTCCTGTACCTTCGACCTTAAGTAGTCGATGCCCTGATGATGGTTCTTCAAATGAGTATGTCGCAGAAACAGTTTAACAGAAGTATGACGCGCATCCAGCACGATAGGATGCTTAGTGTCAAAGTCAATTTCCACTAGCCGTCGGAGTCGACCAGAAGAACGGATGAGACCATAAGGCCCAATAAACGGAGTAAACTGAGCAATGCGGCTGCTCTTCTTAACGGATTTGTTGTCAAGAAGAACCTTTCTTTCAATATTGAAGGACTCTCCTTGCACCAGGTACTGGAGATGACGCTCGGCTTCGTCAAGCTCAGCAGGGTCTGCTATGCTGCCATCTACAGTGCGGTAACTTTCATGAGATGGTAAAAAACGGAGCTTATATGCGGTGACACGTAGTAGTTTTTGATAAGAACTGAACTTATCAAACGGGATTAGGTTAGTGATTTGTTCCTTAAGGGGCTTGGTTACGGATGCGGCTAGAGATGAGCTGGAGTCATCATCTTGTTCCTTGGTTACAACGCCGAGCTTGATGTTATCAACGACGTCAGTATTTGGCTCAAAAGGGAATTGCTTAGTTCTCAAGAAGTCATGACCCCTCACCCAGCTACTTGATTGAAAAACTTCAGCTGACATGCCACGCGTGCCAGCATCTGCCGGATTATCACAAGTGGCGACGTGGTTCCATTGGTCAACGCTGGTGTTCTCCAGAATTTCACTAACAAGATTTGCAATGAAGATTGGGTGTTTATTGGTTGTGTTTATCCACTGAAAGACGATGGTACTATCTGTCCACATGAATACTTTATCCACACTAACGGTTAATGCTCGACAGATTTCCCTTTTTAAACGTGCTCCGAAGAGAGCGGCTTGTAGCTCCAGCTTAGGAACTGTCATTACCTTCATAGGTGCAACGCGGGCCTTGCCCAGGACAAACGCCAGCTCTGTTATAATCTCCCCGGAGGTGCAAGTTACTTGAGCCCTAAGAAATCCTACTGCACGTCTTGCTAGCTATCACCAAACATGTGGAGTTCAAGATGTTGGAATGGTCCTGAAAATTAACTTCTCGGTATAGTGATCTCAGCTAACCGCGGCAGTTCAACACACCAGGCAAGGAATCTGTCAACTGTATCTCCAGGTAACTCGTCATCCCAACTTTGTCCACTGACACGCCAAATGTCTTTCAAGATTAGCCGAGCACCAACAGTGAACGGTGCGACAAGACCAATTGTGTCGTAGACCTTAGACACAAGACTTAGGACCAAGCGCTTTGTTAAACTTCTCGTGATGGTGCTGTTAGTACCCCTGCTCACAACCAGAGTATCGTTGTTGTGATTCCAATTAGACCCAAGCACGTGCATTGATTCCTCCTTGGATAAAACGATGACCTTCGGTTAAGTTGATTGAGCAGACCCATCAATTTGGTCAACCAGATCTGGTACATTGCTTACAAACTTATTAAGCTTGAACCCACCTAGATGGAGCAGATGTACCAGTTCCTTCGACCTAATGAGGGCCCTCTCGGGGGATTCCACTGAGTCTAAGTAATCATCCATGTAGAAGTTCTCAAGAACGGCTTTTGTAGTTTCTGGGTACTCCTTAGCATTATCACTTGCCATGCGTTGAAGTGCGTAGATAGCGCAGGTGGGCGAATCTTTTGCCCCAAAGATGTGGCGTGTATACTGGTGTACCACAACATTTGATGTGGGTTCCTCCCACCACAAAAAGCGTAATGATGGCTGATCACATGGTAACACTCCAACCTGGAGGAAAATTCCCTCGATGTCGGCGGATACGGCAAATGGATGTTGTCTGAACCATAGGAGTTCATAGATTAGGTTTTGCAGTAAGTCAGTTCATAGATTAGGTTTTGCAGTAAGTCAGTTCCGGTGAGTATTGTCTTATTAAGAGATGCGCCATGGAATTTAGCTGCTCCGTTTAGTACCCTACGGACCTTGCCCGGCTTGTTCGGGTTAACAACCGGATGGTGTAGTAGGTACCACTCTCGTTCCGAGCGACTTTCCACCTTATGAGCATCTTTGACCCTTACTACGTAGCCCTTGTTTAAGTCCTCTTTGATGGTATTCGAATATTTTTCCCTTTAAGTCTGGCCTTTCGTATGCCGCTTTTCCAAAGATTTTAATTGAATAAGAGCTGAGAAATAATTGTTGGACAGTTTGATGTTATCTTTAGCCCATAGTATTCCGACATCGTACCTTTTTCCATTATGCACGGTGGTGTTTTCAAGAATTTCATGCGCACGTGCATCCGAGGCGGATCGTGAGTCTACTTGCTTAAGTGCGCCCTACGACTCCATGTCGAGACTAAACCTGAAGACGACGGTAGAGGGCCGCTTAGAACCCAACCTATGGGCAAGCGAACAGCGAAGGGCGAGGACTTCTCGTTGGCAGCGAAGTACTCTAACGGTCGGATGGTATGATACACATCCTGTCCAAGTATCATCTCGATGTTTCCATAGCAATATGTAACTAGGTCTAGAGCTGCCAGGTGCTGATATGTTTCCTGAAGTGCTTTAATGTTGATGACATCGGCGCCTACATTCAAATCTTCCTTTACCTAAGGGCTGACTTTAAATGGTTCAAATGCTTGGTTGTCGCGTGGTGTTACAATTAGTTCAACTAACTTAGTGTCTACAACCTCCTCGGTATTTAGACCCTTGACTGTTAGTTTCAATGCTGTGCCGTGCAGACCAAGCGTATTCGCAAGATCATTGGACACCCAAGAGTTACTGCAAGCGGTATCGCACAAAACTAAAGCCGTGGTATCTTTACCAGAAGAGCTCTTCAACTGTAATTCAGCCACCTGAAGGAGGCCTTCCACATTACTCACAGATGACAAAGTAATGGTCTTACTCGATGATTGGACACTGGAAAAGTTACTTTGAATTGCGCCAGCAATAGAATTACTATTGTTGTTTGATGGGGATTTGGATGGATAAACATTCTCAGCTCCATGAAGAAGTGTATTATGGGAGCTGTTGCAACCGTCCGTCCTGCATTTCCTGGGATTTGGGCACTAACTGAACATATGCTTTTCTCTCAAACATGAGAAACACAGTTTTGCTTTCGCCACTACCTTTGCTCGCTGAGTGGGAGACTTTTCTTTAAATACCCCACACTCCCAGATGCGGTGGTTACCTTTACACACAATGCAGCGAGGGGTTGGAGGTGCAGTCGATGTTGAGGCTGGTCTCTGTGTGCCCTTAGATTGCGTATGAGCAGCAAAAGTTCTTGAGGCAACTTTGGTCTTTAGTTTGTGTTCTCCTCAGTTCTTGCCTTTGATGAAGTTTGTTTCATTAAGTCGTGTGTGCCTCGGCATTCTCCTTCAACCAACCGTTGAAGTCAAGGAGTGTTGGCTTAACCCAATGTTTCTTCACTGTGAAGAGTGACCAAGACTCTGTTAGATAGGGCGGCAACTTTTGCACTGCCGTGTTAAGAAGTGGGGCGCTCTTAAGGTCCGAGTCAAATGAAAGTGATTTAAAGACCCCAACAAGACTTGAAGTTGTTGCAGAATAGTTTATGATGTTATCACTATTGTTTTTCTTTAATGGAGGAAAAGAGCTGAGTTTTTCTAAGTGTGCACTGACTACTGCCTGTAGTTGGCCAAATTTACGTTCGAGTGTCTTAAGTGCGTCCTTATACATTACACCACAGGATGCGCACTCAGCGATGGCGTTTTTAGCTTTTCCAGTTACAAGAGTTTTTAAGTATGTTAACTTGACATCATCAGTCAAAGACTGTGCGTCTATGGCGCTTTTGAATTGTCCGAACCGTTCGTGCCACTGCAGTGGATCACCATTGTACTGTGACAGCTTCCACAGGGGCAGTGGATTGTTCTTCTTACAAGTAATTGCGTCCGCCAACTGCTTTATCAAATTCGCAGAGTCCAAAGAATGCGCCGAAGGTGTGGGATGCTGCGGGCCACCCCTGCACAACGAGTCCGGAACGGTAGCTACATACGTTGGAGTAATGATTGGAGTGACAAAGGTGGGGGCGGTACCTGTGGAAGAACTAAAGGGATTCGCTTGCATGAAGTCTGATGTTAAGTAATTTTGAGCGCCTGCTGTTGTTTGTACATGAGAGGAGCGGATTGATGTAGTGATATGAGGGTTGATTAACGGGGCCGGTTGTACGCTGTATATGTTTGCAGATGTTCGTACAAGTGGTACTGCATTTGATCGGACTGCTGCCGGAAAACGCCAGACATTTGGATCTGGAGGATCCGGAGGTGCGTGGGTTATAGGGACAAAATTTTGGGGTTGAAAGTTCTTTTGTGGGTGTGGTGGATGAATTAATTGAGGTAAGAAATCGTTTGCGGAGGAAATGAATGGTGCAGGCGGAGAATGGGGTAACAGATTGACCTTATTCGCCACGGGGTTAGTGGCGTGTTGTGTGAGTGCCTGTGGCGGCGAAGGAGGAAAGCGGAATGTTGGTGGGATTAACGGGAAATGCGGTAGTACGGGGTTTAAAACCGGGGATGGGGGGTTGGTACATTTATGTGTGCTTGTGGCGGATTAAGTGCTAGCGGAACATTAACGATTGCATCTAAAGGTGGTGAATGCGGAGGGCTGACTAAATTTAACTGTCCCGGCATGCTCGACCTGCGAAGGAATTGATGATCTAACTGTAACCCATCGAAGTGCATTGTTGCTTGAGACAGTTGTCGGGCTGTGTTTGGGGCGTTTAGTTGACTTGGCATACCAAAGTTTATTGGTGGTGATGGAGGCGTATATTGAGGCTGTTGCTGCTCTTGCATGATGTTGTTTGCATTACGTGCTTCATTGGTTACATTGTTTCTACTACTTGGTTCTTGCGGCTCATGGACAGGGAGGTTGATGTTGGCTTCAACTTGACCATGTGTATCGAGATTGGAGTGTGAGTTTGGAATTTGAGTTGAAGAAGGTCGTTGGACAATTGCTTGGTTTGATTGGGCAATGGAACCAGAAAAATGCAAACTCGGTTCGTTTGCATCATCAGCCATGTTCCCGGCCGGTGGTGAATTAACCAATCTTGAACAAGTTTCCTGCTCTTGACTGAACTTCTTTCCGTAAAGAGCCCACTCATTTTGCCTGTACCAGACCCGTCTGCTGATGATTTTGTCATCAACTCAATTTCTTCAAGGGCTGCAGCAGCTACTTCCTTGCGATGATCCTCCTCAAGCTGCTCAATTTCAAATTCCCGCAATTTTTTTTGTCTGTTTCAAGACGCTGTCTAGCAAGGCGAAGCTTTGCTTCATGTTGTTTCTCAAGTTCCTCCCTTTTGAGTCTTGATATTTCTAAGTCTCGTTGACGCTGACTTGATCATTTTGAGGAAGTCATATATGAACCTGATCTTGACTGGTGACAGGTATACAGCTCTGCTGTCTCTTTGTCATGCACCGAATTGATATAACCTCGAGCAGCAGCAATGAACTCATCAGTTTTCTTTGTTACAGTCTCTAACCATTTTTCAAGGTTCTTACAGGCAGCATCTGGATCTTCAGTCTTTTGTGCCAGATCAAAGAGCTCTTGATTCTTATCAACTACTCTAGTAAAAGCATCCTTGCACTTAACAATCAGACTTTCGATCTTAACTTTCTTGGCTTGCTTATCAACAGCATTGTTGATTTCACCATAGATGTTATTAAGTTCAGCCTCTAATTTTGCCCTCGCACTATAAAGTTTGTTAAATTTGTCCTGCAATGTTAACATGATCTTATCAAAACTAGAAGCAAAAGTTTAATTTGGTACTACTACAAAGTACACACACATAACATAACACAACACGAATGGGTTAAACCGAACCCTAGTGTGACGGTTTGCCTAGCGAACCACCAAAGAGCAAAGTGATTCGTCGAGTACAATAGTACCCGGCGAAAAAGGAATAAACGGTGAGCGCATAAAGCGCGACACGGGACAGAACGGGAGACGGGAAGGACGGGAAGAGACGCCGAGCGAGTAGCGCACGACGCAACGGGAAATCGCACAGACGAACGGGAGCGTCGGGCGAACAGCGCGCGACGAAGCGGAAAAATGGCATGGGCGTGGCGGAAACGTCGGGCGGACGTCGCACGACGAAACGGGAAAACGGTGCGGACAAGGAAACGTAGAGCGTTGAGCGCGTGACGGGACGGGAAACCGGGATATAACGGACGGGAGACGGTAAACCACAATCAAGGAGGCGGGAAGATCGATGCTAGCATACCTCAGCAACAAACTCAACCAAACAAACTATCCGTAACTCCGGAATAAATTTAAGTCACACCCTAGAAAGAGGGAGAGAAGCTACTGCCAAGAAAACTAGCACAAAACATTATGGGGCTTTATCTACGGCATCAAAACATCAAAAACGTCAAAAAATTTATGGCAACGAAGTAGTATAAACAAAAGTGGAAAAGGTCAGAAAATTTACTAGCAGTAACTCCAGAACAAATTTAAGTCACACCCTAGCAAACCACCATACCCAGACAACAAAAGTGCATACTACCAATATTAATTAAGCTACAACAAACTGCTAGCAAACAAGTGTGTGAAAGTCCGAAACAAACCAGCCGTAACTCCAGAATGAACTCACACCCTAGCAAGTAACGAGACTAAACAACAAACCATCATACTAGCAGAAAGAAATTTTACTACAGCAAAATTCAACATACTACATCATAGAACAGATAAACGGGGGATAGAAAGAAACAAGGTGACACGGAAACAGAAAAGGCGGAAACGGAAAATGAAACCAGATAACCTGCGGAAAGCGGACGGTAGTGAATAACTCAAAGAATGGGGAGAGCGAAACGTTTAGTAAAGCGGTATTGGAGAGAACCAACGACAAACTAACCCGTAACTCGTGAGTTAACTAAGTCACACCGCCAGTCAGCGGGTAGACTCCCACAACAACGCAAGACTAAGTGACATTCAGTTTATCAAAGGCTTGAGTGAGTTCCACCTCCTCGAACGCATGACGGGTGCGGAGCGTTTTACGACGGCGCTTTGAAAGTTTTTTCGGTCGGGAGCGTGTTATTAAGAACCGGAGGTTGTTCTTATGGGCTAACACTATAGTGAGTGTTTTCAGCTCAAGCGCAGGCCTTTGGTGTAACGCTCTGTACTCTTTACGTAAACTAAGATCTTTCTGTTTACGTCTAGACAGAATGTCTTGACATAGTTCAATGTCTTGTAGATGGTAACTAGAGTACTAAGCTTGAGCTGATCGTAAATATCAGAAGTTCCCTCTCTGGTGCAATACACTATAGCTTCTATGCACTCCTGATACTCTTCAAGCACTGCAATATGCTGCGAAGGTGTTAAAGGCTTACTGTTGTTACTGCGATGACGGGACAATGAATTGTTCACCACATCATGCCATATAACTATCCTCTTTTTATCACGAAAGAAGTGATTTAATTGAAATTGCGCGGTTTTTCGGATTTTCAAAGCGTTAGGATTGGAACTAAGACACGGTAGTGCGTAAATTCCTTTTTTATAATGGTCTTGTAACGGTTGAGGCTAAGTTTTTATGGCGTGATCCAGTGAGCTAGCAGCTAATATAAAATCCATACAATGTTTTTACAACATAACTGATGTGAGCTTTGCTCAAACTCCGAACCTTGATGTTAAATGTACAATTTTCACCAGTTACCAAGAATAGGCGCTTATTGTGAAAAAAAATCAGTTATCTGATTATTTTGTGAAGTTTGAAAGTTTGAAGTCCGAACTTGTTTTTACAACGTTTTAATCTATCTAATTACTATATGAGTATGCTAGAATGATCGGATAGAATTTTTTCAAAGCTGGTCAATTTTTTCAAATTTTTTTCTTGCTTTGCTTGATTTTATTTTGTATAAGACTTTACCCGTTCCAATAACTATTTTTTAGCCCGATTTGGTCAATTCCAAAATTTTGACCAAAATTTTCAAATTCGATATTTTTTTTCAATAAAAAAGTGTATGGGGTGGGTTATCGGTGACGAGTGATTAATGATAATACCAGAATATAGGAAATGAAACCGAAAAAAAAATTGAGGGGGGTTACTGGATTTGCCGGTTCAGTATCAATTTAGGACTTCAAAGACAAATATTAAGTTTTTTTTGGATGAGTCTTTCAAGTTTTTTTCTCCGCCTCTGATCAGTCACTGTTTCAGCGGCGTCACTTCTTTGTGACTTCTTCTTCATTTCTCTGAAGTTGATTTCACTCTGTTGCTGTTGTCGCGGCATTGGTGAAGCGGAGGTAAAAAAATAGTTTGAATATCAATTAAGCAACTCCAAAACTTGACATTAGGAAGGTTCTCTGGTCACAGCGGAGGAATGTCCCAAATAAATAGAATCAAATAACAAATACTTCAAAAGGCAACCGTTTATAACAAACGATAACTTTTTTATATCGGAAATAATTTTGGGTGCTATTCAACAATTGTAGATAAACAGCCGGTGTAAGCTCATGATTAATTTATGCAACTAAATTCCAAAACTAGTGACTGACTCACTCAATTGGGACAACGCAGAATAGATTACCCGCAGATTATTGTAAGCAAGTTAACTGTTGTCAACAAGGAGTGATAACAATAATTGGAATCTGCAGAGCGCGCTTATATATTTGGAAGGTGGCTCAGTAAGGAGCGGCACCAGAACTAAAGCTGATAATTCAGATTATCGGCGAGTAAAACGCTCTTTCGAGAACTTTTTATTCAAGTTATATCTCCCAAGTCAACTTCTTTCTACGATACATCAAGGCCAAAGGCACATCTAAATGGCCCGGCAAATCTAGCTATATTTGCTAGCAGGTATTTTGTCTGAGCCGATTTTCTCTTCAGATTGGTCACCAATACATTTTCGATACATAAAAATATTAAGCCTAAAAAGAGCGCAATCGGTTTAGTACATTAGTAGGCTCAACGAAAATTATGTTAAATGAACGTTTTCCGACCTTCCTACGTATAAAAGAAGAGATTTTTAGCGCATTTAAATTGTTAAGAAATGACGTAATACTTTCTCGCTGGATAGATTGAATAGATTTCTCGCTGCTCTTTTTTTTACTCATTAACATTAGACGTGTTCTTAGTGTTATCGCTGATTACAAAAGTCTTTAACTAACTGATGTCCACCTCCACCTTCTTTATTCTCACTGCAAGGTAATTTCACTGGAATGAATGCTAGCACTATCAAATTTGCAGAATCACTTTTTGACAGGTCTTAACTTTTCAAAGCCCCCTAATATCATCATTTAGTTTGCCAACCCAGGTCTAGACCTCGACTTATGAAAAGACAATGCTCGACCAAATTGCGCTATGAAAAGACCATACTCGACTCATTTGAGCTATGAAAAGACTTTAGCTCGACTTTAAGGACATGCTGGACTTTAGCTCGACTCAAATTGTCATAAAAGACTTTTGCTGAACCCAAAAATTTCCCAAAAGACTTTAGCTCGACCCAAAATTTGCGATAAGACTTTAGCTCGACCCAACGTTAAGGCTGGACTTAAGCTCGACCCAATGTCGCTAAAAAGACTTTAGCTAAACATACA